>NW_023416390.1:27405723-28005723 GCF_014108235.1 Myotis myotis | reverse complement strand
GATTGTGCAATATAAACAGAAACCCAATGCTTCAAAAAATGCTCATTCTCGACAATAAATAAATAAATAAATGTATTTATAAATGCACACACATTCATATATACACACATATGCACACCGAACAACTTGGTGATATCATATTATCAAACTAAAACTAAAAAAAGTTTGTGATTTTTTTTTTTTAGAGAGAGAGAAAAAGGGAGAGGGAGAGAGCAAAACATTGATGTGAGAGTGAAACATCGATCAGCTGTTTGCCCCTACTGGGGACAGAACTCACAACCCCAGGCATGTGCTCTGACCAGGAATTGAACCAATGACCTCTCAGTGCATAGGACGATGCCCAACCACACCAGCCAGGGCAATTCAACTTTGATGGTATGGTAGGCTGAATATGACCCCTTGCCCCCCCCAAAATAAGAAAGATATCCATATCCTAATATCTGGAACTGGTGAATGGTACCTTATATGGCAAGGACTCTCCAAGTGTAGTTAAGGATCTTGAGATGGGGCAGTTACACTAGACTACCAGGGTGAGTCCTAAATGCAATAACAAATTATATGTGTGTGTGTGTGTGTGTGTGTGTGTGTGTGTATAAAAGAAGTAATATGCAAATGAGGTTGAGACTCCATCATGGTCACGACCAGCTCAGGAGAAGGGGCCGGGCTCGGCCAAGCCTGAGAGATCAACACAGAGGAGCACCTGCTTCAAGCCTCCTCGGCGCAGGACCCCAGCGGGGACACACACACACATACACATGGGGCACCTGCTCCGCGCCTCCACAGCCAGACTGTGGCTTAGGCCCACACCCCATGGACATCCCCTGAGGACTCCCAGACTGTGAAGGGAGCAGGGGGCAGGCTGGGCTGAGGGACCCCCACCCTTCAGTGCACAAATTTCGTGCACCAGGTCTCTAGTGTCTTTATAAAGGAGAGGCAGAGAAAGATTTGACAGAGATTGGAGAGGGGAGAGCAATGTGACCTTGAAGGCTGAATGACCTTCTCTTCTACCATTCCTCAGTTTCACACCACCACAGACCTGCTCTGAACCATGTCACCAGTAAAACAAACTCCAGCATCCTGTTTCCTGGTACCAGTTCCTATCCACACAATTCTCTCGGTTTTCAAACTTGACAAAACCTCCACTCTTCATCCCTTCTTTTGCCCACAGTCTATAGGCCTCTTCAGTTTCATTTCTTTCCCTTCCCCATGGTCATCACTGGGACAGTCCTCAACAGAAGCCACAAGTAGAATTGGCCAGGAAGCTCACAAAGCATAAGGCCTCCCCCTTGCCAGGGACCCTTCACAGCTGTGGGAGGGGAGCAAACAACATGTTCACAAGGTCACATGTTTTATAAAATTTGTGAAAGTGAGATATCTTAACCACAATCACTAAAACTGCTATCTCTTTCCACTCCAACTTCCTCTCTATCACACTTCCCCCCAGGTCAGGTGCCCCTGGGGTGGGCACAGATATGTTTCAGATTTAACTAGAGGGAAGCCAAATTGAAGATACATTAAGCTCGAGTTCAGTGGGGCTTATTTATGGGGTTCACAGTCATCTCAGTGCAGGGTTAGGTCACTGTTAGTCACTGCTGTATAGAAACAGCTTCCAGAAATACTCTTAATACCCTCTGTGCATCCTTGGCTATAATTCTAACTGGGGCACAGGAGTAGAAATCCCACAGCTCTCTCGGGCGACCAGCCATTGTGCTGAAGTCAGAACCCAGAGTCTGGAAAATTCTTCCAATCACCAACCAGGCAAAACTGTAAGTGGAGGATTCAGTTCCCATTACTACATAGTTAAAACAGAAATTCAGCAGTTCTCTGTCAGGGATATGCTGAATAATGTAGTGCATGAAATTCTAAATGCACCATCACCTTTCCCTTTCTTTTTTGAGAATCATGCAAAATAAACTTTATCAGAATCCCTGTGTTTGTAGCTATCAAACAAAAATATTTTTAAATTATATCAAAAGCTGTAATAAATTCTTGGATTTCTGGTAACCTAATTAATAAAGGAGAGTGAATCATAAAAATATTAGTACTAATATTACTTGTTGAAACAGCACAAAGCATTGACGTCCATGAAGAAAAAATAAATCTCGAACTATGCCAATAAAGATCACTGACAAGCCTGGCTGGTGTGATTCAATGGTTAGCATTGATCCATGAACCAGGAGGTCATGGTTCAATTCCTGGTAAGGGCACATGCCCGGGTTGTGGACTCGATCCCCAGTAGGAGGCAGCTGATCAATGGTTCTCTCTCATCATTGATGTTTCTATCTTGTCCTCTCTCTGAAGTCAATAAAAAACAAACAAAAACATATTTAAAGAATATATCAGATGACATTCAAATCAATTCAAAGAACAGTCAAGAAACTTGAAAAGAAAGCTGCACAAGAAAACTTGAAAAGCCCTGAGATTTTACAGCTTGTATGTAAAAATATCTTGATAGAAGTTTCCCCAAATCTGACAAGAATTCTAAAAATTTAGATGAGTTGAGAAAACTTTTCTAAACTCTCAATAATAATAAAAACTGACTTTGTTGCACCATGCTATTCCCTCTACAGAAACACTATTACCAAATTAATATCATATGATGAAGAGATCAGAATATGCAAGCAAAACCTGTGGGAGATGCCAGGGAGTTAACATAATATTACATTTATGGATTTTGTAATGTTTATAGTATTTTTCAGCTCTTAAAAATTTGTCAATTGTTGTACTTTCTTTTCTCACTTAAAATTTTTACTTTTTTTGTTTCTAATTTTATATTTCCTTCTTAAGGAGGACCCACAAAATTGAATAAGCTTCAAGCCTGTAAAACTAAGATTTGCCTTTAACAGAACACTCACCTTTCTCAATTCTTTGCCTCTGGCTATGAACTTCCAAGCCCAGATTAACCCCATACAGTAAATGTACAAGGAATGATAGAATCAGGAAGTCATCCTTCAGGACTCACCATGAAATAACCAATTCAGACAAGGATCACGATTAATAGTCATAAACCTTAAGGAGGAGGGTTACTGACTACCATCCTCTAGTATGGTCACCAAGCGGCTGTCTTACTCTGGATAACCTTCAGGGCTCTGAGCTTCAGTTTTCAGACTAGACAACCTTAAACTCATAGAGAAACTGCAGAAGTTCATAATTTGGGCTAGTACTGGGGGCTAGAAAGTAACATGAGGCATCAGATCCCCCTTCTTTCCATCAACAGAAGGTGGCTGGGGTTAGAGGTGGGCAAGGGCACAGCCACGCCTGGGAGGAGGCAGCATGCATACCGCCCTCCTGTGTCACTCATGAGCAGAGGCACTATGTCAGACACAGTCCCCTCCCAGGGTCCCAGGACATACAGAGGAATAAAAAGACCACATGAGGCAGTGCAATCACTGAAACGAGGCACACACAAGTACTGTGAAAAGCAAAAGCACCCCCAAAGGACTGAATGTGAGTACTTCAACATGCTGGTCAAGTCCACACCCCTCACAATGCCTAATGGCTGGCTGTTTGGAGAGGCTTCCCGCCATAAAACTAGGGGAAATTACTAATTCCATGGCTTTCATAAAATTCAGAGGTCCACCGAATGTTTGCTTGGGAGATTTTTTTTTTTCCTCCCAAAGGGCAGCTCATTAAGTCCAACAATAAAGCAGGCTCTGTCCTGAACATTTATAGTGTTTTCCCAATGAAAATTACAATTGACAACTACCAGAAGAACAATGCAGAGCAAAGAGCTCTGGTTTCTCCCACTTTTCCAAGATCCATCTCAAAGAAGCACTTGCTTCTCAGGTTTCCTGGACCAGTGTTTAGCTCAGTCATTATTTGGACGCATGCATAAGTAGATGCGTAGCTATCAGAAGTTTATCATTCAAAGTAGTCAAATCTTAAAAACCAAAAGATCTATTCTTTCAAACCTCAAAGGGAAGAAATCTCATTTAATTTCCAGGTTCCTCCACCCATAATAAGCATATTACATAAAAATACAACTATGCCTTGTCCACGTAAGAAAGGGACACTAAAAAAAAATAAAATGTGTGGTGAGAGTCTTCAGAAATAGCTGAATGAGCATATTAAAGGCACTGCTATTCAAAGGGTTCATTATAGAATAAAAGTTCCAGCACCACTGGGAGTGATTTTCATATGAATGTTGGGTGTTGCTGTCACAGACAAGTCTCTGGTCTACACAGAGAAGCGAGTCATGTCAAGTGAGTAAGGGAGCTGTGAGTGACAAGGTGGAAAGAGGGTTGTTCAGATAAGGGGCAGACATTACAGAACCCTTTTTTCAAAGAAAACTTTGAAGATTTTGTTCAGCTTTCTTCCAGGAACTGTCACAAAATAACAATACAGTTGCAAATGAGTGGTGCTCAGTGGCCACGCACTGCTTTTTTACAGGCCAGCTGGCTGGGATGGAAATTAGCATTAAAGAAAGACTCAGGGTTACTGGGCTCACATACAACAGCCCAAGGAGAATATTCCCAAATGAAGGAGGACACTCAACACAGACGTACAAACAAAACTCAAGTTAAAAACAACACTGCTCTCTGAAAGGAACAGCAGAGAGAAAAAAAAATCCTCCTCACTTCTTTCTGAACTTTCCTAAATCAGCCCATTCTCCAATCAGTGTCCAGGTCCCCACAGTAAAAGTCAACAAACAAGCCATGGGTTTTCAGCTGCACTATAAGATTAAGAGAAATGAGGCTGGTGGAAGAAGGGGGAAAATAGCACAATTCACCCCCTTTTTTCTACCCAGAAAGCAGAGAAAGGGACCCAAGTGGAAAAGCCCAGTACCCCAGACAGAATCAGGGGACCAGCAGTCAAAGGCCTGAATCCTAACTAGTCCTGGAGTCTACCAGGAGTCATTTGATGGGTCCCTTAACTTCCTGAATGTCCTTGTCCTCATCAGTATAAAACATTGAGACTTCAGTGGTTCTCAAACTGTGCTCCTTGGAACCCTAGGGTTCTGTGGAGATGCCTTTGAGGCAGCCACAGTAACACAGGGGTAAGGCAAAAAGGAATGGGGTCTCTTGCTTCCTCTCAACCCCAAAGAGTGAAAAGTTGATCCATTTTATATATCAAGTTTGTGAGTAAAGACTTTTGTTTAAAGAGTGTCAAGATAAGAAGCATTTAAACTTGTGGTGATTTTTTTGGTGAGTTTATTTCAGCCAAACAGCGGACAATTGTCAGGAAACAAAATCTCAAGGGACTAAGAGAATGCTCCAGAGAATGGCCGTCTTGCACCATATTTTATATAATACAATTAAAAAAGAAGATGCAGAGTCTGTTCCATTCTTCTATGTCTCTGGATCTATTTTGTTCATCAGTTTATTTTGCTCATTAGATTCCACGTATGAATGAGATTGTGTGATACGTATCTTTCTCAGACTGGCTTATTTCACTTAGCATAATACTCTCTGGGTCCATCCAAAGACTTTCGCACCATTAGTGATGCATCTCTTAACTCAGAGAGTAAAATCAACACAATCCAGAGATAAAAACGAGACCTCCGGAGGAGCAACTAAGATGGCGGCATAGGTAAACACCGGGAAATTATTGCCTCACACAACAATTGAAAATTACCGCAAAGGACTGAGCAAACATCATCCAGAACAACAGGAAGGCTGGCTGAGTGTAAATTCCACAACTAGAAGGAAAGAAAAGCACGCTGAGAGCCAGAGGCGCTGCGGAGGTGAAGTGCAGAGGTACGGCGGCTCGCGCGCGCGAGGAAAGGGGGTGGCGCCTGAGGACGCGGCTGTCTTTTTGAATCACAAACTCCCGACGGCTCTGAACTCCGGTTCCGGGAAGTCTCTGGGGACCCAGGTCTCATACGGGGAGAGGCTGGTCTGTCCAGCAGCGAGCGAACTTGAGGGCGGCTTTCCCTCAGAGGTGCTTGCAGCCGTTACCGGAACACTGAGATGCGCGACTCCGGGCGGAGAATCGGCCATGGCCGCTTTCTCCGCCCTCTGACTCCCTGAGACCCCGCCCCACCCAGGCTGCAGCAGAGGCTTTTGCATGTGAATGTACCTAACTGCAGCCGAACCAGGCAGACCTGGAACTTCCAAGAGAAGGCCCAAGGCCCCGCAGCGGCTTGCATTGCTTCACAGCTGAGCCTCTTCGTGGCTCCTGCTGTGTGGCCTCAGGCAGAGGCTGAATTAGCACCTCCTTAGATCCAGGAGCCACTGTACCCAGTGGTCAGAGGGGGTCCATCCAGACTGCAACTCCTCAGATCCATAAGGGACGCACTCAGGGAGCAGACTCAGTGAGCACCAAAGCCCCACTGAAGCAAGTCTTGCCCCAGAAGGGTGTCTTCAGCACAGAAGTTCTCCCACTTTAGACACAGCTGATTCTCACAGCCAATTGGCCTGGAGGTCAATTCCTCCCAGTGATTCTACAACAACCAAGGCACCAAGAATGCACCAAGAGTGTCCATCCCAGGTAACTGGGGAGGCTGAGCTACTGGGCCCTACAGGACACCTGGCGCACAGGGCCACTCTATCAACACAGGGAAGCTGCCAAAATGCGGAGACAAAGAAACAGGTCACAAATGGCAGAAATGGAGGAAAGCAAACGATTGGATATAGAGTTTAAGGCCACGGTTATAAGGTTTTTCAAGAATTTTATGGAAACCGCCGATAAATTTAATGAATCCCTCAATAAGTATAGGGAGACCATGGAGGACATGAAAAAGGACCAACTAGAAATTAAGCATACACTGACTGAAATAAAGAATAATTTACAGAGATCCAGCAGCAGAAAAGAGGATCCCAAGAATCAAGTCAAAGATTTGAAATACAAAGAAACAAAAAATACCCAACCGAAAAAGAAAAAAGAAAAGAGATTCCAAAAATATGAAGATAGTGTAAGGAACCTCTGGGACAACTTCAAGCGTACCAACATCAGAATTATAGGGGTACCAGAAGGAGAGAGAGGGCAAGATATTGAAAACCTTTTTGAAGAAATAATGACAGAAAACTTCCCCTACCTGGTGAAAGAAATGGACTTACAAGTCCAGGAAGCGCAGAGAACCCCAAACAAAAGGAATCCAAGGAGGACCACACCAAGACACATCATAATTAAAATGCCAAGAGCAAAAGATAAAGAGAGAATCTTAAAAGCAGCAAGAGAAAGACAGTCAGTTACCTACAAGGGAGTACCCATACGACTGTCAGCTGATTTCTCAACAGAAACCATGCAGGCCAGAAGAGAGTGGCAAGAAATATTCAAAGTGATGAATAGCAAGAACCTGCAACCAAGATTACTTTATCCATCAAAGCTATCATTCAGAATAGAAGGTCAGATAAAGAGCTTCACGGATAAGAAAAAGCTAAAGGAGTTCATCACCACCAAACCAGCATTATATGAAATGCTGAAAGGTATTCTTTAAGAAGAGGAAGAAGAAAAAGGAACTCTTACCATTTGCCACAGCATGGATGGAACTTGAGAGCGGATAAATACCACAGGATCTCACTCATTTGTGGAATATAATGAACAACATAAGCTGATGAACAAGGACTGATCCAGAGACGGAGAGGCATTGATTGGACTGTCGGGACTTGGAGGGAAGGTAGGGGAGGGTGGGGGTAAGGGGGAAAGATCAACCAAAGGACTTATATGCAAGCATATAGGCCTAACCAATGGACATGGACAACGGGGGGGTGAGGGCATGAGCGGGGGTGGGGGGGGTGGGGGGTAGAGGGTAACGTGGGGACAAGGACACATATGTAATATCTTAATCAATAAAAAATATATTAAAAAAAAAAAAAGAAGATGCAAATGGATACAAGAAATCCATTGGTGATAGATTAGGGAGGTGGGAGAAAGCAATAAAGGGAAACCTCTGTTATTGGATGAAAAGTAAAATGATAGACACATACATCTTTTACATAGGTGGTTATGGGAATCCTACATAGTCAACAATTAACGTGATAACAAAAACAATGAGAGGATTTAAGGTCTCCACCCTGGTGCACTGGTTGTGCCCTGAGGGGTCTGAAGAAAGGGGAGTTACCCTGACATTGTGACGGAATGTTATGGTAGATGCAAAAGACAATAGACAGAAGAAAAAAAAAGACAATAGACAGGTTGGTTAAGGTATTTAACTTTTCTCAGGGAAGATTCTAGCCTACGACATGAGCTATAAACTGCTTTTAGTTAAAAAGTTTTCATTTCAGAGCATCCTTTGTGGTTACTATAAGTCTCTGAGTTTGCAAGATTGCCATGCAGGCCTTCCCTGAGCTGGTTAGCATGTAGCCCCTTTTGGTCCACAAGAGTTTATTACCAAGACAATTCACAACTAAAATGGTATAAAAGCATTGAACCAACATACCTTGTTGTTGTTGTTTTTCAATCTTTATAATTATGTGCCTCTTTGAATTATTGTTGTTTGAGTTACTGGATTGAAAGGCTGGTTAAAGTCAACCCTCAAATCTGTATATCAGGTTCTATTATCTATATATACAAAAGGCTAATATGCAAAGTGTCCCCTCAGGAGTTCGACCGTGAGTTAGATTGCTCGCTATGACGTGTGCTGACCACCAGGGTGTGGTGTGGAATGAAGAAAGGCCCCGGCCAGCAGCTGGAAAGTTCCAATTGGCCCTGATCACCAGCCAAGCCTAGAGACCATACCCATGCAGGAATTTCGTGCACTGGGCTTCTAGTTCCTACATAAAAGGTGAGGACACCAAACCTCAGATAATTCAAGTACACCAAAATCACACAGCTCAGACAGTGACAGGATTCAAACTCAGGAATGCCTGACACTGATTCTATTCTTATAGTTAAAGAATAAACTTCACTGAACAATTAGTTACTTCATTATTATTCTAATTTCTTTTCCATAGAACATGAGGTTCTTCATTTGTATTTTCTAAGAGTAAATAAATACTTACCCTGGAGTGATTAAATGAATAGCCACAAGTTCTGCCCAACAACTAAATTTGTGGGGTACAGGAAAGCCCAAAACGTTGACAAAGCCTCCAGGGAAATAATGGTTGTTAAGAACTTTCAAAGCAAACAAAACTCCTAAAAGAGAAGAAAGAGCATACAAATATTAACAATCCAAATGTGGAGATAATCAACGTTTACAAAGAAAACTAGTTGAAAGTGAAAATGATTATTCCACTACATCAACTTCTTGCTTTGAAACATACTTTAACTGCTTACAAGTCAACCCAGAGCGCAGTAGAAAGACAATGTACAAAGTAATAATTCTTGTGATGTTTCTTAACACAGAAGTTAATACTGATTTTCCGCATGCTACTAAATACGTAACACATAAAATGAGGTTATAAAACACCAGCAATGGCACTAAATGCCACTGAAATGTACACTTCAAAATCATTCATTTTATGCCATGTGAATTTTAACTCAATAGAAAATAAGTATGTTAAGTCACATGTATTTTTCTAACCTCAATGGAAAGATGCTGAAGGAAGGACATTTTTCTTTCTTCTCCCACAATTAGATGCAAGAGGGTGCATCTTAGACGGAGGGGGAGCAACAGCAGGGGAAGTACAGGGTTAGATTTCCTTTGTTTCAGGATCATTTCCTTCCTCCCCTTCACTTTCTTATTTACAGAACACCTAATTTATGCCCTGATGGCCATTTAAGTCCTATGACATATATATATAAAAAAGAACCAGTAAAGGTTAAAGGGAGAGGTAAGGCAACGCATGAGTAAAGTCATGCAGCATGGTTCAAATCTCAGCTGCCCACCTACTAGGTGTGTAACCTTGAGCAAGTTTTTGGAAGTTCTTTACTTCTCTGAGTCTTAGCTTCCTCATCTACAAAACCAAGACAATGCCAGCTCCCTATGAACCTGTTATATGAATATTAATTAGTGAGTTATATAGAGCGATTTATCTTGGCTCCTAAAACATGGTGAGCATGCCATGGTAAGCATGATGCATTTATTTGAATGAAGTTATTAAGAGGCATACTCATCTTTTTACAGAACTCCCCATCACAAATACACTTGTGGGTCTCTCCCTGGTCCCACCATCAAGGAGCCAGTGAAGATATCAGTATTGCGTCTCCTACAAAACCACCTTTGAACAGACTGTAGTCCAAATTGTCCAAGAGTAAATGATCCAGAGCCAAATCTATGTCCCTCCTGTGGTCCAATGAGCCCCCCCCTCCAAAATACAGCCTCTGGCAGCCCTTACCCACTCAATATGTATTTCCTTCATCAAGTATGGCCCACGCTTCATAAAAGACAGCAGCCCACCTGCCTTACTGTCTCTATGCATGCCCCCCTAGAAACCTGTCGGCCTTACCTGAGAAACCTACAGCACAACTCCTTTTGAAGTCAGGCTCACCCATACACTCTGCAAAAGCAAATTCCAAGAAAAGGTACACCACGCCAGTGAGTAGGGAGAACGTGGTGATAACATAGGCAAACCATCGGCTTCCTAGTCTTCTTTCCAGATGTATTCCTTTCCATAGCATGGACACCATATTGAAATACAGATGCCAGTCGTCCGCGTGGTGAAAGGGGGAGAGCAGCAAGCGCTGCCAGTCTTTCTCCTGGTAACATTTCTCCACGCTAAGGCAGGAGCTATACACTGGCTTCAAAGGACTCAGGAAGAACCAGATGTTGACAGCCAAAGTAGCCAGGGTGACAGGTGGAATATTATTGATGCCAACATGGAAGATTTGAGAAAGGAGCAGAATAAGCCCAGCATTCAGTCCTCTTGGTCTCCGTTGCATGGTTAGATGCCAACCCAGTGAGGGGGAAATGTGGGATCCAGGAAGGTATACAGACAGCTGAACCTAAAACAAAAAATAAAATGCACATGAACATCCATCAATGAAGAATGAATGCAATATATACTACTCACTTAAAGATGAGCTTGCATTGTGTACCCCATCTCTCATCTACCAGCAGCATTTATTTCAGTGTCTTCCAGACATTGGATGATGTCCTTCCTTCATATCACATTCTAAAATAGAGACTTTTCTCCCAAATCCCAATGGACCAGTGAATGGGTGGGTATGCTTTCTCTGATAAATATGCTATGAAAATATGACTTGTCTTCCTTTTGGGCAAACTTGTAACCTAATTTTAAAAAAAAACCTACAAAGATAGTACATAAATATTTAATAATGATTTCTACTCAATGCTAATAAGGATTCTTCACCCCCTTCATTTTCACAAAGAAATAGTCAATTTTGATATTTTAGATAGAGTCTGCTCCAAAGTGTTTAAACATCAATAAGCCAGATTTAAAAGGTAAGCATATATTATCTTCTAATCCACTTTGGAAGGTATCAACTCCCGGAATACTTTATTTTCACAGAAACTTTAGCTTTTAAACATTACCTAGTAGGAGCTAAATCCTGGATTGCAACACTGTTTTTAAGGAGCTCATATTCCACTAAGAAGTAAATTGACAAGTGCCACACAATGTTCTAAACACAGTGACAGAGGGAACCGAGACGCTAGGCACACACTTCAGCCCGAGGCGGTGATGCGCCTCCCGTCTCAAGAGTGGACAGGAATTAGTGACACAGGGGAGTGCCAGGGTCCAGCAGTCTGCTTCTGCATCCCGGGTCCTGGCTGACCTTGTGACTGCCTTCAGTTGACAGGATGCAGAGGAATCGAGGCCTTAAGATGATCTGCAGGCTTCTGCTCTCTCTTGAAACCCTCCCACACACGTGGACAAGTTCAAGATGGCCAGCCACCCTGATGGTCCCAGCCACCAACCAGCTAAAGCCCAGAAGCAAGGTTGTCTAGGTGACCAACAGCTTCCCACAAAATGGGTGAGTCCAGCTGAGCCCAGACTAACTTGCTGACCCACAGAACCGTGACCCACATAAACTATTTACTTTACTTCACGGAGTTTTGGAGGGGTTTGTTAATACAGCAATTACTGACCAAAACGGAAGGCAATTGCTTTGGTGAGGGACTGATTTATGCTCATGGGAAGAAGCTTGTGAAGAAAGAGACACAGACTAACAATTCAAGAGATAAACAAAAAAAAGTCAAGTCCTTAAAGGGAAGAGCCTTGTTCGTTGTGGCATTTATGCCATCAATAAATGCAGATATGGGTCAGTAGGCAGATTAGGAGACAGGACTCTGAAAAAGTGCTCATTGGGGGGGGGCTCTGTTTTCCCTGTGGAGCCTTCTTGGCTTCCACCCAAACAGGAAACACACTCTGATACACTAAAGACTCTCATTAAGAGGGCACGTCGGAACATACACAGGCTTTGGAGCAAAAAAGGGCAGGATTCTCCTATGTACTAACCCTATGACCCAGGGCAAAGTACTGAACTCTCTGAACTTCAATTTCTTCACTTTCAGTTAGGAATAACATCTCCTTCCCAGGATGACTGTAACATGTCTGGAACAAAGTAGGTGCTGAATAAACGGTAGCTACTTTTTCATTATGAAAAGGTAACCTCGTTTTGGTGAAAAATCCTTTGCAAATGGAAGCATCCTGATAAGGCTCAAAGGTACTTCCCATCCCCCCATATAAATTCTTATCAACATCACCCCCAAAAGAAATGCCCAAGAAAAAACTCTGTGTGCCTATGTGTGTGCATATCCTCATTACTAGCACAACCCCAGTTTCTTTATTGCGTGGGCTTATTATTATAGCTCTGTAGCACTCTCATAAAATTTCAACTGAAAAGTTCCCAAATAATTTTGGAGAAATGGTCTCTATTTTTCACATTGGCCTTCAGGATGATTTTCTTCTTCAACTACTGTGACTTTCTTACAATCCTCCCATATAATCACATGTATTAAAACATCATTACCTGTAATCAGAGCAATGAAAAAATATGGCCTTGATCATTAACTAACAAATAAACCCTTCAGTACCAGTACAAACAGTGTACTATGGAGGCCAGGCTATGAACAGGAGAAAATAAAAACTAATTATGTCTTTGCTTAAGAGAAAGTTCTCCCTTGATTGGAATTGTTAGTGATGAAAACTATAAACAAAAGAATAGAATGTCCCCAATCATTTTTCACACTGTACACCCAGGCTCTCATTATATTTGCTTTACTTCTGCCCAAATCTACAGGTCCCTTTCTGTCCGCCTCCCTCCTCACCTCTCAGCTCTGCTGCTGAGGGCTCCTGCTTCCCAGGACACTGTGCTTTCCCCGCCTTCACCCTCCTCCGATTTTCACTTCCCGCCTATCCTTAGTCTTTCCACACACTCATGGAATTCCACTCTCATGCTTTCTATCATTCTTTTCCTTAGAATGATTCCCACATTTATATTTTTCAGCCCTGATTTCTCAGTAGGTTCCAAGGATATAATCTTATAGGAAGTATATAGTCTGCCTGATCTCTTTGGTTTCTGGAAACTAAATTGACCCTCTTCACACAGAATGACTACTCAGCATTCTTTCCATCACTCATTTATTTAATAAATATCAGGCGCCAAATGCATGCCAGTCACTAGAGGCACAGCAAAGAACAAAATACAACTCTAGTCCCTAAATGGCCCGTTTCTACTTGCTGAAGGAAACAAAAATTCTGGCTGCAGAAAATCAGAAGATGAATAAAATAAATATATACTTACTGCGAAGGCAGATATAAGCACAGTCAATGTGAGAAGGGCACAATATGCTGGGCCCCGCTTTCATAGAGGCCACTAGAGTGTCAGTGTAGGTAGAACCTAAGTTTGAGTTTTAAGTAGCAAAGATTAATTGGCACCATTTCATACCAGCTCCCTTAGTAGTTTAATAAGTCAGCCACCCAACGCGAAGGATGAAGCTGGTGACAAGGTAATAGAAAACCCAACTGGTGCATGTGAAGACCAAATCTGTAACTTGACCTTGTGGGCTAGGAACACCAAAGACAAAGACAACAGATGGAAGTAAGCAAGTGTTGACAATAAAATGAATATTGCTTTGTCCCACCCATCAAATACACAGAGATTTTTACAGTGCTGAATTGTAAGAGAGACCACAGAGGCATGATCGATTATAGCAATTTATCTATGAGCTAGAAACTGGTACAATGTGTTTGGGAAGTGATTTCTTTATTCTAATTTGTATCCAGACCATAAACTAGTCACTGCAGCTCAAAGAAAAAAGCAGGCTAGTCTCTGTACATCCCACCTGAGAAACACATCCTCCCGCACACTAAACATGCCCAAAACAACACGAGGTCATCCCTTCTAAGTCTGTCCTCCCACCCATGTTTCCCATCTCATGACATGGAGTCCCCAGGCAACCAGTTCAAGTCAGTGATGTAAAAAACACCCTTTACACATCCTTGGCCCTCATCACCTCACTATCTCAAACACCCATCCATATAAGACTCAGTTAATCCTTCCAGTTTGTTACCCATTTACATGCTTCTAACTCTAGGGCCACTACTGTAGTCTAAGCCCGGATGACAACAAATTCCCTAGCAGGATTCCTTGTTTCTCTTCTTACACCTACCAACTTCTTACACCATTCTACTGCTGCTCAGAGCAATATTCAAAAAACTACAGTTGGATTCCCCTGCAGTAAGCCTCCAGTAGCTTATCATTACAGTTGGAATGAAGACCAAACTCATCACCATAACTCAACACTTGTGCTTACTAGTGCCCTGACCACTTCTCTGGTCTCATCTCACACTGGTCTCTGCCTTGGTCACTAGCCTCCAGCCACATGGGGGCTCCCACACCAGGAGCTCCAGGATTACAGCATAAATAGCCAAGGGCAGAACTGTCTTATCCATTTTGATCACCACTGAATACCCATAGCCTAGCCCAGTGACTGGCATATAGTCAGTGCTTAGTAAGTATTTGACCAATGACTCAGGATTAGTATTTTTTATTACATCTTGATTATACAATAAGTGGACTGAAAAGTTCTGAATACTGATGAGATGTTTATCTCTAAGAATTTGTCCTACAATTGTAGAAACCTTCCCCAGAACACTATATTGTTCCACTTGCCATTTTTAGTTCCAGAAGTGTTTATAACATTTATCTCAACTTTACAGAAATTAACCTTTGATCCATTTAAAATGTATTAATAGGCTATTTTGCTAGTACTAGTTGATTTTTTAAAATGGCATTTTAATTATGTAGTAATACACACCAAAGTTGTGACAGATAGAAAATGAAAGGCTTCTTGAAATATTGATAGGAAAATTATCCATATTTACTTTTAATGAGAAATTAAAAATTTAACAGGTATGTAATAAGAAAAACTAAATGGCTGGAACAAACAAAAGAAACTGAATTCATAACTTGGGAAACCAATGTGTCTCAAGGGGGAGAGAAAGGAGTTCTATAAAAAAGGAAAAGAAACTAATTGTGGTGATTTTCAACTCTACTTACAAAGTAGGACATATTTCATCATTATCATTTAATAGGGAGGTATATATCTCAACTTTCAGATTAAATGTTCAAGAACAATTTAGAGCATTAACTTGCAAGAATATACAACAGTTATAAATTATATATCCAATTTGGCATTGGATAGTAACCAAATTAATTTCACAAGAAAGAAAGAAATGATAGAGTCTTAATGGGAATAATAAAATGCTATTCTGAAAAACAGCCTTCCATATCACTAAAAGTGCAACAACTCTTACAATTACTCACTGATTTTTTTTTAATTGTGTGTTTTTCTTTAAGACTCAAGAAAAGGCCAATCACTACATATGTGAGATTAATTAATGCTATTGCCATTACTACTATTTTCATGCATGTGGTAAATTTCATTTAATAATAGTACCATATATTTTAAGTATATTACCTAAAAATGTCATAGAGGAGAGAGTAGGTTTGTTCAACTCATTTGGCAAGTACTTATCAAAGGCTTACTATCTCTCAGGCTCAGTACTTTGCTAATGCCTGATTTTCTAGATGCTTAAGCTTTGTTTTTTAAAAAAATTGAGATATATAAATCACATACCATGAAATTCACTCTTACCGTGTATGATTCAGTGTTTTTCAGTATATTCACAGGTTGTAAAATCAACACCACTATCTATTCCAGACCATTCTCATTGCCCCAAAATGAAACTCTGTACCCATTAGCAGTCACTTCCTGCTCTCCTCTCTATCCCAGTTCCTGGCAATCACTAATCTACTTTCTGTCTCTATGGATTTGCCTATTCTAAACATTTCATATAAACTGAATCATACAGCATGTGGCCTTTTGTGTCTGGCTGCTTTCATTTGGCATGTTTTCAATGTTTATCTCTGTGTTGTATCATGTATTAATAATATAGTAGTTCCTTTTTTATGACAGAATGACATTTCATTATAGAGAGATACAACACTGACTTGTCCATACATCAGATGATGGACATCTTGGTTGTTTCACTTTTCGGCTATAGTGAATAGTGCTGCTATGAGCATTCATAAACAGTTGTTTGTTTTTTTTTATAGAAACATAGATTCTGTTTTCAGTTCTCTTGGGCACATACCTAGGAGTAGAATTGCTGGCTTATTTGTTAACTTTTTGAGGAACTGCCCAACTGTTTTCCAAATTTCTGTACTCTTTTACATTTCGCAGTGTCAGAGATCTCCAATTTCTCATCTTCAACAATCCTTGTTTTTATCCAGTTTTTAATCATAGTCATCCTAGTGGGAGTGAAGCGGTATTGATTTATATTTCCATAATGACTACTGATGAGCAAATGCTAAAACTTTCATTGCTTAAAACATAATATAAACACACATGCTCACAGGTACACAGAACCATACAGACAAGCTCTCTCTCTCTCGCTCGCTCTCGCTCTCGCTCTCGCTCTGTCTCTCTTTCTGAAACAGTTTAACAAGCTCCGGTCAAACGAATGCTTCAGAAAGAAAAATGAAACTACAAAGACATTGTTCAGGTTCAACTGCAAGGATGTCAGCACTTCCCTCCCCTGTGATGTGCTGCGTTGAATGGGAATGTAGTCCAATAGCAGGGGCAGGGACCAACACATTCAACTACCAATACTGTAAAATCGCTTTTGAAAGAAACAGAGGGCTAGTGTGCTTTATTGCTTCAAACAAAGCAAATATGCTATAGAAATAGCAGACTCTTTATGCTAAACATAAAAACTCCCTCTGCTTTTTAAATTACAAGAGTTGGACAAGAAATCAGTGCATCAAAAATACCACATGAACTTGGTCAAACTATACACACTAGATCCTTTTTTCTGTCTCTCTCATTCTGTTTCAAGACAGTCTATTCTCTCTAGGAATGAGTTGAACTGACCAATTCTTCTCCTGTAACTCTCTCAGGAGTCTTATCATTAATGGCTTTCAAATCCTAACATAACAAATTATTTTCTCAGCTTGTTACTATAGGACCAATAAGTGAGAACTTTTTAGTCCAGCACCATAATAAAATTCTGTTTTTCCAATAAAATTGCTAAGCATAATTTTTTCTCCTACTTAGTGTAATTCTTTTCCTACATAGCATATTTTTTCCCTAAAAGGCATTAGCTTCCTTAGGCCCCAAGAGAACCTAACTACAAAATGCAGATTTCAAGATAGTTTTTGAAAATAAGAAAATTGTATAGTATAATATGTATTTGCATTTAATGAACAAGAATTTATTAATGAAAGACTTCAAAGTAACTTGTTTCCACTTTTGAAATACATGAATGTATTTCAAAAAGCTTATAGCTTATGTGCAATACATAATTGGTATATGCGATACATAGCTGTATGTATAACATGTAAATTATGATTTTAAAACTTAATATTTAAATATTAAATGCAGCAGCTTCACATCACTACACTGTGTTCAGTTTATCACAACACATCAGCTACCTGAGTTGATTGGTCAATGGGGATCCTGGGAGTGCAGGGAGGAATCTCCATCCGAGGACCATAAGAGGCCCTGTGCTCATGGAAGACAATCAAATGAATGAAAACTGACTTTATAAATAAAAAATGAAAACTGGAATCCAATTATATGAAGAAGGTAATGGGAATCTAGTCTTTATGAATATTGTGCCACTCTCAGTAATTACATTCCAGCATGTAGTCACAGAACTATCTACAACTGGGACTCTGTTCCAAGAGAAATTGAGAATTGAGAGCACTTTCCTCTTTTGAGGGTTGCTGAGACCCCCATTTATACAGTAGTTCTCCACACTCATACACTTCATCGTTATAACTACATGAGAAATTGTCTCATTTGGCTCCACATAACCATTAACTATCTCCCTAATGCCAACTGGCTAAATCCCTCTAATTTTACACTACCAGATTTAGAGTTCTTAAGATACAAGACTTCCTTTCTTTCCCTCCCCCCCCCCCCCCGCCCATCATATATCATCTCCCCAAATGAAAACAAATAAAAGTTTCCTTACCTTAGTGAGACACTGTCCAACTGTCCTTTAAAATAGCCTGCCTTAAATATAAATGCCATCCACGTGGAAGGCAGAATACCTGACCGCTGGTGAGTTAGAATTTAAGACCACTAAAGTAATAGAAGTAGAAGAATGTTCCAGGCAAGTAAGCAACCACTATTAAGGGCATATGTTATGTGGTGACAAACCTCACTAAAGACCATGCCCTATCTCCTAACAGTCTTCCCTCAGTCGACTTTATACAATACCTCACTTGATTTGATTTAAATCCAATCTCATCATGTTATCCCCTGCCCCAATCCATCATGCTTTCTCACCTATAACAGCTTTCTGTACTTCATCATGAGATTGAACAGTGTTATGGTTAATAGAATGAACTCTGGAGCCAAGAGGCCTGAGTTTGATTCCTGGCTCAATTGCTTGGGTATAACTTTGGGCAAGTTCTCAATCAATTTATGCTTAAGTGTCTTCATTTATAAAACAGATGCTAAATAATAATAAACCTGCTTCATGGAGTTGATGCGTTAGCATATGTAAAACATAATAAGCACTGTATAAGTATTAGCTGATGTTAACTCTTTATCATCTGATCAACTTCAAGGCTTTCAGTCCAGGATCCAATGTCTTATAACATTTATGTACCTTCCCAATAATAACATATATGTGAAATTATTGATAGTTTACAAAGGAGTTGTGTCATTTGTTTCATTTAATTCTCACAATCCTGTGAAGACAATATTAGTTCCACATTATCTACTAGCTGGTCTACAAAGCACTTGCCAAGAAAATCATTCCCTGCCCTGCCATCTCTCCTGAAGGATGCCCATGTGAGAAGAAGCTCAATGGAGCTTCTGCCCTGGAGACTTTCCAGGGATTCAAATTTCAGCCCTCAGCTTTCTCTGTCCAAGGTGCTTAATTAAGTGAAGCCATCTCCTCAGATAGGCAGCCACGTGGGGTACTCTTACCACCAAAGGTCACCAAAGTGAACTTCACACACATCCCCTATCTTATATTGTAAGTCTGACCATTCCAAACATAACTGCCCCATTTGGTGGAAATCCTTTCTGCAGTTTTGGTGTGGAACCGTAAAAGAAAGACCAAAATTGCATGTGTCTTATATAGATAATTACTGAGGCAAAACTAAGGTGGTAGCTGTGAAAACATAAGTTTAAATTAAATACAGGAAAGTGGTTTCAAATGATACAATCACTTATTCTAAGCCATAGAAATACCTCCCCAAGGCAATAAATGGAATCTCCAAAAGAAATGGTCAAGTCAGGCCTTGGTAATCAGCTCTATCCTAGAGTCTAACAATATCCAGGAAGTGATAAGATCGATCGACTGCTGCTGGAAAACGCTAGATCAATTTCACCAGGAGGAACTGTGGCGCAGTACAAAGTACACAAGGCTAAACACAAGACTTCAGCTTATACCTGGCCCTGCCACCAAGAAGGGGGTAGAAAGGTGTGAGAACTAAAAGATAAAACAAGAAAACAAAAAGCCATCAACACTATTAGCACCAAGACCAAGCTTTGCTACTATACTGAGGACTGGCTTCTAAGGGTAAGAAATCTTAAGGAATAATGAGCTGGTCTCAGGTAAAGGCAGAGGACTCAGGAAAGGAATGGCACATTTAGGAAATGCTCTGAACTAGTTTCAACAACAACTGTCTGTGTGTGTCAGCTTAATGCCAGTTAACTTACACAGGGCAAAGGAAATGAAGATCCACAATTCATTCATTCCAAGGGACTGGGGTTTTGCCAAAGTGAAAGGAAAGGACGAGGCTGTGGTAGTGGTGAGCAGTCTACGGGCAACTCCTGGCAATTTGAAAACTTTAGGTAAAAAGCACAAAGAGTTGATTAAAATGAACTGGGCAGATTATTCCCCAGTAAGTCAGCACTTCCTCCCAGCTGGTTCTGCTCCTAGCTTGGGGGTCCTGAATGTCCAAGATCATCAAACACTTACATGGTCTATTTCTTCAGGTTCAGTTCGGTTAAGTTGCTCTGCACCACAAAAAGCTCAGAAATCTGAAGTAGAGTCTAAAGACTGAAATGTCCTCCCTAAACACAGAGACTGGGATATAGATGGAGAAAAAGACAGAGAGATGCAGAAGGGAAGAGAGAGAGACCAGGAGGAAAACATCTATCAATTCTGCCTGGTGAAAGAAAGTTTAACTTCTCTCAGGATTAGAAGAGGCTAAACTTTAACAAGGTCACCAATATAATCAGACAACAAAGTAACACACTGACCATCTATTAGGCCAGGTAGTTTTTAGGCTCGGAGGGGAAAAAGGACAAAGTGCACACAACTGCTGCTGTTTGTTTAATATATTTTTATTGATTTCAGAGAGGAAGGGAGAGGGAGAGAGATAGAAACATCAATGATGAGAGAGAATCATTGATCAGTTGCCTCCTGCTCTCCCCCTACTGGGGATCGAGCCCACAACCCAGCACGTGCCCTTGATGGGAATCGAACCTGGGACCTTTCAGTCCACAGGCCAACGCTCTATCCACTGAGCCAAACCAGTTAGGGCAACTGCTGCTGTTTTAAAGGAGTTTAGAAGTTGCTTTGATTATTTCCTGCACATCATTGGAGAGGCAGCCATGCTTAACCCTACCCGCCCCCGTCCCCCTAGGGTGACAAAGGGTGTAGATTCAGAGACAGAACTGCCTCAGCTTATCTTCTAAGTCACCAGAAAAGTTTGACAGAAGATTCTGCAGTTAATAGGAGCTCTTTTGTGCACACACATACTTTTATTCATTTACTAGAGGCCCGGTGCACAAAATTTGTGTGTGGGGGGTGTGTCCCTCAGCCCAGCCTGCACCCTCCCGTTTAGGTGGGCCTAAATGGGCAGTCAGACATCCCTCTCACAATTCAGGACTACTGGCTCCCAACCGTTTGCCTGCCTGCTTGCCTGATTGCCCCTAACCGCTTCTGCCTGCCAGCCTGATCACCCCCTAACCACTCCCCTGCTAGCCTGATCGACGCCTATCTGCTCCCCTGCCAGCCCAATTGCCCCTAACTGCCCTCTGCTGCCAGCCTGGTCACCCCTAACTGCCCTCCCCTGCTGGCCCGGTCACCCCTAACTTCCCTCCCCTGCTGGTCATCTTGTGGCAGCCTTCTTGTGTCCACATGGGGGCGGCCATCTTGTGTGTTGGAATGATGGTCAATTTGCATATTACTCTTTTATTAGATAGGAGGATTGTGGCCCATTTGCTGCATAGCTTTCAAGCATCCTCCCTGGGATCAGGGAGCATTCAGAAAAGGACACACAGGCGCAGGACCTCTAATGTCACCTCACCTTGGATTTCCCAGGGATAAGAACACCAGGAAAGGGGGTCCTGTAAAGGTTCCCTGCCCTGTAGACTCTGCCTAGAACAGTGATGGCGAACCTATGACACGCGTGTCAGAGGTGACACGCGAACTCATTTTTTTGGTTGATTTTTCTTTGTTAAATGGCATTTAAATATATAAAATGAATATCAAAAATATAAGTCTTTGTTTTACTATGATTGCAAATATCAAATTTCTATATGTGACATGGCACCAGAGTTAAGTTAGGGTTTTTCAAAATGCTGACACACCGAGCTCAAAAGGTTCGCCATCACTGGCCTAGAATCATACACATCCACATGCGAGACCAGGGTGACAGCACCTTAGAAAGGTGGCCAGGCCTCGCTCCTCTCTGCACTTTGGGATGTGCATGATTAACTTTGGGAAAAATACTGAAGTGCAAATGTCCAAATTAGGTGTGAACATTCCATTTTCATACCCCCAACCCAAGCAGCTGCTTTAAAAACAAACACCTTTTATAATCGCAGAATAGGAGACATTGCTAAAAGGCCCCTTGAAGCCCCAGTAATTAAATTGAAAACATTGAGTACTTAACCTTATTTTCTATTACTAACCTATGTCTAGTTTCCCAATCAGATCGTGTTTGCCTCTGAGTCTTCGCTCAGTGCTAAGTGGTGGCAAACATGGCTGGTCTATTTATTAGCTGTGTGACTTATCTTAGGCAAATTCATCAAGCCATGTCTGTTCCCCCATCTTCAAATGGGTTAGTATGAGGATTCCATCAGCACACTCTTGATGAATGTAGCTACTTGTTATTATTATACATCAATGTTATAGTTTAGGCTTCTCCCGGAAGCAGACTCTGAGACAAAGGTCTCTGTGCAACTAATTTATTTGGAAGGTGACAAATACCTTGACAGGGTCATGGAGAAGCAAGATAGGGAAGGCAAGAGCCAAAAATGTATGCATCGTTAAGCCAGCCATCACTGTGATTACTGGCGCATAATCCCACCGGGAACCCTGGGAACTAGTAGAGTTATGCCTCAGTGCTATCCCCAAGACTAGGGGTCCGCCTTAACTCCCGTCCCTGTGGCTTGCCATAGCAGGCAAAACAGGTGTCAGGGGCCAGAGAAAGCACTCAGGCAAAGAACTTACAGCACTGCCAGCACCACTCCCTGACCGGGCTCCGTCACTTCTGCTGCAGTACTTAAAACAAGCAAATTTGTCAACTGTAATTAATATACAGTATCAGGGAACAATTTGAGCATAATGCATATTTCGCTTTTGATTGTATTTCATCAGCAAGAAATACCAGGTGGATGCAGAAAAGTATACTCAGCTGAAGCAAGCTTCATGGAAATCCTCAAAATGTACACATTTGCACACCTCAATCCAGCTACATCAAGTTCACAGATTGTATTATGAGCTACACCCATCAATGTCTGCCATCCAATTCCAGATAACCCTCCTTCCTCCGCTGACAATAATTCACAAGTTGCTACCACTTCCACAGCAAAATTTAGGACTTTTTGAAGGGAGCAGGCTGTATTTATGGTAGGACTTGTATATTTTTTATTATATAAGGCGTAGAATTGTGCTACTATTTTATTAGGTTCCTATCTCTCTTTTTTATTAATCCTCACCTGAGGATTTTTTTTTTTTTTAGAGAGATTGGAGGGGAGCAAGGAGTGGGAGAGAGAGGGAGAATAGATGTGAGAGACATATTGATTGGTTGCCAGGGGATCGAGCCTGCAACCGAGGTTTGTGCCCTGACCGGGACCTGTTGGTCCATAGGCCGACGCTCTAACCACTGAGTCAAACCAGCCAGGGCCTATCTCTTCTTTTTAATGTACCACTGACAAAGTTTTGGGGTGTTTTGCTCCTAATACCATGTGCTCCATAAGCCCTGTGGTTTTTACTGCCTGATTGTGCTCAGAATGGTGAGTTTAGGAATGCGTATGTCATATTCTAGCAGAGCTGACTCTACCCCTAGTAGAAAGTGTGCAGGACAGAGGACGGTCTACACCCAGGAACCACTGCTGCTTAGTCCTTATTATCCCACTTCCCCTCCATGTTTACCACCATCATCCCA
This sequence comes from Myotis myotis, assembly GCF_014108235.1. Lineage (NCBI taxonomy): Eukaryota > Metazoa > Chordata > Mammalia > Chiroptera > Vespertilionidae > Myotis > Myotis myotis. The sequence goes on along the minus strand of NW_023416390.1, from coordinate 27,982,071 downwards.
TTCTTCAACCAAATCCACCAAAGTTAGAGGCTCTCATCACTCAAATACTGAAAATACCATGTGCTCTGAACTTTCTCGGACAAATTGGAATAGGAGGGGAAAAATTCTCTCAACTTATCAAATATGCCCCTATTGTTACGTCTTCTCTACCAAAAGTTGTTTTGCCATCCTTCACATGGAACTTAAAAACAAGATTCATTTAATTCAGGGCATTTGTTTATTTGACTATACATCCTAAATGTGCCAGGTTTCCCATCTGATTGTAATTACTCAATGACACAGACATCTGTGTTTGGCCCGATGCTTTTACGAAGAGAATTCAGTGTAATATTCTGTTTGAGAATACCAATTTCCTCAAAGCAGCACAGAGTAGAAATGAGAAGCCAAGATCAGATGCTCCGACCACACATGCAGCACAGTCAACACACTGCATTTACATGCATTGTGCACGTCTCGCTTCTAGACAGCACACAAGGTCAAACCCCTAACTGTCAGTTACAATAAGCTTCCAAACTTCTGGTCAATTACCTGGCTAATAATAAAAGACAAGGCTATGACATCATTACAGTTATAATTAATTTACACAGGTCAGCTTCCTGTTAATCAAATACATCTTTAAAAGCATTTAATTATTGTTCACCTAGAAAGCGACACCCCAGCTCTGGTAAATGAAAAAGCAACCTTGCTGGATTCAGCATGAAAGGCTGCCAGGCTGCTCTAAGGCACACAGGACAACAGGCTTCACAGAGCACACCCTGCACCGCGGGAAGGGCTGCCATGTTCACAGCAAACAAGCACAGGTGACGGGCAATTCGACACATCTGAAGACTTTCCGAACACAAAGAAGTTGTCAGGAAGCTCGGGTAAACAGACAGGCTCTGGGAAAAGACATGTCCCAATGCTTTTTGTCACAATGATGCACAGGGCTGGCAATATTAACGTCTGCAGAGTATAGGACAATGTTTGAGGGCATGGTCTTTTTGGTAAGATCTCTACAATACACGACTTATGTGACCTTAGGGAAGTCACTTAACTGCCATTTCCCATCTGTAAAAGGAAATAATGAAGGCGTATTTAGTGTTGTGAGAATTAAATGAGATTATATTGAGATTATTTATGTTTATAAACTTAGAAATGACAGTAATTTTAACCCATATAAACAAATAAAGTAAAATAAGACATCAACAATTTTAAATAGCTTTACAGTATTTTTATAACTTAGTAACCAATTAGCATTTTCTGGGTTTTCTATGATTCCACTTTTTTAAAAAAAGTATGTTTTTATTGATTTCAGAGAGAGGAAGGGAGAGGGAGAGATAGAAACATCAATGATGAGAATCATTGATCAGCTGCCTCCTGCACACTCCCTACCAGGGATTCAGCCAGTAACCCAGGCATGTGCCATGAGAATGGAATCATGACCTTCTGGTTCATAGGTCGACACTCATACTGAGCCACACTGGCCAGGCCCACTTTCTTTTTTTAATCTTCACCAGAGGATATGTTTTTATTGATTTTTAGAGAGAGCAGAGGGAGGGAAAGAGAGAGAGAGAGGAAGAGAGAGAGCTTGCCTCCCTCATGTGCTCCAACCAGGGATCAAACCCCCAACCTAGGTATGAGCCCTGACCTAGAACTGAACCTGCAACCTTTTGGTTTCTCAACCTTCCTAATGCCGCGACCCTTTAATACAGTTCCTCATGTTGTGGTGACCCCCCAACCATAAAATTATTTTTGTTGCTACTTCATAACTGTAATTTTGTTACTGTTATGAGTCGTAATGTAAATATCTGATATGCAGGATGTATTTTCAGGGGTCGCGACCCACAGGTTGAGAACTGCTGATTTAGAGGATGATGCTCCAACCAACTCAGCCACCTGGTCAGGGCTATGATCCCACATTTTTAAACCTTTTCATGCGATTCAATTACACACACATTATTTTAAACAATATGATGGGTGTTAGGAAGACACATGAAAATAGAAGTGATTCTCTAATTAAAATACATTTTATAATAAAATGTCAAACCACAATTTTTGTCAAAATTGTCTTTAAATCATCATTACATTTGAAAATTTAATGATCCTCCATTTCAGGATTAAAAAAAAAATCTCAATATGTCAGATGGCCAAATTTTTATTTTTCCCTCCTTTTTAAAGTGTTACTGTCTTAACAAAAATGATTAGATTATCTTTATACATGAAAAATGAAACTACTGGATTTTGTACATAGTCCTGACTTTTGCTCCACAGCAAGGTGAATTAGTGCCAACTCCAATTTTGATCCATCACCACGTATGATTTCCAATATCAATCATAAGCCAGTTCCTTCTCTCACAGACTACAAGCTTTAGTGTAATGAGGGCTCATTAAAGTTCTTCCACTGACAGCCCATCAGACATAGGGCCTAAACCAGCAGACACAGGGAGCAGCAATGCCAACATCCCACCATCTCTCCCTTCAAGAGGATTTAAGTAATTCCACTCTCCCAGTTGCTCCACGCTAGATTTCTTTGTCTACCTAAAATCAATGAAAAAGTGATAGTCACCACACCCTTTAAATTAATGTGTGTAAGGACTGTTGGTAAATTATTTATGTAACCGAAATCTGCCCAGCATAAGAAATAGTCAAGACTTCAGAGATGTAGTTTCTGCTCCCAGAAAGCACACAGGACGTCCACTAATTACTAGGTGATAGGGACAGCGTGAGGATTTTGCCTGCCCAGCATCAATACCTCATTCTTTCAGTAATAGGAATCTACCTCAGACCTCCACTGGATGTGGTCCTGAGGGGACCGGCAATCAAGAGGGCCAGTGACCAGAATTGGAGTAACAACTCTCTCCCTGGAATCTAAAACTTGTGTAGAGACACTAATACCAACGACTCCTGGAGTTGACAACTCAGAGCATTACTAGTAACTTAAAGAATTTTCCAACCTTAGCTGGTTTGGCTCAGTGGATAGAGCATCGGTCTGCAGACCTGAAGGGTCCTGGATTTAATTCTGGACAAGGGCACATGCCCAGGTTGCGGCTCCATCCCCAGTAGGGGGTGTGCAGGGGGCAGCCGATCAATGATTCTCTCTCATCATTGATGTTTCTAACTTTCTCACCCTCTCCCTTCCTCTCGGAAATCAATAAACATATATTTTTTAATAAAAGAATTTTCTTATCTACTAGGTCTATGCAAACCTTGAGACCCCACCAAGCTACTGTCCCATAGCCTGGTGGTTTGGCTTTTCTGTCAGCTCTCTGAGCTTACCCATACACTTCCAATATCTTGCTCTTGAGTTATCTGGATGAGCTTTAACTTAGTTTTGTTGTTTGCTGTCAAAGAACCCTACCCAGAATACTATGGCATTTGCCAAGGACTGGCAAGCAAATCCTAGTTTACCTCAAGCATTACCAGCTCTCATTTTCTACTGCGTACAATATTCTAGCCCCTAGGGTATAAAGCAGTATCTCAAAGGTCTGCTCCAGGCATGCCCTAAAGAGAAAAGAGAGCACAGTGCAAGCATGTGAGTAAGGCAAAGACCTCTCAAAGTCATATAGTTAGTGCATAAACTTGGACACCGGGTGAAGAGTATCACCAGGCCTCTAGTTTAATAATATCTGCACATCCACTAAGGGACAAGCACTGTTCTTTGAAGCAACCACAGCCTAGGACGAGAAGCAAACACACAAACAGCAACAATATAGTGTGATAAAGAACCATAATAGAACTGTATATAAAAGTGCATGGAATGTTTACAAAGTAGCAAAATTAAAGTTTTGTATGATGTGTCGGTGGAGAATAAAGAAAATACTGGGGCAGGCATTATCCTGTGGGCAATGGGGAAGGAGATGAAGTGACCAATGAAATTCACAGTCAAAAGTTGTGGAGCAATTTCACAAAAATAAAAGGATTTAAGTCATCACTTGGTGGATATTCTTGTATAGCTACAAGCTGGAAATTTAGAAATCTATAAGGTTTTGTACTAATACAAAATTAACACACCTTGAAAGAAAGGAGGAAATCTTGAAAACTTTGGTATGAAGGCAGGGACTTCTGCTACAGGGCAATATGCATATATATTTATTCCTCTATTTTTTTCAAACTTAGAATCACAACTGATTCATTATAACACATAATTGCAAATCGCTGGTATTTGTAACATAAAAACTGTATCAAAACTTCTTTCGGTGTTGCCCAAGAGACTTTTCTCGAGGAGAAAAAAATCCAAAATTAGTAGCTGTCAACTCTCTCCCTATATATTATGAATATAGAATAGATGTAATATGTATATAAATTTTACTCATAACTCTCCTGATATTGACACTTTGAATTAAAAATGCAAAAGCAAGTTAACACCATGGAGAAACAGCTGTAATTCTTATGACAACACTCTTGGAGCTGAAGCCAGATTTGCAGTCAAATCTGGATGCCATTGCTTACTGGTACGTGACTGCAGGCAAATCATATAATCAATCCTGCTGAGCTTCTTTATCCAGAGATGAGAAAAACTTCCCTTACTTCCTGGAGTCATTGTGAAGACTCGATGAAAGAGCATATTATGCGAAAACAAGAAGCACACCCCCAAAATTTATTTTCCATTCTCCCTTCCTCTCCATAAAGTAATGAGCCTTTTCCCCCCATGGATCTAAGCTTTATTGCTTTATAACTATTATGTGCATGTACTAGTAACAATGTCCAAGAAAGTAGATGGTAACTAACACCAACATGGAAACCTGAATGCATGCGTGGTTAGTTGGCTATCATCTAGATCCCAAAGGGCTCTTGCACACTATCTATTGCTTCCCAGAAATTCGATACATTTTCTTTTCTGAATACAGCCAAAATTATCCACAGGCTTTGAAATGCCACCATCAGGATGCTGCACAGAGCAGCTGGTTGATTGAAAGTGACTGCCCCTCCCCCACACTCCAGCTGTCACCAGGAAACCCTCAATGTGTAAAAAAAGACAAAGCAATATTACTTCCCCTATTAATAACAATCTGATTCTTAGCATTCATTTGAAATTATTTTTCTTATGAAAGCTCACTATTAACTAAAAATTAACTCTAAGAAAAATCCTTTATCATATAAATGCAAACCAGTTTCTTCCATAAACAAAAAATCCCAGGGGCAGTAAACACAAGTAATGTATTTCCATGGACTCCTTGTTTCTTTTTCCTTGAGTCATTTGTAATGCTAAACAACAGCCAGTTAAAATATTAAATAGCTTTAACAGTGATACAGCTGCCATACTTGAGGGATTAAAAAAAAAAAGCTTAGATGATTTCTCAAAGAAAAATGTGCATAGACACCTCTCTATTTTTATAAAATATGGGTCAGACTAAAGGTTGGATTTTGTTTTAAGTAATCACTCCTCTGCATGAGAAGCTATACTACTTGTTTAACATTGCTGAAAACCTTGGGCATTGTTTTCAGAACACATCTGTGATTCCCACCCACAAGAATTCTTCCTGCCATGACTTTCTTAGGTGTAGTTCATCTCCTGAGGATTCTTATCCCTCAGACAGAGTTTCAGACCAGTGACCTGGACTCCTAGGTCCCAGGGACATGCCTCAGGTGTGTCCCTGCTGAGGCCCCGTGCCTTTCATTAAAGCCTCTCATCTCCTGAGCGCTACAGGTGAGATTCTGCTAAATAGGGTTCCCTGCTTTTAAAAATATCTGATGCCCAATGCTTGGATGACAACTGCAGCCTAAAAGGAAATCGTTTTAAAGCATCATTTCTATCTTTTTAAAAGACTGTTTACATAAACATGCACATATCTAACTTTAGATGAATTGTATAGATTTACCCCATCCCCATATTACAAGTAATTATGACCTGGTATGAATCTTTCAAGTATTTTCCATGCTCATATATTTATTTATATATATATGAGGCGCAGTACACAAAATTCATGCACTCGGGGGGGGGGGGGGTCCCTCAGTCCGGCCTGCGCCCTCTCACAGTCCAGGAGCCCTTGGGAAATGTCCAACTGACAGCTTAGGGCCACTCTCCACAGGGAATGGAATAAGCTGGCAGTCGGACATCCTTAGCGCTGCCGCAAAGGTGGGAGAAGCTCCCACCACCGCCGCTGAGCTCACCAGCTGTGAGCCTGGCTTCTGGCTGAGCGGCTACCAGGGGACAACTCCTGCATTGAGAGGGATTGGGCCAAAACCTGCTCTCCAACATGCCCCGAGGGGTCCTAGATTATGAGAGTGTGCAGACCAGGCCCAGGGACCACACTGGTGCACAATCGAGGCCGGGGAGGGACATGGGAGGTTGGTGGTGAGTGCATGTCATAGCAAGCAGTGAGTGGCTTTAGCATATCATTAGCATATTACGCTTTGGTTGACTAGACAAATGGATGACTGGACACTTAGCATTATTAGGCTTTTATTATATAGGATATATGTACACACACACACACATATAAACTTCTATTACTTTGAAAAAATTGAACAAAGATTTTCACTTTGCTATCATTAAGCATCCATATTAAAAAACAATATCAGAACTAATAGTACTTTCTTATACTTTGGTGCATATTTTTATTGAGTTCTCATCTCCTCTAACATAGTGTCCCCTTCTATAACTGACTGTCCCTATTAACTAATTGAAGAAACTTAAATATTAATCACCCCTGACCTTCAGCTTCCAGTAAGCACCCCAAAAAGTCTTATGGAAGTTGCTCTGGATGGTGATAAAACTACAGTGTTTTTCTACCATGTTTAGAGTTTTAACTTTCTCCAAGTGTTGGCTTTCTTTTGTTCACTATAATGTGAAAGGTTTGACTTTTCACTTCAGCATCTTTGATCATTTAAGAAAAGCAGTGCAGTTAGGTGATAAAACTACCTCATTCATAAGAGGAAATGAATGGGATAAAGTTAGGTTTGAGGTGGTAACTACCTTTTTCTACTGTCTACCATGCAGTAGTGATTGAGCTTCTCTGCCTAACACCTGGTGGACATGTTTTGCACTTCATTTCATTTCATCCAATGTCCGGAGGCAATCACACACCATGACCCTATCTGCTGGGAGAGGAAATCAAGGTTGGGAGGATGTTAACTTGTCTAATGGATACAATCAGTATGTAGCCGAGGCAGGGTTCAAAGCAGGGTCTTCCTGACCCCAAGCCCCTACTATAGATCTGCCTCTCTGAAACAGAGGACAAGAAAATATGGGGGCCTTTGGAAAAATGAATGCTTCATAATGGGGCAGCACTATCAAAATTATTTATAGCAGCTGATATCTGACGTGACTCCTGATTATCTGAAAACTCTCTCACCCACGATATCCAGGAGCCACGGCAAGGCCCTGGGATCAGTGTGCTCTAATCCAAGCCTCTGGTTAGGCTACAGGGTGGCACTGACCTTTCTCAACACTGGAATGAGTCTAGGCTTTAAGGCACCTGCTTCAAATCCTGAATACTTCTCTTTCTCCCCCAAAAGCCTCCCCCTGGAAAAGGAAGGGGAAAGTTGTGAGTAACACTGCAACTGATGATCTGCAAAAACCACAGGTGGCTGGCACTCCTACCTTAGCTCTTGTGATGCTCCCAGAAAACAGAGGCATGGAGAACGGGTGGGAGGAGGCCTTGCCTGCTATCTGGGCTGTACAGTCTGACATGTGGGAAAGAAAGATAAGGACGGAGACATCTCCAGCCTTGTCTTATGCTTGCAAGTCACTGCTCCATAATACTCCTCAGCCCGAAGGCTAATCTCTGCTCAGTTATCCACTCTACCTCCTTTACCAAATTCTGGGTCAAAAAGTGTAACTCAGCTGGAGACCAGAAGGCCAAAAATCTTTAAAGTACTTTTTAACAGTAACTTATGTGATTCTTAAAAATTCTCCAGCCACCACAGCACTGGTCTGAGATAGTACACATTACTGTAACTTTGAGCTGAATATCCTGCCTCCAATAAACAACCTTAATTCTGTAGAATATAACTGGGAAACCACAAATAAACAAATAAAATGCCATCTGAGCGGTCATCACAATATCCTACAACGCCTATCTAACCCAATGAAGAACCTTCCACCACAACCTATGTATAGATTGTATAGTCATAACGGGTATTAAGTCACACCTCATCTTTGAGTGTTTTCCACGTATGCTGGTGCACTTTCACACTGAAGACGTACAAGCCCTAGGAAGTAACCGTTCAGTAACTTGTCCAAGATCCTACACCCAGGAAAGGCCCTACATGGATCCCTTCCATTCTGTCAAATTCCACGGAGACTCCCAATGGTTATTCTTTATCGATATGCCAGTAATTCCCAAACTTTAGCACCCGGGTGCACTGGGACCAACCGGAAGGCTTGTTGAAATAGATTTCTGATTCTGGATGTCCCCCAAATTTACAATGCCAACAAGTTACAGACGGATGCCGATACTAGTAGTCCAGGGACAATTTAGGAAACCAACGCAGTGCTGCTCTTCGTAAGTAAGATGACCTCTTCCCAAGCCTTGCCATGCCGGCAGCACATGAGGTCTTTAAACGCTATTAGAAACTCTGACATATACATTTGAGACAGTAGACAGACTTTTAAGAAGACATTCCAAAGGGGAAAAATAGAAAAGAGCAGCAAAGTCCGGCTGTCACTGAGTGTCCTGCAAAGGGACCTACGCATATAGGTGGCTTAATCGTGACTAAGCGATGATTCCTTCTGCGAGCACCCGAGTCTGGGAAAGAGATGCTGATCCGGTTTGGGAGAGGCTTGGCAGGTCCGGGCGGAAAGGGCTAAAGGGGTGGGTGGATTTCCTCTGCCCTGCGGGAGAAACACCACTCCTCGGGTTGGGGAGGTGGGGTGCGGGTTAGGGGAGTGGGGTGCGCCTGCACACCGCCAGCTCCCAGAACAGAAAGTGACTGATCCAAGTGCACCTGAAAGTGAAAGCTGTTGCTGACGCAACGTCGCTGTAAGCTCCTGCCTTTAAAGACAATCCCTTAATGCTCCCCGGAGCTGCCCCCACCCTGAGAGTCCGGCAGGTCGTCCCCTGCGGTCGGCGCACAGGCGCGGGTGAAGAGCACCCCGGCAGGGTCGCTCTAGGGAACGCCCTCCGCGATCCCCTATCTCCGGGGCGCCTAGGCTGCGCCTCCAACCCGTATCCGCTCTGCCCCCATCCCCTCCCCTGCCCCCACCCCTGCCCCCTCCCCTCCCTTGTCCCCGGCCCTACGGGGACGCCGACAGTCGCCCCGCAGTCCCCGCCCCGCCGCCGGCGCCGCGGCCCCGGGAAACGTCTAAAAAAACCGCGCAGAACCCACGCCGCGAACGGGACCAAACAGACGCGGAAACTCACGCTCTCTACGGCCCGCCTGCGTCCTCACGTCTGCGCGCGCGCGCACGTGCGTCATCACGCACGGGCGACGTCGATCGACGCTCCTCTTCCCCGTGGCCAGGCTGGCGCGCGCGAGACAGTGGGTGATGGGGCGGCGCGCCTCGGGCGGCCCGGGTTGGGGAGGGAGAGGGGGCTGTAAAGCGGGCGGCCGTGACAGGGCGGTGGCTCCGAGGGCACCGTGTGGACTCATCCTGCGACTGCGAGTGGAAAGGGGGTGACCATTGTCTCCCCTGCCCTAAGGGACTGTCGTCCTCTGCCGCGCGTGCGTAGAGCAAAAGCAAACTAGCGACCTGCGTTGGAGGGACCAGACGTGGAGACCAGCAGCCAGTGGGCTGCGTGGGGGCCACGAAACTGTCCTTCCAGGGCCCGGCCTTGCTGCAGGCCCCCCACCTGCTGCCAGGGGTCCGATGCTGCTGGTGAAGTGGATGGTGTGAGAGACACTTACACCTTCATGAGTTGTCAGACAGCAGAGAGCTGCCTGTCTCAGGGCGGCATCCATGGTTACCAAGGACGCCCCCCAAACAAGGTCGTGGGTGTACTATTCACTCCCCAAAGCTTGGGTCTGCAGCTGCATTTCTCAGTCTGTGTGTCCATGTGAGGGCCTTAGGTGTTAAGTATTGCAGTGAACGTATTTGATGCAAACAAGTGGCTTGCGTTGGAGGGGCCAGATGGGGCATCCAGTGGGATATTCGTCTTTCTCAGTTTGGCTTATTTCACTTAGCATAATATTTTCCAGGTCCATCCATGCTGTCCCAAAGGGTAAGAGATCCCTCTTTTGTTACAGCTGCATAGCACTCCATAGTGTAAATGTCCCACAGCATTTGTATCCATTTATCTACTGATGGGCACTTGGGCTGTTTCCAAATCTTAGATATTGTAAATAACTCTGCTATGAACATAGGGGTGCATATATTCATTCTGATTGGTGTCTTGGAGTTTTTAGGATATATTCCCTAAAGTGGGATTGCTGGGTCAAAAGGGAGTTTGTTCTTATCTTAATACTAGTGGCCCTGTGCATGAAATTCAGGGTGTCCCTCAGCCCGGCCTGCACCCTCTTCAATCTGGGACCCCTCGGGGGATGTCCGACTGCTGGTTTAGGCCTCTCGCAATCCCGACTGCTGGCTCCTAACCACTCACCTGCCTGCCTGATCACCCCTAACCACTCTGCCTACCAGCCTGCTTGCCCCCCAACTGCCCCCCCCACCAGCCTTCTCACCCCCAACTGCCCCCCCCCCCCAGGCAGCCTGCTTGCCCCAACTGTCCCCACCCTGCTGGCCTGCTCACCCCCAACTGCCTCCTCCCCCTCCCTCACCTGCCTGCCCACCCTGCCAGGGCTCTGGGATCAATGGCAGAGCAGAGGCAGGCGTTTCCCACTTGGCCTGGGCTCCGCCATTAATCCCTGCCCACACGGAGACCCTGCCTGCCCTGTGATCAATTGCTGCCCACAAGGAGGCCCTACCTGCCCTGCCCACCCGCCAGGGCTCTGTGATCAATGCTGCACAGAGGGAGACCCTGCCCACCCGGCTGGGCTCTGTGATGGGCCCTCCCAGCCTTGGTGGCTTGCCCCCTCCCAGCCACGGCTTTGTCCAGAAGGTCCTCTGTAAGGTCTCCCAGTCTAATTAGCATATTACCCTTTTATTAGTATAGATATCAGATACAGAGGTGATTTTTTTTTGTTGTTTTTTTTTGTTTTTTTTGTTTTTTTTGTTTTTAATTAAATCTTTATTGTTCAGATTATTACATTTGTTCCTCTTTTTTTTCCCCCCATAACTCCCCTCCTCCCAGTTCCCGCCCCACCCTCCGCCCTCACTCCCCACCCACTGTCCTCATCCATAGGTGCACAATTTTTGTCCAGTCTCTTCCCGCATCTCCCACACCCCTTTCCCCACCCCAGGAATAGTCAGTCCATTCCCTTTCTATGTCCCTGATTCTATTATAATCAACAGTTCATTCTGTTCATCAGATTATTTATTCACTTGATTCTTAGATTCACTTGTTGATAGATGCATATTTGTTGTTCATAATTTGTATCTTTACCTTTTTCTTCCTCTTCCTCTTCTTAAAGGATACCTTTCAGCATTTCATATAATCCTGGTTTGGTGGTGATGAACTCCTTTAACTTTTCCTTATCTGTGAAGCTCTTTATCTGACCTTCAGTTCTGAATGATAGCTTTGCTGGATAAAGTAATCTTGGTTGTAGGTTCTTGGTATTCATCACTTTGACTATTTCTTGCCACTCCCTTCTGGCCTGCAAAGTTTCTGTTGAGAAATCAGCTGACAGTCGTATGGGTATTCCCTTGTAGGTAACTGAGTTTCTTTCTCTTGCTGTTTTTAAGATTCTCTCTTTGTCTTTTGCTCTTGGCATTTTAATTATGATGTGTCTTGGTGTGGTCCTCTTTGGATTCCTTTTGTTTGGGGTTCTCTGCGCTTCTTGGACCTGTAAGTCCATTTCTTTCACCAGGTGGGGGAAGTTTTCTGTCATTATTTCTTCAAATAGGTTTTCAATATCTTGCTCTCTCTCATCTTCTGGCACCCCTACAATTCTGATGTTGGTACGCTTGAAGCTGTCCCAGAGGCTCCTTACACTATCTTCATATTTTCGGATTCTTTTTTCATTTTGCTTTTCCGGTTGGGTGTTTTTTGCTTCCTCGCATTTCAAATCATTGACTTGATTCTTGCGCTCCTCTGGTCTGCTGTCGGGAGTCTGTATAATATTCGTTATTTCAGTCCGTGTATGCTTAATTTCTAGTTGGTTCCCCAATATAAGATCGAGGGTCTTATTAGTTTTCTTGTAGATCTCATTAAGTTTATCGGCGGCTTCTAAACAGTTCTTGAGAGACCTTAAAAGTGTGGTTCTGAACTCTATATCTTCCATTGACAATTTTGTCCTGTTTCTTTGTCTCCGCATTTTGTTATGCTTCCTTGGTGCACCCCCTAGTGGTCTTTGTTCGCAGTCTTATAGTTAAATCTTGATTGTTGTAGCTAATTCCAGGGAGGGTTTGACCTCCAGGCCAAGTGGCTATGAGAATCAGCTGTGTCAGCAGTGAGAGAACTTCTGTCCTCTAGGGAGGTGCTAATCTAGCCTTTGCCTGAGGCTATCCGGCAAATGCCTGTGTGCAGGGCTTGGGCGGGGTGGGTCGCACAGGATCAACAGGGTGGGCCGGAGAGAGCAGTTATGGCGGCTCTCAGTCCTGTCCCCAGGGGCTCTGCCTCTCTGAGTCCCAGCACCCGCTGCAAAGCTCAGAGAGAAAGCTGCACTCGCTCTGACCGAAGCCAGACAGTCCCGCTTCTCCCGTTTGAGTCTGGGTCCCTAGAGACTCGCCCGGATCTGGAGCTCAGAGTCTGCGACTCCCTCCCGATTGAAAACGCCAACCGCGCCCTCCGCCGCCAGCCCGCTCGCGCACTCCGCACCTCAGAATTTGACTTCAGCACTGCGCCTCCTCTGAGTGTCCGTATGCGTTTCTCTTTCCTCCTAGTTGTAGGGCTTCCACTCAGCCAGCGTTCCTGTGGTTCTGGGTGATGTCCCTTCCGTTTTTTGGTTTCACTTTTGAAGTAGTTGTTCAAAGCAGCAAACTCCGGCGTTAACCTATGCCGCCATCTTGGTTCTCCAGAGGTGATTTTAAGGGAGCTACAAATCAAGAAGCTGAATACAATAATCTCATAAAAATGTTATATATAAGGGTTAAGAACATACTTAGACAATTATATTTAATTTCAAATATTGAAAAAGTTCATAGACATTTGAGAGGACCGAAAAAGTCTACCTGATACTGAACTCAGGTCTGACTGCCAGCTGCTTTGAAAGCCAATACTTCAGAGACAGTATTTTAACAAAAATCAACAAACATTTATGGTAAAAACGCTCAAAAAAAGTAGGATTATAAGGAAACTTCCTTACTCTAATAAAGGGCATCCATGAAAAACCTACAGCTAACACTGAGTGCTTTCTCCTAGATTAAAAACATAAAAACAAAGTTGGCTGGCCGGCATGGCTCAGTGGTTGAGCATCCAACCAGTGAACCAGGAGTTCACATTTCGATTCCCAGGGCTGCAGGCTCGTTCCCCAGTGGGGGGCATGCAGGAGGCAGCCAATCAAAGATTCTCATCATTGATGTTTCTGTCTCCCTCTCCCTTCCTCTCTGAAATCAATAAAAATATATTTTAAAAAACTTTACTGGAAGTTTTAGCCTGTACAGTAGAGGAAACAAAAAAACTTAAAATACTTGTTAAGTAAGTTAATGAAAGTGCCAGGCACATAATAAATATTCAATACGTGTTAACTGTTTTGATAGCTACTGTAGCTGCCATTTGTTAAGTGTCTATTATATGCCAGGCACTTCACCTCCATTTTATAAATGAGGAAACTGAGGGTCAGAGAGTCCAAGTAATTTGCCAAAGCTCACAAAGCTAGTAGGGAGAAGGATTGATGGTTCACACTTTCTTTCTAATATATTATCTCTACCTCTGAATAGTAAATGTCTAGTACTGTGTGTCACTGGATGCATCATGGTCCATATACATGGTAATTTTTTTATTCATGTACATGTTTCATCAAGTTTTCATTGTTTCATTATCTAAATGACAAAAAACTGAAATGACAACTATTCACTATCCATTTCAGAATTATTTTGAATGACTGTGTTTCAATTTTCTACATTTTTCTATTTTAGGAAGTATTTTTTCTACTGAGTGTTTTAGGTAAGTCTTCCTTATTCTTGTTCTAACTCATTATGATTATTATCTAAAAATTAAACTGATTTTATAGATGTCCTATTGTTTTCAATTTTACAGGATAATAGGAATATAGTTTGAGAGCTCCTATTTCTTTCAAATAATAAATCCTAAATAAGCTGTTTATTTTCATAATCATTTTTAACAGCATTTTTCTTTTACATTTGCAAATGCCATTCTGTTTTTTTAATCAACTAAAATTCTGATACCTCCATGACTACAATGAATAATTTTACTCCAGCTGCCAAATCTCATTTTCTACATGCCATGTGAGGCCTCATAGGAGCCTTCCTAACCCACCACATCTCCTCAAATCTGGCACAATGTGTTTGTGCTTTATGAAAAACTAATTTAGATAATGAATTTTTAGAAAAGAAGAACTTAAGACTGTTCTTGGTAGGAAAAAGAAAAAACGTTCCAAAACGAACATGCATCAAAATATGGGAGATAAGGCTGTGAGGATGCAGTGCAGATGACAGGCATTTTGGCTAACATTCCTGTCAGCCCCTAGTCCATAGGGGATTTTAGGACCTCCTTTGGACATATAAGAATAGATACACACAGCAGTATCTCCACCACTGCTTGCTAATACTTAAAATCCCTTCAAAAAGACCTTTCCATCCGCAATTAGACAACATATTTAAAATGTAGGGCTGTTGAGGGAACCCTTAGGAGAGAATGAATTTCACTTAAAAGTCATGGGTCAATCTGTCCACCAGCAAGTGGCAATTCTGGGTGGTGATTGGAGGAAACTTGGAGGCAGAGGCATCTTGGGTGGAGGAAATCTGGGACAAAAGACAGTTGAAATTTTTGCAAAGCTCTATCCAATCCTATATAATAAAAGCACAGTATGCAAATTGTCCCCTCGACCAGGAGTTCATCCGGGAGTTCGACCAGGGGGCGGAGCCGGCGGGGGGAAGAGAGGGAGGCCCCGGCCCACAGCTGGCAGCCTCTAGGGACCTTACCAGTGCACAAATTTCGTGCACTTGGCCTCTAGTTTACAATAATAGTGGGAGGAAAAATAGAAGCCACAGGATGGTGTAGGGGGTGGGGAGAATTTTAAAATTACAGAGAGCTTCACCTCACAAAATTTAGATTTTTCTTGTCCTGTTATAATTTAACACACCTGACTTCTAACAGAAGTGAAAAGGTAGTTTTACAGCTCATTGTTTGTCTTAAGTTATGAGGATGCCAGTCTTTAAGTAAATGTCACATCACATTGCCAATTTTTAAAAAAATTATTTTCAAGTAATTTGACTTTATAGAATAATTACAAAAATAGTCCATAGAATTTCTATATATTCACAAAATGTTCTAAGTGTTAACATGTGTTTCTCCTAGTATGTCTATCCCTGCCTTCTCTTCTCATTATATGCACACACAGTTTTTTTCTGAGTCATTTTTTATAGCCAAGATTGCAGCCAAGATGCTCCTTTCCTTCCACATGCTCCTTTCCTTCCACGTTCATTTTCTTACACACACACACACACTCCAAGGGTTCATTTGGTTTCTTTTTTAAAAAAATGTTATTAATATTAAATTTCCAGAGTAAATCTAGCACACTATTCTATCCATTGTAACTTGCCAACATGCAAGTTGCATGGGCTCAGTTATGAGGAAATGTTGACAGCTATTCTATTCTAGACCACACATCCAAATATGAAGTAGAGCTTTTAAACAATAAAATTCAAATGACCCTTTGGGATGAACTGCCAACATGACTCAAACATTTCTTTCTTTATGTACACCAAGGAACAACTATTCCAACAAAGATAAATTCATTTGACTAAATAATAACCCAGAACCTTAATTGATTTAATGAATATAATATAAGCCATAAAGGAACAACTTATCAAGGATGAGGTGTGGGGCATGGTAATGGGTCTAATAGGCCATCGTGGATATTGTTGCATAGACCTTTAAAGCTATTTGGGGGCCTAATGATGGTTTTTGTTTCCTTTTTTTTTTTTTTTTTTTTTTTTTTTTTTTTTTTTTTTTTTTCTTATAATCAAGAAAGCATATAGAAAATTGGAAAGGGTGCAGAATATGATTTTTGGCTCTGCCACTAGCTACTTTATTGCCATTCAAACCCTCTGAAACTTAATTTTCTCAACTGTAAGATGAGGGACTCACAAAAATTATTTCCAAAGTCTCCTTCAACTCAAGTATTTTAATATTCTAAGATCTAGAAAAAAAAATAAATAGCATGTTAAAAAAAATCAAAGAAGACAGTAAGATATTGAAATGTGACTAGAAGAGTTGCAGAGCCAAAGAGAGATCTTGATAAAGAATCACCACCATAATCATATAACAATAAAATGTTTTATTTTTATTTTTATTTTTTTAATCTTTAATTTCTTCATTGGTTAAGGTATTACATGGAATAAAATGTTTTTAAGTAACTAAACAAAATCAACAACCATGGAACCAATTCAAGCAAAGAATAAGTTGATTATTTTTAATTTAAAAGAAAAATATAAAAACGTTATTCAGTGCCTTTAAAACAAAACAAAACAGAAAACATTATTAATGACTAGAGACCCGGCGCACGATATCGTGAGTGGGTTCAGTCCCTGGGCCTAGCCTGCGATCAGGGCCATCTTCCCAGCTGCCAGCAGCCGGCCCTGCCCCCTCCCCCCCACTCCCACCCACCACCACTACCCACCTCGGTTCCTCATTCCTCATCTGGAGATGGGAGCCTGGTGGCTGGGGGAGGGACTGTGAGGTTGGCCAGTTCTGCCTACTCACCAGCCCCACCCCTGCTGCTGGTCACCCTTTGTGGGGTGACAGGTGGGGCAGGGGACTTGGTCTGGCCCCACCCACATCCCCCGCCACCCACCCTGGTTCCCTATTCACCATTGGTGATCAGAGCCTGCCAGCCAGTGAAAGAGACCAAGAGGTGGTCAGTGCACCTCATAGTGACTGGTCGAGTGGTCGTTCTGGTTGTTCTGCCGTTATGGTCACTGGGCTGTTGTTATATAGGACTAGAGGCCTGTTGCATGAAGAGATTTGTGCAATAGGCCTTCCTTTCCCCTGGCTGCTGTCACCGGTTTGCCTCCAGCACCTGGGGCCCAGGCCTTCGTTCTGGCTGAGTTCTGGCCGGAGCCGGCCCCAGAAACATCAGGCTTCGCTGCTCCGCCGGCCCCAGAGCCATGAGGCCTCGCTGCTCCGCTGGGCCCGGGGCTGTGAGGCTTCACTCCACTGCTTGGGGCCTATGTATGCAAATTAACCGCCATCTTTGTTGGTGGTTAATTTGCATATCGTACTCATTAGCCTATGGGAGGCGTGGCGAAGGTACAGTCAATTACCATGTTTATCTATTATTAGATAGGATTATCGCATTTATAAGTAGCTTGAATTCAGACAAATCAAGCTTCAGTTCTAGCCCTACCCGAGGGAATTTGTGATTTCACCAGCCTCTTAAGTGGGGCAATGATTCTTCTGTGATTTCTTTTTCTTTTTTAAATACTAGTATGTTTTTTAATTTCTTTTAGAGAGAGAGGGAAGGGGGGAGATAGACATATCTATGAGAAACATCAATTGGATGCCTCCTGCACACCCTCTACTGGGGATTGAGCCCTGCAACCCGGGCATGTGCCCTGACAGGAATCAAACTGGTGACCTCTTGGTGCATGGGGTGACGCTCCATCCACTGAGCCACTCTAGCCAGACCATCTGTGACTTCTTGTCAACCTTGGTTGAGATAAGGCATAAAATGTATATCTTAGCGACTAGTCAATAGTAAGGGCTAAAAAAAAAATGTTAACTATAAATCCAAACTCTCCATCATTCATATTCAATTTTTTGCTTTGGGAAGGAAAAGCAAGAGCATGAGAAGCAAAGAAAAAAGAGGATGGGATACCAGATGACTAGAGGAAGAGCAGGAAAGATCATACTGATGCTGGGGTGCTGTGTGCCCATCTTGAATTGCCCCATTTCATTAACAGTGTTCTTTGGAATACCAGCTAACATTCTGGAAACTCATTTTTTGATGTGCTAATAGCTTTTGTGATCTTTTAGAGTAAAAGTTAATTTTTAAAAGAAATACTTACTTTTCTGTGGACTTTCTTAGAGTCTGTACCTGAGTATTATAAGATTCAGCAAGAGTCTTAGGAGTGATGACTAGCTATTAGCTTAAACAATGCTGTGTTATGGATACTATATTCATTGCCTTACCTTTTGTTGGCTGGATAAAGTTTCTTAAAATGAAATGGAAACAAGGGTGCACTGCTTACTTTTTTAGGAAGTTTTTCTTAGGTCCTATTAAATACTGTTTAGTCGAGAGAGAGAGAGAGAGAGAGAGAGAGAGAGAGAGAGAGAGAGAGAGAGAGAGAGAGAGAGAGAGAGGAAGAGAAAGAGAAAGAGAAAGAATGAATCACCCTCACTGGTTAAAATGAAGGCCATTCGTTTATTGAATCTCTGCCATGTACTTAGGCCATAAAACTGCATTTATTCTCTGAATGAGTCTATGAAATAGGATTTTTATCTTATTTTACAGATAAAGAACTCAGAAACAAAATCACACAGACAAAAAGTAAGAGGGTTGGAATGCAAACCCAAATCACCCGAATTCATCCACAGATCATTAGCTTTCCTGGCGAAAAAAGACACTTGAATTGCAGGAGAAAAATAATACCATAACATGTAGTTTTCAAAATTAAACCTCAACTTAATATTTTATTAGCAGATTTTTACCTTGAATTTTCTTGAGACTTGTTTTCAGGACACATGATCGGGGGAATAAAAATCAAAGGGAAAGGCTTATCTTTCCAGTGCCAGGTTATATTTAGTTTTTGGAAAGGGCAACCTGTTGTTCAATTTTCAAGCTCCTGCTAAGAAATAATATAAAATATTTTAACTACATTTTTTATGAAATATAGAATACGTCACCCATTGAATATTCTTGGGCTGTTAAATCTGAATGGCTGAAGGTAAGTTTTTTAGAATGGTTTTTAAACTATTATTTATTTATTTATTTTTTGGTAAAATACTGTAACCATCTGTGTTTTCTGAAAGACAGCAGTCTCTATAAGCAGTATATTTCCTTTTGCTGTACAAAATACGCTCAAAATAAAATATGCACATCCATTCAACATGGCAAATTGTGTAGCCTCTTAGAAAGACTTGAGCTAGATTGGGCCTCCTTTTGATTAATGGGCATTCTTTAAATGAATTAGCCCTGATTCTGCTCAGGAGCGTAGTCTGGCATCCCAGGGGAATTCAGTAGAACTGGTCTGAATGTGGAATATCTGTCTTCATCATCAAATGCTGTTCAAAAGCAATTGGTTTTGAAGTACCCTTAAGACAGGGTCACACACTCCAGTGCCTGGAGGAGCTAGGCAGGAGATACAAATGAGTCGCACGGGCTGGGTGGCAGGAAGCATCTGAAGCACCAGGTGACAAATGGCACCTGGCATTGGCCATGGTGTCAGGGAGATGACTTGGAGTCGTGGGATTACCGCAAAGTGGCCACCGAGAGGGGCAGCTATCTTTCCATTTTGGCTGACGGAGGCCAGGTGGGAATCAGGGCCCCATACTCTGATTTTTAAAGAGAAATTAGAATTTTAATTTTTGATGCATCATCTTCTAATGTTTAATGTTGACAATTTAAACATACTATTTGGGTAAAATTGAAAAACCACCCATGGACCCCATTGGCCAGCAGGATACAGTTTGCAACTTCTGGTTTAATGAAATAAGACAAATATTAATAGAAATAATACCTGAAAATGATGTCATAGTTTGGAAGTCTTATACCTCTATATTAGCCTATATATAACATTAAAACTGCATTTACGTTATACTTTACAAAAACAAACAGGAAAGCCCTGGCCAGATGGCTCAGTTAGTTGGAGTGTCACCCTGTACATCAAGCATGTCCAACTCAAAGGCTAACACGGGCCAAATAAACAAGGTTCAAGTTTACTAGTATGTGGTCCGCAAAAAAACAAAAGCTTCAATTTTCACAGAAACGTAGGTTTATTTTGACAGAGACATGCTGAATACAAAAGGCTGAATATAATTGAGTAATCATTAACATAAAGTAATAGAACATTTTAATAAAAATTAATGTTTTTCTTGAACATTAACTTACCAGACACTGAATAACTGCACAAATTAATAAGCGTAATGCAAATAAACCCATTTTTCTTATTCTCTGAAAGCAAAATATTTCCTGTTGCACACACCAAACAAGTCCATCCAAGACTAATGACATGGCAATTGGCTGCCAAAATACTAGTATTTGCTGCTAGTATTAGTGGAGAGAAATGGTGCACTTGCGTGCAAAGGCACATAAGGGAAATGAATGCAACACAATTATAGTAATCAGTCAGTAGCAAACGTAGTTATTAATCATTATGTATAACAGGATATTGTAAAAATTATGAAATTTTTATTAAAACGTTTGTTACATACCATTATTTTGGCTGGGCTGCAAAAATATTTGTTGTGGGCTGCGAGTTTGACATGCTTGCTGTACACCAAAATCTTGCAGGTTCAATTCCTAGCCAGGGCACATACCTAGGTTACAGGTTTGATCCCTGGTTGGAGTGCATACAGGAGGCAGCAAATCAATGTTTCTCTCTCACATCAATGCTTCTTTCTCTCTCTCCCCCTCCCTCCCTCTCTAAAATCAATAAAAACATATCTTCAGGTGAGGATTAAAAAAAACACAAAAAACAACAGGATAGGTCTAGAAATCTACCTGAAACCATAAGTTTGTTTATCAATATGTGAACTGCAAACCACCTACTTTGGAATTAACTAAAGAGCATATTTAAAATTTACATGTTGGATTTGCATGTGTTAAGTCTCAGGTGGCACCCAGGAGTCTGACTTTGTACAAGCACCCAGTCCTGAGATGGTTCTAATATAGCCATTAATGGGGTTCCACCCTTTGAGGATAGGCAATGTGGTCATTTCACAGCCAGACTTAACTTCTGTATCTTACCTATTCACCCAGGCAGAGAGAGGTCCAATTTAAAGTAGGTTTAGTTTTTGATTCCTTGGATCCATGTTTGGTTGGGCGACCCAGAACACATCTGTGCCTTTGGGTCATTCAATTCTGTGGTTACAGGTTGATGCTTCATAATGATAAATATCTACCTCATTAGTTTGCAGTTTATGGTTGCTCAGTATACATCTTCATTTAGCTAATGTCTTAGTGGGTTATTTCCTCTTGGCGCCCTACTGAGTATCAGTGTAATGTACCTGATCAGTGCCCAGTAAGTAATTTTTGATTGACTATTATAATACATTAATTAGAACATCATCAACTAGGCCTAGCAGATTGTCTGTGACTGAACTGAACAATCATTTACTTTAACCCACTAGGCATCTTAGTTAAGGCAATAATTTGACTAATTTTTAGCTCTCAGAAAATTATTTGATGACGTGTGACCAAGTGATCTTTGCCCCACGTAATTAATATAACTTCTGACCTTGCCTGCTCTTAAATTCAGGGAGTAAACATATTGTCAGGAGGATATAACTCATTATGCACTCTTACACAGAATAAAAATAGTATCATGTGAGTGGTATAGTCACAGCATTTAAACACTGGAAACATTAGCTGCAGAAAATGCTGATAGACTGACATGTTCAATGAACTACACATTTTAGCCCGTCTAGGGAAAACCACAATTGAAATGTAAATTGTTATTTTGCACCAGTGAAAAATGAGCCCAAATGCAAATTGTCTTTTAAAAACATTGAGATCAAGAAAAGGCATTAGATCTGTGTTTTCTAGCTGGTGTTCATACCCTGCAAACAACAGAATCTTAAATATGAGGCACAATTTAAGAGATTATTCATCCCTTAGCCTAGACTATAACTAGGTTGTTTCTTAAACTATTCCAACCATTGCTAGACAAAAGAAATGTATGACCTCTGAGGTAACCTTCTCCACAAGATAAACTGATAATTTCTTGCACAGCTTGTCTTTTTTCATCATTTTCATGCTACTCCAGTTAATGCAACCAGCCTTGCAGTTCATAATATTCAAATATGCTATTGGTTTTTGGGGCACAATGATGGGTCTTGAATTCACCCCCACAGAGGTGAAGTAACATTAAATTTGTCACTGCCTTGTCTAAGTCAGCAAGATGGCACTGTATAATACCTTTAGAAATACTAAGTCAAGAAGTCCCCGGGGACGAAGGTGAAAAGAAGGTCAGCTACTGACATAAAATCAGGCTCCAGATGTGATGATCCTTTGTCAGAGGCTTTGTAGCCTGCAAGTCAGCACAATGTTCAATAGAATCCACCTCCTAGCTGAAGCCAGACACGTTGACAGTCAGCCCCACCTGCACACCAATAGGTGAGCCATCAGCTTCACCTCTCTAACAAGAGACACAGAGCAGATCTTTTTATAAAAATAACTTAAAGCTCAAAATGGCCTCTTTTATGCTCTACTCCCCTCACCCCAAAGTGTTGACCTGTCTTGTAATGTCTGAAGAATCCATGAATATATTATAAGTTAGAGAGAAAAAATTAACCTTTGGTAGGCAGAGTACTGAAAACTTCATTTTGAAGAACACCAGAAAACTCAGTCTACCATTTCTTGAGAAACTGGGGTAAAAAACCCTTCAGTTTTCCTAGAAACAAACATAGTGACAACTCTTCAAATAACCTTTTTCCTCAATATAACATTTACTATAATTAGCTTAAACTAGAATGAATGAAGTGAAGCAGAAATTGGAACTTCTAACTTTACCTTTGCCTTCTGTTATGTAGGTAGAATTCATGGTACTAGAGTCAATCAATCTTGATATGCTTCAATTAATACAATATAAACATTTCCCAAAGACTTCCATGTTGCCTAGAGGAATTAAGACGTGAAACATTTAATGCATTTTTAAACCTTAGATGAAATGTATAGTAACTGTAATATCTGACACACTGGTCCTTATTTTAGAAAAGAGAATTCCCAAACTAGATAAGAAGTGGGATTCCAAAAGGCAGAATCTAGGAAATTGTTCATGATGAAATATTATGTTAGAAGTTAGAAAAATAACTTCAACTGTGCTCATTGTGGAAATTAACTTGTCACATAATTATTTATGGAAAATTACATGATGACAACTAATGCCTTCAGTTACCAACAATTTGAGTTTATAAATGAGGATTATGGGCGGGTGGGGGGGGGGGGCGGGGACCATTAGGTTAGGTTTGGGCAAAGAAAGGAAAAAAAATAATGTCTGTTAAACCTAAAAAGTAGTCAGATGCATGCACTTCAAACGAATGGTGTTGGGAGGCACATCCTCCACAGGCCCCCATGCAGTCTCTGAAAATTCTAGCTGAGCAGCCAGCTTGAAGGCCAATCCATCTCCTGACGCTGAGCAGTTTCTGTTGCTAGTCATGGAAGCAACCCAGTAGATCAAGGTGCCCACAGTGTAACTGTCAGCAACTGCCTACTCCCCAGGGGACATTAGGGATGGAGGGTGGCTTGTTTGCTTCTTACTGCAATTTTTGCTGCTTGTTGGGCCCATGGCCCTGGGCTCCTCCCTGTACTGCAGCCCACTCTTTGGGCAGCATCCATGTCAGCCACCGCATCACCCTATGGACTTGGAGAGATAGGGACCTAGCACCAACACGCTGACTTCTGGCGACTGCTTTTTCTGTGAGTTACAATAAAGCCGTTCATCTCTGAAAAAGAAGAGTGATCAGATGTCCTTCCAACCTCCCAACACTCAGGATTGAAATGCCATCATCTTTGCTGCCCTAATGATTGTCCCTAACATCCCATCCGTTTCCAAAGCCCATCATCTTCACCTCTGAAGGTTTCTGCACCTTCATTTTACCAGCACAAACCTAACCCTGGGCCTCATCATCTCACTTAATCTATTGAAACAGACTCCTAACTAGCCTACCCCTGCCCCAGGTTTCCATTTTATTCTATTTCCTGCATCTGCTCATGTTACTTCTCCTGTTTATCATACCAAGTGCTCCTCATTATTAATGCAGTAAGTCTGAGCTCTTTGCTCTGCATTCAAAATCATCTATGTGGGCCCTCAAAGTTATGATGTAATAACGTTCAATTCTATAATTGAGCACTGAGTGTCTGCTATGCACCAAGTGTATGTTACTAGATGTTCTGAATGATTCTCAAATAAAGAGGACACACTTCTCAAAGAGTTTGTAGTTGCCACTTCTTATAGTGGCCATTATGATGGTTTCCAGGTTCTGAATGCCTCAGACAGGACACATGTTCCCTCTGCTCCAGTCCACATGGAATACCTGCTTTTCTTCATGACTTCCCCACCATCACTCATATAGTCCCAGGCCTGGAATGGTTTCTTCTTCTTTTTTATATATTTTTTATTGATTTCAGAGAGGAAGGGAGAGCGAGAGAGAGAAGAAACATTAATGATGAGAGAGAATCATGGATCGGCTGCCTCCTGCATGCTCCCTACTGAGGATCAAGCCCACAACCTGGGCAAGTGTCCTGACTGGGAATCAAACTGTGACCTCTGGTTTATGGGTCATCACTCAACCACTGACTCACACCGGCCGGGCTGGAATGGTTTCTTTCTTTAACACATATTTATTGCTTACCCCAAAGCAGTGGTCAATGTCACATCAATTCTCTTCTTTCTGAGAACAAATGTAAAATGCATCTGGTAATATAAAAAGAATAAAGTAGATTAAGAGGTCAAACTGACTCATTCTTGAAGGATGAAATTTCTGTGCTCCTCACCACTGTATGGACTGTATGCTAGAACCTGTTTTGCAGGGAGGTGGGGGAGATGAGGAGTGAAGGGACTAATACCATTCAAAACACATGGTTGAGAACAACAATCATGATGATGGATAATATTTATTAAGTGCTAAAAATATAATCAGTATCCATTTAAAACCTTACACTGATTAATTGAGATACTATTATTCCCCTGGTATTGATACTTGAGACATGAGGGAGGTTAAGTTGTCAACATTTGCAGTGATAATATATGGCAGATCCGACTGAACCAAGGCAGTTCAGTTCTAAGGCCTACTAGTAAACCAACCACCATTCCATGATTTGACCCACAGGATACCAAGGTGCTCTTAACAAAAGATGGAATAAATGAGTGATGGTTAGATGTCCAACAGATTTTCATGTCAATTACCTCCCTGCCGCCAATCTCTTCTCCTGTAAGTCCATCCTCCAAAAATACATGAGTGATTTATTCAACATGAAAGTCCAACTTTGTCATTATTCTGACTAAATAATTCAATGGCTCCCACTACTGGAGAGAGAAACCACCATTATACATTGCTTTGCAATGAAATTTATGAGGTGGTGTGTCAGTTTAAGAAATCTTCTACAAAACATCTAAACACCTGGTATAGAAGGAAAAGTTTATCTTGTGAGTTGTTGTATTAGCCATTATGAAGAGAATCCTTATTGGATGTCATTGACAGACAGTTGCATGAATATTTAGTTTTTATGCCCAGAAATCTGCCTTTGGGGAGGCATTACAACAAAGTCAGGGAAGCTCACGGGGGGCAGGGGGGAAGCGGCAAAAGGGAGAATGGTTAAACACAAGGGCTTTGGAGCCAGAGTTTGCAGGACTGAGCTCCAGCTGCCTTGCCTACAGCAACCTCAAGTGCAATTGGAGGAAAACATCTTCCTCGTGGGATTGCTGTGAGGACTGAATGAGGTAACATATTAAAGAGCTTAAAACAATGTCTACATAGAAATTTCTAATAAAGTGATAATATTTATATATCGTTAAAATTTTCATTGTTCTATACTTTAGTTATATTTATAGTCGTTTACATAGTAATATGTGAATGCAGTTTTCAAAAACAAGAAATAGAAGAAAATATGGAAAAAATAAAAGATGATCTTCTCCTAGGGAGAGCATTGCTAAGATTTCTCAATTTGCCCTTCTAGAATTTTCTGTGTATATAAAAACATACACGTTCTTTTATTTAAAATAAAAACATAAAAGATAGCATTTATGGTAGTTTTTCACCTTGCCTTTTTTTCTGTGAAGATTGTTCCATAGATCTACTAAATTATCTTTAATAGCTATGCAGTATGTCAACATGTAAATGTGGTAAACTTACTTAAGTTCTCTATTGGTGGACATGTATGTTATTTTCAGTCATTCTCTGTGACAACATTCATTTCCATGAATATGCTTGTATGATTATTTCTATAGAATCCATTTCCACAAGTGGAATTGCTAGGTACATTGTATATGCATTTGAAAGTTTTATAGCTCTTGTTCAACTGCCTTCTGAAGAGGCTGAGAGAATTTATATTCCTACTCAGTTGTAATATAGAGAAGTTATTTAAATATACATTCTATAAGCCACTCAATTTTCTTAGGCCAATTTTCTCTCTGTCCCAGAAAACCCCAAGCTATGTTCCTGCCTCCTTGCCTATAATCTTGTTTTATTCTGAACCTGGAATTACCCCCCCTTTTTTTTTCATTTGTCTATCTCCAAGGGTGGGGAACCTTTTTATCTGGCAAGGGCCATTTGGATATTTATAGCATCATTCACAGGCCATATAAAATCATCAACTTAAAAATTAGCCTGATATATTTGGTCAAACATTTAATTAACTCAGCCCTAATGCCTTTGCAGGAGGCAGACCAAATGATTTCTCGGACCTTACATGGCCCTGATTCTAAGCCCTACCCATCTGCATTAGTAGAACATACTCAACTGCAAGTAAAACTCAAATGAAACTAGCTGAAGGAAAATTAAAGGGGGAATTGAGGATAGTTATTGCAAGGGTTCTAGGTAATCATAGAATTGAAAGATGAGCTACAGATTCCACGGCAGTTCTAAGGACCTAGGACTGGAACCCACACATACACCTTCCAATTCCCTATTTCCAACTCTCCATATCTATATATGACCTAATTATCTTACGTGCTAGATTGATAGGTCCCAAAGCTGTCAAAGATGTGAAAGTTTACATAAAAGGTATCAAATTATAAACATGAAATGTGTTTTGCACTGGCAACGTCTGGCTGTCCCTACTTTTGTTGTCGTCTCATGCGTCATTACATGGAATTCAATGAAGATCAGAAAGCACTGGCTGACTGTCCAGAAAAATCATTCCTCCCAAATACCAAGGAGTCAAAATTCCACTGTTATTCTTTAGAATTATATCCTTTAAGTGGAAATTGTCCAGCAACAATTCTGGGGCCATCTCTTCCCTACCTCCCTGACTAGAATGCTTTGGAAGTGCCCCTTCCTCGCGCTCTCCGTGGTCCTGAACCACCCCCTAGTAGTGCCTCTTGCAGTGGCAGAGAAAATGTGATGAGGTGGGAGGGCGAGGATTAGGGAAGCTGTTCAGGGAACAAAGAAAAGATTTTATTCTTAAACCTTTATTTTTCAGTACTCTCAGTTACCAACAACAACAACAACAAACCAAAAACAACTCAATCAACCTTGGCCAACAGAGAGAGCAAGCAATTTTGTGGGAGGCAAATGTCCCTGTGCACAAACAAGGTCACTTGGGGGAATGGACAGGTCACCACTGGGCAGAGACAGAATGGGTCATCTGCCATTTGCAGTTGACATGCAAAAAATTATACATGGATTTTATTTATTGTAACTTATATCATGATGGAAAAATTTCTAAACTAAAGCAATAATAAAATCTCACAGTTCATAGAGACATGCTTAAGTATATTTTGTAGTTCTAGAAATATTCCAAGAGTTACAGTTTTCACTCTTTGGCAAATTGTGTATCTACTAATGATGTAGCCATTTTTATTTTACATAATTATGCTGTTGGGTGTTGATTTATTTTACATAAGATTGTATTTCTTGTTTTCTAGCTTAAGACTAAGTGAGTAGTATGGATATTTGTCCTTTTAATGCACTAAGCTACTTTCCATTCACAGATGTTTAAGAAAAAACAACTCTTCATACTTGTCAGAAGAGAGATTTGATACCCGTGATTGAAAAGAGAGAAGCCCCAATGCAAGGATGCCTCAGGTAAGTAGAGCTTTTATTGCTGCTCTTCTCATTGTATGTAGACATGTGACACTAAAATGTACAGACCCTGCTTGTGTGTCACAGCACCATCTTACTCTGCCTTTGGATTAATCTGTCATTTAGAGCTCTGCTACTGAGGGTGGTCCCCACCCCCACCCAGAAGATTCAGCATCACCTGATGTGTGTTAAAAATGCAGACCCTCAGCCTGCCCTAGATCTTGGGAATCAGAACCTGAATGTTAACAAGATCTGCAGATCTAAGAAGCATTGACTGAGCAGATTCTCAAGCCAAATGTGACTTCCTAGCTCACTTTTAATTTCATTATTTCACATTTTTTAATCTAAAAGCAAGAAAAATTTAATTACAAGAGGAAACAAGGTTATCAGAGGGAAAAACATCTTTGGGCTCTCCTATTGTACTGTCTGTGATCAATGACTTTAAATCAGAAGGCAGTTGATTGTTTTGGGGTCTCATTTGCCTTGTGCCTACTTTTCTCATCAAAGAGATCACAGCACTCTGTATTATCTGGTCTTACATCTTCACTGAAAGCTTCCTGTGGGCAGGGCCATGTCTTAGATATCTAAATACTCAGTGCCTAACCTAATGCCTAACACAAGAAGGTGCTCCAAAACATTGGAATGGCAACACATAAGCAAATAGATAACCAATCACTTACCTGGGTTACATCCACCCTTCAAGTTCAAGCTTACAACTCCTCTCCTTCATAAAGATTTCTTCAGTTATTTCATCCACCATGCTGTCCACCTGCTGTAAGTAAATATCACTTATTTGAGATTTAACACACACACACACACACACACACACACACACACACACACATACATACAAATGACTTTAGTTGTCAATTATCTTTATTTTGTATCTCTCTTATTACCCCATCCAAGCTGTAAAAAGGTATCTCTTTTGATATATTTTATATTGCCTTGCAGAGTAGGCATTCGAATATTTGTTATGCTTGAACTACCTTAAAATAAAAATAGACATTAACATGAGAAAATCTACAAGCTTTGATTTTCCTTCAAGCATAATTCTCAATTGCCAAAATTAATTCTAGAGATGACAATATTTAAACAGCTCCTCCAGCTGTGACCTATTTATCTTAACTAAAGCATCTGTTTTGATATATGAAATACTTTCTAATTTTTAAATGGTTGGTTACATCTTTAGCCAACTCAATTCTTATTTCTGTTATGACAGTAGTTTATGCTTCTCTATGCTTCTCTATGTTGACCATAGTTAAATTGGTTAATAAAAGTTTATAACTAGAGATCATTTTAAGGATATATGTAATAATTTATAAAGTTTGCATGATGTCCCTGATAGCACCACACAGACCAATATTTCCATTTTGAAACTAACTGTAGAGATATTGCTCAATAGTGCACCCGTGGCATGGAAGGTTTTAATGCCTGGAATTATAACTACATTTGTGAATATCAACACAGCTGCTCCAGGGTACACCTTAGTCTATTACACAAATCATCCCTAAGTGTCCTATAGATGGCAGCATTGAGCAATATATTTGGTACTATGTGGCATTTTGGTTTCTGTAAATTTTCAGTTAGGAGTAAATTTTTCAAATAGTGTATATCATTATAGTATACCACAAGACTAATTTAGTGTAAGGTGACAGGATGATACTTGTAGTTGTTTAAATTACTTCACTTAGATTCCACAAAAACATCTCTTTCTATTTGTATATAAAATGCAGCAATGTTTATTTCCAGAATTATCACAACCCATTAATAAAAAAAATGTAGAGAACAAATGGATCTACTATTGTACAATTATAATAAATATTAACCACCTTTAACATTGATAGTAAAACATCAGCAACTAGGAGGAAATGGCAATACCTAGTATCTGATGATCAGTGATTATCTTCCACATGAAACCCATTGGTCTGACCAGAATTTGTCATAGCAATCTGGCTTATTTCATGATTTCTAGCCAATAAGTTAGCCACTGACGTTGAGTTTTTAAAGCAGAAACCCTTTCCCACTGAGACATTTTTTAAAAAGCTTTTATAATAATTTTTCTTATATGATCAAAATCCTAACCTTTCTGTGAAGGTTATTGTAGAATATTTGAAAATTAAATTGATCTTCCTGCCCTCTTCTTTTAGGAAAGAGTTCAATATTTTGTTTTCCATAGAGGTGTGTTCCTTTTATTTAGCTTTTATTTATTTATTTATTTATTTTGGGGGGGGGGTGTCATTTAAAAAGTAAAATTCTTGGGATTTAGATCGTCTTCCTACAAAATATGAAATAACCCCACCCTGAGCTAAACGTCAAAACCGTAAAAAGCCCTTTGGCCTTAGATTACATTGTTACTAGTAAACAACCCTTTATCTTTTTTCTTGCCAAGGGTGAAACCCCATTCAGTTACACTTTACTACTAACTTCATGCTTCCCTGCTCCACCCACCCCTCCCCTGCTCCGCATCAAGCAAGCTATACCCTCAGAATCTCGGCCACTGTTATTGCCGCCTATTACCAGTTCCAAATACGTATATGCTATTTATAGCTCTGCCGTAGTGGGCACGTGTGCCCACATAGCCAAGCTGTCAGAAGGAAAGAGGGCGGGCTTTCAATTCAACAGTGTGTACACAAATTACAGATTAACCAGGTTCAGATGAGGTTGCATGATGGCAGGGAACAAAAAGGTGAAAGGAGAAATGAGAAGCTCCTGGGCTTCGCTTGGGGATCGCCCTTTTGCAGATGCCGAGTCCCCAGAATTCACGTATCACACGCTGCTGAATGGCGTTTACCGTTCTTTTTAAAAAAAAAAAAAAAAAAAAATTTCCCCTACGCTTCGCAACCTACCTTGGTACCCCTACCATCTCTCCCTACCTCCCCTCCTGTCAGGCAAAACTTGAAAGACAGGGAACCCCACCAATCAGCAGGCTTCTCCGAGAAACTCCCCCCGCCCCTCACCCTGCCTGAAGGCCCAGCGCCTCGATGCTGCGTTTTCCCCGCCAGCATCCCGCAGTGCCTGAGAGCTGGCAGCCGACCGGGGTCTCCCGCGGGAAGAGGAGACGGAAACCCCGAGCGGACCAGGAATGGGGTGTAAAAATAAGACAGCATTAAACCGAACGCCAAACGTCATCTGCGTAGGGTCTTTAATACCAGCGGGCAAGTAGGGGACAAGCTGCCCGTTTACAGGTCAGCTTAAAAATACATAGAAACTTCGGGGAGCGTTTGCTTGTGGTGACTGATCCCGCAAGGTCAACTAAGAGTCTCTCGAAGTAGACCCAGGCTGCTGACCTGTTCTCGCGAAGTACCCATGTTCCTGTACAGTCGAGCTGGCACCATCCTTGTTTTCTCCCCATTATCCCTGCGGTCAAGGGTAAAGATTTTATGGGGTAGTTCAATGGGTGTGGAAGCTATGTGTGAAACAAACACTTCAGCCAATATTTACACAGTAGGCCTCAGGAGTCCTCTGTAGGTCCCTAACATATTTTTTTTTAAAAAATCGCAAATAGATTTCCGAATATGATAAGGGGCATCTCATTTTCTCCCCTTGCCTTCACCTCTAAATGTGAATCCCCGCCCCTCGCTAGGATGGGGGAAGAGGAGAAGCCGAGAGATTTAAATGTTCTTCCTAATTAATCAGCAGCTAACCTCACTGCGACGGGCACAGGGTGCTTCCCAGGAATTCCCTCTTCCCCTTTTTGGAGTGACCAGAAGGCCCCATCTCTGCCCTTGGGCGACCCTCTGCTCCTTCGAGATATCTCCCTGCAGCAAATGCGGTGTTTGCGAGGAGCAGGCTGGCCCACAAGTTCCTTAGAAAATCGTATAAAAATCCAGATCTCACCACAGCCTATCACCCCGAAACTGAAATGCAGCTTTTCTATTCCCTGGAGAAGAAAGCCCTGACTAGAAACCTACCTCCCGAGGGGTTCATTTTACCTGTTAGGTAAGATGCAGCCCGGCTCCGGCTCCCCCTCCTCTCCCGGCGGCCCTCCCACTCCGGGCTCTCTAGCCGCAGTGCACCCCCGCCGCCCCCCACCCTCACTCCTGCGTCTTCCCGAACTCGCCCCCACCCCGCGCCGTTTTCCCAGACTCCCTTCGTGCTTTCGGGTGACCACCCAAACACCCCAGCCCGCGCCCGCGCCCGCGCCGGGGATTCCTGCGGGCCGGGGGCGCCCTGGGTGGCGCGCGGGGAGGAAGGCGCTGCGCCCAGTCTGGCGGCCGCGCAGGGGCGCTGGCTGAGCGCAGCGCGGAGGCCTGGAGCGGGCGCCGCTGCGGCACTGCCGGAGGGAGAGGGGGGCGGAGAGGGGCGGGCGCGGGGCGGGCTCGGCCGGGAATGTAGGGACCCAGGCGGGAGCCTCCCGGCGGCGGCGGCAGCCGGGCTGCGGAGCGCGGAGGCTCCGTCACGTGTTTTTCTCCTCCGAGTGAGACGGCGGCGCGGTCGGTCGGAGGGGGCCGGCGCGCGGAGCCAGACGCCGCCGCTTGTTTTGGTTGGGGCTCTCGGCAACTCTCCGAGGAGGAGGAGGGAGGAGGGGAGAAGTAACTGCAGAGGCAGCGCCTCCCGGGAAGAGGCGTCTTCCCCGACTCCTTCCCAAACCTCCTCCCTCGCCGCCCGCCCTTGTCCCCTCCTCTCCTCCCCTGCCGACTGGAGCGAGGGGCAGGGATGTGCCTGTCCCTCCGGCGCGTCCCCAGCTCTCCCGGTTGCCTAGTAGCGTTTCGCGTGGAAAAGCCACTTTCTCCGCCTGCCGAGATGGGCCCGAATGGGGGCTGCAGAGGACGCGACTGCGGGTGGCGGCAGCAGCAGCAACAGCCGCAGCGCCGCGGTCTCTGCGATTGAGCTGGTATTTGGGCGGCTGGTGGCGGCGGGGACTGTTGGGGGGTGGGAGGAGGCGGAGGAGGAGGCGGAGGAGGAGGAGGAGGGAGAACCCCGTGCAACGTTGAGACTTGGCAGCTCGCCTCCCCCTGCCCAAGGATATTTAATTTGCCTCGGGAATCGCTACTTCCAGAGGGGAACTCGGGAGGGAAGGCGCGCGCGCCTGGAGGGGCAACCTGGGGACCCCTGGCCGCTGTCGCCTGCCTGCTCGGGACTCCGGCTCGGGCGGGGAGAGATGCATCTACACTCCTTCCCAGAGACTTGGCTCTGTGAGGATCCGGGCTGCACACCCGCCGGACGCACTGCCTCTCCCCCGGGTGTTTGCATGAAACGCCCGTAAACTCTGGCCGGGGCTCTCTCCTCGTCGTAGCCGCAGCGTCCTGCTTGGGCTGCCCCTTCCCAGCGCGGGGGGGCGGCGTGGATTTCGGAGTCGGGGTTTTGGCCGCCTCCAGCCCTGTTTGCATGCGCGGGGCCTCGGCGAGGAGCCTCCGCCCCCCACCGGGTGGTTTTTCGGCGCCTCCCTCTGCTCGGCGGAGGTGGTGGCGGCAGCATGGCGAGCCCTACCGAGACCGAGGGCTTCTCGGACGTGCGCAAGGTGGGCTACCTGCGCAAACCCAAGAGCATGCACAAGCGCTTCTTCGTGCTGCGGGCGGCCAGCGAGGCGGGGGGCCCGGCGCGCCTGGAGTACTACGAGAACGAGAAGAAGTGGCGGCACAAGTCGAGCGCCCCCAAACGCTCGATCCCCCTCGAGAGCTGTTTCAACATCAACAAGCGGGCTGACTCCAAGAATAAGCACCTGGTGGCCCTCTACACCCGGGACGAGCACTTTGCGATCGCAGCGGACAGCGAGGCCGAGCAGGACAGCTGGTACCAGGCCCTCCTGCAGCTGCATAACCGCGCCAAGAGCCACCACGACGGGGCTTCGGCCCCCGGGACAGGAGGCGGCGGGGGCAGCTGCAGTGGCAGCTCCGGCGTTGGCGAGGCTGGGGAGGACCTGAGCTTCGGGGACAGCAACCCAGGGCCCGCCTTCAAAGAGGTCTGGCAGGTGGTCTTGAAACCCAAGGGCCTGGGTCAGACAAAGAACCTGATTGGTATCTACCGCCTCTGCCTGACCAGCAAGACCATCAGCTTCGTGAAGCTGAACACAGAGGCGGCCGCAGTGGTGCTGCAGCTGATGAACATCCGGCGCTGTGGTCACTCGGAGAACTTCTTCTTCATCGAAGTGGGCCGTTCCGCCGTGACCGGCCCCGGAGAGTTCTGGATGCAGGTGGAGGACTCGGTGGTGGCCCAGAGCATGCACGAGACCATCCTGGAGGCCATGCGGGCGATGAGCGATGAATTCCGGCCTCGCAGCAAGAGCCAGTCTTCCTCCAACTGCTCCAACCCCATCAGTGTCCCGCTGCGCAGGCACCACCTCAACAACCCTCCGCCCAGCCAGGTGGGGCTGACCCGCCGCTCACGCACCGAGAGCATCACAGCCACCTCTCCCGCCAGCCTGGTGGGCGGGAAGCAGGGCTCCTTCCGTGTCCGCGCCTCCAGCGACGGGGAAGGCACCATGTCCCGCCCGGCCTCGGTGGACGGCAGCCCCGTGAGTCCTAGCACCAACAGGACCCACGCCCACCGGCATCGGGGCTGCTCGCGGCTGCACCCCCCACTCAACCACAGCCGATCCATCCCCATGCCTTCTTCTCGCTGCTCGCCTTCGGCCACTAGCCCTGTCAGTCTGTCGTCCAGCAGCACCAGTGGCCATGGCTCCACCTCTGACTGTCTTTTCCCGCGGAGATCTAGTGCTTCTGTGTCTGGTTCCCCTAGTGATGGCGGCTTCATCTCTTCCGATGAGTATGGATCCAGTCCCTGCGATTTCCGAAGTTCCTTCCGCAGTGTCACCCCAGATTCCCTGGGCCACACCCCACCGGCCCGCGGGGAGGAGGAGCTGAGCAACTACATCTGCATGGGAGGCAAGGGGGCCTCCACTCTCGCCGCCCCCAATGGTCACTACATTTTGCCTCGGGGTGGCAATGGTCATCGCTACCTCCCAGCCACGGGCTTGGGCACGAACTCGGCTCTGGCCGGGGATGAAGCGGCCAGCGCTGCAGATCTGGATAATCGGTTTCGCAAGCGGACTCACTCAGCTGGCACCTCCCCCACCATTTCCCACCAGAAGACGCCATCGCAGTCCTCCGTGGCTTCCATTGAGGAATATACAGAGATGATGCCTGCCTGCCCACCAGGAGGTGGCAGTGGAGGCCGACTGCCCGGCTACCGCCACTCCGCCTTCCTGCCCACCCAGTCCTACCCTGAGGAGGGTCTGGAAATGCACCCCCTGGAGCGCCGCGGAGGCCACAGCCGCCCAGACTCCTCCACCCTCCACACGGATGATGGCTACATGCCCATGACCCCAGGAGTGGCCCCAGTGCCTGGCAGCCGGAAAGGCAGTGGGGACTACATGCCTATGAGCCCCAAGAGTGTGTCTTCCCCGCAGCAGATCATCAACCCCCTCAGACGCCATCCCCAGAGAGTGGACCCCAATGGCTACATGATGATGTCCCCAAGTGGCAGCAGCTCCCCCGATACTGGGGGTGGGCCCAGCAGCAGCAACAGTGCTGCCCCTTCTAGGAATAGCTATGGGAAGCTGTGGACAAATGGGGTTGGGGGCCACCACTCCCACCCCCTGCCACCCTCCAAACCACCCTCGGAGAGCAGTGGTGGGAAGCTCTTGCCTTGTACAGGTGACTACATGAACATGTCACCGGTGGGGGACTCCAACACCAGCAGCCCCTCTGACTGCTACTGCGGCCCTGAGGACCCCCAGCACAAGTCAGTTCTCTCCTACTGCTCATTGCCAAGGTCCTTTAAGCACACCCAGCGCCCGGGGGACCTGGAGGAGACCGCCCGGCACCAGCACCTCCGCCTTTCCTCCAGCTCTGGTCGCCTTCTATATGCTGCAGCAGCCGAAGATTCCTCCTCCTCCACCAGCAACGACAGCCTGGGTGGGGGATACTGTGGGGTGAGGCCCGAGCCCAGCCTCCCGCATCATCTCCACCATCAGGTCCTGCAGTCCCATCTGCCTCGAAAGGTGGACTCAGCTGCGCAGACCAACAGCCGCCTGGCTCGGCCCACGAGGCTTTCCCTGGGGGACCCCAAGGCCAGCACCTTACCTCGGGCTCGAGAGCAGCAGCAGCCGGCCCTACTGCTTCCTCCAGAGCCCAAGAGCCCAGGGGAATATGTGAATATCGAATTTGGGAGTGATCAGCCTGGCTACTTATCTGGTCCCGTGGCATCCCACAGCTTGCCTTCTGTCAGGTGTCCATCCCAGCTCCAGCCAGCTCCCAGGGAGGAAGAGTCTGGCACTGAAGAGTACATGAACATGGACCTGGGGCCTGGCCGGAGGGCTACCTGGCAGGAGAGCCCTGTGGTCCAGCCGAGCAGAGTGGGTCCTGCACCTCCAGGGACTGCCAGCACATGCAGGCCTACCCGGGCAGTGCCCAGCACTAGCACTCGGGGTGACTACATGACCATGCAGATGGGTTGTCCCCATCAGAGCTACGTGGACACCTCTCCAGTTGCCCCTGTCAGCTATGCTGATATTCGGACAGGCATTGTGGAGGAGGCGAGCCTTCCCGGGGCTATAGCGGCTGCTCCCTCCTCATCCTCAACAGCCTCTGCTTCCCCCACTGCGCCTCAAGGAGCAGGGGAGCTGGTGGCCCCACAGGGGTCCGGGGGCACGAGTGCCTTCACCCGGGTGAACCTCAGTCCCAGTGGCAACCAGAGTGCCAAAGTGATCCGTGCAGACCCGCAAGGGTGCCGGAGGCGGCATAGCTCCGAGACCTTCTCCTCCATGTCTAGTACCCCCCGGGCCGGCAACACGGTGCCCTCAGGGGGGGCTGCAGTAGGGGGCAGCAGTGGTGGCAGCAGCAGCATTGAGGATGTGAAACGTCACAGCTCTGCTTCATTTGAGAACGTGTGGCTGAGGCCTGGGGAGCTCGGGGGAGCACCCAAAGAGCAGGCTCAAGTGTGTGGGGCTGCAGGGGGTTTGGAGAATGGTCTGAACTACATAGACCTGGATTTGGTCAAGGACTTCAAACAGCACCTCCAGGAGCACCCCCCTCAAGGGCAGCATCCCCAGCCCCCAACCCTTCGTCATCCTCCGGGCAGCAGTGAGAGCAGCTCTACCAGCCGCTCCAGGGAGGATGTAAGCGCCTATGCCAGCATCAGTTTTCAGAAGCAGCCAGAGGACCTCCAGTAGCTCAACGGAACATCACAGCAGGTGCGTTTCATGGTGACAAAGTCAGAGACAAATTTACTCTAACCTTGTGCTTGAATTCTGCTTCTCTTTGCTTCTGCCCCGTCCCTCTCTTTCATGTTTCTTCCTTAAGGAGTGCACTCAGGAGGGGGGTGGGAGAGGTTAGGGCACATAAGATGCTCACCCCACAGTGACACCTGGCTGATAGTCTCTAGTCAGTTGTATAAACCGGTAGGAGCAGCCACACAGGAGGGCTGTTTCATTGGAGGTTCCTGACTGTAGTATTTCTAAGACATGTATTCTATAATGGCAGTTCTGAGGTTTGTGAAGTTCATATATAAGAACTTTTATCTCCTCATAGAAGTTTACTTTTGACTGTATATTTTGACTGGAACAGACAATTCTTCTACAAAAATATTTGTTAGAACAGGGGTAAACCTTCGTTTAAAATCATTTCTCAGAGCTCTTAGTTTGATCTTGATAAGTTGTTCTGTATACTTTAGTTCTGTGATTACACAATACCAAGGTAACAAGAATAGCAGTAGGAAACATCAGTTTTTATTCACGCTCTCCTAAAATGATTCAGGAGTAAGAGATTGTTTAGGCTTACATATTTAGAAAGAAATACCTCTCTACCTGTGACCCTTTAGAAAGTAATTATGGGTGATGCCTCCTTTTGGTTCCTGAACCAGGATTTATGAAATATTCACACGCGGACCCACCACCTCACAGGCATGGCTGCTTTTATACAGGGTATACAGTGAAGTCTGCAGACGCCTGGGACCCATTATTAGTTAAGAGTTATGGTAATTCAACCCAGTGTGTCTGCTCACAGTTGTTTATTCTTGCAAAGGCCTGCACAGAGACATCACACAGATCATTTGGGGGCTCCTGTGCATCGTCTGTAAAATTACTTAACATTTTTATGTTGAAAGAAGGCATATTAAGTCAGGGAAATGGAGGGGTTTATCCTGTACTCTTCATTTTTTGGCTATTTATTGTTTGCCTTTAAGTTCCAGAATAGATAACCTCATGAAATGTTGAAAGGTGGCTTTCGGTCTTCTGTGGGTAAAGCTGTATTGAAAATGAAAAGCACTTGTAATAGAAATTAGCTCGCCCTTCCTTCTGTTGAGCCTATTTTCTGGTGGTCATCATTGTGGGAAGAAGAGAGGAGTATAATTCACAAATAATGTGATGAGTTGGCAAATGCAGAAGTTTCCAGCATTTGGAAGCACTTTATTCTGACAAAGAGTTTATCTTGTGATAGTCTTTTTATATATGCCTCACAGAATGAGCTTTTAGAGTATTATTCTTAATATGTGTCCATTCATAAGAAATTAATTTGTGCATTGGGTTCCTAGTGATAGGTATTTATGTGGTCACAGCTCCTTGGTTCTAACAGTTTCCAGTATTTGAGCCATATTATTTTCTGTTTTGTAGAACAAGGTGTAAGTATATGAACAAATTAAGATTTTTGGTGATAGGATATAATATAAAAAGCAGCTGTTTGATCAATATTCAGTATTTCTTTTCATGATTCACTAGAAGAGACTTAATTTTGTTCATCAACATGAGCAATAAAAATCTTTGAAGGTTTTTTGAGGAATGTGAATCCTTCTAACACTTTAATCATTTGCGGTGCAAAGTCTTTCATTTATAAAGTAATGACCGTTTGAAGGAAAAATCCCCAGCAGAACTTAAATTTTTGTTGTAAAGGAGATGAAAGAAGAGGCTAAGAAAAAAGTTTTCCTCACCTTTTTCTTAATTTGAAGTTTTCTTTTTATAGAGTAAAATAATATTTGCTCTGAAGGAAATTTATGATCAAGTTGAGTTTTCATTTTTAAAAAGGACATAAATTCCTCCATTATGTGGAAGATACATCAAAAACCAACCAAACAAACAAAATAACCTTCTATTCTTAGTTTTCTTAGGGAAAATATAACATTCTGAAATAATCATAGAATCATTTCCCTAATAATCCTGGGATAGCAGTAGACCATGCTTTAACAGACCATGCCAGACAATTCTACAATGTTTATTTGTAAGATGTAAATGGAAAGAGATGAGGGGTGTGTGTGTGTGTGTGTGTGTGTGTGTGTGTACCAAATGCTACTTGGCTCATGTACACCCTGAATTGTGCTCGCTTGCCTTTGCCCTGTTGAGCTTAAAGATGTGATTTGATAGTCATTTACATACTGAAACAAAAAGAAATCAAACCTGCCCTTGGCAAACAACTTTTCCTAGAAATACGTTACTTTGTGAAAACATTGTCTTTGTAACTTCCTGAGCAACTACTGTCTTTGCCTCTCGTTCCCATTTCGCAGGTAAAACCTGAAACATGGAAGGGAATGAGGTGCTTGCTATGGGGAGTGTGCTCATGTCTCCTAACCCCTCATCTTAAACATCTGCGCTTGTCTAATGATTTTTGCTGTCTATGAAAGGAGAACATTTGTGAGGCATTTTGCTCAGGTGCCCTTTGCTTCACCTCCCGTGCAGCCAGCCACCTTTCTGGTAGGCCTGTGTGTGTCTCTCTAACTTGGCTCTGACCTGATAGCCCCTCTTCCATTCCCTTTGTTTCCTGCCTATGTTCCTGGCATTGCCTCCCCCCCCCCTCCTTTTTTCTCCATTCTAGAATTCCACAGTACTTGTGGCCTACTCTCTGCAGAGTAAATTGAGGGCCCAAGGAGGGCAAAAAGGACACAGCAGCCCAGCTGCCTTTAACCAGCGTTTACCCCAAATTCTCTTTTTCGTTTTGAAACTGCAGCTGGGCAGATAGAGCAGGCTTTGGCAAAGGCACAGACCCAAGCCATCTTTTTAGGTTCCTTTTTTTTTTTTTTTTTTTTTTGGTCAAGGATTCTGTACACCCATCTCCCTCCTTACAGTTCCCCTCGCTGTGTGGCCTTTTTGTCTGGCTCAAACCATGTAGGCTCTGGCACTTTCCCTTTTCCAGGGTCACCTCCGCTTCCTGCATTCCTCCCTATTTATTTGGCACTTGGCTCCCTCTCTCTCCTAGCCCCCTTTTGCCCAGACTTGAGGATTTGGCCTCAGCCGCCCTCGGAAGTCTGCCACCCCGCCCATCCCCAGTGGCCCGAGGGCACCGATGTGGCCTGGGCCCCTTCCGCAGCCCCAGTGGTGGGCGAGCCCATGCCCTTGAGGCCTCGGGGAGCACAGACTGGCTCTGAGGGGGCGGGGCGGACGCGAGTTGATTGGTCTCCCGCCAGAGCCAATCAGCGGGAGGATCAGCCTAGTTGTGCGGGTGGGAGGTGGGGCCAGGGATGGCCGGGGTCCCACAGTGACCCGGGGGCCTGGGGCCCAGGGCGGCCTTTTCCCACCCCTCTCCCTCCACCCCTCCCCTCTAGAGCGGGCAGAACTGAGCCAAACGCGCGGCCCTCCCTCCCCCTCCCAGAGGATGCGCGCATTCAGACTGGAATCCTAAGAATGAGAAATTCCAAGCAGCCCACTTGACCGAGACACACACTTCCTCTTATTTTTAATTGAGAAAAATCCGGGCCCTGGCCATGTGACGTGCCCCATTTTGTTTCCCTCCTCTGGATACTACAGTTTACTAAGAGGCCGTGTTCCTTCATCTTCCTGTCTTAAAATCTGGGAGCTGGAGGGAGCTACAGCACATGGTTGTGGGATTGATGGGGTTGGCTCCGGTCTCTCACATTTACATCCCTAACTAATGGGAGGGAAGAGAAAAAAGGACAGAGAAGGGTTAGGGACAATGGGGGAAAAAATAATTTGCCTAGAAATTGTATTAGGGTCAACACTATATTGAGTGCCCACAGTTTGCAAAGCATGGACAAAAGCTGACCCTTCTAGGCCAAAGGAGCTCACAGTGGAATGAAAATGTCTGATAGGAGCTTGCAAATCTTGAGCATTTAGAGATCCATTGCAAGGGCTCGGATCAGATTCCTTTCTGAGGTTGAAGGAAATAGTGCTTAAGCTCTCAAAACCAGATTTTATTTTTGACCACTGACCGCCCACGTGAAAGCTCCTGGGGACAGCCTGGGCGACCTGGTGTTTGAAACCTGCTAGATTTGTGTTGTGCTCCCTCAAATAATCAAAATGATGTAAGACATGTTACTAGATGGGGCGGAAACTTTGATGAAATTTGTCCTTCCTAAAATAAAGAAGGAAAATGAGAAAGGGAAATACTATGGAAGTATTTTTTCCTCCCCCTCACCTCAGCCCTCTCAACTATGCATTTCTTACCAGCCAAAGTCTCTGAATCTTAAACAAAGACCACAGTTTTCCTTAGGTGATGATAAAAACATCCCAAGTGAACTTGTAAGAAAGAAGGACTGCCCTGGTGTAAGTGCTATGCCCTGATACTGCTTCTGAGCTGTGGAAAAGACTTTCTCTGTTGTTCCAGAAAACTTTGGACATCTAACAATCTTCTTTATTTCTGCCATTGTTTAGATGGCTTTATAGTAAATAAATAAATAAATCCATAAAAATTTCCATATATAATTTATCTGATTGCACCCCCCCCCCCCCCAATAAATACTGTCTCCAGTATTGCCATACAGTAAGGGACTTAGAATTCAAAAGTATATGTGTCTCCTCCCCTCCGCCCCCCCTTTTTTTCCCTTTTTTGGTTTATTAAGATTCCTGGAAATGGCTTTATGCTTTTTTTTTTTTAATATATTTTATTGAGTTTTTTACAGAGAGGAAGGGAGAGGGATAGAGAGTTAGAAACATCGATCAGCTGCCTTCTGCACACCCCCTACTGGGGATGTGCCCGAAACCAAGGTACATGCCCTTGACCGGAATCGAACCTGGGACCCTCCAGTCCGCAGGCCGACGCTCTATCCACTGAGCCAAACCGGTTAGGGCGGCTTTATGCTATCTTGACTGATGCAATGGAAAAGCAGCTCCTTGGAGCCAGAGACCTTGCTTTGTAACAGCCAGTGCCCTTCATTAGCTGAGTGACCTTGGACAAGTCACTTAAGTTCTCTGGACCTATTTCTTCATAGGTAACTTGAGAATTTTGTTCTAAATTATTCTAACCTCTTTTGCAGCTCTAAACATAGGACTGTTTTGTCGAAAATGACTGATAGTATTTAATGGGTCAGTTGTCATGAGGATTCTTTTTGAGGAAGCTGCTGATGGGGTCACAGTGAAGTGCATTAGAATATTCTGTTTTGTACTGTCCCGCAGACACTCTTTATGGTTTGATTAAGGACTGATTTTAACCTTTCTCGTTTGGAGGGAGCATATGCAGGTTTTAACACACTTTAAGACAGACCCTCCTGACTGAACAGGTCTAAATTTTTGGAACTTAATCTAGATTGGATTAGGCTCCTCCTCCCCCCACCCCCCCTTCCTTTTTAAATTGGAATGTGTGAGGGAATTCAAGTCACCTGCTGGTCCTGCATTCTAAGGTCAACTATTGGAAGCATCCCTCCCCATCCCACAGGTCAAGCTTTAACCAATCCATTTCTATGACATTATTCTGCTTATTCTGTTGGAAATCGCTTCTGGAACTGGTGGTCTGTTTATGGATAATGTTTTTTATTTGTACCGTCAGCATCCTACAGTGAGGTGTCCACTTGAGTGAATGGGAAAGATATCTGAGAGGTCAATTGGGGACTATAGGAAATCTTCCATAATTTTTTGTTTAGTTTCCATCTTCTCTGTTAGATGTGTGAAAAAGCTCAACATTTTTCCTGCCGGCAAAATGATTGTCATCCAGCTTTTTTGTGCTTTGGATTTTCGATTAGTTGAGCTATACACGGCTTTGCTGACCCAGTGTTATCTTGGCTGTTGAGTTGGCAGTGTATTCAGAAGTTCCGATCCTTTGGGCATCTCCATGTGGATTTCATAAATCATTAGAATAGTTTGTTGACTCTTTAATTCAGAACATCATTGACTTATCTTTTCCTCCTGTTATACTCAGACTAGAGGCCCGGTGCACAAAAATTTGTGCACTCGGAGGGGGGTCCCTCAGCCCGGCCTGTGCCCCCTCGCAGTCTGGGACCCCTTGGGGGATGACCACCTGCTGGCTTAGGCCTGCTCCCCAGGGGATTGGGCCTAAGCTGGCAATCAGACATCCCTCTGGCAGCCCGGCAGCCCTTGGGGGATGTCTACTTGCCAGCGGGGAGCAGACCTAAGCTGCAGTCGGACATCCTTAGCGCTGCTGAGGAGGCAGGAGAGGCTCCCACCACCACCACTGTACTGGCAGCCATCAGCCTGGCCTTGTGGCTGAGCAGAGCTCCTCCCATGTGAGAGCGCCCTGACCACCAGAGGGCAGCTCCTGCATTGAGCGTCTGCCCCCTGGTGGTCAGTGTGTGTCATAGTGACCAGTCAGTCATTCCCAGTCTTCCTGCTGTTAGGGTCAGTTTGCATATTACCCTTTTACTATATAGGATAGAGGCCTGGTGCATGGGTGGGGCCAGCTGGTTTGCCCTGAAGTGTGTCCCGGATCAGGGTGGGGGTCCCGCTGGGGTGCCTGGCCAGCCTGGGTGAGGGGCTGATGGTTGTTTGCAGCTGATCACACCCCCTTCAGGGTGGGGG
Organism: Myotis myotis; assembly: GCF_014108235.1. Taxonomy (NCBI): domain Eukaryota; kingdom Metazoa; phylum Chordata; class Mammalia; order Chiroptera; family Vespertilionidae; genus Myotis; species Myotis myotis. The sequence continues at coordinate 27,938,436 of NW_023416390.1, read as the reverse complement.
TCCCCACTGGGTTGCCTGGCCAGTCTGGGTGAGGGAATGAGGGCCATTTGCAGGCTGGCCGGCGACTGAAGCTCCCAGCCTCTCCTTTTTTTCTTTTCTTTTTTTATCCTGGGATTTATTTACCTTCTATAGTTGAAACTTTGTTGCCATCACTGGAACTGAGAGCCGGGCTCCTTGCTCACTCCAGCTCTGTGGCCACGGCCGGCTGAAAGCAGGTATCTGGGGTTTGTTTAGCTTCTATAATTGAAACTTTGTTGCTTTCGGAGCTCAGAGCCAGGCTGCGGCAGGCGGGGAACCTTGGCTTCCTCCATCACTGGAGCAAGCAAGCCTCCTGCTCGCTTCAGCTGCATGGCTGCCGGCCACCATCTTGGTTGGGTTAATTTGCGTATCTCGCTGATTAGCCAGTGGGAGGCATAGTGAAGGTATGGTCAGTTACCATGTTTGTCTATTATTAGATAGGATATATTTCTTAGCTGTATAGGATATAAATGGTTCTTTTTATTTGGTGGGTTGGTAATTTAGGATAATGGAACATTTCACAATGTTAAGGTTTTGTTTTGCTTTGTTTTAAAGGAAGCCATTTCCTCAATTATTTCCTCATGTTACAGAGTTACTAGAAATTGTATTCAAGGAAAATAGCTTCTTGTGAATTCAGTTTGAAGTCAGTTTCACACTAAAGATTCCGTAACTTGTTTTTATTAATACATTTTGTGTTTAATAGATACTCTCTCTACCACATTTATAATTGTGTAATTATTTTATTTCATTACCTTATGAGTCCATAACTATGTGGCAAACTTCATACTCTCTTTTTAATGTTATTGCAATATGTTCAGAAGTTGTAATCACACTGAATGTTAAATTAACAGAATTATATTTTAATATTAGTATGGCATAATAGCATACAAATTTCATACTAATTTCAAACTAATATGAAAGAAATAGTTACAAAAAGTTACCGTAAAGCTTTCTAAAATATCATCAATTTACTTCTAATCTTGTTTTACATTATGGAATGAATATCTCTCATTCTTAATTGACAGAAAAGGGGGGGCCTGGATTAGATAAATGTACAAAGGGCAAAGGAAACTTTTCCATTTTACTAATATCTTGCTGCAGGCTCTGCTATAATCTGTTCAAATAAATTTGGTTGGATGTTATTTGTGCTTCTTCAATGAGTTGGTAATCTTTGAATAACAGAGCTTTTAAAAATAATGTGTTTGTGTTGAAAAGGCTGCTTTTCTTTTTCAACTCCTTTCTGCATTTTCATGAATGATGGCAGCAGAATTGGATTTGTGGGTCAGACTGTAACTCCAATCATCTCTATCTTCAAGGGGAGAGGAGATTTTGTGGTTTTTGCCCCTCCCTGAATGTTTTATTTAGTAAGCTGAGCTGCGTGCCTTGTTTTTTCCTTTTGTCATCCCATGTTTGTTTTCCCCACTCTGTGTCACCTTTTCACCAGACCATCTACCCCTGACCTGGCCCAGCTAGTGAGCAATAATTGGTTGGCCTGAAGAAGATACCAGAGAAACCTCAGTTGTGGTAAGGGAAAAAGACTGATAAACTTTCCCACCCCACCCCCCCCTTTTTTTTTCTGTTGACCAAAATATACTTTGATGTCAGTTTTCTGATCCTCCTTGACACATTTAGGTCATATTGCTGAACAGTATCACTTAATCTTGAGAAGTTGATAGTTATATTTGTTGAAATGATCAAGGAGGCATTCTTTTATTTTTCTTTATTTCTTTTCGTCTTCAAATATATATTTTGTTGGGTGGCAAACAAACTATACTTTGTAAAGAAAGTCATGATTCTTTTAAGAAGGTTGTGATTTAAGTGAGCCAGGCAAAATTTTAAACATATATGAAAACATAGCAGTTAATGGAAAGTGAAATATTCAGTAATTACTATGTCTTCAACCATTACTCACTTGATATTCTTTAATGATCATTTCCCTGTTCATTTAAAATTTGTTTGAAGGGCTCTATGGCATATGATAAGTAATCACACTTACCCTTGAATGTCAGGGATTGTGGGAAAAATAAGAAGAACTTAAGCATCTCCAGTGCAGGTTTAGAAGCCACCCACCTCCCAACCCCAACATAGATGATCTGACCTTGACCGCTAAACCACTGGTTCCCTCACCCCCCTTTCCTCAGTAAACATCATGGAGCACCTGTTGTGTTCCAAATGGCACATACTTTGTTGAAAGAGGATGGGGGTGGATATTTGGAGGAAAAAAAATGGGAGTGAGGAAGGTTCATCCAAGAGATTACCAAATTTCTTATGGCACAATTTATCTGGATTCAGATAAATCAAGATTCAGAGCATGCAATCCATGGAAGTCAGCATGTTTCATGCTCTGACAGGGCAAAAGTGCCTCCCCACACAGCATCATCCTAACCGTGCTGCTTGCCTCGCAGTGACACAGGTGCACTTACACAGTTTATAAGTCAGTTGAGACTCTCACTGGGGAGAGTGGTCTATTTTCAGATATTCAGCTTGTAAACACAATATTGGCAAGAAGCTAGAAAAAGATATCTTTTGGATCTTTTGTCCAAGGGAAGCAGCCAGGAGAGGGGTCCAGGTGTTAGATGAGCAGGAGTTCAGTGAGTATTTGTTAAGGGTTGATCAGGGTTAGGAAACATGGGGAGAGGGGGCCTGCAAAAGAAAGTGTCAAGTCTTTTCTTTTGGTTTTAGAAGCTCCATTCTTCAAGGACTCCCCTACCCCCTCACCCCCCTGTTCAGTGGGTGGCTTTTCTTTTAGTGGTGAAAGGCTCTAACCCTCCGACCTCTGGTTCCTGTGCTTGCTTCTGGCTGGAAGTCGAAGCTCCTTTGAGAATATGTCATTGCTCTCTCTTAAGTGTGCGCACACACTCTCTTTCTCTCTGTTTTGATGATGTGAGTCATGTTTATTTTGAAGTTTGTACTAGTTCCATCCAGAAACATAAAAAGCATTTTGTTAAGAGCACCACGTTTTGTGATTGCTTGCTGGGCCAATCATACTAATTTTTTTCCTTAAATTTTTCTAGTATAGGCAATAGATGTGCATCCTATAAATTTCAAGTAATTTAAAACTTTTTTTTTTTAAATGTAGAGAGTGAAAAAGTGGTCCCCTCTCACTGTTGTCGCCCAGCTTCTCTTCTCATAGGCCACCATCAATGCTGGGTTTTTTGTTGTTGTTTTGTTTATCTTTCCAGAGATGAACTGCTTGTAATTTTTGAAGCTTAGTAATAAAAAGTTGATTAAATGCCCTTTGCTCAAAGTCCCAAGTTTCTGCACTAAAGGAACACAGCATACAGTATACCTCTTACAATAGACTCACTGCTTTTTCTGTTAAAAGGAAGAAGAAATGTACTCTTTACTTTCCATGCCTCTTTTGAGTTTTGTGTTTGTACAAACTGATTTTTTTCCCCCTGTTCACTTCGATAGTAGTACTCAGGCTCACCTTTTCCCCCCTCCTCTCCATTCCTCACTTAATGAATAACTAGTTCTTAATATAGTATAGTAGGATTAAATATAAAGGTTAAGGATCCTTTTAAAGACTTTCTGAACACCAACTTCTCATGGTTTTGAGAGTTCAAAAGAATTAATGCTTTTTATTGGAGTGGCCTTTCACCATTTCCAACTTTGGGAGCAGTTTATTTTAACATAATATTACATAGAGTAATAAAATAAATTCCTTTACTCTAGTAATTTTCTCTCATTTTCTTCAAAGTTATTAATACTTTGGAGAAAATGAGTGGAATATAGAGAACCTATTACATCTCCTAAGGAAGATATATGTATTACTGAGAGCATTTCTCCTTTGCACCAAAGAGAAACTCTCTAATGTTTAAAAAAAATTACAACTGATGCCCTGATGTTCTTGCTAATTGTGGTCCAGGTAGAGTCTGAATAGAATGGGATTAGTTCTTGTTACAAAACAGAATATGATATTCAAGAATAACAGATAACATTTAAATCAGGATGATCAGCATTTTATCACTTTTGATGACTTGTCCATAAGAATATGCTAAAAGTAAAAATATCAATTTTCTTCCAGATCATTTAGAGTAAGGAGGAATGAAATTCACTAACCTGAAGGAACTTTTTAAAAACCTGTTAAAAAGTTTAGTCTATGGACAGTGGTTCTCAATCTTCCTAATGCCGCAACCCTTTAATACAGTTCCTCATGTTGTGGTGACCCCCAATTTCATTGTTACAAATTGAACATAATTAAAGCATAGTGATTAATGACAAAAACAATATGTAATTATATATGTGTTTTCCGATGGTCTTAGGCGACCCCTGTGAAAAGGTCGTTCAAGTCCCCAAAGGGGTCGCGACCCACAGGTTGAGAACCACTGGTCTATGAAGCTATGTAGTTTTTTAGGTGTGTGCATTGTTTAGCTTTGAAGTGTGACAAACCATCCCAAAACGGATTGCCTCACTGGGGTGGGGGAGAGAGAGAGAGAGAGAGAGAGAGAGAGAGAGAGAGAGAGAGAGAGATGGATCGGTTGCTTCCCATATACGCCCTGACCTAGAATCGAACCTGCAACCTTTTGGTGCATGGGCCCATGCTCCAACCAACTGAGCCACACTGGCCAGAACCTCTCAATACATCTTTCATTTGTATTTGATGAGTGAGGGCTGGAAGCTCACCTCTAGGAAAAATGTAAAAAATGATACTGAGGCTTCTGGTACCCATGGATGAAGTGCCACTGGTGGCTGGCAACACTACTTATGCTGTTTGTCCTAGGCTAGAGGATTATACCCTCTAACACCCTCAGGCTTAGAGATCAGTGAGTACTGGAGGGAACCCAGAGCCAGAGGACATTAGGCATCTTGTACTATCCTGTTCTGCCCCGTAACCAAGACTGCCCTTTCCCCAGGTTCATGAGCTGAGAACTCTCTCAGAGATCTAGACCCTTCCTGGGTGAGGTGGGAGCACTGGCCAGAAATGGAGTCACAGACTTTTTGGTGGTTTGAAAGAAGTTTTCCCACAGGAGCACAAATCCAGATCTTGGTGATGCAGAGTTGTTAATGATGGGAAAACAAATGTGAATAGTTGTGTGGATGCATCCCAGTCAAAGGCCAGGCCATACTTTTTGTTAACTCCTTGCCGCAGATCTCCTACCTGGCAGTTGACAGTTTTCTTTTACCAGAATCTTGAATGCCTTAAACATTCCTGAAGTTACAGGACAAAATCATACGGGCACAGAATAAAATATGTTGTGGTAGGGGCAGGGGAGGGAGGCCCCTCGCATCTTTTGAGGGGTTGGTAGAGTGTGTATTTTTATGCTGATCTGGACAATTTCCCCCCAACTCCTCCCTCGCTTTCCCTCTCTGCCCTCCCTTCCCAATTCCAGCGCGCACTTTGATCCACAGCTAAACAATAACTTCCTTTCAAAAGCTGATCCATTCCCTCTGGTTGGATTAAGGAATATAAATATTACATTTGTTTAAAGAATGGGTAATGACTTAATTTCTGAAAATATTTTACTTCCACTAGTTAGGTACCCTGGAAGTTATTGAGATTACAATGAAAACTTCCTCTTTTGCCTAACTTGACCACTTTACAGTGTGTGTGTGTGTGTGTGTGTGTGTGTGTGTGTGTGTGTGTGTGTGTGTGTGTGTTTGGAGGAGGTGGGACAGCAGAGGGTTAGGGGGTGGAAACTACAGTCCAATAAAAAGGGTTATATTCCTAACACTAGGTCTTTAAAAATATTTTGCAGCCTGAGCCGTCGGTCCCTCACAAGCCCCTACAAGGGACGACCTTCAGAAAGTGTGCAGGCTTATTGTTTCTCAGGTCTTTGAACTGGGTGAGGAATGTGGCTCAATAGGGAAAAATGAATGGCTGGTGCTTTTAGCCTCCAGCCTGAAACTCGCTGGAGGAATGTTATTGTGTCTTCAAAGCCTGCGTCCCACCAGGCTGTATTTGATGGGCTCTTGAAAAGCGCCTTAGCATTATCAAGTACACAACAAAAACCCTGCCACCCAATTCGATCTAATTCACTGGCTACTTTACACAGATTTTAAATTAATGTCCCTTCTCTAAGAATAGAGTCCCCATGCACCATTCCCTCCGACCCCAACTGAGATGATTCATTTTTTCTCACTAGATAGGAAACTCCAGGCTTTTTGGGGAGTAGCGTGGGGGGCAGGGTGTTGGGGAATATTGTTTTTAAAAATAGTGGCAGGAGGTATTTAGGAAGGTAGAAGAGTTCAGAATGGATTCCCACTATAAGTTAGTAACATTGCATTTGCAGTGTAAAATCAATGCTTTTAAATGATCAGAGGAAATAAAAGTATTTTGTTTATTGGGTATAGTGTACCTAGCGCCCTGCCTCTCTTCTTTCAGAGAGTTTACCCCTTCCTGAGAGATGGTGGAGACCCCTGTTCTGGTTCCAGTTACTGTTTTCATGGCACTCTCTCCCACTGACAATTGTGAGCTATTTCAGAGTAGACCTACTATTCATTCATCAAGGCTCCAGTATCTGAGGAGGTACTCCTAAAACGCGTGCCAAGTGGCAGACTTGTTTATCAATAGTTCAGGAGAAAGTTGTTGAATCGGGAGAGAATGGCTTTAGAAATATCCCAAACAAAAGCCATACTGTGGGGAGATTATATATATATATATAAATTTTTTTTTACTACCTCAAGCCATTTCGTTTGCCAAATATTTTAAAAATCAAATTCAAATGTAACGATATATTTAAAAATAATCAACCAAAATGACAGGAATCCTTGATATGAGTGGCTAGGAAAACTTGGGTAAAATTAATTACAATTGCATCATCCCTATTTCTGAAATCCTTGGATGCTTCCTCTGTTCCCCAAACTGTTCTTTTAAAGATTGACAGAAACTTTGCTTTATTTTGACAAGATTTATTTCTCTGCTTTCAACAGTAGTTCATCAACTTTCATTCTACTAATAAAGTTCTTCTGATGTTAATTGTAGCTTACTGATCTAGGTCATAGCATAGCATTTTTACTGAGGTTTAAAAATATCAAAAGCAATGAGAAAATTATCTGAAAAACAATTATTATATTATAGTTACCTCTATTTTTAAAAGGAGGTCAGTTATTAAGTATGTGATTCATAGAGTCCCCTTCAAATTTGTCCCTATGCTCTTTCCTTTTCTTCATCTTGGGTTTATTGTTGCTAATTAATCCCTCTGTTAAAAGAGGGGTAAGGTCTGAGGAGAGGAATGAAAGTTAAACAAGACCATTTTTGCTGGCATGGTGCTTGTTAGCTACTCTGCTAAAAAGGTACCTTGGCCTGGAAAATTGAACCTAATTACCACGATATGAGATTTTCCCCTTTCATTTTGTTTCCACTACTAGATTGAAGCTGGGCTACTTTGATGACCATCATTATAGAACTAGAGGCCCAGTGCACAAATTCGTGCACTGGTGGGGTCCGGCCAGCCTGCCCTGATTGATCGGGGCTGATCAGGCTGGGCCAGCCGGGGGAGGGACTGCAGGCAGTTGGCCGGCTGACCAGCCCCCCTTGTCGAACTCCCGGTCAAACTCCTGGGCGAGGGGACAATTTACATATTAGCTTTTTATTATATGGGATGTGTACTCTAGTTTGTCAGCTACTATAGCAATCTGTTATAAACATTGCTTGAGATTTCAAGTATTAAGCTAAAATGTGAATTCAAGCAATTTTACATAGAGCAAAACATGTATCATACTTCAATATAAAACCCTGCAACTCCTCAAGATCTGTAATATAAATGTATTCTGTTTTATTGTAAATAGGACTTCATTTTCCTTGGCCCTGCATAGTCATTTGACACTCATGTTACTTTCCAACAGGTATGTGTCTGGTATTGAGCAAGGAGGCTGTTTCTCTCTCTGCCAGTGTGGTTGACCAGGTTCAGATGTGTAGTGCAATGAGCCTGGCATTTGGTAGATACTATTTGTTGTAGATACTGAGTGAATGGATGTGAGACCATATGTTTGTAAACCACAGTATGGGAAATATGCCAGCGTCTCCTATATCTGTAGACCAGAATCATATTCTAATCAGGAGGTCAGAGTTTTTCTTTTTCTTTTTTTTTTTTTAAAACATGTTGAATTAGGCAATGCGTTTATTTATTTTTTTAATATATATTTCTTTATTGATTTCAGAAAGGGAGACATAGAGAGATAGAAACATCAATGATGAGAGAGAATCACCGATTGGCTGCCTCCTGCATGCCCCCTACTTTGCTTTATTTTGACAAGATTTATTTCTCTGCTTTCAACAGTAGTTCATCAACTTTCATTCTACTAATAAAGTTCTTCTGATGTTAATTGTAGCTTACTGATCTACTGATTAGCTGACTGATCCCCCTACTAGGGGGTTTGGGTCTGCAACCTAGGCATGTGCCCTTGGTGGGAATCGAACCTGGGACCCGTTAGTTCCCAGGCCAACCCTCTACTGACTGAGCCAAACAGGCGAGGGCAAGACAGAGTTTTTCTTAACTCCTTTACTACTACCTGGCACTTGTCTTAAAGTTTTCTATCCATTCCATAATTAAGCTGTAGTAATTACTGAACCTGGACATTTGAAGAAATAATAACTGGTCATGAAGATAGCAGTGGGGAATTGCTGAAGAATCAAATGTTTGTAGACCAGACAGGAGAGAATGCTCTGGTTAAATTAATACAGCAAGGAATTAGTGAGTTTCTACTGAGTGGCAGCATTTTCCTATGTTCTTGAGTTACAACTGTAGAGAAAAACAGATAAATATTCAGGCCTTTGCAGAGCTTTTTTTCTTGAGGACAAGTTGAGTGAGTCAGCTTCCCCTAGGCCAGTGGTTCTCAACCTTCTGGCCCTTTAAATAGAGCTCCTCATGTTGTGACTCAACCATAAAATTATTTTTGTTGCTACTTCATAACTGTAATGTTGCTACTGTTATGAATCATAATGTAAATATCTGATATGAATCATAATGTAAATATCTGATATGCAGGATGGTCTTAGGTGACCCCTGTGATGAAAGGGTCGTTTGACTGCCAAAGGGGTCGCGACCCACAGGTTGAGAACCGCTGCCCTAGGGGGACAAATGAGACCCTCTGAGAGAAGTAACTGGACTTCTGGCCCCTTTTATGGACTTGAGGGGTTGACAGCGTTGATTTGTACATGGAGTTTCACTAAAATCTCATGATGTCCTTTTGCCTAGATGTAAGTATATGGGTGACACTCCTTGTGGCATCTGAGGTTACCCTGTGAACTCACAAATGAAGCAAAGTCAGATTTTTCTGACGTAGTAGGGCAGGATATGAAAGAAAAGAAAGGAAGAAAGGAAGAGTTGAAGTTGATGTGCGTCTGCTTGGGAGAGATTGTCTTACACATAAGGCAAGATCTGGCACAGGCGGCAACTATGGGAAGGATGTGAGAAGTGTGTGACATCAACGGAGGGCCCTGGGGAAAGACTGGGACTGGCCAGTGTGTCCACCAATGTGTATTGAGTCACGTGCAAGTGTTGATGTCATAAACCATAGCTTGTGTTGTAGGGTTGGCTGCTAGTACTTTTCATTGGGGATTCAGAGTTTCCTTTTTAAGACTATTATGCAAAACTGGTAATGTATGTATATACTAACCCTTCTTTTCTGAAATTATGTTTGAAAATCCTGTTGGAAAAATGTTTAATATGTTTACTTTTATCTACATTTATTCTTTGTATAAAATGTTTGGGAGGAAAAGACTAATATCTTGAAACTCTTTATTAAAAAAGCTGTTATTGTGATATTATTATGTATTTTACAAGTAAGGATCTTTGGGCATATTCCTGTTCGATCCACATATCACAGGAGGAAATCTCACAGTTTTGAGATAACCTTTTCGCATGGTGAACAGCTTTTGTGGTGAGGAAATTCCTTTATAGCTAACTTAAATCCACCATTCTCAAATGAGCACATTTTCTTCATTCTGAATTTGGCAGTGGTGACAAGGTATGGCCCCTGTCTTTTTTTTTTTTTTTTAATTGAGGGTATATATTTCATTTTTATCAGAAGATTTAAGCTGATATAATACAAAAATCTACAGTAGGGCCCAGGAAGATTATAAAAACACATTAAAAATAAAACACAATGAATGCACTTAAGTGGGCAGAAGATAAACCAGAAAATCCTAACAACCTTGGTACTGTACCTAATTAGTTTGCTAAAGAGGGACTAAAACTGGAAATGAATTTAAACAGAAATTCTTAGAAGAAAATAGCCATAAACAAAGTGTTTCATAAGTGATTAGTCAATGCTAATTAAACTGAATATGACTTTCTGGGTTTCTAATATAATATATATTCATTTGCTGAAATTTAATTATAGAGTCAATTTCCTCTGAAAGAAATTTTGCATCCAACTTTTTAATAAAAAAAACAGTAATTCATCAAATACAATTTACAGTTTGGAGGTCTTTAAAGAGGCCAGGGGATTTAAAGGTACGTATTTGAAAACCATTTAGAGAGCAGAATACATCAATCTATATATATAAAAGCCCAGTGACCATTATGGCTGAACGACTGGAACAACCAGAATGACCGGTTGCTATGACGTGCACTGACCACCAGAGGGCAGATGCTCAATGCAGGAGCTGCCCCCTGGTAGTCAGTGTGCTCCCACAGCAAGAGTGCCACTCAGCCAGAAGCTGGGCTACTGCTGCTGCGCTCCCCAGTAGCGGGCGCCTCTCCGGCCTTTGCGGCAGCGCTAAGGAGCAGCGAGCCAAGCTGTAAGGAGAGAGCAGGCAGATGGTAAGGTGCAAGCAGGCAGGCGATTAGGAGCGAGGGGTCCCAGATTGAGAGAGAGCACAGGCTGGGCTGAGGGACCCTTCCCGCGCCCTCCCCCCCATGCACTAATTTCATGCATCGTGCCTCTAGTATTTAAATAATTACCTAAATCTGTCTTATCATTCATTTTTAATCCAGTAGCTTTTTAAAAAAAAGTGCTGCCTTACTTTCTGACACTGCAGATGCCACAGGATCATCTTGTTTAATTCCTGCCCCCGTCCTAGAATCACTGGTCCTCCAAGGAGCCCTGGTTCCTTTTGTTGGGAAATCACATTACAAACCCCAGAATATTGGCACTGGATGAGTTTGTTGTATGGGGGTGTCATTTCTTTTATGCCTTCTTGGCTTTCAGAGCAAGGAAATGCATGTGTTTATACTAATCCATATATATAAACATTTCAATAAATATTTCTATATGTAGCTGTTTGTATACCAAGCTAAGCATGAGTTCATACTGATGTCTCTTAGTACTAATCAATTTCCATATGGATCCTGGTAGCCTCCTCCCCTGCTTATCTGTCACTTCCTACTCCAGCAGTGAGAAAACTGGCTGTCACCATCCTTCATCCATCTACTTGTTCCATTCCACTACATATATATACACAACAGTGTCAGAATCATTAATTCATGCCACTGTAGGAAACAACTTTATCAACCAAAGTACAGTGCTTATGTACAGTTTTAGTTTGTTTTGTTTTTGCCTGTAGTCTTATAGACTCACTCCATTTCCAAAGTTACTCAGCTCATTTCCCCACCCCCTGCAATGAGATTTTTGTGTGCATGTGTAATACATTTAGATTCTTTTAGATTCTTCTGCCACATTCTGAATTCACCCGGGTTAACTGATCTCTTAAGTAATTTTTTAAAATTTGCATATATTAAGGTTTACTCTTGATGCTATGAAGTTCTATGGGTTTTGACAAATGCTTGATATCATGTATTTATTAATAGTGTCATGCAGAATAGTTTCACTGCCCTAAAAATCCCCTGTGCTTCCCTATTCAACCATCTTCTTCCTCTCCCCAATTTCTGGCAACCACTCATCTGTTTATCTTGGTAGTTTTGCCTCTTCCAGAATGTCATATAATTAAAATCGTATAATATGTACAATTATCTGATTGGCTTCTTTTACTTAGCAGATGCACTTAATATTCACCCATGTCTTTTTTGTGGCTTGATATTTTATTTCTCTTTATTACTGAATAATATTCCCTTGTATGGATATACCACTGTTTGGATATCCAGCCATGGACCTTTTATGGGATACTTCCCCACATGTCTTTGAAGACCTTTCTGAAGTCAGCTCTCAGTTTTCCCTTAATATTAACCATTTTCACATTTTTTCATCATTCTGATTTCTCAAACCTGCAATCAATTTTTTGGTTCTTTCCAAAACCTATAAAGAATTTCACATCTTTTTCCTGCCCAGAATTGGCCAACATTCTATAGTAGAGAGTTTTGTACCCATCCAGGGTACAGTTGGAGATTTGCTTCCTGATTCTCCATGTTCTCCCCATTTTAATCTGCTTTGTGTCTGTGTTTATTTGTTCAATGACAGCAGGATATTATAGATTTTTGTACCACCTTGGAGCCACTGTGATCATCAGAGCCTTCTTAAACTCTCTTCTTTGAAGGACCTAGCTATTTGGATTTTTGAACAGTTATTTGAAACCTTCTACTGGTAGTCTTAAAACAAACTTTATAGGCCCTGGCCAAGTAGCTCAGTTGATTAGAGCATTGTCCCGAAACATCAAGCTTGCGGGTTTGATCCTCGGTTGGGGCAAGTATAAGAATCAACCAATGAATGCATAAATAAGTTGAACAAATTGATGTGTTGTTGTTTTTTTCTTCTCTCCCTCTTTCTCTCTAAAATTAATTTAAAAAACTAAAATAAGTACTTTATAATTTGGACCCAGTATAGGTATTTATAAAATCTTCATTTTCCCCCCTTATATAATTGGTTCCCAGGTCTCAGGAAATCAAGTTAAGTTAATTTGAAGTTGGTCGTCATCAATTCTGGGTGTCCACTGGGAACCTGGAACTGGCCACATACTTTTGCCTGGTTTGGGCATGGAATGGTTCCTGCAAGGCAGCCACGAGGTCCATCCCAGTCTGGATTCATAGTCTGGGGACAGACTATCCTTGCTGGACTGCAAGGGGCTTGTTCCTGGCCTTATGAAGGGACCACTCTGTGGTGGGTGAATGGGAGCTAGTCATCCTCGTGTGAAGAAATTCAGCTACTTAGTAACTGGCTAAAGGGGCTTGAAGATCATATTTATACAGTCTTTCAACACTCAACAAATTAGTTTTGAGCATTTACTACATGAGCGGAATCACCCTAAGGCTACTCTTCTGGGTTGGGTGCCTTTGACCAAGTTAAACCTCTTATCCCCGAAGGTGCTGTGGGGCAGGTAATCAGAGCAGGGAGTGATAGGGGGCCACAAAGGCACAGATGCTTTGTTCAAATACCAGGACACAAAAGAAAAATAATAAAATACCAGGCTGTTTATGCTCTGTAGTCCCATTCCACCCCCCCCCCCCCTTTAAAAACACAGGCATTGATTTTTTTTTTCTCTCTCTCTCTCTCTGAAATTGTCTCAGCTTGTTGTGTAATTCTGGCAATAGAATTCCTGACATACTAGATCATAAAGATTAGAGCTAGGCGTCTTTTATACTTCTCTCTCTGTGTGTTTTCTCCATATATTTAACCTTGGGTTACATGTGTAATTTTTCAAACACATTCCCTTATAATCAGTTTTGTTGTCTGTACTTGTTGACAATGAAAGCATGTGGAAAAGATGTTTAAAATATAAGACCCAGGGGTTTCTTTAAACAGGCCCTTTTCACCAAAATGAATCTCTGAATAAAAGTTGTTTTTCTTTTTTCTTTTATATCAATATATTTTTATTGATTTCAGAGAGAGGAAGGGAGAGGGAGAGAGAAACATCAATGATAAAAATCATTGATTGGCTGCCTGCTGCACGCCCCCTACTGGGGATTGAGCCTGAAACCGGGGCATGTGCCCTGACTAGGAGTCAAACTGGGACCTCTTGGTTCATAGGTTGACACTCAACTACGAGCCACACTGGCTCAGAAAAGTTGTTTTTAAAACTGTGTAAAAAGTAATTGACCAGAAATAAATCTCACATTCTCTTGTGAACCATATATTAAAAATAGAAATATATATTTGGTAATGGCTTTTGTTTCCAAATTTCCAGAAATATCCAAATTGAGTTCTTAGGTCATGGACTAGAGACATTCACAGTATCCTCTATAGAATACTGGAGCTGTTTAATTCTGCACATTTCAGATTGTCACCTAAGTCTAGAAGGAATGGGTATGACTGGACTGTATTTGCATTTAGAGTGTTAGCGAACCCTCCAGAGTGCATATGCTGGGCTATTTATGAAACAACTTCAGCTGACAGCTGAAGATCAGAAGATTCTATTTTGGGAAGTGTCCTAAATGTGAGGTTCTGTGGTTAAAAAAAATTTAGAGTCCTACAGATAAGAATACTTAAAACAGGAAGCAGTGGTAATTTATTGCTTCCTGTAGAAGTATTCTTATCAGTATGATAAGCTTTAGGTTTTAGTTCTGCTTTCCTGCTCTGCTTTTCTTTTTTTTGTACTCAGCTTCTGTAAGAGGATTAAAAATTGAAAAAAAAATCATATATATATATTAGGGAGAAAAAAAGAGAATTTACTGGCATCACTTTTTTCTGTCTTGATAAGATTCTCTCATTTCCTACAACTCCAATGGTATTTGCTCAACTAAGAGAAAAACTATGCTACTGTTCACTCATTCCATTGGTATATCTATTGTGTGTGTACATATAATGTTGATTCTATATGTATTGTAATTCAAGGCTAGGTTGACTATTATACGTGAAGGGTCAAATGATAAAATAGAACCAGCATGGACAGAAAAGAACTGTGAATTTTTTTTCCTGATTTTGTCACTTCCTGGAATCCATCATTCTTCAACCTAATTTTCTGGTCCATTAAATTGGAGTTAGTGCTATTTCCCCAATGGCTCCTATAGTGTTGTTCTGAGGATCAAGTGAAAGAATAGATGGAAGTGCAGTTGTCAACTATGAATTGCCTTTCAAATCTAAGGTTTGTCTTGGGTTAAGTCCCATCACCCCTTTTGTCCTTAGAACACAGGGGCTTTTGGTTTATGTCCCTTCCTTATTAAAAATAGTTTCCAAACTCAGTCAGCTTCCTAGATTACTTGGCTGGAAGAGTGTGTCATGGTTGAATGCTTGAAAAGATGCATCAACATTGATCCTGTAGCTCAGATATTTGTTTCATGAAGTATGAGTATTGTACAGTTAAATTCTAGGAAACTGGGTTGCATTTATTAGCTTGGCAGAGAACAAACAAAGTTCTACGTGTGGCCTAAATTATTTTATAAGCTATAAGTATAAATCAGGATTAAAGACTGAAATGTATTTATTAAATTTTAAAAGGCAATATATACATGCATTTTGTAATTCCTATGGACTTAATTATATACTAAGTGTGGAAAGTAAAAGTATTACTGGATAGCACTGAATGTTTTCTTCAACCAAACCCTTGTTGATACATATCTCTGCTCTTGAGTGTCAGCACTCTTTGCCAGAGGAGTCTGGTGTTACGCGCTGAGCCAGGCAGAAGAGATGATCAGCTTGAAGAGATGGGTAAAGGAAAAACAGCAGCCTGACTCAGAAGTAGTACGGGAATTAGACCAACTCTTTGAGGTTGGTAATAGGTCCTAATTGATGCAATTTATTTGTCCCAAAGAAAGGAAGCTCTGGAGAGTGAGAACTAGCTAACTCTTTTCTTGACTTTTCACACTTGCTATTCTAGAATGACTTTGGTAGTGTTGGCGGTGTTGTGATTTTAAAGGTTACCATGTTTTTATGGGGAACAGTGGATATTTAGATGTGAGCTCATTCTTGGCCCTGACTTGTCTTTGTCAAGATCACAGATTTGTGAGAAGGATAATGACAATAAGGTACATGGGGCTGTAGAGGAGTTTACAGCTGGGTTCCTGTGCTTGAGTGCATGGTATTAGTCAGCTATCCAGAACAATAATTTCAGTGGCTCACTAGACTCATTTATGTTCCCAAATAATTTCAGAGTATTTGGCTCCATCAATCAAGGACAAAGAAAACAGAAAACGAGAAGAACAAAGGGGTAGGTTAAAGGAGGGGTTAAATTCATATGACAGTTTTATATATAGCCATTGATCATAGCTAGTGATTTATAATTACCCAGGGATCAGGAGTTAGAATTTCAGTTACTTGCTATTTTGTTTTCCATGTAGAGTAGATTATGGAAACTGTTATGAGTCTCTTGAATTTATTGAGAAAAATATTAGGGCTGAAAGTATCCTTAAAGGTGATAAAGCTTAAAATGTTCATTCTATAGCCCTAGCTGGTTTGGCTCAGTGGATAGAGTGTTGGACTGTGGACCAAAGGGACCCGGGTTCGATTCCGGTCAGGAGCACATGCCTGGGTTTCGGGCTCAATCCCCAGTTGGGGGTGTGCGGGAGGCAGCCAATCAATGATTCTCTCTCATCATTGATGTTTCTATGTCTCTCTCCCTCTCCCTTCCTCTCTGAAATCAATACAAATATATTAAAAAAAAGTTCATTCTATAGATAAACTCAGGCCCAGAGAAGTTAAGTCACACAAGGTAATACAGCTGTCTCATGGTAAAGTCAGCAACCCCCTTCCCATGTATTATCTTCATGATGCTTTCCCCCTATGCCAGTGGTTCTCAACCTTCCTAATGCTGCGACCCTTTAATACAGTTCCTCATGTTGTGGTGACCCCCAATTTCATTGTTACAAATTGAACATAACTAAAGCATAGTGATTAATCACAAAAACAATATGTAATTATATATGTGTTTTCCGATGGTCTTAGGCGACCCCTGTGAAAGGGTCGTTCGACCCCCAAAGGGGTCGCGACCCACAGGTTGAGAACCACTGCCCTATGCTACACTACATAAAGATGTACATGTGTATAACGCTTTGTCTATAATATATATTATATGTTACATGTTACATATTCACATATGTATAGTGTTTTAGATTTAATGGTTCTTTTATTAGTTCCTCAGATGTTTATAATTGGGAAATAAGACTTAATTTTTGCACTCAGAATTTATATGTTAGTAGGAGAAACAGAAAATAAGCATAAAAACTTATTTCAGATAGTGGTTAGTACTCTTAAGAAACATCAACTAGTGTAGAGGAGTTTATGGCACAATACATGATCATAAATTTATCAAAGAATCTAAGTAGACCACTCTCAAATTTAGTTTTAACTTATTATTTATGAAGTTTGTTTTGTTTTGTTTTTTAAATTCTATTGGGCAAGAAACATTCTGATTTTTGAAGATATGTTTGGGAAAAATTGTGATTAATGAAAATAATTAAAGGATTTAAAAGATAGCTTGTTATATAAAGTTTCCTTTTTATATTGATTGATTATTTGCCCTACTTGAAAATCATTTATGAACATTGGTAATGAACTGTCTGTATCTATGACTCAGTGAACCCTTACCATAGAGTTTTAAAAATGAATTTATGACTGCTTGAACTTTATTAGTGCTTTTTAAAAAAACCTCCTATTTCCTTTCTGGGAAAGGAATGGATTTCCCAGCACCTGCAGTGCTCATCAAGTAGGAGAGCCCTGAAACTGTGATGCTGTATTTTATATTACTTGAAAGGCCACACCTTATTAATAGTAAGACCATCAGTGGATGCTATGTCTTAACTAAGATAAACCTATGCTTGTTATCAATGAATGGACCAAGTTCATTCAGAGAAGTTGAAGAACTTCAGTCCATAGATTTGTGGCTTATTTTTATATGTTCCTGTTTTCCCAGAATCATAGATACAAAGTCTTGGGGAAATAATGACCAGAGGAGTGCTCCCTCATTATTTCCCTTATTTCCACTAAAATGATAACTTTGTTAAACTATAGGTCACTCTTGACAATGTGGGGGTTTGGGGCTCCAACCCCCATGCAATCGAAAATCCATGTATATCTTTTGATTCTCCAAAAATTTAACTACTAATAGCCTACTGTTGACTAGAAGACTTACTGATAACATAGTCGGTAACATATTTGGTTTGCTATATGTATTATATACTGTATTCTTACAATATAGTAAGTGAGAGAAAAGAAAATGTTATTAAGAATATTTGAAGGAAGAGAAAATATATTTACAGTATTTTTAACCCACATATAAATAGCTCCTTGCAGTTCAAACCCATATTGTTTTAGGGCCAATGGTGCTTTGATGTTATAATGATGAGCTGATAAGTTTCTGCCTTTAAAATGGAAGGAAAGTCTCTAGCCTCCTGTGAAACTCTTTAGAAGCCTAAAATGACAGGTCATGCATGTCTGGGTCTTCCATTCATGGACTGGTTGGCTAGGAGGACAGACCCAGAAATGCCTCTCTGGTTCCTTACAAGGTACACCTAATCTGGTTTCTTAAAAGCCAGATCACAATTATTCTATAAAGAATGGCAAAGGGCACAGCTGGAATGGCTTAGTTGGTTGAGCATCATCCTGTGCACGGAAACATTGCAGGTTCAATTCCCAGTCAGGACACATACCTGCATTTCAGGTTTAATCCTCATTTGGGATACATATGGAATGCAACCGATTGACGTTCCTCTCTCATATTGATGTCCTCCCCCCTCTTCCTGTCTCTAAGCAGGTCCGTGGGTAAGGATTCAAAAAAAAAGGAAAGAATGGCAAAGGCCCTTCCCTCTGGGTAGGATTCTTGATTTAAGCCTCCAACAAGCATTCTAGCTGTAAATAATTTAATCCAGGTTTTATACATCTTGATTTGGTCATTTTTGTTTTGGAATCCATGTCACCTGACATGACCCGTTTTCACATTGGCCCTATTAGTCCTTGAACTTATTTCAGCACTCTTTTCATCTTAAGTGGTTTTTTTAGGTTATGAGATCCAAATTTAGACTTGCTGCTAACACTTGGCTGCTAGTTGACTGGCACTGGGTGGAAGTCTGTATGTTTTAGGAAATACAGTATTAGGTCATTTTAATCCTTTAATCTTCCTGTATGCTAGATACTGGTCTGCTCTAACACCTACCTTTCAGAGCATTGTTTTCTGTGACTTTTAAAACCAATAATGGGAACATATGGCACCAATCAAGTGTAGAGGGTTAGCTTTAACTTTCATTGCCTTTTAAAAAACTGGACCTTACCTACTTCCTGTAAAATGTTGGCGGAGTTAACTTTTAGTGATGTTTTGGATATGCCAATTGCTTCTAGGTGTTAATTCTGTGATCATTCTTGTTTTGAGCTGCTCTGGACAGCTGTCTCTAGTGGTTTCATGGGGACATGCTAGTGGGTTGATGAAAACCTAGATAGGTGGGTGGCGGGGAGGATGGTGTTGAGAGAGTGATCTTCATTATCTGAGTTCCTGCAATGATAAGGTTTTAGTAGGGAAGTAGAAGCTATAAAAATATTCACTAATGAACTAACCACTTCTATGCTCCCTCCTAGCTATTATCTCTTTATACTTAATACCAGGGACTGCTCCTCCATCAGTTTTATTCAACATTGAAAATGAACATATTGCAAAAGCTGTAGGATTTCATGAAATTAGTGAAAGTGATGTGGAAGAACTACTGAGGTTCACAAGGAGTCAATGGCAAGGGAGGATCTGGCAGGATTAGATGAAGGAACTGTTGAAGAAACCAAATATAATGACTCCTTTAGTGCTTCTAAAGTCCAAAATAAAAATACCTGATTAAGAGCGGCCCTTGGGGAAATTGATGGAGCCTTGGGATATTTTTATAAAAGTGATCCTTTTTATGATTGTTCTGTGGAAACCAAACAGAAGTCAGAAATGAAACACGAAGAAAAAAAGTATCGATCACATTTAGTTCATTCTAACACTTGGCCAGTAGAAGCAACTAAGACATATTTGGTTAAACATAAGGTAAAATGGCTTTCCCCCATATATTTTCATTTCAACCTTTCCAATATTTTTATTTTCCAATATGAAATTCCATTTAAATAGTTGTTTGCTATAAAAATTAGATCTCTGTTGTAATTGGATTTTACTTTCTGAAGTGGTCTTCTGGTTCCAGTTATGTTCAGCCTGTATAGACGTCTTGAATGTTGTAGTAAAACCAGTTAGGCAGCTGCTTGGTTTCTGATATGCTCACGTGTAGATGAGCATTGAGACCTTGACAAAGCAGATGAATGGCAGGGTCAGTCGTGTACAGAGATGGTGCTGAGATCGACACCACCGTGATCTGCTTTTACTCTTTTTTCTAGGATTCAAAACTGCATCCTCATTTAATCTCTTTTTCCTGCTCTTCATGTACTTTCCATAGCAATTTTAAATCCACATTTTAAAATCTGACTCTTTGTCACATTCCTTTGGCGATCCTTTGTTATTGCCAAAGGTGCTCTTTTATTAGTGCAGTAAAAGCAAAAGCAAAATATTATTTAGAAAATCTGGTGTGGGGAGAAATCATAAAACTTATTTTCAGATGGAATAGACTGCCGGGGTCCAACCCCAGCAGGTCCAGGGGTCCCCAAAGGTGTGGATGGAGTCGGCGAAGAAGGAAGGACACGGAGACAGTGTTCAGTTGATCAGCAGCCTAGCCAGGATCTCCAGCCAGGATCTCCAGCCAAGTTCTGGTCTGGATCTCCAGAGAGGTTCTGCTTCGGATCTCCAGCCACGTTCTGTAGCCATGTTCTCTTGCTAGGTTCTCCAGCCAGGTTCTGTCCAGGTTCTCCAGCCAGGTTCAGTCACCAGGTTCTAGTCAGGTTCTCTTGCCAATTTCTGTAGTCAGGTTCAGTCCAGGATCTTTTGCCATGTTTTCTCCAGCGAAGTTCTTCTGTCTCTGGGTTCTGTGTAGGTTCTGTCTTCTTAGTCCTGTGTTCTAAGTTCTGTATTCTAAGTTCTGAGTCTTGCTGTCTTGTTACATCTGTATTTATACCAGTTGATTCAATCCTATCAATCTCTATTACAAAGGTTAGGGCGTTTCTTATCTCCATTCCAGAGAGTAAAGATTATGTAGCTTAAACATGATTGTTTGTAGTTAAAGTGATTAACTACCCACCTGGCACTTATTTAAGGAGTTTTATCTCCTCCCTGACTTCAGGGAAAAAATCCCTACCTGGGGAAACAACCTTTCTCAGAGAGGAGACCTTGGTTAAAACACATAGTGCCAAGAAGGTGAGCAAACATATTAAGAACAGTATGCCATATATGCCAGGTCCCTTGAAACAGCAAGCATGTACCGGCTCCCGGCAAATTGCATGTACCGGCTCCTGGCAATAGACATGGTATTGGAGTGTGTGCTGTTAAAGGTTACCCAGTTTTCATCATTTGACAAGAAGTACAGAGTTATATATAGGGATTTTCACTTTATTTGTATTTGGAGTTCATTTACTGTGTACCATTGATACAAACGAAGTTATTAAGTGATTGCTTAGTGATTGGCCCAGAGATTGTTATAATGAGTAGGCCATTGTAATACCCTGAGAGTAGTTGTTATTGACAGTGAAGAAAGGGTAGTTTTAGCATTGCTAAAGAGAAATTTGATTCAAAAGTCAAAGTTTTTGTGAATGGAGGATTTATGTAGGGTGTTTTTTGTTGGCATTTAAAGTTTATTTGGAACTGTTGTGAGGATAATAAATAATTCCTGCTGTAATAAAGCTTATATAGTAGAAACCAAGAGATCAAGACCACAAAAATGTTGACATGTTGGCCATTGCAAATCACATGCACTATAATCTAATATTTTGGATTGCTGGTGCTAGAGAAGGAGAAAATGCTATCTGCTGCTGTTTTGTGTTTGGAAAGCAGATGGCATCTTTTTAAAAATACCCTTGAAATTTAAGCTCTCCGGGTTGGTCATTTCATTCTCATGTTGGTATTCAGAGGGGGTAACCACCAGGATCTGAGATGTGGCATCCATGGCACTTTTTGTGGATTTTGTTTGTAATATTTTTGTCATAAATGTAGACAGTAGTCTTCCCAGAGAGCCTTAATACAGGACTCTCCGAATCTTGCATAATTTCAGGATTGAAGAAACCACAACATGGTATAAAAAGAAAAAACCCCAAAAATGTAGTAGTTTGAATAAAAAGAAACCCAAAATAGGATGGCAGGGAAATGTTTAGGGAATGGTAAAGTAAAACTGATGAGACCCTCCAGTATAAGGCTGTCAGCAATGCATTCTCTCCAGTTTTTCTGTTCCTTGTACTCATAATCTTTCCTCTTGACTTTGAAGGTAACTTTGAGCAGATTTTTTTCTCTCCTCTTATGTTTTCATTCAGAAAATTACTGTACATCTATAATAATAAAAACATAATGTGCCAATCGACCAAATGGCTGAACAGCAGACCGACCATCCGGATGACCACGCTATGACACGCACTGGCGCCAGGCCAGCCAAGGCGGGTGCAATGCAATTGGTTGGGAGCCTACCATCACCCCACGATCTCCCCACAGAGGGAGGCCCAGGCCACCCTCTGTGGGGCAATCAATCAGGAGGCTCCGTGGAACCAGGTGGGGGAGGGTGTGTGGTACCAGGCCAAGACGGGTACAGGTGGGGGGCGGGGCTGAGAGGTAGCAGGGGCTGTGAGGGCCCACCCTGGCACAAATTTCATGTATCAGGCCTCTAGTTTTTATTATAAAAGCACTTAAAGGTAGATAATGACAGAATGTTCTGAAATTAGTCTTGTTTTCTTCTGAATGACCAAAATAGTGTAATATTTTGTAAGAATAACAAATGCATATTTATATACTTTGATAAACCACTTGTTTGCTATTTTCTTTACTGGGTTCCATGCATTAGAAAAGTATTTTCTATATGGAGGGTTGTTATTCTTAGCTGTTGTGGTTTTCATGTTCTTTCCCTTCTGTATTCTTATTCCTAATTTCCAATGAAATGTGTAGTTTTGCTCTATCACACTAGATCAGGAGTCCACAAACTGGAGCCCATGGCCCTATATCTGGCTGTCACCTGTTTCTATAATTTCATGGGGACATAGCCACACCCATTTAAAAATTTATGTTTTTATTGATTTGAGAGAGGGAGAGAGAGAGAGAGAGAGAGAGAGAGAGAGAGAGAGAGAGAGAGAGAGAGAGACATCAATGTGAGAGAGAGAGACATTGATCTGTTGCCTCTCGTACACACTCCACACTCCAACTGGGGATTGAGCCCATAACCTGGGTATATTCCCTGACCAGGAATTGAACCGGCAACCTTTTGGGGCATGAGATGATGCTCAACCAACTAAGCCACACTGGCCAGGGCCATCCATTTCTTGATATAATGTCTGCAGCTGTTTTTGAGCTATAAGAGCAGAGTTGAGTCACTGCTGTAGAGATGGGAGGTAACACTTACTGTGTCTTTTTGCTCTTTGTCTTTTTTTTTTTTTTTTTTACATTTCTATGGTCTCAGAGCATTTTAGATGGTTATATCACAGGAGGCATGAGTTGTATCTTCAGTTGTCAGTACAATATAACATATATAATGACCTTCTAAAGAATTCTGGGCTGTGATTCTAACGCAGGAGGCCACATTTACATGGTGATGGTGAATATTTATATTAAGAGCAAGATTTTTGAAACATAACTAAATTAATACATCAAACTATTTGAATTATGTTTTTCTGGAAAACGATTGCCAGTTATTGGAGGAAAGTGGACCTTAGGGAGCCTTTTAATTTTATTTAGAATGCTTCTGTAATGAGCAAGGCCTGTGTACAGGTTAGTCACTTGAGCCCTGTCTTACATGCTTTTCGGGTAATAAGAATGAAGTACCCACCTATGCATCTAGTAACCAGGGGTCTTAGCTGAAAATAATGAGAAACTTTAATTTTCGTACAGTTTACAATGGAAAGTAATGCCACTTGGCAACTGCTGTTACCCATGAACATGCTTATGGCTTTGTCATGATTTCCAAAGTACATTCATGAAGCAGTCATTCACGTTTCAAGATTCACAATCTGTGGCTTCCTTGGGTGGATTGGAGCATTTCAGGTTTATTGAAGTACCTATAAAATCCTAGGTCTGTTCAAATGTTAGAACCTGTATTATTTATAATCTAGGATTCTTGTTGGGAAGAAGAAAGCTCTTTGAAACTTCAGCTAGCCTTTATTCAGTATGAGGTTTGATAAAAAGCAAAATTTTGTCACTGTGAATGACAGTTGACCGGCGTGGAAAAGGTGGCTAGGAAGAATTACATAGGAAGATATCAGGGATAAATGAATATTTCCCCAGCATTTTTCTGAGGTACAGTTCTTGGTAACTGAATTAGAATGACTTAGCAAAACCCACAACCATGGGATTATGTTCACACAGGCAATGGTGTAAATAGCGCCCCCTGTGGTTGTCCTGTCAAACCTCAGTTATAACAAAAGCCAAATTTAATACCAAAACACATTCCAGAGTAATTATATGTTGTTGCTGTCGTAAATTATCTAGAGAGTTGGATTTTATTGCTCTGCTTTGCTCGTTAAAACCAATAGTTCAGAAATGGAATTGTCTCTCTTTTCACATTCCTGCCCACAGAGAGTTAGGGGGTGTAGCTCAATATAGAACCCAGCTTGATGTCTAAGTTTAGCTTCACATCATGAGCCAGCAGTGAAACCCAGAAGTATTGGTTTTCATGGCAGCAGCGTGGAAAACCTCAGCAATCCCTGAGTCTGCTGCTCTGAGCAGAGTTGCGGGGTTAGGTTTCGCAATGCTACTTTCACAAGATTGGCTTTAGCATTACGCACATTTGCTCCCAAGGCTTCGGGTGACGGTAAAAGACAGCACCTTGGACTTCAGACAGCTTTGATGGCAGGTTTTCAAGCTTTGTTCTTGCAATGTCTTTTCAACAAGGAATTGTTTGATATCTGATAATAGTACAGAATTCAATTGAAAAAGCACACAACTCATTTCCTTGCTAGCTTCATATAAAAAGTGGAAAGAAGAGGGTGCTGGAGGGATTAACCGGTTAGCCATGTTTATGCACACACATAAGTGGGTTCCTTTATACGTGCTTGGATCCCCACCAGCTGTGTACTTGTTCATCTTCCACAGGGGATGAGGGCTCTCTCCTGACGTGGAGACATTCCAGATGGACAAGAGTGTAAATGCCAGGTTGCATTTGTAGGGGCTTACTAATGGAGCCACAGCAGATTAAGATGGGGTCGGGGGGGGGAGTACAGCAGCATATATAGGGTGTCCCCCAAAAATGTATACACACTTGAACAGCTGATAGCTTAATTTTGAAAATGAAATGTATTTTAATAAACACTGCCCTTATAATTATTCAAAATATGTGTATACATTTTTTGGGGACACCCTATATTTGTAGTGTGGCCCGGACACCATTAGATGTGCCATTCATGAGCTCCTCTATTGACATATTTTATTAAACTAATTGGGTATTTTCACCTCTTTCGAAGGAGTCGAAAGGAGATCCTTAATGGCTCCTTTTGTTAAAATAATATTTCAGGCAACATTTTAGTAAAGCCACTTACTGGATCTTGGTTTTAAAATTAATTTTTAATCTTGTTTTAGGGCAAACAATGCCAAAAAAAAAAAAAAAACCCACCCAAATTTAATTTATGTACATAAAAAAAAAAAAAAAACTTGTTTGGAGGGTGGGCTTATTCTATGTGTGATTTTTCTTTCTCACCTAAGCCTGTGCACATGTTTTAGGAGAGTTCTTGAAGACAAAGCATTTTGCTTCACAAATGATTGGATTTTTTTGACTTCGTTATTCATGGCACTGGTGCAATATGTGTGTTTTATTGTGACTTTTGATTCTGTTTCATTTTCTTTAGTGTAAAGAAAGGGCCATGTTTGAAATTATTTCCAAAAAGTCTTTTTTATTTGTCTTCGCATGAATTTTGGAAACAAAAAAAGGTTTCTATGTTGTTTTACATTCAGTTTTTACATACACATGAAAGTATATATTTGGTTTGGTCCTAACAGCTCTTCTCTGCTCATATGATCTTCATTCGGCCTCTGTGAAGGAACACATTTCACTGCATGTCAACATTTTACTGTATTATAGGGACTGCTGCACATTTCTGGAAGGGGACTTGCTTCGGCTGCTGTTTGGTGGGTATGGTCCAGGACATGTGCCAGCTGCCATGCTTTGCTGGCCGTGTCAAACCTTTGTAACATCAGACTCAAGAAACCGGTACTTATTTGCCCCTTTATTAAATGCAGGTACCGTGTTTAGAAGTTCATTGGCTCCAGACCTGCATAAAAGATTTTTTCTGGACAAAATGTTTTGCTTTGTAGAAAAGACTTTTTCATTTACCAACATGGCATCGTAAAAATACAGAGACTCTATCTCACATTTATAAACAAGCATTTGGATTTGGCTTTCAAAACCACGTGGATGCCTAATGACTATTACTTGGTAGTTGTGACTTTTATTTGTGCTTTGAGTGTTGCATAATGTTCGTGTCCCCCCGACACAGGCAGATTTGGGTAGCAGGACTTATTCTTTTTATTATCCCCCATTGGGCCTCTATGAGTCATATTCTGGGCATGAACAGAAGTAAACGTATAATGGCACAGCCTCTCTTTGTCCACAGTAACTGGACAAAATAATTTGTAACATGCATTGAACATTTTTGCTAAAGGATTTGCAAAATTGCCTGCAAAACCAGTCCCTGGCCCTAGCTAGTGTGGTTGGAGCATCGCCCTGGGCACCAAAAGGTTGTGGGTTTGATTCCCGGTCGGGGCACATATGGGAGGCAACTGATCTCTCTCTCTCTCTCTCTCTCTCTCTCTCTCTCGGTCGGGGCACATATGGGAGGCAACTGATCTCTCTCTCTCTCTCTCTCTCTCTCTCTCTCTCTCTCCCTCTCCTTCTCCCTCTCCCTCTCCCTTCCTGTCTCTCTAAAAAAACCCAAAAGATAAAAATTCCCTATATCTATTTATAGATCCTCAAAAATTCTAGTTCCTTGCATATTATAGGAATATTAGGTCGGATTGTGTTCTATCTGGCTAATTGTGAGGTTCTTACCATTTGCATCTGATGATTTAACTTCATCTCTTCCCTGATTTATGTTTACACCCTATAAAAATGATGCTCTTTATGTCTTATTAGAGGCCTGGTGCACGAATTTGTGCACGGGTGGGGTCCCTCAGGGTGGACTGCAGGGATTGGGCCGAAACCTGCAGTCCAACGCTGCTTGCTGCTCCCGCTCATCCCAGGCCTGCTGCACATACAGAGGCTCGCATTGCCACAGAGGCGCTCGCCAGCCATGAGCCCTGCATCTGGCGCCCATGCGATCTGCCCTGCAGGCTGGTGGTGGTGGGACGCCCTTGCTGGTTGGCCAGGGATCTGGATCCATCCTGCTGACATTCGCGCTGTGTTTCGGGAGCCACCTGGCGGCCGCTTTTATATCATTTCTTCCTTGTAGAGTGAGTAGGGAGGGAAAGTGGCCAAGGTGCCCGAGGCTGATTTCCAGGAAGGGGGGTGGGGGGGCACTGTTGGGATTGTGCTGGGGGCACCAGTTCATTGGTGCCTGGCCCATTCTCCAGAGATTGGACCTGCAGGACTACTGAGGGAGTGAGTGGCTGCCTCCTGGCTGGTGGGCTGCCCTGACTGGTGGGTCAGCTGAGCAACGCTCCCTCTGTGGGAGCGCACTGACCACCGGGGGCAGCTTCTGTGTTGAGCATCTGTCCCCTGGTGGTGAGTGTGCATCATAGCGACTGGTTCTTCAGTTGTTCGGTCACTTAGGCTTTTATATATATATAGATTTCTGTATTTCTGTCACTACATAAATTATATGCATGAAGATATCTTAGAAAATTTTGGAAAACAAGAAAAGAATCAAAGTAATAGTCTGATTGGTTATTTCTATATTACATCAAATTATTTTTATATTTCTATATTACATCAAAGTTTAAGCACATTATGATGTTAGGAGGGGGAGATTCATGCTCTTATGATCAGTTTGTATTGGATTAGTGTTTTATGTTTGAAGGCAACAATAGAAATAAATGGTTGTTGAGTTGGGACCACCCAGTTTTCTAAGACTGCATATAAATAACCATGCTGACAAGTATTTATGGGTGGCATTAATTGCTAGAGAGAGAGGTATTCAGGGCAAGGAAAAGGAAGGAAGGGGGAAAGATGGGAATGAAGGGACAGAGTGCCCCGCCCCCAGGAATTGCATCCAGTGTCATCCAGGCCTGGAGCCACCCAAGTTCACCTTGAAAAAGCTTGTTTGGATTATATTGATTTATTAAACCAGTTGCATCCTGTATCTTACAATAGGGAAGGTTCACTCAAACTGCATAGCATGTTGAAGGTTAGGTATATATTTTAGAGTTTTCTGAAGACTCTGAGATGAACAGAATTAGAGTTCTCCATTTGAGCCATTCAGATCATTTGGCAGCCAACTAGAACAGTGCACATAACTCAGCTCTGTTTATATGTACACTGTATAATATCTTAAAGCTAACGTCATTGTTTTCGCCTCCTCAGAGTTCAGCCTGTTTTGATCTACAGAGGGAGTATTTTTAAAAAGTGGATGTCTAAGAATGTAAACAATTGGGAAGGGAGAGGCCGCTGCGTATGGTTGGCTTTTAATCTTCTGTTCTCTCCTGACTTCTAATGGCCAAGCACTTCTCTCCACCTATTATAGCACATGGCTCAGGACTCCGTAAGTGGACTTCTTCTGGGTTTTATTTTGGCTTTCTAAATTAAGGGCGGAAAGAAAAGTTGCCGGGTAAAAATATCCCGGAGCGTACAAGATCTTGCCCTGGTCCTAGAGCGAAAGGGTTTCTGTTTTATGGGGCCAATAAATGTCAGGCCTCCTGCTTTACCTTTTGGCTCAGTTTGTGTTTGTTTGTCAGAATCTATTAGTCACACCCAGTTGCCTGACTCTTCAAGAAATGACAGATTTCACATTTAGTGTTTTTGCAGGAGGGCACACAATAAGGGATAAGAGGGGGCTTTTATGATGGCAATCTCTCTTGCAGGCTGTTTCCAGAAGGGAAGGCATTTCTGATAGCCAGGTGCCTATTCTGTGAAATGTTGTTTTAGCTGAGTTAGTTTAGATTTATCAGAATGGCATTTCACTGTGTAATTTCTCATTACCCTTTGTAAACATGAAGCTTACCCCCTGTTTCTTTTTATAAAAAGAACTTTGTATATGCCAGTGGGCTCTATTTAGATGAGAGGTTTAACAGCACTTCCACCCCTGCTTTTTATAGCATTGTCTATACATTGTGGTCAAGAGCATGGGTTTTGAATCCCATTTGCCATATTTACTAGTTTTGAGATCCTTGGGAATTTACTCATCCTTTCTGAACCGTGGTGTCCTGGTCTTTAAAACAGGAATACTAATAAAATCTCAAGGGGGTTATGAGGATTAAATGAAATAATGCACATTAAAACCTGTAAGTAGAACCTGACATGTAACAACTGTTGGCTTTGTTATTGATGGAGAATGTGTGTGTGTGTGTGTGTGTGAGAGAGAGAGAGAGAGAGAGAGAGAGAGAGATTGACATCAGGAGTGGAGGACACAAATATTATTTGAAAACAATTAAAATCAGTATTAAAATGGCTTTATTTTGTTAGTCATGTTATTGAATCTGTAGCATTAAAAATTAGGTTGAGTTTTCTTTTTGTATTTATCAAAAGGAGGAGATAACACTTTTAAAAGGTTAGCGAATGTCCTCTACTTCACTCACTCCCAGTGTGAGAAAAACTTCACAAAAACTTAAGAGCCCATTTTCTGTGTGGTTGAAATTACCCTTCATCAAGCCGTTTGGGCCTTAGAATATGTGCATGAATACATACAATTTTCGTATAGACACTTTTTGAGACAGTATAAACAGTTTTTATTGAGAGCCAATTATGTCTAAAACACTATGATAAACTGAGTTGAAAGTTAGAAATAAGAAACCTCAAGAACTATTGGGTAAGGGATGTTCATCAAATGAAAATTCCATCTCATGAAATTAAATTTCATGGCATAGAGTATGGCATGATTCATGCCTAGTTATAATTTTACCTTTCAGTGAATGAAGTTTAAAAATTCAGATGACAGAAATTTAGGGTGCTTTATAATTGCTAAGAATGATCCATTTTAAACAATGGATCAACTATTAAAATGATAAGTTCAAAGCAAAGTAGGAAGCACTGTCATACCCAGGGATAAAATAGTGACTCGGACGGAATTCCACGTGATGAGTGTCATTGTTGGGGTTTTTATGACACCATTTTTGGGGTGCTCCTTTCTGCAGACACATCAGCAGTATTGCAAAGAGCAGAGAGCATTAATGTCAAGCACCTTTCTTCCCCTTTCAGTTCCCCTTTCTGCCTGTCTCCTCCCATTATAGTTTCTGGTGGCTACCGAATACAGTGAATTAATTGTTCTATAAATGCTTAATTGTGGGAGCCTGTGCCTTGAGTTTTACAATCGCTATCTCGTTTAATCTTCATGCCAACCCAATGAGTTGGGCACTTTTAGCACCATTTTACCAGGAAACTTCAGCTCAGTGCCAGTAAGTGGTGCTGGGGGAGCAAGGGTCTCACCACTGTCTGGTGGCCGCATGGATCCCACAGTTAGTGTCTGGCGGGTAATTTCCATTCCTGTTGCATCCCATAGCCCTTGGTGAAATGTGTTCTCACTCTGTCCCAACTGGTTAGGAAATCAGCTCATGTGAATTGAGTGTGAATTGCACTGCACAGGGGTTTGGGAATTGGCTCTTGGGGAGTATCTCTGGCCACATCATCATTTTCCTATCATTTTCTAAAATGATTAGCAAGGTATGCTTGCCTTGCCTGGGCTTCTCTTCCAGACAAGTAATGCTGCAGCTCCTGGTCAGAGCATAGGGTCAGGCCTACTAGTGAATGAAATTTCCATCAAATAGTAAGGCCTGTGCACTGCTGCAACACTTCATTGATAGAGAAAATGGAGTCTGGTATTTTTTTCAATGAATACTGTCAATGTATTTTCTCTTTCTTATGATTTTTTAAATAATATTTTCTTTTCTCTAGCTTACTTTATTGTAATAACACAGTACAATACACATAATATACAGAATATGTGTTAATCAATTGTTTATGTTATTGGTAAGGCTTCAAGTCAACAATAGGCTACTAATAGTTAACATTTTGGGCAGTCAAAAGTTGTATGTGAACTTTGGACTGCATGGGGGTCGGTGCCCCTAACTCCCGGGTTGTTCAAGGGTCAACTATAAATGATGTATATTCCTTATTTACAATGAATTTGTAGTCAGCAGAAACTTTTGGGAGTCTTTTTTTGCTCTTTGTTTACCCCATCACCTATAGAGGCCCCCATTTTGTAGTGGAATGAGTTGGCTGCTAGAACCTTTGCATTTCTACTGAATATCACCCTGTTTTTCTTTTATTAGGATCATTTTACTTTTCTAAATAGTTGGGGCCATTAAGATTTTAAAGACTCATGGTTAGAAAGAATATTACTTTGGGGTGAGGTGACCTCCTGGTCTCACCTCAGTGCTACTACTAACTAGTTTCATGAGCTTAGAATGATGATTCTAACCCTAAACAATAACCAGATGATCAAGGAAGTTCTAATACCAGGCCTGGTCCTGCTTTGGTTGTTCTGTTCATAGTCATCCATGAACTCTTTCTGTGGTAACTTGATCTTGTAGTGGAGGTCACTTATAAAAACGAGAATGGAGCATCTAAAACAGAAATTGGAATAATTATCATCCAGATGTATATTTTGGTTAGCCATTGTACCATCATCCTTACCACTTTCATAGACTCTCAGGTGGAAAAAACTTACCGTGCTGAATTTTGGTTAAGTTCTCTTTTCATTTCTTGGGTCTCTCCCTGGAAGAAATGCCAGTAAACTACTAAATGGCCAATGCCAGGGACAAAGGCCATCATGGTGAAGGGTCTCTGCTTATTTACTTAAGTCAAATGTTCTCAAGTCCCCTTCCTATTGACTTTCCCTGGGTCTGCATTAGAATGAGAAATTGACAAGGACCTGGTTGCTTTCAATCCTCAGACCGCTGTTTGAAAGACTTTGTTTGTACTGAAGTCCTCTAGGGAGGGTCTGAGAAGAAATGATGTGGAACAACTCAGTGGCTGTGTGTATCGGCCCCATTGGGTACTGCGAATGGTTTGGGAGTGAGGAGGACTCTGAGAGTCGGGGACAGGAAGACAGAGGAGCATCTCAGAAGAACTAAGGTCTGACGTGAACATTTTTGTAGTCACGCTGTGCCTTATATTGTTATGGCAGGAAAGAATGGAGAAACCAAATGAACAGGTAGGCAGGCCATTGCCCATTTGTGACATGGCTTTACGGGAAAAATCTAAGGCAATTTTTTTTTTAGTATAATTAAACAAAGTTCATCATAGGGCTGCTGATTAAGTGTTAATTATAGCCTGTCGCTGTTAGATAGTAATGGTGAAATTGTGTGGTTGGGTTTTATTTTGAAGGCATTTTGTCAGTTTCTCAGGCTATGGTGTAGAATGAATAGAACCTATTGTTTTTTTTGTGTAGTTTAGGGCTACAACAGCTTCCGTAGCTATATTTAAGGAGGTTCTGTTCTTATTGCCATTACATTAGGGTTCAATCTGCAAATTTTGTTTCTAACCACCAGGAAATCAACTTGTTTTTTCTGTTCATTGCCTGATTTTTAGAATTTAGAACACTGTGTACTCTCATTGATGATGGTATATGAGCCCTTCCCCCTACCCTGCTATTTTTCTTCAAGTTTAAGTTTAGGGAGAACAGACCTAAAAGTGTCTTCCTGAGAAGACATCTTATATTTAGAAACAGCAACTGGAATTTCTATCTTAGTCTCTGTTTTCTGTTGTTGTTGTTGTTTTTTTTTTTGTTTTGTTTTGTTTTTTTTTGTAATAAATTGGGTATTTCATAGAGTCAAAACAAAACAAAACAAAACAAAACAAAAAACACCTCTAGGAAACAGTATTCTGACTTAGGAGTAACCACTTAGAGAGCAAAGTTAGTGCAATAATTGTTGAAATTTGACTAATTCTGGAACAGAAGATACCTGTTTCTTGATTTTTTAATTGATTTTTTAATTTATTTTTTAATTTATTTTCACTCCCAGATATTTGAGGGCAATGAGCATGACTAACAGTCACTAGTAACATAAGTAAAGTGTCTCTTGTTCATAGTGTCCTTTTTTCACTGAGTTTAAGGATCTTGAATACTAGATATTTTCTCCATTTTATTAAATTGTGCAGGCAAATGAGGTCAAATGACTTGTCCAGGACCATATGGAAACTACTGGCTGCATTGGGTGAGGATACCAACCTGGGAGCAATTAAATGCATTCTCCATGGAACTGCTTTTTTTCATGGTCCAGACAAAGGCAGCATCTCCATGCTACTCTTCCTCAGATGAGTGCCTGATAGTCTCTGCTTTCTAATAATTGCTTTTCCACTGCATCCAGAAGGTTCCTGTTTTCCTTTGTAGGGGTGACATATGAAAACACAGGCCAGGACTGGTTCACCACATTGACTGAACACTGCAGAGGGAAAGGCTGTGAGCCTGGGGAGGCGCCCACTATGATTCTGAACCCATGGGTGACAGTTAGAAATCAAGGATAACCTCAGAACAGGAATGCCTCTCCCCTCACTCCTCCCTGGAACTATCATGAACCCCAGAAACAGTGGACAAGCATGTTTGGTGGCTTCAGTGGACAAGCATGTTGGGTGGCTTCAGTGGACAAGCATGTTGGGTGGCTTCAGTGGACAAGCATGTTTTAGTCGCTTCTTCTATTTCCTCAGCTGAAAGCATGGTTTCCCAACCTCAGCACCATGGACACTTTGGGCCCAGATAATTCCTTGTTGCAGGTGGCCTTCTGTGCATTGTAGGATGCAGTGGTATCCCTGGTCTCTACCCACTGGGTGCCAGTAACATCCCTCCCCCCTCACTCCAACCCTGGTTGTGACAACCAAAAATGTTTCCAGGCATTGCCTTGAGGGGAGACATTGTTGTTACACCTGCAAATTGAGATTTAGTGAAATGCTCTAGAGCAGCGGTTCTCAACCTGTGGGTCGCGACCCCTTTGGCGGTCGAACGACCCTTTCACAGGGGTCGCCTAAGACCATCCTGCATATAAGATATTTACATTATGATTCATAACAGCAGCAACATTACATTCATTCATATGAAGTAGCAATGAAAATAATTGTATGGCTGGTCACAACATGAGGAACGGTATTTAAAGGGCCAGAAGGTTGAGAACCACTGCTCTAGAGATTTAGTGAAATGCTTGGAGGCGGGATGAGCACCGTTCAGCTGAGATCCAGGTGGCTCCTGCCCGGCGCTCCAGCGAGCCTGAGAGTCACCTTCACAGTTCCCATTTCTTTCCCTGGGGACTGTGATGCCCTCAGGATCATCTATAAATATTCCCAGTAAGGATCCCTTGGTTAAAAGTTGTCACCACCTCTAGATTAAGAATTTAGCACAACTGTCCTCAGCTGCTTCTAGGGAAGCCAGGCAACCTGCTCAGCACCCGACCACACGATGCATTTTAATTCAGTATGCTTAATTCAGTAAATTAGGGAACTTTCCAGAAAATGCCACTCTTCAAATTAAAACGAAAAGGTCTGAGATGGTAGATAATGGAGAAGAGAGAGAAGAACAAGAGTAAAGTAAAAATGAGACTTGAACCAGCTGGTGTGGCTCAATAGTTGAGGGTTGTCCCATGCAATAAGAGGTCACCCGGTTCCATTCCTGGTCAGGGCACATGCCCGGGTTGCGGGCAGGAGCCCCAATAGAGGGCATGCAGAAGGCAGCCAATTGATGTTTCTCTCTCATCAATGTTTCTATCTCCCTCTCCCTTCCTCTCTAAAATCAATAAAAACATACTTAAAAAAGAAATAAAGTAAGTGAGACTTGAGAGATGAAAGCAAGGGACCAAGAGCTTTGGGGTCAGCAGGTGAAAGGTCAAGCCCCTTTGTCAACTAGAAGAATTTTGACTCCTTACTTGAGACAATAAAGAAGTGTTTGCAGTTAGTTAGAAATCTACCCCATTGTCTGCTTCAAAGACCTTAGAAATGCATGCAGTGTATACATTGTCTATTATTTCAGATTATCTTTGCGATTTTTTCCCCTCCTTATCCAGCTGCCAACCATTAGACGTGTGCATCTGGCAGCAATTTCAGTATTTCGTCAAGTTACTTAGGCGGCATTGACTGGCTGTGTCACACTCCTGTTCAGTTTCTTCAGATGAGAGATTGGGAAAAGAATTCGGAAACAAAAGCCACCCAGTTCCTCCCCCAACAATTAGAAACATGCTTTAGAGCTTGGAAATGGTGCACAAGAATCTCATTGAACTTCCATTTAAGCCTAGTCATGAGAATTCTTTCTAAATTATTTCATGTAGCATCATAAGTCTTTCGTTAGCTACTTAGAAAGGGTGTGTGGGGAGGGGGGCTTCAAGCATCTAATTTCTTCTGGGAAAGCAATCGAAATGGCTTTTCCACGGTGCCCCTGTAGAAAGCATACATTTAAGAGCTGCACAAAGATATGCTCATGCTGTCTATCCTAATAGTCAATTCGTGCTGGTTTCTTTGTAGTTAGGTAAATCTTTTTCTAAAATTGTATCACACGATTATATTTTTAGCTTTGTTAACCACCACTTTTTCTTTTTGTTCTGGCATTTTCTCCATACCTACTTTCTCTCTGAAATAACTTTGTCTCTCTTCCCAAGTCATGGTCTCATCTTGACTTCAGCTTCAGTCATCTGGTTTGTGGTGTTCTTTTTGCTTG
Organism: Myotis myotis; assembly: GCF_014108235.1. Taxonomy (NCBI): domain Eukaryota; kingdom Metazoa; phylum Chordata; class Mammalia; order Chiroptera; family Vespertilionidae; genus Myotis; species Myotis myotis. The sequence goes on along the minus strand of NW_023416390.1, from coordinate 27,902,901 downwards.
CTAGTTCTACCAGGGCATTTTTGGCTGGTATGTATTCAGGTATCCAGAGAAGATAGGAGATCTAAGGATTTCTCCTTTTTAAAAAAAAAAAAATATTTTTATTGATTTTAGAGAGGAAGGGAGAAGGAGAGGAAGACAGAAACATCAATGATGGGAGAGGATCATTGATTGACTGCCTCCTGCAACCCCCCACTGGGGGGTTGAGCCCAACCTGGGCAGGTGCCCTGACCTTGAATTGAACTGTGACCTCCTGGTTCATAGGTCGACGCTCAACTACTGAGACACACTGTCTGGGCAGGATTTCTCCTTAATAAGTGTAGTTACAATAAGAGCTGATGCTTGAGGACTTGTTATTTATCAAGCACGATGACAAGAACTTTTCATGTATTTCACCTCAGTGATAACCCCATGAAATGGATACTTTTACCCCCACATAACAAATGAAAACATTGAAATTTAGTAAGGTTAGTCACTTGCCTAAAATGACAAAGGAGAAAACAGTGAGAAGAGAGACCGTCTAGTTATCTTAGTCTCATTTTAAATTCTCACTTGGAAAAAAGTTTTGAGTCAAAATTGATCAGTTTTTATAAAGCATAACAACCATGAAATAGTTCCATCTTCATTCTCAAAATAAGATGTGTTGGATTGTTTTCTAAATTGCATTTTAGAAATCAAAATTGCATTCAGGTTACTCATACATCACTTGGGTAGTGGCAACTCAAGGGAAGCACACATTTATTGCAATACTTTATTGCAAGCAACATTATAGCTTGTCTTTAATGTAACCCAGTTAAATAGAGGTCCCACCTGTAATATAGGATGGTTGGTACAGTTTTTCATCCTATTTAACATTGACTTTTGTTTAAGAATTGCTCTCATAGACCAGAAATCTTTATGACTTGCATTTCTTTAACAAGAATTCTTAAGGCAAAACAAATGAGACCCTGTGGGTTGAATACATTTGAAACATACTACCCTATACTTATCTATTTGTGAGCAGTTTCAGTTGGTTTCAAAGAGTGTTCTTTTATTATTTAGACAATTTACAAATAAAAGAAAGAACTTAACTTCAAAGACTCCTGGATTAAAATTTTTCCCAACATTTTCCTCTTGGTATCTCAAAGCAAGAAGAAAGAAATAGGCTAAAACGTTTTTGTTTGTGATTTATGATAATGGTTTCCAGGAGAAGTTAATTAGGTGTGTGTAGTAGGGAACGTCTTCTACTGAGCTTGAACTTCCTAGGAACAATTGGGAATGATTCTGTCCTCTGTTAAGCCAGTTTAATGACCAAAAAACCTACAGCAGGGTGAGCAGGGCCACACAGCTGAGGTACCTCGTGATTCCTTGTAAAGATGCTTGTTCAGTTCAGTACATTTTTCTTGCATTACCAAATTCTTCCATAAAGTCAACCACAGCCCATATTATCTGTGACTCCAGCTAAAACTTGTGGTGAGTAGGAAATAGATTAAACATAGGTTTTCCCTTTTCCCCAGCTGCCAAAAGTGATGTCAGTGGTGTTAACGATCCTTACCTCAGCCTGCTGCAGACCCGGGGCCTCTGTGCAAATGCTGTTCTCTCCTGTAGTTCCCGTGCCATCACTGAAAAGTTGTTGATAGTTGATAAGAAACGATTGGATAGCAAGACCATTACTCAAATGTAAAGTCAGGCACTTGCTTTCTTGAAGCAATTTGTGATATGACTCCAGGGAGTGGGCAAAGAATGCAAAACCTATTTAGTGTTTAACAGAAAAAGTAAAGGCAGTGGTAGCAGATCTGCTGGGTTACCTTTTGCCTAATTACAGAGTCGGTGTTGCAAACACTTTTTACCATCTTGACATCCCATTGTAAACTAAGTTGTGATCTGAATTTCAATCCACTGGTTTGTATCCAAGCCAGACCGATAAAAACCTGTATCCTGTATTGCTGAACATTACAATAAAAAACTGATGTGAAATGACAATATAAACCTTCAGAAATGGAATGTAATTCCTCTGAGGGAAAATACTACAGAAATAGCTGCCGTGAAAGCAGAAGAAACACTGACTTTTATGACTTTCTTACTCAGGTAGGGAAGATCATATCTTATTATCTTCGTGTCTTTGAGTAACAGGTTTATTTGGGTTGAGCTCTGTGAAAACTAAAGCTTCCTGTCCCACAGCGCATGTGGTCTGACTTGAAGTGTGGAGGGATTGTTTTTCCAAGTTCCTCTACCTTGACCATTGTGTACATGGGGATATACGATCATTTTGATAGAAGAGAGATTTGAGCCATTTTGATTTACCTCTGGAGGGGCTGTTATGGTGTTGAACCCTATCTGCTTTATCTTTAAATTATCTTCTGCTTGATCAGCATGCTCTCAGTTAATAAAAAGAATGGGCAACTAACGTGAATATTCTTTGGCTTAAAAGATTTCTGGATGTTTGCTCAGGTTTCCTTAATTTATCATTGACAGAATACATTTAGTTGTTGAGAACCATATGTTGTTGTTGCTGTTGTAATCTGCCTTCTCTATAAGCCCCTAACCCTCTTGAAACGTTTCCAGACCCTCCCCCTGCCCTCGGTTGCCGAGGAAGGAGAAACACACATGCTGACAGAAGTCCCCCCAGTGGACCACAGCGGGAGCCCACAAGCTTGGTGTTGATGGTCTCTCTTCGGTCACTCCCTCTCTTTTTTCCTTTCCATAATACGTGTGCCTTTCTTCATTGGTGGTCTCCTGAAGTCACCAGCCCTGCCAGAAGGTCTTTCAGTGGGACAAAGGAGGAACTGGAGCGAGATGGCCTCTCACATGTTGGCAGCTCTGTCTGAATTTTCTTCCTTGGCAACCCTGCACGCTGGAGGGGCCGGCCAGCAACCTTGTTATTTCCACCGTTCCCCTCCCATGTGACTCGCACCAGGCAAAAGTGCTATTTAAGCAGCTCTGCTGGCTTGGCTGGTCTGTTAGCCTTTGCCATTTACGACCATGAAACCAAGTCTTTCCAGCTCAGTTCTGGCCTGTTTTTTTTTTTTTTTTTTAAATGTTGGTTTCCTTTCGTTAGCTAAAATGGCTTTCTCCTTTCAACAACAGTAGCAAACATGTTGGTCTCACCTCTAACTTTAGGCCTTTAGTTCAATCCTATATATATATGTAAAAACTTATATATATAAAATTGTCAGTGGTTATGGTCTTAAGGCTTTAAATCAGAATGCTTTAAAAAAAGAAAGCAATGCTTTTTCAGGACTTAGGTCTGTCCTTTCCCAAAGTCTCAGCTTCTCACACCTCCCAGCTGTACCTTGTGTAAAGCAGAGATTCTCCCCTTGTCCCAAACTTGAAGCTCTTCTTTCCCTTCACCTTGGTTGATGTCCACAGCTACCTGAGTTGTGCTGATCATGCTGCTTTCTCCCTAGGTGCTATCATCCAATCCACATGGTGGAACCCAAGTTCCAAGCCAGGAATTCCTTTAATAAGGGGTTTCACAGTCCATCAGATGGATCAGTGGTCTGGTTTGTCCACCTGAGATTGCAAGGCTGTGAATGTTAAAATGAGGAACACCTTTGCGCTCCCAAAATCATACATATATTTTTAATAAGATGATTTAAAAGAAAAACAAACCAACTGGGCCCATTGGCCAGATTTCAGGTATGCTTAAAAAACAGAGTACTTTTGCAGTGTTTAACAAGGTGTTTTATTAATATGTAAGCATTCCAAAATACTTGATCAGCTCTAAATGAGTGGTACCATGAATTAATTGCATCGGCATCAGTGAGGGAGCTGGAGAAATGAATTGTGGTCATGGTAGCAGTTTGCAGTTGATTATAATTGTGTGAAATAAGAAATAAGCAGACCTGGGAAGATAAGCTATAGAGAGATGTCCCAGGTGCCATGCTCAGCACCCTGCAAAGGACAGAGTGACCCTTGGACGTCTGCTCTCATTCCTTCCCACTTTTTCTCCCCTCCTGGTTCTTGCAAATATGAAGCCTGTGCCATTCCCCTAAGGACTTAGGCTCTTGGAAACTAAAGCCAGGAAGCCAGAGGCTGTATCTACTGTCAATCACCGTACTTCTGCCCCTGCACAATGGATTGGGAGTATGAGAAAGGGATAGACTACCTAGAGGACTTAAAAAGTTGGTTAACATTCCATAGATTTTCTCATCACAGAATTCTTTTTTAAGAATGGGAAAGATCTAAACATGATCAAAATATTATTTTCCTCCCCTATTTAAACATTTATTATTATGCTATAACTTATACTCAAGAATTTTTCTTTATTATACTCAAGAATGTTGTTTAAGTCACAGCTGTTTATATTAAGAAAAAAGAAATATGCTGTTTTAACACATTTCTTTAAGAGGAGGAATTTATACTAATTTTTCTGGTTGAATCAACAATGTAAAATTTCAAACAATGATCTCCTTTGAAGAAAAGTCTTTACTGTAGTCATCTTTTTTCAAGCACAGTTGGATGAGGAAGAGTTACTTTCTGATTAAATTTTAGTATATGACAATAGCCAAGTAGCTTATAATATTTTACTCCATTTTCGTGGTAAAAGTAGAAACTGTTAGTAATGCTCTAACCAGGTATTTGTAACAGTGTTACACTTGACCCAGCAAATTGGCAGGATGTTTCAACACATCTAAATACAAGATCAGCACCCTGTTAATCAATGGCTTTGACTAAAAATGCATTGATGAAAGAGGGCTGATCACTCCATTGTACTTATAGGCATAACCTTGAGCTGTTTTCAGCTGCTTTCACAGTGAAGACTCATGGGTAGGCTGACAGTGTGAAAGGCAGCTGAAGCTTTGTTTGTTTTTCAGCTGTAGTAGGCATGATTGAAGTGGGTCCGTCCAGAATATGTAAATTCCTACCGGATGCACTAATGCAATAAGCCATAGGTCTCAAGTAGCATTGCTCAAGTGTTGACTTATTTGATCATACTTCAGAAATTACATTTTTCATTACTGGCAATAGGATTGAGTGGGTTTTATCTTACAAGAAGACACACGGAAGGATACAGTCGATGCTGGCGTGGTTGTCAGAATGTAATTTCCAGCCACTAAATCTCATGACAGGTGCTTCATACTTCTGGGCTCCCGAGTTATTCCCCAATGATGTAACTAGAGAGGATGTATCATAGGAGCATCACCATTTGCTATTTGCACAGCTCTTCTGCAAGGAAACATTCTGCTTTTTTATGTCCAGTTTATGAGTGTCACAAATGAGTTTTTGGATTTGTAAAACGTCGTAGTGATATTTGCCTTGTATGGTTGGTGTGAGTCAGTTGGGGTTGTATATATAAAGTGCATTAAATATACACATACCAATATTTTGCTTTTTAGTATATATCATCATCCTTATCATTGCATTTTTATTTATCACACAACAGATGTTTGTTGAATTAAATGACTGCAGGAGCCTACTATGGGTATTGTGTGTGTGTGTTTTCTTTTTAAACAAATTCCTAAATTACAAAAATGCACGATCTGCATGTTTGCCTCTGTTCAAGTGAGTTCCTTTATTCAAGCTCAGCCCTTCTTGATTACGTGTGTGTAGGGGCAGGGATATCGGCAGCTGAATTTAAGTCCGTGAAGCACATGCTAAGGTCTGCCTGTAATGTTATGAGAGTTCCTTTCCAACAAAACTATCAGGGCAATTGTGAACAGCTCTGTTTTGGGAACTTCAGTTTTGGAGTCCTTTGGCTTTAGATAATACCTCTCTGGGAACCATTACCCAGCTTAATCAGCCCCTTTTATTCACAATATTTGGCTCTCAAAGCTTTTTGGCTGTCTCCAAAGATCAAATAGGCCTTTGAAGGACAAGACTGGCTGCTATAGAGACCATTCAAAAGAATATACCCAAGGCTGAGAAGGCAGTCGCAGAAAAAGAAATGGGAACTTGAGAAGGCATTCCAAAAATGCCCCGAACAATGGCTGCTTGATTGAAATAAGTATTACCCGAAGGTGGCCGCAGTGAAAGGCAGTTCCCACTGAGGGATGTCTGTTAAAAATCCATGTCTTTACTCTGTAGCTAAACTTTATGTATATTTACACACATACACACACACACACACACACACACACACACACACACACCCTTGTACGAAGATAAACAGATGTGAACTTCAGACATTCCCTGTAATGTCTCCCGATCTCTATGGCCTGTTTATAGCCCTCCATTCCCCTTCCCTCCTAGTCAGGATTACCTGTCAGGTGCTTTCACTTTTACATAGACTCCTGAGTTGATGGCACCGGTAGGTACCATTAGTGACTGAGACATGTGTTCAGGATTCATGATAAAGGGCTTTGAAAACAGTATGCTAAGACTTTGGAGGAAAGGAAGATAGTGGAATTGATATATCCTTTTATTTCCTGTTCTTTGAACAGACACGCTGGTGGGAAATTACAGGGATGGGTTCAGAGTGCCCCAAAGCAGCAGATTCCCACCGCTGGTGATGCTGTAGATTTCTCTCTTCTCATCGGGCTCCCAGTCTCCTCCTTTCTGCATCCATGCAGATCTGGCCCATGTGATGATAAGACTGGATGGATACATTTTGTCCCTGTGCTAAACTGTTCATTCAGCCATTCTGGAGGAGAGCCAGATATAAAAGCAACACATGACCTTCACTTGTGCTTCATTTCACATGCGGCAGTATGTTGGTCTCAGCCCTTTAATAAAGTGTGGCCTTCCTACCTCATTTTCAGCCCAGCACTGTGAAACTGTGTTAGTTAAGCTGTACCTAGATACTCTGGTAGGAGCAATCTGATAGATCACAATATAAGTTCAGGAGAGACTTGAAACTAACTAAGAGATCTGTAGACCATTCTCTGAGGGTTGTGAGAGGATGGGTTAGCCTTTCACTTGTAGAAACCATGCAAAGTCAATCCTGTTTCTCTGGCAATTAAGGGATAACCTGGAATGCCTTTTTGTCATGTGTTGTCTGCTTGTCAAGTCTTTATAATAGGCCATTTTTCCTATTGTTTAGGGGTAGAGTTAATATTTTAATATAAATAGAAATCTCCTCATAATACTGAGGTCTCATTTGGTAAATTTCAACCTACCTGAGCCACTATATAAATAGTGAATGCTGACTGATCTCAGCCATACCCTCCTTCAAGAGGAAAGAGAAAAAAACAAAACAGCTATATTGCTCAACATTTTCATTGTGTGAGTTTTAAAAGCCATTACTGTCCTTGCAGCTGACATTGGTTATCACCGCTGCACTTTGATCATATCACAGAGTATGTCCTTGTTATCCATAGACTTAGATAAAGGTGTCTTGACCTGCCAATCAAGGCTCTTCCCCATCTATCCCAATCTGCATTTGTAGACTTAACTCCTTCTACCCCTATTCAGATGCCTCGTGCTCCAATGAAGTCACATTCTTGACTGGACCTGTCGATCCATGGCTGGGCCTTGTTTCATTATGTGCTTTCAATAGAGTGTGCTTTGTCTCTATCATTCATTCAGCTCATATTTAGTGAGTACCTGCTATGTGCCAGCCCTTGCGCTAAGCTCTGGAGGTGCAACTGGAAGCAACATAAACATAATCCCTCTGTCCACATCCCCAAAATGTTTTTGTCTTCCAAACCAAACCAAGTGTGTTAACGAGGTACTTCCCTTCTATTCCTAGCTAAAGTATTCTCTCCCTCCTCGGTGCTCCTAGAGCTTTCTTCCTGTGCATCTACTGTGGAATTCACCCCTTTCTACTCTGTATTCTATCTCTTTGTGAATGGAGCTTCCTTTCTAGAATTTCTAGAAAGCAGGGCCTGTAGCACAATTCAGCTTTGTAGTCTCCATAGTATTTAATGCAACCATTTTACTAATTCAACAAGTTTTTATTAATTAACTGCTCTATTTAGGACATTCTATAAATGTTGATATTTATAGAGAACTTTAGAATAATTAAAAATATATATGCCAGAAAGACTCTCTAATGTTGATACTTGAGAACCTAAGAAACTTTTATGAGGTTGAAAAGGTGGATCCACTCACTGGAGGGGAGGGGATAATGCCCCTTGAGGTCTGCCTTCTTGAATTGCAGAAAAGAAATGTGCTTCCACCAGAATAATTTATTCTATTCAACCTAAATCAGAATCTTTTTTTTTAAAATTTAATGATTAACTTGGTCTGTTTTGCTTGGGTTTCCTTTTGTGTCTAAAATGCTCATGTCAAACAACAGCAAGTTAAAACCTGATTTCAGATTTTGTAATGTTAAGCCTTGTGATTTCAAACTCTAAAATTTGCAGGTGACTTTTAACCAAAAGAAGATTCAGCATAGCCTCACTGTTACCTGCTTGCCCTATTTTGTTGTAGTTTTCCACAATAACTGTAGTGTACATTTTTGTTTTGATCGTAAGAACATCAGAGCACTGTGTATTTTTGTGTTGCTAAGCCTCTGAAACCTCCAAATCACATTGATTTGTTTGCTGACTTAATATTGACTACTTTGAGTTTGTGATTGCTTTGGACTCTTGCATTTTGAGAGAAAAAAAGAAGTTAAATACAGTTTGTTGATTTTATTTAAGCACACAGTACTGTTTGTGCCTGTGACTTCAGTTCATCTGATATGATAGGCCTTCTTTTTAAAGCAAAACCCTAACAACTGCAGGGTTTCATAGGACAATCCTAAAAGACCAGATGAGCTAGCTCCTTAACATGTGCTGCAAAGGATGAGAATGGGACCCTGCAGGCCCGACACGTCACCGATGGGTGGTGTGGCAGTGGAGCAGGTGGTTTTTTAAGCTTGGCTGGGCAGGGGGGGGGGGGGGGGTAGAAAGAAACTGATCTCCAGAGTATGATGTTACAGACAAAAGAGAAATGATTTGACCTTATTTGTATTCCCAGGTTTCTCCCAATAAGTCATCCCAGATTTATCCCAACCACCCTGGAGCTGAGTGTTCGGCCAAGGTGAAGGGAACCAGTAGCATGGTCTCCTGGAAAGAGCTCTGGGCCTTGGAAATAGGAACCCGAGTTCTAGGGTTGATTGTGACTGACTTTGCCTCTCTATCCAGGTTGACTTATTCTTTAGTAGTAAGTGATGTCCAGGTGCCCAGGTGATGAATTCTTTTCTTTTCCTTTTCAGAATGAAGACCTAAATGACCTCAGCAAATCCTCCTCTAACTCATGGGTACCCAGACTCGAACTATTTCATGATTCACAACCAGGACCTCACATCTTCCTCCTCTGTAGATGGTACGATGCATCCATTTCAGTTTGTTTACTTTCCAAATCCTCAGGAGTCCGTTGACTGAACTGCACGTTCTTTATTGTGCCAAGCAAAAAAAGCACTGTGACACCGGGACAATGAGTCTGCATAAATTTCATCTTCAACCTTCAGGACTTAGCTGGCCACATGAGCTGCTGTGCCCCGCACCATGCTGCGAGAGAATGGGTTTCCTCTCATCACCATCTACACGATACATTTCATCTGCTGCTGAAACTGTGCGACAGAGCATCGTTGTAAATTATTTCACACAAAACGGTTCACGTTGGGTGGAGAGAGTGTTAAATATTTAACATAGGTTTTGATTTATATGTGTAATTTTTTTAATTAAAATGTAACTTTTCTTACAGCGCACATTTTTTTTTTTTTTTGGATGTGGAACTGAGGTATGCAATGTTCTGTTGTAAAGAGTGGAGCAAATGCTTAAAACAAGGCTAACAAGAGTAGACTAGGGTACAGCCCTTGTTTTAAGATTGTAACTCAGAAAAATAATATAAGAATCATAGTGCCATAGGTGGTTCTCAATTGTATAGTTATATTTGCTGATTCTATCTCTTGTATTATAGCCCTGGTGTTGAGTTGAGATCCTTACAAGAATTGATCTTAATTTTATATTTTTCCTGTAAGGCAATAGGCCATGTTAATTGAACTGAAGAAGGGTATATAGTCTACTGGGTATTTTCGAGTGTCAGCTTAACATTGGCAATTGAATGGAAGCCGAAAGGTAAGAAAAGGAAATCAAAGTCTTCCATTGTACATACTGTACAGAGAAGGAGACATGGGCAATCCCTTCAAATCAAAAGCTTTCTTTGGAATGAACAATGTGGGTGTTTGTAAATTCTGGAAATTTCTGTCTATTCATAATAAACTAGAGACTTGATCTTTTCTTCTCCCCTCCCCCCACTTCTGTAAGCTTCCTGCTACATTGCACCATTTTCTTCTGTGCACACATTAGGATGTTTCATTTCCTATACTGTCTCAAGAAAGATACTAAGACAAGTGAGTATTTGTCTTTAATTTCTAACCAGAAATTAAAATTCCAGAAAGTTTTATTTTTTAATTTTTTTTGTCATGACCAGAGCTACATGTCACTTTCTTTAAGAGCTTATCTCATGCTTTCTGAGAACTTCCAGTGTTTCATGACTTAATTGAATGTAATTTGGCCCATTTGCCCTTGTGGGTACTAGGCTATTAGTGATGAGTTAATAAAACCCAGTGTACAGAGAGCCCATCAAAGCTGAATGACCAGCTATTGAAATATCTAGCCAGCAGTGAAAATGTTAATCCTTTTCTTCTTTGGAAAGTACTCATATCTTGGAATTTTTCCTTTGGAAATAGAAAATGGCAATGAACTTAAAGGTATTGCCTACAAAGTTTTTAACCTTTTTACCAGGAAACTTCCTACAAGTTAAGTGAGTAATGCCAATATCAGGCTCCCTCGGCGTCTATGTAAACTCTGTATCAGAAATTCCCAGCCCTACTGTTGATGGAGCAGCATTTTATTTTTCTGTAGGATTGTGCTCCCTGGGCAGGGGTGGGCTGAAGGAAGGGGCCAGGGTTGGGGGTACTGTACTCAAAAGGAAGGGGCGATAAATGGAACCCCTCACACTGTTGAGGCCCCATGTTACTGCTAATTCAACTGGATGGCCTGTACCTCACAGACTGTTGTACAATGTTCATTGTTGCAGATTCTAATCATTTGCATGCTCATCAATTTCTAAGATAAATAGGTCTGTAGTCATAAGAATCCATTGTTTTCAAGGAACTTGCTGAATTACATCATTTCCTATTAGGAGAAAACACTACCAATTATAAAAATCTGATAAGAACTTTTTTTTTACTCTTTTATGAAAAACACTTTGTTGGTCAAACTAACTTTCATTTTTCAAGTATTCTGACTCATACTCTTACTAGTGTAGGAGACGTGTTGGCTATCCTGCTCCTTCCAAACAGAAATCAATGAACTAAGTCAGCCCCAATCGTTTTCCTGTCAAGCTAGTTATTATTTCTCAAGGAACCTAAACGTTGATTATTACCGAGATACCTCTGCATGTGGAATTATCAACCAATTCTGGGTCAGAATAGAAATGAACAGACTGGAAAACTCCATCTCGTGGTGTCTAGTTCTCTGTTTTGTTCAGTTAAATAGCATAAAGGTAGACATTCTTATCTAAGGTGCTCCTAGTGGTCCCTAAGCTGGGTTTGAAAGTGGTATCAAATTTCACTGTTTTGAAACTGGAAGTTGCTGGTATTTGAGGGGGGGGGGGGGGGAGGGTTGATCTTGAGCAGCTGCTGAGTCCCTGTGTTCAGTTCCTGTTGGGGAGACTTGACTTTTATCCGTTTCAAAGTATTTGTAGGCCAGCTAAGGGCTCACGTTAATGGGGATTCAGGTGGCCTCTGTTTAACTCTAAGTTACTGGCTTTTTCTTCATGAGACCACTTTCATAGCATTCTTTTTTAGAGACTTTGGCAGAGTTTTAAAATTTTTCCTTTGTGGACAGAACAAATGTATTTCATGACTTTGATGATATCTTCGTTCTGGGCAACAATAAAAAAGAAAAGGTCCTAGAACCAGCTAGAAGTGAAGAGAATCCATTAATAATCAACCGCCTGAGTCAATACTGTACTGATGTTACATTGGTGGCTATTTCTTGCTCACTTTCAAAGGTCAGGGACTCTCTTGACTAATCTAGGTTGACTGCAAATGTTCATTTACTAAAAATCATCTAGCCAGAGGTGGAGTAAAAATCATCTAGCCAGAGGTAGAGATTTCTAACTTTTCCTTCCCTGACTATTGTCTCCTAGCTAGTTATCTTTTAAGTGTGAGACAGAGCATTAAGAAACAACTGTACTATACTGTAAGAAACAGGATTGTGCAATCCTGAAGCTCTGTTATGTTCCTGAATGCAATGTGCCATGTAGTTGAAAATTTTAGTTTTATTTACTAGAGGTGGTTGAAGTCGGGGGAAGGGAGCTCATTGTCCACTGACACAAAAGAGCCATGAGAAATGGGATGGCTGTGAAGTGCTCCAAATGCTTTGGCAGAGCTCCGTGGGTCAGTCCATCACATGAGGAGGTGTTGAAGCCCCAGACACTGTGGGAATTAAGACCTTGATTGGGGAGAGACAGAACCCTTTGGAAGGCATGTGAAGGAGGATGGATGGAAGCCAAATATGAAATCGCTTCTTTGCAATGACTTGACAGGGGAGTTGAGTGTTCCTAGGACACGGTGAACGTTGGTTGGCGGTGATGCTGCATTCACATAGGCTGCTGAGAAACTGGAGAGAAAAAAGCATGAGCTGCTAGGGATAGGAAGAAATGTGACATTGCCAATACCAAGGAAAGACCTCTAGTCTGTGAGCTTTGCTCTGGAGAGCATAAACAACCTTCTTGTAGTTAGGAGAACATCAAGGGTTAAATGCTGGTGCCTGTGGTCATTTCCAAAACCAAGACAGAGAAGACCTTGGAGGTCCTCCCATAGCTCCATAATCCAGCCCCCCAATTGTAGATAGAGAAAATGTGCATCAGGTGGCATGTTGAGGTGTCCCTCACTCCTTGTAACCAGAACATCATGTAAGTGCTGGGAGGAAGTAGGATATTGAAGGTGTTTCACCCTAATCTTAAGGAATTTCAGTAATAAGGAGCTTATTATCAACTTATAAGATTAGAAAACGTATGACTTAGCTGGGGAGTTGTCTTCCTTTCCTGGTTTGTTGATGACTTGGCATGTGTGATGTATATTCCAAGAGATCTGGTGTTTTAGACTTTTGCCATTCACCCTGCATTTCAGTTTCTCTCTTTGCTTAAGTGATTAATTTCCCCAATGTTAACCAATATACCACATGATAGGACAAATACGGTGAACAGGAAAACTTGCCTGTATTTGTATAGACATTTTTAGTGCTAGGGCTTTTGTTGTTGTTTTAGAACTTTTCTACTGGATTAAGAATGTAGTTCCTGGGACAATTTTTCTTGCAAAGCTCTTTCCTTACACCTCTTGGCTACAGGGTGGGCCAAATTAAATACATATATATTTTTTTCATTTCATGTATGTGCAGTTTGGTTTATCATCTGAAGATGGTGGTGCTGCTCATGGTGCTACTTCATCTGTGTACAAAAGGACCAAGCATGGTCTGTATTGCTACCAAAACATTTATTGTATATATGTGTATAACATGCATTATGTATATATGTAACGGGTACCAGGCCAGGTATATATTTTTATTTAGAAGTGTTTCACTTTTCCAAGTTTTCTTTAGAGTGTTATGCTTATTTTCAGTCCCCCCCCCCCCCGCCCCCTCCCCGATTCTGTCTGGTACTTAGAACTGTAGTGTCTTCATCGTTAATTAAAGAAAACTGTCTAAATGAATTCTCAGATGTGAATGCTAGTGATCCTTAATGTCTTTGATTATGGGACATAAAACAGAAACTGCCAATTACATGTTGCTGGGGTGTTTGGGTCAGAGCAGTGTACACTGTTAACATACTTTAATAAATGATTTTGAAACAGATAGGTTGCCTTCACCCTATCCCTCTTCAGTTGGCTTTCATTGGCCAACAGTATAAAGAAAATGACCCCTGAAAATACATGAAGCTACTTGTGTTGCTGGTGGTGCAATGGGAAGAGGAAGGGGGAGGAAAGATGTGTTCTGTTGAGAGGCACTAGAAAGACCTTGTCGACCTTCAATGTGCAGAGATCCCCAAGAATTGATCAAACACAGATGGCCACTGAGGGGATCTGGGGTGGGCAGGGCCTACCTTTCTGACCCTCTCTCAGGTCCCCAGTGCTGCTCATCCATGTCAGCTGATGGCACTGAGTAGCAAGGCAGGGAAACAGCATTGCTCAGCCCTGGCTATGTGTCTGCGTCGTCTGGGTAGCTTTAAAGAATTCAGTGGCCAGGCGACTTCAGAGATGCTGATTTACTTTGGGGTGGGGCCTGGGCATCCATCATTGCTGCTGCCCTTGGTGCCTCTAGAAGATTCTAGTACAAGCCCAGGGCTGAGAACCACTGCTAGGAAGCATTGCCCTGTCTGATTACTAGAGCCACTTACTAGAAATGCTGGTTCCCCGAGCTGTCTGAGAACGGGTATTTCTACAGCTGACTCATGGTATGGTTGGAAAATTTGGAAAATTCTGATTTCTGTACAAGGGGAGCCTTTTAGATTCTGTCACCACTAAAAGGTATAAGATATCTCTGATTTTTTAAATTTAATTTACTGGGGCGATGATTTTTGAAAATAATCAACCATGTTGGAGCCAATTCCGGAGCCCACTCCTCCCAAATTGTGCTTTCTTGCCTAAATAATTTAAAAGAGATGATTGACAAATCCTAAGTTGTTCAGACAAATGCAACTGATTGAACGTTTTGGAAACATTCAAGATTTTTTTTATGTGCTTCATGCCCCACTCTTTTCCACCCTAATCTGGCAGAGATCTTCCTTCTGCCTGGCATCATGGATGAGTTTCTCATTGTTAAGAAGCAGCACATAACGTGACTGAATAACGCTTGAAGTAAATATTTCATCTTCACTTTCTATTAGCTTCCTCCATTTTTATTCTTAAAAAAACAACACTTGACTTTCTTCCCCCCAGTGGTATTACAAAGCAAACATGCTAACCTCTATTGAAATGACACATAAACATCATTAATTAGTATTAATTTGAGGGCAGTCTAGTTGAAATGAATTAATGGTGTAATTTATAACATAATTGTCTTATTACCTTTACAGAATACAGAAACAAACTAGAGCAAGTACAACACTGTCAATAAAAGGTCTGCGAGAATTTAATAGTCATCGAGAGTTGTAATTACCTTCCTGGTTCTATCACAAACAACAGCAACACTCACTCTGCATTCGTTCCAGGTTCGCCACCAGGATTTACATCAATGATCTCAGTGTATCCTTCCAGCAACTCAGAGGTAGACTATCATTACCCCTGTTTCCCAGATGTGCAAGCAGAGGAGAGAAGGGGTTTGTCTGCAGCCAAGTTTGTATTCTCACAGACACCACTGCAAGTCTCTGATTTCTAAGTACTTTTAAAAAATTATGGCCTCTACATTAAAAACTATCACCCCAGCTGCCTTATGTTATTCATTTGCTGAGCAAATATGACTAATCTCCCATGAGCCTGAGAGTAAATCTCTGTCCAACTGGTAACTTCCACCCTGCAAAGTATCAGGGCCTTATTGCATTTGTTTCCATTCTTTATATTTGTGTCTAGCTTAGATCATTCGGGTCCAAAGTCATGTTCTGGTTCCCTATTGTTTTTTTTCAGTAAGTGCATCTCGCTTTAGCAACAGACTAGAAAGAGCTTTATTTTAGGAACACACAAGGGTAGTGGGTGAAATGGGAAAGCCACTCTAAATCCAAATGCCTGTGTTTTTAGGCATCAGGTTTTACACTTTAATTATCTCCTGTAAACTCTTGGAAACCAGAACTTACATTCTCTGTTCGAGATACTATTGATTAGAAAAATGACCAAATTGGCAATAACAAAAATGTGGAAGGCAGGGACATTGTTGTCTAGTTGGAGCATGAGCCTTCACATGGAGTGAAAGGATATATAGGAATCTCCTATCTGATACACTGCCCTGTAGGGGAGGGAGAAGTGTTTGCCACCCTCTTAGGGTGCCTGACTAGGTCTGAAAATTAAACTGACCAACAGATTCACAGGAGAAAAGCATATCAAGGTATTGAGTATAAAATTTACATGACACAGGAGCCTCGTGAAGAATGAAGGCCTGAAGAAATAGTTGGACATGAGTATTCTCATGCGAAGTTGGATGAAGAGGGGACACACGTGTACAGGCATGCTAGGTTAAGGAGCATGAGGTAAGTGTAGTCAACTGGGGGAAACTTAGCAAGTCATGTTTGTTGTTTGTTCAGATTCTTTGTCTTCTGAGATAAGGATGCTCATTTCCTCTGGGTGTGGGGAGGACCGTTCTCACATCATGGTTTTATGACCTGTGTCTGGGGGAAGGGGAAGGGGAAGGGGAAAGGGAAGGTCAGCTGTGACCTCCCTCCTTCTGCTGTTTTCTCAAATTCCTTAGCTGAAAGTATTCAAAAGTCAAGGCACCATATTTTGGTGTAGCATTTCCTGAGACCTGCCAACCTCCAGGGCTGCTCAAAGCTTGGACTGTGCATGAACCATACAGAATTTCCCTAAGGGCTTGTATGGGTTTTAACAGGGGCCTAAGGAAATCATATCAGTAACAAGTTTGTTTCCCCAACATACACACACACACACACACACACACACACACACACACACCTGCTCTCCAGGGTTATTACACACCCTGACCTGTGAGAAACGAGCTGGTGGGGTTCACTCCCTTATGTAAGTTCCTTCAGATTGCAAGCACCAGAGAGAAGAGATTATATTACTGAAGCTCCTCACGGGTCCTGAAAAAAAATAAACAATCTACTAGAAATTAGTAAAATTAAGTCAAACTTATGTTGCAAATAGCATAAAAATATGAGAATTAAGTAAATTTGCACTTACAATAATATACAGCATTGCCCTGACTCTATAAAACAAAAGCCCAAACAAAACAAAATACTAAGAAGGAGTATGTCTGATGGCATTATGAATAATTTGTGTTTTTTCTATTTTTCTCTACATTTTTACAATGACCATATCTTATTTTCATAATGAGAAAGAAAACAAAATATAAAAAGCACAAAGGGGATTGATGAGAATCTTAGTAAGTTCCTACATGTTGATGTTACCAAATATCACACCACTCCATGGTTGATAAATCAGGGGTCAGCCAACTATGGCCTGTGAGCCAAACTCAGCCTAGCTGCCTGTTTTTGTAAATAAAGTTTTATTGGCACATGGCTGTGCTCATGCATTCAGGTATTGCCTGTGGCACCACAACAACAGAGTTGAGTAGCTGTTGCAAAGACCTATGGCTCCAAGAGTTAAATACCTACTAGGGATCCTTTATAGAAAATGTTTGCTGACATCCCACTCCCCCAGTGATAGGTGTTTTTTAAGGGAAAGATTTGGCAGAGGCAAAGTCCCTTGCCCTGGGCTTCTGAATTCTGGACTTGCTAAAGGAGCATCTTGGAACTCTGTGGCCACCATTATCATGCTGTTGGGCAGAGTTTACAGTCTTTTAATTCCTGTGCACTGATTATTGAAGTGCTCAAAGGACTTCTTTCAGTTTTGTCTACAAACATTAAAATACTTTTATAGATAGGCATGTAGAGCTGAATTAGAGTGCTACATCTAGGGTGACAATTCTTTTCTTGGCACTTCAGTTTTTCTAGATTAAATGCCAAAAAAAGGTAGTAGAAAACAGTAACAGGTTGTCTTGTTCAAATAGGGGTTGGATTTTCTCAAGAAATTCCAAAGGAAGCCGAGACCATGGACAGGCATCCTTCTCCAGCTCCTTTTCTGACTTCTCATCAATGTAGTGCTGATAATGAGCACCAGTGGCATGTGGAAGTTCTTGGTTTAAAGTCCTAATATTCCAAATACTACCTGTATCCCCTCCCCCACTGCCACCTCCCCAGTCCAACTTTCTTCTCTAATGCTTTTAGGGAATTCTGGGTAAGCTGGGGGTGACAGTGCTGCTTCACTGTCTCATTAACCTTTGAAAGCTCAACTGTTAACTAAGGGCTTTTCCTCACCGGGTCAAATGCTGCTTCCCATTTGCTTTTCACAGAAGATAGCAGCCAAATGCACATACACATACACACATGCACACACACACCACTTCACCCATCCATACACATGCACACATACCACATTACCCATACATACCCATATACACACATACCACATCACCCATATGTACACACATGTACACACATATGCACATCCCACCACTCATCTGCATAGACATATATATACATATCACAGCACAACATCCTACATACACAATTCAAGGGGGAAATGTTAATGATGCATCTAAGATAGCCAACATCGTTTTTTTGTGTGTTTTTTTTTTTTTTCACATCAGCAGCATGTTTCTGGTTTAAGTTCAAATTGTTCATTTAATTTGGCATTCCCCTCTCACCCCACCACACACCGACTCCTATTAGCAGAGTTCCATGCCCCATATGTTAAAAAAAATGGTAGAGTTCTGAATCTGGTTTACTTCATCTGTTGAAAAATATAATAAGTTTGGCTGAACTAAACAAACTTCTTCCTGAAGAGAGTAACCGACTATTTGTGTTTGCTGAAATGTTTGACAGATGGGAATCTGATGGGGGTCGGGGGATTATTTCTCTTAATGATTGTGTGACTGCTTCAGTTCTCATCTTTGCTTTGTCACCAACTAAGAAACTTTGCACAAAACAAGCCTCTCTGGCCTTCTGCTTCTTTGTTTATAAAATATGAAGGTTATCTGATCTTAACCTGGGGTCTAGAAATGTGTCAACCCTAACATTTCATGCACTGTTGTCCATGGAGAGAGAAAAAAAGTGACTTTAGTGAATTCGACAAAGCCTCAAAACAGAGAGAAATTTTCTTATATTAATATTCTTAAATATTCTTATAATAATAGAATTTCATGATTTTTATGGTTCCCTAGCAAGTTTTATAGAATTAGGGACTGGCCTAGGGCAAAACTATTAGGTCAGCAAAATTTGTCCTAACTTTTGTACACATTCGTTGAGGTTGGTATTTCCCTTTGCAAATGCTTCTATAGGACCCAGGATCTTTCTGTTGTGGAGAAAACACATATGATAACTAATTATCTCCCCCAGAGGGATATAAAACTAATGTGTTCACTCCCAGGGTATTTACCTCAAGAAAGAAAGCCTACCCAGAAGAAAGAGAACACGTTTTAGCAAATGAACTTACTGCTAAAAAATGGAATTTCAGGTATCCGTATGGGTAAATGTTTAAGGGGAGACTTTTAGGTTAGTTGGGGTAGATTTTTGTAGGCACTGAATCTCAAACAACAAAACAAAACACCTTTTCTTTGACAATGACATAAAACTTGCATGTTTGCTAAATTAAAATAGCTTCTTCCTAGATTTCTGAATAATTTCAATTTTGTATATATTCATGAAAGATACACTTATTTTCTACTGTATTTTTTTTTTGGGGGGGGGGAGTGCTCTCAAGTCCTGCTTGGGTTCAGCACCCTGGTCCTCACATCTCTGAAGGCATCTCTTATAGGTAACCATAGACTCCACCCATGCATGAAGTTGGCTCTCACCCACTCTACAATGAACCTGGCTTAACTGTTGGCAGAAAAAGAACTAAAGCAGGAAAAGAATGAAAGAATTTCCTTCTGGCTGACAAACAACAGCTACTTGTTGCTACTAATGGGAAATCTATTTTTACTCTTCCCTGCCCCAGTAATGGAGTTGATCTTCATGACACAAAGACACCCAAGCCAAAAATCTAAAAAGAGCATTTCTCTTTGGAGGTTATAAACTCAAAATGTCTTCTCTAGGAAACTATAGTATAGTATTCAGGAGAGAAGACCTACTGTGCATGTTCTATAACAATGTTGACCCCTCTCCACCCTACTCCCCAGCCAATGAAAAAACAATCAACTATCAAAGATTTTCATGGAAGATGACCACACAGTTGAAATCTGCCATTCAATGTCCCTATTTTGGTCATGGAGAGATGACTTTCTATTCCCGCATTGGAATTAGACAGTCCTAGGCCAACCTGGAAATCCTGTTTACTGGCTAAGAGACCGTGGGAAAATTCCTTAACTTCTCAGAGCCATAGTTTTACCATCTGTAACACGGGGAGGAGGATATTGACTTTGTAGAGGTTTGGTGACATTAAAGGCACTCCTGCCACGGGCAGAGCATTGGGCACCCCAGCCATGGTAGACATGGTAAGATTACTGAAATTATAAAGGTCGTTACAGCTTTTGGATAAAATATCTTCCTTTGTGTCAGAACAGTTTGGTTTACCTTTTCAGAAATGTGAAGTTTGAAAGGCCTTAGGCACCAGAAGTATATCCTTGCTTAAAGGCTTCCTCCCGCCTTTCTGGTGAAGAAGGCCTGTGTTCCAAGGAACCGTGATGACGAAGCCACAGGTGGCATCTTGCCATCATGACTCCACGTCTCAGAAATGTATCCGTGTAGCTTTCTGGGCACAGAGCTGGCACCCATGAGGAAACTGGCCATTCAGAATAATAAGCATGCCAGCTAGTTCTACCTTTAATTCCAACCAGTGCATTTCCTCAAGGTGCAAACTGAGGCAAGCAACTCTCACCCAATCCAGGCTTGGCCAACCTTCAAGTTCACTCACATGTGGTCCCCGAGTCTCATCCTCTCACATTTCTTGCTCTTCCAAACCCTGTTGTTTTGTCCTGAACCAGGAGCCCTCTTTTAGAAACGTCTGTCTATTAGCAAATACCCCTGGCACCAGTGGGGTTGGCCAAGCTTGAATTCAGTTCCTTTTACACTTAAGACCAAAATTAACTTTAAAAACATTTACTATTCAGATGATGGATTATAGTTGTACCTCTGAAAGCTGTATAATTTTATGGACCAATGTCACCCCAATAAAGTCAATAAAAAAAAGTAAGTTATAACAAAAGTTTTTAAAAATTTTAAAAAAACATTAAAGAGGAGGCTGTGGTCCTTTGTAGTCTGGTTTCTCCTCACCAGGGTGCTCTTAGCAGGAGGGTGTCCAGGGACCCTGCCAAGGCCAGTTCAGCTACCCTGCGGCCATAAGGGATGTGTTGTCTGCAAGACAGAGGGGCAGGCTGTGCCCAGCAGCCCGCCTCCCGCCCCTCTTCTCATCTTGTCTCTTGTCTTCTGCCTTTCATTTCCCTTTCTTTCCATTTTTGGGCCCGGCTAGCCTTTCGCGGCATTCGTTTTAGTTTTGAGTGGCAGCCCTGACTTGCTCCCGTGGTTTCTTTTTCCTTTTCCTGAGGATGGAGGGTTATTTTTTTCTGCTGGTGCGCCCAGGGCGTGGGGAACAGTGTGTGCTCAGGGCGAACCCCTTGCATTTCCCCGAGGTGCTTTGCTCAGTTGCTCGCGAACTTTTAATTTTTTCCAGGCTTGTGTGTTTTGTCCAGATCCGCTTCTCTGGAGCTGGGCTGGCCTCTTTGTTTTGGGGAAGCTTATTGCTGCACAGTAAGACCATCTGACAGTTGTTATCTGCGACCTGAGAGCCAGAGCTGCCAGCGACGAGAGCCAGAGGCAGCGATGAGCTGCTCTCCTCGCAGACCTCCCGGCTCCCGTCCCCCAGCGCCATCTGGGACCACCCGAGGACGAGACCAGCGTGAACCAAATGTTCACTTGTTCACGGGAGGATGGAAAATCTCTCCGCCCACCAAGGCCGCCCAGTCTGTCCCGAGTCCCTGACAATGGTGAGAACCATCAGATTCGTCTGTATGGGTGTCTATTGTGACCTTCTCTCTATCCCTTTCTCCCCTCCTGTCCTCCTTCCTTCCTTTCATCTCTCTATTGCGCAAAAATCTGTGGACTGGCTGCGGGGTAACAGCTCTCCAAGGGGCAAACAGCATGGCAGGTATAATACTGAGTACAAGCCAGCGACCTATATCCTCCAGGAGGTAGCCAATAATATTGGGAATAAAATCCACGCCCTTCATCAGAACCAACACAGTCCCGAGGGACCGGCCTCTGCCTGTCCTTTCCCATCCACCCTCTACCATGCTTTCCTTCATTCATTCACTTTGCTGTCAGCCCAGTCCTCCTCAGAGCCTCCTCCTCACTGTCCCCAACTTCTGACATGCTATGGCTCTGGGACTGCTGGAGGGGGCTAACCTCTTGTCCAGATCTCAGGCCAAACTCTCTTCCCAGAGTGGCCTTTGCTTATCGTGTCTCTCTCTCTCTCTCTCTCTCTCTCTCTCTCTCTCTCTCTCTCTCTCTCTTGCACGTGTTATTTTACTTTCTGTACAGTGCTGTCTTATCTGCAATCATCTCTGTATTTATTTGTTTGCTTGTTTATTCACTGCCTTAACCCACCCTCCCACCCCAAGCCTTCTGTCTTTTTCTCCATGTGGTCCCCAGTGCCCAACACATAGTTTGTCCTCAATAAATATCTGTTAAGTGAATGGATAAATACATACTTCAAAGGGGACATAAAAAAATAGCATCATAAATAATGATAATAATAATGGACTTTTTTGGTATTTTACCAAGAACTGTGTTTTATGTATACCATCTCCAATCTTCAAAAATGATGAGGACAGAGGATATTATTTATATATTTTGCCAAAAAAGGAGGCTCCCAAGGCTTTGGAATTTTCCCAAGGCCACCCACCTAGCAAGGGATGGACCTGGGATCCATCCTCAGACAGGTCTGGCTCTGAAGCCAACAGCCATTCTTTCATCCTGACCGTGATGTCTAGTGCACGTAAACAACGGGAATGGAAGCCAGAAAGCGATAAACTCCGTGAGAGGGGCAGATAAAACCCCCCGGGAATTCGACGGAGGGAGAAGTGGCCTCTCTGCGAGGGGAACAGGAAACGGTTGTGACAAGGTGATTTTGTTTTTCTGGACCTGTGCCCTGGAGACTCTAGGGAGGGAGGGAGGACAATTTGGACACTTGAAAGGGAACTGTGAACTCCCAGGCATGTTGAACAAGAACACCAGAAGGCTACCCTGAGTGTGTGTGTGTGTGTGTGTGTGTGTGTGTGTGTGTGATTATAACAGGGGTAAAAAGGCAAGAACAACAAGATGAGTTAAAATTCTATTCAGAGAAGGGTACTGGCTGGTTGTAGTAGGGAGTATTTTTTTTTTAAGCCAGTTCTATCTTTGATTCTTATTTAAAGACAAAAGTACACATCTGTATCAATTACAGGAAAAGCTTCATATAAACACATCTATAATCTCACATTTTTGTTTAATCAGAACTCACTATTTATCTATAAAAAGTGTATTTTCTTATTAAATCATATTTTACTTTCAGATTTCATCTGAATGTTCCCAGGCCTGGTGGAGAGGGAGGGGCGTGTCACATGTGAGCACTTTACCACTTAAACCCAATTTTTCATGATTCAGTGTCCCCATCTACTCAAGTAGGACTCATGTGCCATGCAAAGTCTCTGCCCAGATGTTCCTGAGTCTTCAGGGCCACATCAGCTGTGTTCACAGACAAGCCCCTCTTGCTTGCCCTGCTTTGCCCTCTCTCTACTGTTGGGCACTGCAATCTCCACAGGCTCTTAGACTCTGTGCTTTGGACCAAGTCCCCACCCATGGCTCCAAACCTGAAGAGTTCCAAATAGTTCTCCCGGGGCTTTACATTGTGGTTCTCAAAGTCCACAAAGGCCTTTCTTGTCTGAGGGCTAAGACCTGTTGGGGAGGGCTGGGAACTAGAATGGAAAGGCCTGGCAGTTAGAATAGATTTCGGCTGATACCAGTATGTTGTTAGGAACTGAACGTAAATGTTATAAACCCTGATGAGGTCAATGTGATAGTAATAGTAGAACGTAGTGGAGATCATGTCAATGCACTGATTTCCTGATCTTTCAGGTGAACAGACAAACATCTATAATTTAGAGCTGATAAAGCAAATGGTAGAAGTACAGGTATATTTAAAGTGTAAAGATGAATATTACAAACTGAAGTTGAATAGTAGAAGAAAGAGCAGTGAGGAGGAAACAGAACAATAATAATTCTGACTTACTGGTTGCCTTTACAAGTATAGGGAGTCCCCAAAATGTATACACACACTTTGAATAACTATAAAGGTAGGGGTTATTAAAATACATTTCATTTTCAAAACTGAACTATCAGCTGTGAAAGTGGGTATACTTTTGGGACACCTTGTATAACTACATCACAATTTAGCATGATAAAGAGTATAATTCAGAACAAGGATCTAATCGTTTTGAGTGTACATAAGCCTAAAAACATAGCATCAGTGTGCATAAAGAAAAATTTCAGTACAATGAGATGTAGGCAGAAATACTTTATAGGGAGAGACTTTGGTGCATTTCTTAGTCTATGACAGATAAAGTCACCAAGAAGTAATAAAAACAGTAGAAAACCTAAATAACAAAATTAACAAGGGAAATCCAATTTATATATATCATACTCTGTTCCAATAAAACAGAGTATACATCTTTCCCCAAGTGTCCATGGGACATTCACACACGCACACAAATGACCATCTATTAGGACACAGAGAAAACAAAGTGAAGCCCTAAACATAGAATATAAACATGTTAATTAACTTAAAGAATTTAAGGAGCAACAGAGCAAATCCAAAGAAACAAGGAGGAAGAAAACACCAAAACACCATTAACAGCAAAATAAAAATAAATGTTAACAAGAGCAAAATTCTTAGAAAATATTAACAAGAGAGAAAAGACTCCTGGCAAGACTGCTCAAAAAAAAAAAAAAAAAAAAAAAAAAAAAAAAAAAAAAAGAGAGAGAGAGAGAGAGAGAGAGAGAGAGAGAGAGAAGATACAAATAAACATAGAATTCAGAGTGGGGAGAGGAATGAATGGGAGGAAAATAGCTATGAACAGAAGGGGAAATTTTAAAAAATTAAGAATAATACATTTATTTGATAATAAGTTTGAAAACCCAGATGACATGCATACACACAATGAAATGTTCTGTCCCTATGAGAGAGACAATGAGGAAAACCTTTGTTATTGATGTGGAAAGATCTCCAAGATGTATTGTTAAGTACAAAAAGCAAGGTGTGAAAGAGAGAGCATTAGATATATTATCAGTATGTAGGAAAGGAGTAAACAAAGATCTATTTGTGTTGCCTTGTATACATAAATGTATAAACAATATACGGAAGGGTAATTGTGGTTACTGGTGTGTGTGTGTGTGTGTGTGTGTGTGTGCACCGTGCGCGCGCACATATGTGCTGATGGGGAACAGTTGGAACCAAATAGGTGAAAGAAGGCTTTTCTAGGTATACATTTTTGCACTTTTTGTAGTTTAAATTATATGAATCTATTACCTATTCATATAGGTAGCTTCAAAAAGAAATTAAAAATTTGTGTTACTATGGTTATGTGTGTTTTATAAGTAATAGTCCTTTAAATATTGCTTTCTGATACAGTCTTGGATTACACGGGAAATAAATGAGTGTCACAATTTTATTTTGGAAGTGTAACCATAGACTTTTAAGATCTGAAATGGACTTTAATGATCATCTGATGAAATTTAAAATCTCATTTGCCAAATCACAAGGGTGAACCCCAGAGAACTTAGGTGGTCTGTTTTATCTACTGTCTGAATGAAGATGGAACTAAGGCCTTGGATTTTTTTATTGATTCATTGGCAACTTTAGTTATCATTTGTATAATTCATTTTAGGCTATTTTCTCTCTCCTGTTCTTACTTAGCTGGCTCTTTTGTAGAGAAAAATTCTGTAATAACTACTTCACAGTCCTTCCAAGCTCATTTTCCCAGAGGGGAAGATTGGATCCCTGAAATTCATGGCTGAAGACTGAAATGACAACCAAATTCCCCTGTCTGCTGAAACATTTTGCTGGGGTCTTACTCAGATGTTATGTATAATATAATAACTTCAAGGAATAGGAATTTAATTCTGGAAGCCATGAATTTTCAGTCATTTGGAGGCTCTGTGCAAGTTTTCTGTCTGTTGGAATAATAATATTAAATAATAAAGCTAATGCCTGTTAGCTTCTGTCTATAATCAAGGAACTGAACTAGGTGCTATACCTGAATGAACTCCTTTAACTTTCATGACAATCTTATGAGACAGATACTGTCATGAAACCCATTATAGAGAGGAAGAAACTGAGGCTTACGGAGTTAATTTGGTTAAGTTCACAGAACTGGTCAGTAGTGGAACTGAGTTGCAGATATAAGAAGTCTAACTACAAAATCACATCATTGTTTCTCAGTCATAAAGATTATTTTTTTTTTACATCTCTGATTCTAGTTTCATTCCCCACTTCTCTCACACCCGCTGAGTTAGAACTGTCTTCTCTTTGTGTTTTCATGAATTTCTGAGTGCAATGAAATCTGATGGCAGACTACCAACAATTCCATTTCTTGACACTTCATCTTACCAAAGACTTCATTTAAGAAGAGATCAGAATGCTGAAATGCTGCGGTTTGTTTCTCTGTGTCAGGCACATGCATTTTAGCAAGAACAATTTGAGTAGTAATATTTTGTTAACATGTGCCTAATGTAGTCTATAGCCATGAGAGTAATATGTTAATTTGTAAAGATGTTTTTTCTTAGAGAAATTAGTGATTGAGTATTATAATAACTCAAATGCATTAAAAGTTTGCTGCTTACATTGCTTTTAAGTAAAAATAATAAGACAAATAAAGTTAATAATTTTTTGCCTAATGTGGACCAAAGAAATCTCTTTTAATACAAAAGGATGATTTATAACATATATACCAATAAATATCTTAATGTTGACAACAAATACATATTTTATAGTGCTTAAAATATTTTCCTTTAATGGCATAGATATTTTTGTCGCCTCTTATTTTTAAAAAAACATAGTATTGATTTACTTACATAACAGGATGCCGGATTTAATGTGATGTTAAGATACAATAAATGCTCATACCATATAACAAAATTAACCCCAATTTAAACAAAGACCTTAATGTAACAGCTAAAATGATAGAACTCTTAAAAGAAAACATAGCTGTAAATCTTCATGACCTTGGGTTAGGTCATGGTAATTTAGATATGTCACCTAAAACACAAGCAAATAAAAAAATATATAAATTGAACTTCATCACAATTTAAAACCTTTATGTTTCAAAGAACACTATCAAGAAAATAAGAGGACAAACCACAAAATGGGAGAACATATCTGCAAATCATATATCTGATAAGAATCTAGAATTAAAAATAAAAAACTCTTACAAGTCAACAATAAAAAGACAAATTACCCAATTAAAAAATGACAAAGGATTTGAATAGACATTTCTTTAAAGAAGATATGCAAATGGCCAATAAGCATATGAAAAGATGGCCAACATTATTAGTCATTAGAGAAAATGCTAACAAAATTATGAGATACCATTTCACACCCACTAGGTAGCTATATTAAAAGAGAAACAATAACAAGTGTTGGCAAGGATGTAGAGAAATCAGAACTCTCATACATTTGAGATTGTAAAATGGTGTAGCCATCTGAATAATAGTCTGGCAGTTCCTGAAAAATTTCAAACATAGAATTACTATGTAACCCAACAATTTCACTCCTAGGTGAAAACATATATCCACACAAAAACTTGTACAAATTATTCTTAATAGCTCCAAAATAAAAACAACCTTAATGCCCATCATCTGTTGAATGGATAAACAAAATGTGGTGTTCACAATGGATTTATTCAGCCATAAAAGGGATGAAATACTGATGTGTGCTGCAATATGGATGAACCTTTAAATCATTATGCTAAGTGAAAAAAACCACACATCCTATGATTTCATGTATATGAAATGGCCAGAATATGCAAATCTATAGAGACAGAAAGTAGATTAGTAGTTGCCAGGGTGTGGAGTGGGGAGAATGGAGAGTGACTGCTAATGGATATGGGTTTCTTTTTGGGATGATGGGAATGTTCTTAATTGGATTGTGGTGATGGTCGCACAACCTTTTGAAAATATTAAAATCCACTGAATTGTACACTTTAAACAATGAATTTGATGGCTTATAAATTATAACCCATTTTTTTTAAATGGGATAAATGTCAGATATCACATTTACCTATGAGATCATCCTGTGCACATTTCAAGAGATCTATTCTAGTTCCATCTCTAGATTCCTTACCTAAGTGAGTCTCACCCAGATGAAAGATATAAAGAGTCAAGAACATGGAAATTAGGAAATGATTTGTCAGGAGGAATTTTGTGGAGAGAGCTTCTCCCAGGGCTGGGGTGGGGAGTACTTCCCTCTTTGAGCTAAGTCTCATCTTACTTGGAGACCCGAGGCCCAGAAGTTAAAGAGCAGAATGGCCAGGTGCCTGATGCAAACCTAAGCAACCCAGTGTGGCTGTGCCAGCAGGTCCAGAGTTACACTGGGAACTACTGACCCCGCCTTCTGATGGGAGGTCAGGGAGGGGGCATGATTCCAAGGTCCAGCTGTGGAGCCTTTGGCTGGAATATTGTCCTGTAGATCCTAGCTGTGGACTCCTTCTGGAGGGATTGAGTGGGGCCTGATGAAGAAGGCTCTCTGCTCCTGACAATGTCACATTTGTAGTGTCCCAGGAGCAGGTCTCCAGAGAACCCATAAAAGCACTCACCAGAGAAAGTGTCAGCTTAAAACACCTCTTAGTCCCAGAGAGCATGCGACCATTTTTCGACAGTAGTAAAAAAAGGTTTCCAGGTTACCTCTCCTTTCCTGCTTGGATCTCGGTGAGGCCAGAAGCTGCAGTTGGTAAGTCGGGGAGGAATCAAGGGGGAAGAGAGAAATAAGGGTCTCCCACTCCCCTATGTCAAGTGGTCCCAGCCAAGACTTAGGGAGGGAAAGTGGTTTGTTCAATGCCGCACATTGTTGTTGTTGGAGCTGGGTTCCTGTTTCAAGGCCCATAGCCATGCTGTTGTACTTAGAGAGAAGACGAACATCTGTGCAGTAGACACAGACATTTTTGATTCCTAGTGGTAAATTTAGAGCAGTCAAAGGCAGGGCAGTGATGTAATACAGAAGGAAGAGCAATTGTGTGAAGGGTTAGGGAAGGAAGTATGGCCATATGCAGACCTACAGAATCACTCTACTCTCCAAGTTGCCCAGTAAATATTCATTGGTGCACAGGGTCTCTCGAACCTTTCAGCATTGCCTTCCAGTGAGATACACGCTTCTCTCTGCACAAACGAGAAAACCCTTGCAAAGTAAATAACAGAATTCACAGCCTGATGAGCTGCACATGCATTTTCTTAGCAGGTTTGTGACTGTGGAAAATATTCACCCATAAGCACTTTCTCACCTATGGCACCTGTGGTACTGCATCAATTAATGTCTTTAACAGGTAAAGCTCAGCACTTTTATAGATTGATTTTAGAGACTTCATACATTTATTTCAGGAGGTTCTTATGTTGTGATAGCTCCTACAAGTTTATATCATTCATTAAAGTTCAGGAAAGTATCTAACAGCGCTGACACATGTTTATACCTAGGGGCAGATGAGGGCCTTTGAAATATGACATTTGGTCAAATGTTTGGACTTGACCATAGGACTTGATCATCACAATACAATAGTTATAGCACTGGCATTATTTTGATTGCTCTCTTGAAATACTCCCTTCAAAAATAGTCACCTCTATTTAGAATTTCTAAAGATGCAGCTTATTCTACACATTTTTCATTTATAAGAGGAAAAACAATTTTCATTGCATTTATATTTTATAAAAGCAGCACTATTTCTAAGCTATACACAGAGCAATGATGTTTCAACTAGTTTGAAATTGAAGGTCAATGAAATTAGTAAATAAGAGAGTCTGGTGTGCAAGCCCCGATCTAATCCAATCCTTCCATTTTACAGATGAGGACATGCAGGCCCAGATGGGAAGTGTCAAAGGTGAGGTTGTTTAAGACCAGCCTACTTTCTACCATCCAGCACTGCCAGAAGATCAGACGTGCCTGGAAAGTAGCCAAACCCCACTTGTCAAATGTCTTGAACAATTTCCTCAAAGCTCTTACTCCAGGTCAACTTGACCCAAATGATAGGAACTGCGTTACAGTGGCTCAGTCCCCTTTGTATTGCCCTCCTATCGAGGATGACCGGAAGTTCCCACTTTGCCCTTGACCTGCAGACATCACCACGACACTGATTTCAGCTTCTCTACTCGTACGTGGACGAGGTTGCAGGGAAGCAGTGGTCCAGGATGGGGCCTCGGGATGGCAGGTGTGAGTTTGCCGTGTTTTACCTTCCTATCTGTTGGTGAGGAAAAGTAGTTGATCTTAATGGGCTTTGGGACTCAGGGATCCTGTTGAAGCTGCCCTGTTCTTATACCTGCCTACAAGCCAGCACACCAAAGGTCAGAAGAAATGGGAAGCAGCCAACAGGGGCATTGGGTTGACCAGCTGTTGCCATTCTTTGTTCACAAAGCTGCTAGTGATCGGGTTTGTTATGTATTTAATAAAAAGGAAAGCAGGAATACGAAATAATGAAGAATAAATCGGTCATTCATAAATAGGCATGAGACTGTGTAGTAATTTCCTATGGTTACTGTAACAAAGGACCACGAATTTGGTGGTTTAAAAACACACACATTTGTTTTCTTACAGCTCTGGATATCAGAAGCCCAGGATCGGCCCCCCTGGGCCAAAATCAAGGTGTCAGCAGGATGTGTTCCCTCTGAGCCTCTAGCGAGGGATTCCATTTAAAGTTTAGCTGGGTAATTCAGGATAATCTCCTCATCTCAAGATCCTTAATTTAATCGCACCTGCAACGTTTCTTTTGCCATATAAGCTAACACTTACAGGTTCCCATTCTCAATGTCTTTTGGGGCAGCAGCACTATTCAGCTGACCACAATCTGAAAGGTCAATAAGCTTCCTTGTAGGTAAATTCAAGGGCATTCACAGGATGGCATTGCATACAGCCATTCAAAATCACGTTTTAAAAGAGCACTAAAAGACATTGCCAAACGATCAGGAGATTATTTAAAATTTAAGAGGCAGGTTACAAAGCAGTATGGTCATAATGATCCCCAACTTTAAAAGGCCAAACAATGTTAGACATGAAAAAAAAAGATAGCTGGATGAATATGTGTCAGAGCGTTAAAGTTGAGTATCTCTGAGAAATGAGATTACAGGTGGTATTTATTACTACTTTTGTGTTATTCTGCAGATATAGATTTCCACAATAATGTATTAATATGTATTGCCATTATATTAAAAAATCAGCCCCCAAAAGCAAAGACAAAGAGAAAAATGAACACAATAGGAAATACTAATCCGAGTCCCTGTCTCTTCTCTTCTCATGGTGTTCCTTGCATGGCACAGGCTCATGCTATTTAGAGAATGGAATCCACTCCTCTGGACCATCGCCCTCTTCCTACTTGTGTCCTCAGAACCGAAGCCCGGTTGGCACTGGTTCACAGACTCTCTGACCCCCCACAGGGATTCTCAAAGCCTGGCTTATTCACATGTCATAGTGGGGAAACCCTCTGGACCTTGGAGGTGAAAGAGATTGCTTTTCTTTTAGCTACCAATTTAGAAAAAAATTCAAACAGGTTTTTGTATTGCTTTTCTATCCTTCCAGAGTGGGTCCTTTCTGCAGGGCACATGGTTGGGAGGGCAGCAATAAGTTGTCACTACTCTTTATATAAGGGCTATAAGACTTGTACCTCCTGAAATCAGCTGAGCCTGACATTCTTTCCTCTCATGGAGTCATTAGCTTTACTCTAAAAGCGAATATTTTGCTTAGGCAGATAATCTTGAACTTCTTTTGCTTTGGGTATTGATAAAATATTTGAGGCCTTTTTTCTTCAGAAAAATTCAACACCAGACTCTTCCTTTATCCCATATACCCTCCCCCACACCAATCCACTCACCAGAGCTGAGATGCTATAATTTCTGATCCTGCTATCATTCATTGTTTCTATCACTCACTGTCACCTCGTTAGTTATGCCTTCAAAGCTCCTTCCTCCTGTTCAGCTTAGTTTCTTTCTCAATTTCATTTGTGCGTGTGTATGTGTGCGTGTGTGCGCGCGCGCGCATGACGTGCGTGACGCAGACATTCAGGAAAATGACAGTAGAGCAATGAGATGTGTTTGCACATATTTGATAACCTGTTTGGGATTAAAAATGTAAGTCTCTCCTTTTAGGTTACTCCATCAGCATTTATGTACTGCTCTTTTGTTTAGGTGACCTTAGATTCTGAAACAAGAATTAGAGCACATGGTCTGATAAAGTACTTTTGTCTTTAAATATCTATTTGGCCAAAGTCTTACAAAAGGGTAAAAATGAATGTTTAGCTTGAAAGTCACATGTATTGATAATAATAAAGTTCTATGATATTGGAACTGTTTTAGAAAATTTTCTGCACCTGCTTACTATTGTATTGCTGACCTTTGGTGTGTGTGTGTGTGTGTGTGTGTGTGTGTGTGTGTGTGTGTGAAATCTGCTTTGTATACAAGTAGCATTCTATAAATAATTCCATGGTATTAGAATATGTAATATCTCAAAACTCAGTTTACATTGACCCATCAACTTGTTAACTTACCAGCCCCAAACACATTTAACACTAATCAGCAATTGCTCATGGCAGGTTACTGCTTGCTCTTCTCAGCTGCCAGGTGAAGGAATGCTAAAAAGGGCTCTGTAGATTGGGAAACTTATACTTAAAAATAGTGTATTACTCATAAGGAACATAGTGTAGGAGTTTTTAGAACAAGAGCTCCAGATTCCTATAGCTCAGGCAAACGTGTTACTCACTATCCTACCTACTTCATTCTTTATCTGACTCTAAATATTGCTTATTGAAAATAATATTATAAATAGAAAAATATATTTAAATATAGAAAAGCTTAGAGTAAAATAAAGCTTAGAGAAAAATAACTCACAATTTCAACACTCAGAGACGTCTGTTAAGATTTTGAATTAAAGTAATTTTCTGTGTATAAATGAATATGTAAGAGATCATGTTGAATATATAATTTCACATCCTGCTTTTTTTATTTCACATCATATGCTAAGCATTTCTCTATGTAACTAAAATTATTAAAAACATATTTTTAAAAATTATTCAAACTCCACTATGGCAGAGATCTTTGTCTGATTTGCTGACCAGTGTCTATCAGCTGTCTGGGATAGTGCCTGGACATAGTAGGCACTTAATGGATAGTTATTGAATAGTTCTATATATGTTATGAATGTACCCTAGTTGACTTGTTCACACTCTAGTCATGGACAGTCTTTTTCTTTTATAAACTATATTTCTACAAATGCTTTTGGACACATTTATAAATCACCTACCTTGGCAGTCATTTCCTAAAATTGGATTTCCTAAAAGTATAACTATCATGTCAAACAGCGCAAACATTTTTATATCTCTTGATGCAAATTATTTTTAAATAAGGTGCCCAACTTCAAGGAGATAAGATTATGTAGAGAGTATATATGAAAATAATTTCTCCATAGATAAGCAGTTAATAGGGTCATCAAATCATGATTTTCATGAAATAATTTAACAAAGATACTTATTAATCAGAGGTGATAGGGAAACAGTTAAGTCAATATATCTAATTGTCAAGTTCCCCCTCCCCTCTAGTTAACACTAGGAGAATTTATTATTTATTCGATAATTGCATATTGAGTGCTAAAAAGGAATTGGGTGCTAAAACTCTGGGAAAACCATAGTCTCTGCCTTTATGGGGCTTATAGTTGATTGAGAAAGACAGAGGCTTAGCAAGGTATAGCATCACTTGGGAGTGCTGAGTCAGAGAGAGACCTCAGAGTTCATTTTTTTCAGTAACTTGAAGGGAAGTTTATGTGGAAGGGATAGTCACCATCATTAGACAGAGTTTGGGAAGAGATGAGGCTTACAGGGACCCATGCATGAGCTCAGTTAAAGTATTAGGAACAGAGGTTTAAATAGATTCAGTAGGAAAGCCCCAACAGAGGTCTTGGGATCACCATTTCACCTCCAATAACCTTAGGGCTTCACCTGTAAAATAGTTATAATTTCAAAATCAAGCTTTAGCCTTCTTTGAAATCTAAGCATCAATGGTCTCTGCTTACCAGTTTAGAGGTGATCTCTAGGCTACCCCACAATAGGGACAGGACTTTGTGTTCTTAAACAAACAGAAGGTTTAGGGAGCTTCTTGAGGTAGTCCATGACTAGCTTTTTCAAACAAAAAATTTTTTAATAAAAATTGGCTAAACTCAATCCTCATTCACTGTGAGCCTGCTCATCGGGACATATCTTTTTCTTGCTGATGTGTTGATCATACACAGAGCCCAGAACATCTAGGAGCACATGTTGGTTTTCCTTGCACTGCTCCTTGGCTTAAAGTTTGCCTTGGAACAATAGAATGCCAGATTTATATTATCGCACAGATACTGACTACAATTCCTATTATTTCATTTGTTGTTTTGGTTGTTATTTTATTTTGTTTGGTATGGGATCATGGATGATAGTCCACCTACGTTCTCTTCCTAGATGAGCAGTAGGCTGGGGACACTTGGATGCTTTTAAGGGAGTCAGGAATGACCGTCCCATGCCCTTTGGTGGTAATACTCAGTCACTGAAGGAACAGCTCTGAGAGACAGCTTCCGGGCTAGAAAGAGAAAATAAAATCAGATGAAACCATCCAGCTGGTTTGTCGACCCATGCAGAGAAAGCATTTAGTCAATGGGAAGGAAACCAGATGGGACAAGAGGATTAGGAGTGGAAGAGAGATGGAGCTTGAACTGTGAGAGTGGGTATAGCAGGTTATCATAGGTACATCATCACCTCTGAGGATGGTAAAAGTTACCATTAAGAGTGACAACAGCCCTGACCGGTTTGGCTCAGTGGATAGAATGTCGGCCTGTGGACTCAAAGGTCCTGGGTTCGATTACGGCCAAGGGCATGTACCTTGGTTGCGGGCACATCCCCAGTAGGGAGTGTGCAGGAGGCAGCTGATCGATGTTTCTCTCTCATCGATGTTTCTAACTCTCTGTCCCTCTCCCTTCCTCTCTGTAAAAAAATCAATAGAATACTAAAAAAAAAAAAAAAAAAGAGTGACAACCAAACCTGGCCAACTATTAAACAGGGCAGTAAACAGTCTGCTGGCTGGCCAGAAGCTAGTAGCAGATTTCACTGGAACTGCCACACTAGCTCAGGGCCAAGGATCATATGCAGGACCCCCGAGTCATCTGTTCTGTCTCTGAACCCTTCAAGAGACACTGTGGGATGCTCAAGCTTGGGTATTGAGTGATATCAAATGACTTTAGTTTGTAGTATCAACTATGGTTACAATAGATTTTATATGATTGGAATAAACTTCCTGATGATGCTTTGTTGCCAAGGACCTCATTTATAGAAGAATTGATGGAATTGATGTTAGCCTTCAGGGCTGCTCAATAGATGGCCTTTTTCAGTCAAAGAGTCATTCTGGACAGATGATGAGATGACAGAGTGATGGATTTCTTTGCTTTGGGGACTCTAATCATCAAGAAGTGTGTGTGTGGGGGGAGCTGAAGATGAGCTAAAAGATAAAGAAAGAAAACTTCTCTTCCATAAGAAGAAATTGGAGTTCCTCACATCCCCTTTCCCAACTTGAAAGCCAGCAAGAAAGTTGTCTCTACACAACCGTGATTATGCTGAGGAGACTGTGTGGTCACCTTATTTGTCCTTGTGTGTTTGCATGGCTTGAACTTTTTACTCTTGCCTCATGTTAATAACTCTACAGCTAAGTTAGTACTCTGTACTAGTTTAAAATTTTCCTTTGGGAACCTATACCATCTCTTCTTGTACTAGCTGTTCCTCTTTTATTGAATAGTAGCAACTGTGCTACCCAGTTTTAAATCCATACTTGGCGAGTTCTCTATGCAGGCAGAAAGGCCAAAGGAGGTGATAGGGTCAGATTTACTTGACTTTTTATAAGAAATTTAATTCTTTATTTTAAAAGAAGTTTGCCAAGTGATTACATTAAAAGTAAATATATCTACACTAACATCTTTTGACTCAAATTAGGATAAGCTATGCTTTGAATTTAGATGAGATGAATTGTTGAACTGAATAAAGATTTATTCAAAATTCAGCAAGCATTTATTGATTTTTCACCGTCGGCCAAAAATTGTGTTACATACTATGAGGCTTATATTTATAAACGAGGTAATGCCTGCCTTCAAATTACTCACAGTCTCTTGAGGGAGACATATAATAAAAGATTAATGCCACATTGTAATTAATATTTAGGTATAAGTAAGCACAGGAGGCTATGAAGCTATTTTGGGGACTCCAGACTGGGAACATCAGGCTCAGAAGATCACCCATTGAAATGCCAAAGACTTCTATGATCCTTAGTTCTTTGAGCATCCCAAACACTCTTTATACATTGCAAGGTTTGATACCTCTGTCTTCAGGTCTTTTCTCAAAAATCACTTTCCTACTGAGATCTTCCCTAATCATCCTATCATCCTATTCAAATTTATACCTTGTGTCTGCTCCCCATTCCTTACTCTTCTTTCTTTCTTTCTTTCTTTCTTTCTTTCTTTCTTTCTTTCTTTCTTTCTTCCTTCCTTCCTTTCTTTCTTTCTTTCTTTCTTTCTTTCTTTCTTTCTTTCTTTCTTTCTTTCTTTCTTTCTTTCTTTCACCAGAATAATTGGTTATGATATTTTTGTTATTATTATTATTATTATTAATCACCTATCTCCTTCTCCCTTTATTGGAAATGTGAGTTTCATTCTAATAGAGTGGTATTTTCAGCACCTAGAATACTGGCTTTCACATAGGAGGTGCTCAGTAAGTATTTGTTGACCAAAAGCAAGGATGAGGAGTCTTATCATTTCACAGAGTTATAGATATATCTAATGCCCTATCCATTTTAATTTTATTCTTTACTTAGCCAACCAATATTAAGGAAAAATATTAGATAAAAGTTGATGGGAAAAGAGTCATCTTGCAATTACTTAAATAATATTTGGTGAATGCCTATTACATACTAGGCACAGTGTTGTATGATTTTGTGCATACAGTGAAGCTCAAGAGAGATCTTTGCCTTCAAATGTCTTATACTGTAATTGGTGAAAGAGATATGAAACAATGTATAAAAATAACACATATGAAAATAATATGAGATGTCTTAAGCAGAAAAAGAGGAAGAGCTAAAGGAATGCCTAAGCAACCTTGGCTGAGATGACTGAGGGTAGGGTGGTTGGTCAGGGAAAGATTCCTGGAAAATATAAAACTTGACTTTGGGTATAGTATTTAAGGAGGAAGAAATGAAATGTATGGGGCAGGGGTGATGGTGGTAGAGAAATGTAAGCTGCAGGGCATCTCACTTATGGGGAAGACTTGCAAATAATGGCACTGGGAGGTATGCTACAACATGAAACAGTCCTGAGATATTTACATGAGGCTTCTTTAGAGGAGTTATCTTGGGAAGCAGTGAACTTACTCTAACAAGACTACCTTTGTTCCAGCCATTGTGAAATTCCCCCTTTGAAAATGATCTTCAGAGACTTTCTCTTTTGAATTTTCTCCCAGGGGCATCCTGAATTATTGGAGAACATATTTAATAGTTTGAGAAAAGCCAATAGTAGTTCAGGGTCAAGTTGAATACTATAGACTGAATGCTTGTGTGTCTCCTTTCACCCTAGTTCACATATGAAATCCGAATGCCCAAGGTGATAGCTTTTGGAGGTGGGGCCTTTGGAAGGTGATTAGGTCATGAAGGCTCTCATGGGATTAATAATGAGATTAGTGTCCTCATAAAAGAGACCTCAGAGAGCTCTCACACTCTTTCTGTCAGATAAGGATACAATAAGAAGAGAGCTATCTATGAATTAGGAAGTGGGCTCTTACCAGACATACAATCTGCTGGTACCTTGATCTTGGACTTCCCAGCCTCCAGAACTGTGAGAAATAAATGTTTGTTGTTTATAAACTACTAGTCTATGGTATTTTGTGATAACAACCTGAGACACTGGGTTAAGAAAGTGACTGATCAAACCAAGCAATACTGTTTGGGACTCAACTGAAGTGTGATTTTAAATAAATGAGCTAGATTTCCAGATGTGCCTCAATACATTAGAACTGAAGGCAACTTCAAAGTCAGGATTTAAAAACACATGGAGGAGAACTGTGCCTTTGGCATAAGTCACCTTTTAAATAAAAATTTTAAATCCTTTTAATTACAGTTGACATACAATATTATATTATTTCAGGTGTACAACATAGTGATTAGACATTTACATAACTTACAAAGTGATCACCTCAATAAGTCTAGTATCCATCTGACACCCTACATGGTTATTAAAATATTATTGACTATATTTCCTAGGCTGTACTTTACAGCCCATGATAAGTCATTTTCCAAGATGATTGTTTTGAGAGCCATTGCTCATTTGGTTGAATAATTGTTTAAAAACAACAACAATGACAAAAACCCAGCATCACTCCTTAATAAGTCACTCTTCACAAATGTGAATATGGGTTTCTATATTCTCTGCATTCCTTCTATGAGACCTTTGCATGTGGAAATGTTTTCCCTGCTTCTATGTTTATTGGAATTGAACCAATTAGCTGTGATGATGAAAAATGACCTTTCTTGACTCAAGAACAACATAGACTCTATGTTGAGCAAAATTTCAGCTCCTATTTAATTACTAGTTGAATAATATTGGTGTGGTCAAAGGAGGTAATTAACTTTGACTTAGTCCTTAATAAAAGAGAAAAGTCAGGCAATGGCTATATCATAGAACAAGAGATGTGAGGACACAGAGTAACCCATTCCATTTCTCCTATTCCTTTATGCTCTGCTGTACTCCCCAAACAGACTTTGGCTTTGGGCCTGAATCCTGAAATACTCAGATGACTGGCTCGCTATATTATTGATAATCTCTAAACTTTGCCTCAGCTTTACTGGGTAGATGTCATTTCCATGTCCTTCAGCATTGAATTTTTTTTTTTTGTGGTAGAGGAATTATAATCACCAACCATTTCTACTTTATATATAAATGGAGAGACCAATAATCAAACTAAACATTTGGAATCCATATAATTTATTCAGTTATAAGATCATGCATAAGCTTTTGACAGGACCAAGAGCTAATGGATAATATTAAAAAGGCAGACCTGGTTACTAGAAAGTAATTTACCTCCATGTGTCCATCCCATTGTGCACCATCAGAGAGAGGAGAGGTAAGTATAGATATCAACCAGGCTAGAGTTTCACTAGCTTCTGACAAATAGATCCTAAGTGCCAGGGATCACTTGGTAAGAACCAGCCTTATTAAAAGTGGCAAGGTCAAGTTTCAGGAATGGCAGTTCAATTGTCACATCGGTTTTAACATCCACAGGACTGATGGCCTATATGGCATAATGGAGCCTCCTAGTTATAGGGTCCTGGAACTCACATGGCATTAAAGTAGAAAGGGGCCAGGAAGGGTAATTCATTTTTTCAAATTCACATTTAATTAATGTACAATTTTTCATTATTTCTTAAGGTGGGTTAGACTTATCTCCAACACAAGAATTCGTGTTCCTTGGATATAGTACAGAATATTTACACTTAGACTGTTTCTACTTGGGTTAGAAAATGTGGGACTCACTGGAGACACATAGTTGATTATCTGTTGAGCTATTGTAGGAACTAACCATTTGTAATTATTACTGGGTGTCCCAATATCTGCAGAAATAAAAGGAGTTGTGGGGGGAGGGAGGGAGATAAAGTGTGTATTGCTTCAGGCAAAGTGCCAAGAGACAAATTATTTCACAGCAGACGTTTCTACCATCCATAGCTCTCAGAGCTGCGTAAGACATTTAGCTGCATGGTTTTAGCTTTTTATTTGTGATTGCTGTCAGATCTGTAATTTTAACGGCAATGTACTAACTGGTATTTAAGTAGGAAAAGAGAGGCTGTGTATTTGCAATGAAGCGCAGGAAGAGCAGGAAAACACGAGCAAGTTGGCACTTTGTAGATCATTATTGCCCTTGCTTAATAAAGCAGTAGATGCTTCCAAATTGCTTTGAAGTGGTTGCCAACTTCCTCACAGCCCTGTGAAACCTGATACTTCTGCCTTTAAACAGTGTGTGAAAGTGCAAATGGTAGTACTTGCAAATTCATTCAGGGACTTCCAAACCCGTCTAAGCAGGAAATGGGAACAAGGAGACTGAGAAAGGAGGGGGAAACAGCCTCTACAAGATTCCCTGGTTGGACGTCAGATTTGGCTGACTTTTATGCAGACTTGAACTTTACAGAGATAAACACTGGTTTCCTCAAAGGATCTAAAGGGATTAAAGGAAGGAACTTTGGTCTTCTTAATCTATATTTTTTAATGTAATAAGCTTATGGCAGAGTTAAGTGAGAGCCAGCTCAACCCACATTTAATAAAAACACTTATTGGGCTACCAAATTTAATAGATCCATTTTAGAAGGTGGTAATTAGTGTCCAAATAATAAAGGTGAATAGGTCAGAAGAATATTTTCCATGCTTGAACTGAGATGACTCTTGCAACAGACCAGCTCAGCCCTAAGGTTGAAATTTTCTGTTATCGGCTTTTCCTTCCTGGGCAGGGGATCCATGTGTTGAGATTCTTGAAAATGTCCAGTCATTTTATTAGTGCTACACAGGAAAATAAGGAAGCCTTATTTCCAGACCTGCATTAGGGCCTTGGCGATGCACTCACAATCTCTGTTGCCCTGGCAGAGAATAAGGTAACTAGATTGTTATCTTTGCTTCATTTGCTTGCTAACAAAGTGGTTTAGAACAAAGGTTGACCTTTTGGCTGCTCATTGCCTGCTGAATTGTGTAGGAGAGTCAGAAGTGAGCTATTTCTGAAGCAACAAGCCACTAAGTCAGAAGAGCAGAAAGATGACTTTCTTGTGCTACACACAGGGAGGTACAAAAGAGTTTTTATTTGAACACCAGTCTAACAGCAGCAAAAATCCTCTCCATATATTCGTCATCTGGGTATAGGGCCGATCTCCAACTCTGTTTTACCATGAAAAAACAACACACCCATAGTCTGCAGCAGCATTGCTCAATAAACTTACTACACTGAAGGAAACGTGCTATATCTGCACTATCCAAGATGGTAGCCACAAACCATGTGTGGCTGCTGAGACTGAGGAACTGGTTTAGTTTTACTTATTTTTAATTCACTTTAAGTGGCCACGTGGGCCTTGTGGATTTTATATTGGACAGCCCAGTTCTAGAGGGACGAGTGGCAGGGATGTGAGCACCTGTTTCCTGTGCAATTTAAACTTGATGAGGTATGTATGTTTTTAAAGTTGGGAGCTTCCATTTATTTTTCTCATGAAACTGCAATGCCGATCATAAAAATAAGACATGTCCCTGCAGTATGATAAGGCTCTTATTAAAAACAAGACGAGCAATGAAAATTATATATATAGCTCTATAGATGTGGTTCCAGGTGTTCCTAGAGAATGACTGATGATTATTTCTTGGCCAAATCTTTGCTGTGATGAGAATTGGTGATGTCTCAGCAAGCACACCACTCTCCTACTGTCTGTCATTCGTGCTTGGATGCAGGGTTCCTGCACTTTTATCTGTGTTGGGGAGCTGTCTAACTCCTTTCCAAGCCATCTCTCTGAAAACCAAAGCAAAACAAAAGCAATAAAACAGAGAGAGGAAGATGTGCTAGGTGTGGGAA
Organism: Myotis myotis; assembly: GCF_014108235.1. Classification (NCBI taxonomy): domain Eukaryota; kingdom Metazoa; phylum Chordata; class Mammalia; order Chiroptera; family Vespertilionidae; genus Myotis; species Myotis myotis. The sequence goes on along the minus strand of NW_023416390.1, from coordinate 27,861,511 downwards.
AATGCTTTAATGACACAGGTTTCAACTTGCTACCAAGTTATTCCGTACATGACAGTAACTCACTCATTTGGAATTTTGAATAAGCTCTCCGTGGAAGCACTTTTATAATTTGCTAGTTTTCAAGACTAATCTCTAATAGTCTGTCTTACCTATAATGGAGTTGATATACAGTATGTTTGCAATAAAAATATTAGAAAATATTTCTAATTGTTAATGGAAACACACATCAAAAATCAGCAATATGGCCCTGGCTGGTGTGACTCAGTTAGTTGAAGCATCATCCCATATGCTGAAAGGTCACAGGTTCAATTCCTGGTCATGGCACATATCCAAATTACAGTGTGATCCCTGATTGGGGTGCTTGCAAGAGACAACTGACCTGTGTTTCTCTCTCATATTGATGTTTTTCTCTCTCTCTTTCTCTTCTTCCCCCTCTCTCTCAGATCAATTTTTAAAAATCAGAAATATGAATTATTTAATGGTGCTCTCCAAAAATATGTATGAAGTTTGAAAAATTGAGTAAGAGAGAATTTTTAGTTTCATTTTATTTTGAAGAGCTGAATACACAAAAAAGCAGATTAAACTTTGAAGGAGAGGGAGAATGAAGAAGATATTTTGGGTATTCTGGATTTATTTTTCAGGATGTATGTACTTATTAACCCTAGTCCTATATTTCACTTCAAATATTTCATATCAAAGAAAATGTCTTCCCTTTTCTTGTCTCTATGCATATCAGTAGGGCTGCTCTTAGAATCACCACGTAGTCTTGTTTTGATTTGAGTGGAACAAAGAGCAGGCGAGAAAGAAAAATTGGGAGCGAAAAAGAGACTTGTGTAATGGGCAGGAGTTGAAAGAAAGAGAAAAAGAAGTAGTCAAGGTTTAAGATGATTGCTGAAGTGAAATTCACACACTTGTGAAAAATGATCATCCTCATTTATAGAGCATTTCTATTCACTACCAGGTACTGAACTAGATTATTAACATTAATTATTTCATGCAATTCTTATGACACCCCTATGAAGTAGGTCTTTCCCCCCATGCCTCCAATGGGGGAACCAAAGTTTAGAGGTGAAACAACTCACTCAAGGTACTCTCTCACCACATCCAGATAAAAGTGGATGGTCTATTTTTAAATGCAAAAGCTGAGTGCCAAAGCTTCTGCCCCTTCCATTGCAACAGGTCCGAGACTGCACTGAGCATGGTGAAAATGGAAGACCTGGGTGGTCATGATGAATATGAGCCTTTGAGAAGGATAAAAAGAGGTGCTGAAGAGGGCATTGGATGGTTCCTGATGCTTGACACCAGGACCCCAAGAGAACTTAGGAAAAGAGTTATGAGCTTCTGAGAAGTGAGGTGGGATTGATCATGGGGCAGCTGGCTAGAAGCAGGCATCATAATTTTATTTTATTTCTTTTAAAAAAATATTTGTATTGATTTCAGAGAGGAAGGGAGAGGGAGAGAGAGATAGAAACATCAATGATGAGAGAGAATTATTAGTTGGCTGCCGCCTGCACACCCCACATTAGGGATCAAGCCCACAACCTGGGTATGTGCCCCTATCAGGAGTCAAACCATGACCTCCTGGTTCATAGGTCAACCCCTGAGCCATGCTAGCTGGGCACGTCAGAATTTTAATAAACCAGCAATTCCTAATGCAGGAACACCTCCTGTTGCATCTGTGTTAATGAAAGTTCATTATCACAGAGGAAGAAGTTGAGATAACTTGCAAACTTGGACTGTTGGAACCATTGCTGGGAATGTGTTGGATAGTGGGTGGGTTTGCAAAGCTTACCTTTCCAGGGACTTTACTTTGGAGAATGCTCTCTCTGATCTCAAGGGGTAAACTATGCAAAAAGATATATTCATTCATGCAATCAACCTTTTTAAAAAATATGAATCTTTATCATTGAAAGTATTACATGTCCCCTTTATTCCCCCATTGACCTCTTCTAGCTTGCCCCTGCAGTCCCCTCCCTCACCCCAGGCCTTCACCTCCCTATTGACTGTGTCCATGGGTTTTGCATATTCAACCTTTTTTGGATACCTGCCACACATTGTCAATCCTTCCACATTCCACAAATATTGAATGAGTGCCTACTATGTCTCAGGCACTCTTCGAGGCCACAACTGTGAAACCAACTTGACATATTGGACAATGCCTTCAAAAAGTTAAATTTTAATTTATTTAACCTCTTATTTTAGTACAAACTCCTCTCTACCCCTTGTCCCATAATACTGTGTGATATTAAAATGCTACTTGAAGAAACTGAGAACATTTTCCTGTAGTGTATTTATAACTTCTTTGGATTTAGGGCTTGACATGGCTGAATAGAAAACTAAATATAACCAGCATTTGTGTTTTCCCTCCTAAGCCTGTTGGGCATTGGAAAGGAAGGAGAGAACACAGGCTTTGTGAAAAAGACTTCCAGTGCTAATAAACAGCTGTATGTATCTCAGGGAAACCATTTGTAACTAAAAATAGAGTCTATCTAACTATAGCAACTCAGAGCATTTAATACCCAGATTCTTCATGGGCAGAAATAAATTCTAAAAGGGTATATGAGTAAGGAGGGTGGAGTGGTAGTGTTGAAGGGGTCAGAAGAGCTGTGGCCTGGAATCCAGGGTTTCATTAATCTGCACGTGAGCTTCAATCAAATATGCCTATTGCATCCACAGGAGATTTTTTGTCTCAAAGACAATTAGAAATCAGTGGGTAGCAATGCAGTTAACAGGAAAAACAGTGCACATGGGCTATTTTTAGCACACTGAGCCACATTGTTAAGAATAAAAAACAAACGAACTGGGGAGAGTAAGTAGAAAAAAAAAGGAAATCTAAATACTCAAAGGAAAAGAGAATATATACTTATTTGTGCATAACTATGGTTCCTAAAGATGCGAGATATATCCAGAATATAGAGGTTATTAATCTTTAAATGGCTATTTTTGTATTTTATTAATATTTGTTAAATTCAGATGTATAGAAGGCTGCTTTCTAAGATGAATTATAACTTTAATTTCTTTTTGTTGGCTAGTGTTTTGCACTCAACTCTGTCTCTCTCCCCTCAAATTCACATGTTGAAGCTGTAACCCCCAATAGGATGGCATTTAGAGGTGAGGCCTTTGGGAGGTAATTAGATTTAGATGAGGTCATGAGGGTGGGTCTTGGCAGTGGAAGATGACCTGTTTTCATATATATATAGGTAAACACATTGAGGAGCAACAACGTCCCAAACTGACAGATTCTGAGCCTGGTAATGCTTATTTATAATGTATTTGGTGACTGCCCTCCTTGCAACAGCAACACTCTGATTAACTTGAGAAATTAAAACATAATTATTTTTTGAGGAATGGAATCATTCATCTAAATCCCTCACCCATACTATCTCATTTTCATTTGTATTTTGAGGTCAAATTATAGTGGCGGGTGTAACAGTACTGTGTTACTGATGGAAAAGCTCAGTAAGAGAAGGTTAAGTAAAGAGATAATTTCTTTCTTTCTGTCAAATGCTTCCTCAGAAACTTAAAAATAATTACCTTTTATTTTTAGAGGACTCAGACCAACCATTCTTAAATTCTGTTGAAGCACTGTCGTTGATGTTGTGTTTTTTCTTTTTGCAGTGATGAAGACGCCAGAGCTGAGAAAGAAATTCCATTGCTGGCCTCAGATGTATATATCCAAACGTGGGTAAAAACAAGGAAGTAGTTATAGCACTGTGTATCGTTGAAGTCTTCTTGGTTAACAATGGAATGAAACAAAACAAAAGAGAACAAAATTAATGCATTGTGGCCAACCTCCATCCCAGGACTGCAGAACCATCAGGTAGAATTGGATGATTTTTGTTGTTCTGCTTTCTAGGTTGTTTTAATGCAATGTGAATAATATTAAGTTGAACCATATGAAATTGCCACATTTGTGGATCAAAAATGGTCAAATGTTGGCAATGTCTTATGGTCATACTGAGAGTGGCTATTTCTAGGTTTATATTGCACAGGTTGATTGTAAAACTCATCAGTAGTAATAGCTCAGGTATTTTCTTTTAAAATTTATTTATTGTCTAAAGTTTTAAATATGTCTCCTTCCTCCCCCCACCCCGCCCCACTTGACCCACCCCCAAAGCTATTCCCACCTCGGGAAAGCCCCCACCACCCCAGTTCTGTGTCCATTGATGATGCTAATATGCATGCATACAAGTCCTTTGGTTGTTCTCTAACCCCCCCACCCCCCATTTGTCTCTGGATCTATTCTTGTTCATCAAATTGTGTTGATCATTATATCCCACATATGAGTGAGATCATATGATATTTATCTTTCTCCAACTGGCTTATTTCACTTAGCATAATGCTCTCCAGTTCCATGCATGCTGTTGCAAATGGTAAAAGTTCCTTCTTTTTATAGCGGCATAGTATTCCATTGTGTAGATATACCATAGTTTTTTAATCCACTCATCTGCTGACGGGCACTTAGGTTGTTTCCAAATCTTAGCTATTGTAAATTGTGCTGAATAGCTAGACATTTTCAACCTTCTTCTCCCACCTCTTACTCTATTGCTATGATTAATTGACATTTCCATATGATACAAGCTTCCTGAATGTACTCAGATTTTCCTGAAATACCAAAAATGGGAGGCGGATAAAGAGAGAGGCCATTTATAATAACAGTTTTTATCATCACGAGTATTAAGAGCCTGTGGCACAGATGAATTCAGCCTTGGGCCGTGTGCAGATGTCCACAGCTCTCTCCCTCACAAGAGGAAGGGTGAGTGGAGTTGTCACAATTGCAGGAATGACCAGGAATCAGCTCTGACTTATTGAAGAAGTCAATCATTTTCCAATTGCAGCAATGAATTATTTCTAATATCCATGGAGCCCTGACCCTATAGTTGGGAAGACTCGATGTTGCCTGTTAGACTATGGTGACAAAGGAGTTAAATTCTAAAGACTTAAGGATGGGCTCTAGGGACCATGTACAATGGGGCTGTCCAGGGACTGCCAAAAAGTCCATGAATTCCACACGTCTGGGAAACCCTTTACAGTTCAGGTCCAATCTGTAAGTTAAAGTCATTTGCTTAAAAAACCCTCCCAAACCCTGGACAGGGCCTTGGTGGCTGAGATCACTCACTCACGGTGCAGCATCAAGTCTGAGCTAGAATGTCTCATAAGCAGGACCACCAGGCCCGTTGTCTCATAAGCAGGACCACCAGGCCCGTTACCAGCATTTCAGAGAGCATCAAATGAAAGCAATTATAGAAGGCTATAGTTGATAAAGACTGTATATCTAAAACTGCCACTTAAAGCAACTATAGACTGAGAACCATTTGCAGCTGATAGAAAATACCTTGCTGCAAAGAAACAGCCTTAGACCCCCTGGAAATGGGTCTTCAGGGAACAGAATCGGGACTCTGGCAGCAGGAGAGGATGCCAACAGGCTAGGACAGAGACAGGATACTTAGCCCTACGTGGCTAAGAATTTCCACCAATTCCTTAGTGAGAAAGGCTTGGGAGTGAATACCAGAACTTTACAGAATGGCACTGTAGTTTGTCTTTTAGATGTGATGGTGGTGCTGTGGTTCTGCTGGGGTGTGTGCGTGTGTGTGTGTGCGTGTGTGTGCGCACACACACACATATGCTTATGTTAATTAGTAATCTCTAGTTTTTTATTTCAGAGCATGGGTTTCATCATTTTCAGTGGACTCTTTATAAAGGCTCAAGTCTTTATAAAATAAAAGAGTTTGTTAAAATTTTAATATACGTATTTGTACCAGGTAGAATCAACTGTTAAGTTCTTATGTGATTCAGATCTTTGGAGGAAGCCGACCAGACAGAATTCTCCCCAGAGTGTGCCAGGGCAAGGCCCCTGCCACCTGGGCGGGTCCCCTGATACGTTAGGACAACAGCATACTTGCTTGTGCTCACGTACTCATTGCTCATATTTGGCAGAGGTAGGCAGGGAAGCACATTTACATATTCTTTTTATTTTTTTTTAAAAGCAGAGTTTGAGGAGGAAGAGAATTAAATTGGAAAGGCTTTCAAAATAGCTGTATAAATGAATGCAGCCAATTGGATGACATGATATATTGAAAAAGGGAAAAATACTTGCATTTTAGGAACAAATACTTGGATTATTACTTAAATTACCCCCCCCCCAAAAAAAAAAAGCGGGGGAGGAAACAGAAGACCTATAAAATGCAGGTGAAGACTTTAATACCAGGTCAGAATTAAATGACCAGGATATGTTTTATCATACTTTGAATTTCTTGGTTGGACAACGAGAAAGTATGATGACAGAAAGAAAGCATGAACTCTATTGCTTGTGGACACTCAGAGTCAAGTGCCAATAAGACTTCTATAACCTTCAGCAGGTGAGACACACACTCTGAGCAGCTCAAATATAATTCTGGAGCATGAATTTCTAGTCTGTTTGCTGTCTGTTAGAGATGATGGATCCTTTCATTGTTGGTGTCTGCCATGTCTTAGCTGTTTCCCTGGGAAGAAATGCCACCTGTGCCCATATTAAAAGTTGAACTTGAACAAGGAGTCGAGAGCCAGGCGCTAGTTACAGCTATGGGCTGCAGGATTGCCAGTCACTATAATTAACAATATTGTCGTGCCATGATCCTAAAAGTCACATATTTTAATAATACCTAAAAATATTTGTGGAACAAGGCAGGATCTATATAACAAAATTATACATTTTGCACCATTTAAGCAATTTGTGAAAAAACTCTCAACCTACCAGACTGAAATTAGAGATTTCCACTTGGCAGCCTTGATTTTTGAGGGCTCCACTGGAAAGATGTGAATAGTTTCATAAAAAAGGGGGAGGAGATATTAAATTTAAAGAAACAAGCTGACTTAGTTATTGTTCATTAACATCTCTTAGGGCAGGGCAGAAGTGGGCAGGATTCCATTTCTATGGCCTCTTATTTGAAAACAGGCATTGACCAAAAAAATTTATTCATTTCTGTAGATTCTTTTAAAATTTGAAATGAACTCTATGTTAATAAACACTGCCTTTATAACAATTCAAAGTGTGTTCATTTTTTTTTTTTGGACACCCTGTGTTTCTTTTTTTAAAAAAAATATTTTTTTTTATTGATTTCAGAGAGGAAGGGAGAGGGAAAGAGAGATGGAAACATCAACAATGAAAGACAACCATTGATTGGCAGCCTCCTGCACACCCCCTACTGGGGATGGAGCCTGCAACCAGAGCATGTGTCCTTGGCTGGAATTGAACCTGGGACCCTTCAGTCTGCAGGCCGACACTCTATCCACTGAACTAAACCGACTAGGGCTATATGTGTTTCTTAATGCACTAGATGACAGGGCCTAGCAACAGGGCACACAGCGATGCACACAGCAAGCTTCTGGGCCTCCCCACGGTTGTAACGTGCCATGGAAACATCTGAGAAGGTTACTGCTGACGAGTCACATGTGCAGCACTTATTAGTCTGGCTTATTGCCTCCTTTCATAACCGAAGGAAATGCTAAATTTCAGCTCAAGGTTAGTAGGTCAGGTACAGGTCAATGATAATAAAGAAGTAATATTTTCCCTTCTCCAGTTTCATAGCCCCCTGAATTCTCTCCAGGGACCTCTTGTTAAGAACCCCTGGCCATGCTTTCCTTGGTTGTTTTCACAGGAGGAGGGGTGGGTTATTTGCCTGATGACTTTGGGAAAAGAAGCAAGGCCCTCTCAGCTCCGCTCTGCTCTGCTCTGCCTCTTGCTGGCTTCTTTCTTTTTCATGCAGCTTGTCTGCACAATGCATACCTTCCTGCTACTCTCTGTCCTGCAGAGTGGCCTGCTCCTATAAGGGGAACTGCAGTTTTAAACTGTGTCAGACACTAAGTGGGCAAATCTATCCCTCTTAGGGGTCACTGTTCACAGCCCTTTGTGGTGGTACTAAGTGGCCCAATCCAGTTTTTACCAGAAATAAAGCTGCCAGAGGTCTCCCAAAGTCTGCCTCCTCTGTGGACCTCCCATTGGATCCCCAGGCAACTTGAGGGTGTGACTGAAGGGCATAGACTCTGGAGGCAGACAGCTTGGGTACGTCCTACTTGGGACTTTGTGAAAGCAATGGGTTTCTTGGTTTCAGTTTTCCCATTTGTAAAATGGGATGATAATAGAACTTACCCCATACTGTTATATGAGAATGTAAGGAATTTATCCACATAAAGGTGTTAGAAAGATATTGAGAAGGGGGTGCATGCTCAATAAACGCTAGCTGTTAGAATTCTGCATGGGGTGTGGGGAAAGGTATGCTATTGATTGAGCCCCCAACCCTAGCAACTTTTTCCTGGAAACTAAAATATCTGTCCTGCATGGATTAAGTTAACTAGGTGCCTACAGATCATATCTGCCTGTGCTGGATAAATACGAAGTGTCCCACTAGGGCCTATTTTGGGAGAGACATCATCCCAGAATATGTACTGATTATTAAATTAGTGAGACATAAGTCTGAACTCTATGAAATTGACAGTTTTGTAAGCCAAAAAATGAGTCCATATCAATAATTCCATGTGATTGAGCCTGATACATCCATCTGGTTGTTAAATAGCCATTGTCTCCCAGACCCCAAAGGACCCCCCCCTTCCCCCAGAATTCCCTAGAGCTCTCCAACCAAAGGAATCCCCAAGATCTTTTTGTGGTGCTGAAACTGACATTCTTTCTGACTATTTGGTGCCTTATAGTTATTCAGGGGAGGGCTTTTAAGAGTTTCTTACTTGCTGAGGATCTGATGACATATGTTAGGTGTTGAGACCATATAAGACCCTCAACTCATGGTTTGGACTTCAATTTTCTTAAGCAATCACTTAAACAAACAAAGAATTCAAGGCCTCCAATGGTTTAATTTGGAACATCAGGCATCCATGACATTGCTTATCTCCATGCTGTGCCCCTGTAAGTCAATGATCTCAGATCTCAAACATGTTAAAATTTAATACTCTTTGATCATTCATAGGGCAAATATTTATGTGCTACACACTGGTGATAAGCAAGACCCAGTTCCTAAACTACACTTAAAATCTAGATCTTTCTATTTATGAAGTAAAAGTTTTAGTAAGGTTGTTTGCTACTCTCTCTTTTGTGAGATCATGTACACAAACACAAATACATACAGAATGAGAACTAGATATATTTGCTCCATTGTAAACATCTCTCCTTCTCCAAATAGGGAATTATAATCACCATTCTTCCACCTCAACCTCTAACACACTAGTATAAAATATAAGGGCCAGAGAAACAAACTGAAATAAAAAGGCCCAGGATACATGTGCTTATTTTCCCTTGTGACTTAAGACCAATTGACTTCTCCCATGTCTCAGTGGACTTTGGTGTGCAAGACCCACGATAACACCAAACATTTGTCACCGGGCTGCAAAGGCTGCGCGTAGGCAAGCCAGGCCACCTGCTTGGAGAGGCCTGCTTCATTTCCCAGCCAGCATGTGCAGATACGGAGAGGTCCAGACTGAACTCAGCAGTGAGCTCATGCTCAGATAAGCAAGGTCAGGCGTCCCTGGGGACACAGGCAATTACAGAAAAGGCAGCTCATTGCAGGCCCACAAATAGGCTGCCATTTGCTTCTTGCTTTCTTTGGGCTTGGGGCCAATGTTGTTCCGGGAGAATTATATTGTAATATTCAGCTACCAAAACAAAACAAAACAAAACAAAAGCCTGTGCTTATCTTATTGTGAGTATAATAAATAGTCTTATTAATGTAAGCCATCTTGAGTTTTTACAGATCCAGGGGCCTCATTTTTTCACTTTTTTAAAAAAATACCTTTTTTATTGATTTTTTTTACAGAGAGGAAGAGAGAGGGTTAGAGAGTTAGAAACATCGATCAGCTGCCTCCTGCACACCTACTGGGGATGTGCCCGCAACCAAGGTACATGCCCTGGACCGGAATCAAACCTGGGACCTTTCAGTCTGCAGGCCGACACTCTATCCACTGAGCCAAACCAGTCAAGGCTCATTTTTTCACTTTTAAAGCAAATAGTTTCTTTTTTTTTAAATTGTCTAAAGTTTTACATATGTCTCCTTTTTCCCCAGTTGGCACCACCACCACCCTCCCCGCCCCCTGCAAGCAATTCTCACCCTGGGCAAGCCCCTACCACCCCAGTGTCTGTGTCTAAAGTAAATAGTTTTTTAAAAAGTGTTTGCTTTTTGTTTATTTTAAAACCATTTTGTGTATATTTTTATATGTGTGGTCCACTGTTGCACATAAGTAAGCAGTTTTTTGTTTTTTTTATCCAAAGTAATGTAACTGCTAATATTACCAGGTGACTACATTATATATATGAAGTGTTCTTTAGATCTTTATGCCCAAAGATACTTTTGATTGGAAGTTTCTCAGAGGCGCTAGTTATGAGGTTCATATTGGGATGAGGATATTTACAAAGAGCTATGCATATTCATGTAGTAATTTCTAATGAGCAAAATGACTTTCCAATAACCACTCTAGCTCTGTGTCCAAGGAGCAATGTCCCTAATTGCCCTGTGATAAACTATGAACAAAACCCACAGCTGGATAACAGATAGTGGTACAATCTGTCAATAAAACCAATACTGTTATGCCTCACCAGCTCTGCTCACTTGTTAGAGTGCTGAAAGCAGAATTTTAATGGAGAATTATTTGAAAGACCAGCACGCTGGAACACATCTCGGCTTGTATGGTATGATGTGGTCAAATTTGTTATCCTTCAAAGCTAATCATAAAGGAGCAAGAGCGCATACAAAAATATTTAGGTAAAAAGTCTTCTCCTTTGAAGACTTACGTGTCTTAAAGGAGGACCCGGCCAGGATTATCGGGTCTCAGATCAAACATTTATTGTGCCTGTTTCTTATGCAGGGACACTGTGTACCAGAGCAGTGCGATTACCATTTAAATAGGCTAACCTTCACTTCAGGTTGGTAAACACTTTCATCACAGAAGTATTCTCTGTCTGCTTTATGATGTTTATTATTAAACATTTTGTTGTATTAAATTTGCTGAATTCCTAAATAATTTATTAGGTGATTTAAAAAATATTACTCTGATTTGTGTAGGTGGAAATTGCCATGATTTTGTATTCAAGGTGAGTAATTGAGCATATTGAAATTACTTTTCAGGAAGCCACGGAGTAATGAGATTAAGACCCAGACAGTGGGTGAGACTGGTAACCGTGGATGCTCATTGCCCCACAGGCTTTTTCTTTTTGTTAACCCCTCACCCAAGGATTTTTCCATTGATTTTTAGAGGAAGTGGAAGGGAGGGGGATAGACATGGAGAAACATGAATGTGAAAGATACATCAATTGCCTCCTGTACATGCTCTGACCAGGACCAGGGACGAAGCCTGTAACCAGGGTATGTGCACTTGACCAGAATCCAGCCCAGGATACTCTATCCACTGAGCCAAAGAGACTAAGGCCCTACATGATTTTTCAATGTCCTTCTGATAACAGCCCCTTGTTTTCCTTTTGCTCCTAACCCTGACCATTGCACGTGAACTTGGTGAGGCTGGCAGTCACAGTGACCTACACTCTCTTGACCACAAAAGCCAGGCACATGACTAAAGGTACCCCTTTGTCTTGGCTTCAGTGATTGGTTCAGAGGTTGGCACATGGCCAAAAGTGAGCCACTCACTGACAGCATCCTCTAAAAATTTTCTGTCAGAGTTAATTTTTATTTTTGTCTGGAGTTGCTAAGCAGAAAGCCACCAGGGGACATCTTGGAGAGACACAGGCTGAAGAACAGAGTTGAACGAGGTTGAGAGAAAGATGAGAAATGGAGAGCTGGAGTGCTGAAGACATGCTTTAGGCCCTGACACCAATTGTGTCTGAAACCAGTGATGATTCCAGACGTTCCGGAAAAATGGGATTACCTTTTTTGCAAGGCTAGTTTGAGTTGAGTTTTCAACATTTAAAACTCAAAGAATCATGATAAATACCGAGGATTACCTGTTTGTTTAGGAAACATCCAAAGCAGATTTATCTTGATCAGAAAGCCTAAATATAATTACTACTTACAAATCCCACCCAAACAGGGGTCCCTCCAGTTAGGGTGGAAGACACAGTTTGGAAGATAGTCCTGCTAATTTGACAAACTATATTGTTATTAGAGACTCCTAAAAAGCCATTTTACACTCTTTCCACATGATTTCTTTTTCAGTTAAATATTGTACATTTATAGAGGGTGTCCTCTTTCTGAGATAATTCATTCCGTTTGTTGAGTTATATATCAAAGTGATATAGAAAGTAATAAAAGAACATTGCACAATAAAAGCAAAAGACAGCATACTGGGAGAGAGAGAGAGAGAAACAACAATGATGAGAGAGAATCATTGATTGGCTGCCTCCTGCATACCCCCTACTGAGGATCAAACCCTCAAACAAGGCATGTGTCCCTTGATCAGAATCAAACCCCAGACCTTTCAATCCCTAGGCTGATGCTCTATCCACTGAGCCAAACCAGCTAAGGCAGCATCCTTCCTTTTCATTTGGTAGTTATAAACACTACCTCAGAATTGACCACGTCTCATCTCCATGGTTGTTCTAAGAATATATTACTACTGTGGGACCTTTCCCGAAGACCATACATCCAGCTCTTTCTGATTTAATTTTCAAATTTTCTGATCCAACTGTCTGACCCTCACCCTCTGTGTCTGATTAACATTCACACCTTCATCTTGTCTTTATTTAGCCATCTCTTAGCTTTGATATGATTTCCAAGTTCCACTGTCCTCACCTCCAAACTTGCCATGCCTTCTTCTGAGCTATGTGTATTGAACACAGTCGTTTAGGTAAAAACTCCTCCTGGATGGACCGACACTTTAGGACTCTTCCATCCCTCACACTGATATTGATAAGTCTTCTTGCCTCCCAACTCTGGTCTGTCATTTCTAGGATGTGACATTAGAGTCCTTAAGGGAGCCTTTCCCAATCAGGTCTCTGAAATCTAAAATTTCAGTGGTTCATTCCCTTGTCTGCTTTCCTCCTTTGATAAGATGCTGGTATCTCTGGGAGAAGTGATTCAGGAAGCCTCATTAATAATGTTTTGCTTTGGCATCTGCTAGACATTATGAATGACTCTACAATATTCACTCGCTCCCCCACAACCACCACCTGTTGCCCCCCTCCCTGGCAGCAATGGGGATTGGGGTGATGATCCAACTCTAGGGAGGGAGAGACCCTAAGTCTCAGCCAATTATGGCAATTTTCTTCCCCTACCAGCCATTGGTTCAGGAATTCAGACAAAGCACATTTTTCCATGTAGGGCAACTCCATATGTAAATGGCATATGATGTGCAGTCAGACAGAGAGAAGACCTTGATTCAGTGTCTGGGGAAGGCATTTTTCTCTTCCTCCCTCCCCTGTCCCCATTCACATGCCTCTCTGTGGATATGAATGAAGAAGCGTAGGTCTCAGTGATTGGTACGTGTGGCTCAAACCACAGAGAAAACAGCCTTAGGAGGCAGCTGACACTGTATTGAGCAGAGCAGGCAGATAGAACGAACTTGAGTGTCTCGTGGCATTGTCCAGTCACTCCATTGTCCAACCCTTATCAAGACCTCCACATAAGTGAGTCCTACATTCTGTGTTCAAACTCTTAGATTTAAAAAACCTAATGCGACTAAGACGATGGGTTTATTTGTGTTCTTTTCTGTGGTCAGGTTTTGAGTCCAGGAGAATAAATAGAGCAAGGAAGGAGGTAAGAGGAAAATATTTCCCAGAAGGGGACAGACTCAGGTAGAATATAAAGAAAGGGAGTGAAAAACACCAGAAAATAAGCCATTTATACTGTGAAACATGCCGGAGGGTAAGCATTCTATCCAAGTAGCCTGGAGATACGATTATTTTTTTCCCATTAGTCAGGGATAAAGGCTCTCCCCCCCCCCCCCAAAAAAAAAATTATCCTTGAAACCCTCTAAATTATGCTACACAGATGGAAAGACTTGTCCAGTATTTGCAGGCAAAGGTCATAAGGTTGGGCCACAAGTCGAGCCCATAATAGTAAGAGCTAACATTAATATTTATAAACCACTTTACACTTTACAAAGGGCTGCCATGACTTGATTTCATTTGAGCCTGAAAACAATTCTCTGGAGTAAATTTTTACCATTTATTTTGTATAGGTGTGGTAGCTAAGACTCAAGGAGACAGACAGAAAGTCACAGAACCATGTGGCTGGTGGCATGGAGTCCAGGACTGAACGAACACTAGAGTTCTGACATGGGCCTTCACTCCCTCGACCACCCACCAGTGCTTCTCGGTCATTCCACTTGGCCTTGCTGGTCCCTGGCAGGCAGCTGCTACTGCTAAGTTCAGAATCAGTTTTCCTTGTTGGCATCTCTTTGGGAAGGCAGCCCCAGGGCCTTCCTTATCGGTTTGTGGTTGCCAGCCTTCTTTTACCATGAAAAGGGCTTTATTTCTTGGCATTTAATCGTCTTCCTTATCCAATCCCTCTTCTCCATTACTTCACTGGGCTTCCTGTTGGTTTTATGTTAGGAACATCCTGGGTTGACAACTGGACTCACTTTCTGCATTTGATTCAAAGGAAACTCAATCGAGTGAATTCTATACAATGGTGAGCTTATTGGCTCATTGCATGTTAAGGTAATTCCCAGGAAACATGGTGAAACCAGAGAAAAAGGTATCCTTAATCCTGAATAATATGAGCTGAGAGTGTATAAGCTCTTTGGTTTTTTAATAATACCTGTGAGATGATTGATATCTCACTATTAATATGGAAGAAAGTAAAAGGAATAAGAAACAAAAAGTGAAAAACTAGGAGAGAGGGAGAGAAATAAATGTGCAAACATTGGGAGTCAAAGAGTATGTACAGGCAACAGTTTAGTGCCCTTTACATTTTGTCTCCCATTTTTGAATTAAATTAAGTATTGCTTAGTAAGCATAATTAGCCATCCCACTGAGCCTCTTTAGTACTACCTCAGTAACTGGTGTGATGAGATGACAGAGTTAGCAGCTGGCAGAGTGGCAGTTATAGTCAATAGCCTACTGACTCATAAACCAGGTAATTTGGCTCCCAAACACCCATGAACAGAATTCAGATAAATTATAAGCTAGTGTGGATCATATCTATACTTATTTACTTTCCTTCTCCCAATAAGCCCTTACAAATAAAAATGGGAAGTAGAGGTTAGGAATTCAGAGATCAAATTACGTTTTAATCATTTTTCCCAGTGCACATTTACATTTATTGATGGCCCAAATCCCTTCCTCCCTGCTATGGTGAGGCATGCAATTGTTTTATTCTGTCTTATAGATATTATGATTCAGCTAAAATGAAACTTGGATGAGGGTCAGGGGTCAGACATGTCAACCAGGACCAAGAGAACTTTCAATCATATTTGTCCTAGACCTTTGGCCCTTGTCTGTGGCTTACGATGTCTTTGCATCTCTTGATGTGGAGATCTGGGTGCTGGGGTGTCTACACTTAAGAAAATAATAGGATGAGTACATATATGCTTCAAACATTGTCTTTTATAACCAGGAGTCAGTCAATTTATTTAAAGCACTGATGAATAAGAGGGAACATTTGACTCATCCTTATCTTTACTGTTAGGATGATGATAATACTTGGAACTAGGAACATTAAAATAAACCATGCGATAGTGGATCCATCTGATTAGCTTCATTAGTAGAACAGTGAGATTTATTGGCACTAATTAAATGTTTGATTTGGCACAAATCTTAATTGTTAATACGCAGGAGGCAATATAAGGAAATACTTTAAATATAGCAGATGAGAGTGTTATAGGGTAGATCAGTGGGGGAAAACGTTAGCAAAACTTATTCTTATAGCATTAAGTTGTCACACAGTACGTTTGTGCAATAAAATGCTTTCAAGAGAGCAGACACCATGGCATGCACACCCTACATGGTGTTTCTCCATGTTGTTAGAGGGGAACTTGGTAACTAGAGCGAAGTCATAAATTATGCAATCATTCTGGAATTTACATTCACTTAAAGAAAGATTTTCAATGTTCTGGCTGGCTTTTACTTTTTTTTTTGGACCCCATGATTCCTACCTCATTGCCTTGGTGTGTGTTTACATAGCATTGTTCAGCTATGCAGGGTGTTCTCTACCCCCCCCCCCCCCCCCCCCACACACACACACACACACTTGTTAGTTTCCTATGCAATGCAAAGTGAAGCTTAGATGAGGCATGAAGGCAGGATAATATTAGCGAGTCACAATTAGGTCAAGGGATATGAGCAAGCTGAGCTGCCACTTCATGCTATTTACAGCTTTCCTCTCTAAAGGGTTCTGATCTCTGTGGGTTTGGCAATGCCGAAAGCAGAGGGAGAGGGAGGTCATCTTCCCAGTTCCTATTTTGGAGAGAATAACAGACACAGCAGCCACAGCCAAGAGTCACAGTTATGTAGCACATAATGGAAATGCTTTTCCAGCCATTATCTCATTTAATCCCTTCAATACCTGGGAGGAAGGTGATATTATTGCATTTGACACATGAGGACAAGGAGAAGCAGGAGAGTTAGGTAATGAGCTCAAACTTGCACTGAATGAAAGCTGCTGAATGAAAGCGTCACAATTGAAACCCAGATTCCCCCTCCATTCAGCCTGTGCTTTTGTTGCTGCACTCAGCTGCTTTCTTACAAGCACGGTTTCTGGAAGGTAGGGATGAAATGGGAAGCACTGGTTACACAAGTCTTTCTGCACATGTCACATTCTCTTTTCACTGCATTTCCCTCTTGCTTGTCCAATGGGGCCGACCCAAAAGAGACACTTGTTGTCAGGGATTTAGAAGAGAAGCTAGTCTTCTAAAATGGGCTTTATAAAGCTATTCTTCCAAATTCTAAACTCAGGGGTTCATCTTTTCCCATTGAGCAAATTATCAAGGTAATCACTTAGATGGGATGTCCTCTGAAATGTAGATAAATCTTATTTCTGACTTTTGGGTACAAAAGACCCATTATCATTAATATGCATCTCCACCTTTCTCTGTGGTTCTGATCCAGTGGTTCTAACATTGGTGTGACTACAACTCATGCAGTGGTGAATCACTTAGTGTTCTTTGGTTGCTAACAGAAATCTTCTCTTGTTCCTATAAGCAGCAACGATTTGGGCAGCTCTCAGAACTAGAGGGAGGCCTGGAGAACAGGGATAGAAAAAGGAGAGGAACAGGCAGTTCTAGGGGTGTAGGTAGGAGGAACTAATTTTATTTTCTCTCTAGACTCAAATAAATATACTTTAAATAATTATCTAAAGTAGTCAGAATTCTAAGCTGGGCCTCAAGATTCCTATGTATTAGTCAGAGCTCATAGTAAGAGCTCAGCTGATTACATTGGTTCAGAGAAGCGGAACCAATAGGAGATAGATGGATAGATAAATAGATAGATAGAGATTTATTATGAGAGATTGGTGCAGATAATTATGGAGGCTAAGAAATCCCACAAAGTTGTTTGTGGTACCGGACTAAAGAGGTTTGTTTGCCTGCATGCAACAGAACCCAATTAGATGAGAAAAGGAATTTGCAGCCAAGAAAGTAAGGATTTATTAATTGAGGAAGTGGCCTGAGCCTGGAATCACAGGTGAGCCAATGCTCAAAGACCAGGCTTCCCCATGGTTTCCAGGGGATGAGTTATATAGAAGACTAAGGAAGTTAAAGTCATGGTCCAGATCGTGGTCTCTACTGATTGGCTGGTGCTAGTGCAGTGTAGTTGAACATTGCATCTGGTCCTGATATCTGCCAGGGCATCTGTTCAGCGGTTTTGTTCTACTCAGGGCCTCAATGGATTGGGTGATGCTCACCCTCATTGATATACCCAGAAATAATGTTTACCAGCTATCTGCGCATCCTTTAACCAGTCAAGTTGACATAAAATTAACCATCACAACCCAGTGTACACATCCTACATAACCCCCACCCCTAGAGTATGGGTGTAACTATGACTATCATAAGGTATTAGTTCTGCGATCAGTTTACTAATCAGTTACTTTGAGTTCATCAGGAATGAGGGTTACCCTAGGTTTGCAATGTAATCAGCTGAGCTCTTAAAAGAGGACTGGGAACTTCCTAGGGTGAGAGATTCTCTTTCTGACCTTACAGCTAAAAAGTGCCATAGACAAAGCCATGTGGCAGGGAGCTGTGGACAACTCCAGGAACTGAGAGTGACCCTGACCAATAGCCATCCAGAGAGTGGGACCTCAGTTGCAATGAGCTGAATTCTGCTATCAAGCAGCCAGCTTGGAAGAGACCAAAGCCTCATGAAGGCCCTGGCCAGCACCTTGATTCCAGCCTGAGAGAGCCTGAGCAGAGAACCCAGCCATACTGGATTTCTACCTACAGAACCTTTGAGATGAGAAATGAATATTGGTTTAAGCCAGTGATGGCGAACCTTTTGAGCTCGGCGTGTTAGCATTTTGAAAAACCCTAACTTAACTCTGGTGCCGTGTCACATATAGAAACTTTTTGATATTTGCAACCATAGTAAAACAAAGACATATTTTTGATATTTACTTTATATATTTAAATGCCATTTAACAAAGAAAAATCAACCAAAAAAATGAGTTCTCTTGTCACCTCTGACACACGTGTCATAGGTTCGCCATCACTGGTTAAGCTGATAAATTTGTGGTGATTTGTTACAGAGCAATATAAAATGAACATATACCATCTATATACTGATGACTCTAAAATTTATGTTTCCAGTCCAGACCTCTACCCTCAACTTCAGTGTGATATCCTACTCCCTACTTGATATCTCTGCTTGGATATCTAATAGATATCACTAGCTTAACATGCTTCAAACTGAGTTTCTCATCTTTTCTTTCTCCCTACTCACTCTGCCTGTAGCCCTTTTATGTCAAAAGTGTCAACTCTTCACTGACAGTTGCTTAACTCAAAAACTTTGAGTCACGTTTCATGTTTGATCCGTCAATTTGAAACTTTGGCTCTAGCTTCAAAATATTTCCAGAATTAACCACTTCTCACTTACGCCTCTGCTCTCACTCTGATATATGCCACCAGTGTGTTTCACAAAGAATAATGAAATAGCTTCTAACTGGCCTCCCAGATTTCATGGTGGCTCTCTAACAGTCTATTTTCAACACACCAACCAGAGTGATGTTAAAAAAAGATCAGGCCACGCATCAATGGCTCTCTGGTAGATGGAGTTATTAGTTCCCACTTTCTGTCCCTCTCTTTGACATATGACTTTGTAGTCCCTCTCACTGGAGGTGAAGTAGGCTGCCCCATTTGTTGATTTCAGTTTGGTTGTGTACTTGCTTTGAGTAAGTAGACTCAAGTGGGGAGAGATGTGCAGAAGTGACAATGTCTCAGTGCTGAGTTTGGGCCTTAAACATTATGTTTTTTCCACTTGCCCTCTGCACATCATTGCTGAGAGGACATGTCCTAGCTAGCCCGATTTCTCAAGGCGGTTGACAGACACCTCGCACAGATAAGGACTCAACCTGCCACGTAATGCTGTCCAATTGAGCTCAGCACAGATTTGGCGGTTCTAAGCTGACCTGTAGCAAGATAAAGGCTTATAGTATGCCACAGAGAGTCTGTGGCTATTTCTTTCCAAGCAATAGCTGATAGAGGCAGGCTCAGAAGAGAAGCCACATGCTTCCTACAAGTGTCTGCATGTCCTATGGAGGCAATAGCCCTTCCCTCTTCCCTCTCCTTCTCACCAACTGTGCTCTAGTTGAATTGGCCTCTTTGCTTATCTTTGACCTTTCCAGGCCACTTCTGCTCAGGGCTTTGCATTTGTTTCCTCTGCCTGGAAGTGTCTTTCTTTGAAAGTCTGATTTGCTCACTCACTGCCTTAGGGTTTTTAGTCAAATGTTGTTTTCTCAGCCAGAGCTGAGTTGTTTGCAGTTGTAACCTCATCCATTGCCTGTCTCCCTGCCTTGGTCTATTTTTCTCTACATTACACTACTACTTATTTTATTTTTTATTATTACCCTTTCCCCTGAAATGTAAGTTTCATGAGGGTATGGATTTTTTTTTTCTTCTGATTTGTTCACTCCTGAGTCCCTGGTTCTTAGGATGGTGCTCAACAATGGTTATTAAATAAATACAGGCATAAATGATTTGTTTCTGATAGTTTTTATAGGGAACCAGATTTCTCTTCTCTTCTTCTTCTTCTTCTTCTTCTTCTTCTTCTTCTTCTTCTTCTTCTTCTTCTTCTTCTTCTTCTCTCTCTCTCTCTCTCTCTCTCTCTCTCTCTCTCTCTCTCTCTCTCTTCTCATCTTGTATCATTCTGCCCGAGAACCAATGTCTCCAGAGGGACTAGGCCTGGCTTGGATGTCAGTCCCACTGCTTGGCCAGGGCAGAGCAGGACACCTTTACTCATAGTGCTTCAGTCGGTTGGGGCATTCTCACAAAGGAACTGGGCACGCTGTGGCCTAAACAAGGGGGAATGATGAAACCAAGGAACTGAGAGGCCCCTGCCTTGGGTTACTGGTGCCCATCCTTACATCATATGCTAAGCTGCCATCTCAGAGGGTCTGCAGCTCACACTTTGAGAAACATCAGGTGATATAAAACACCTCTAAAAAGGCTCGAGAATCTCAAAGAAAGATGGGGAAATTTGAGTCTCTTCTTGTGCAAGGGAAAAAGGAAATCATTTTTGAAGTCCTTCAAGGAAATGAGCCTTGGGGCCTGGAGAAGAGGGGGCAAACACAGAAGAGGAAATTTCAGGAATTTTCAAGAGTCCGGGACTGAGCTTCACCATCTGTCTGGTCTTTCCTACCTGAGCTGCTGTCCCCAGCCTCAGGGGCCCAGTGGGCTTCAGCACCTCCATCCTGGTTAGCAGGTCAGAGGTGAAAGGTGGCTTCCACCTGCTGCCAGGGCTGCAGCTTGGGGAATGTTTTCTTGCCGAGCTGGGCTACAATCCCAGCAGCGTTTTCCCACCGCTGTCCATGGTGAGACGTCACTGTGACTACAGTGCACTTTCGCTGCATTGGGCACAGAGCAGGCTACTGTGGGTTGGCCCCAGGACCTGACCGCACCACGTAAATGTGGGAAAGAGCATTCTAAGCGACAGACACCGAGGAGCTGATCCATTTTTGGAAAGCAGATTGTAGGCAAGCTGGAATTTGTCTGTACTTCTAGAAAAAGAAAATTACAGTCTTTCCAAGTAAAGCGACTCCACATTTAATAGCTCGCTGAGACTGACTTCCTTCCTTAATAACTTCTGGGCCATTTTGATGCAAACATTAATTTGAGACTTGTCCGTCATGAAGTTGAAATATGGTCTTTGATTTGTACAATAAGAAACACTTGCCCTTATGGTCCAGACCTTGTTACAGCACCATTCAGTTATCCATCTTTAACATTTTCTGTTTAATGAGTATAAATATACTTCTTATCTAGATAGTTCATGAAAAAAATGATTAAGGAGGTGAAATTATGTGAATAATTGTGAGCCCTTTGGAGATAGTTTTTATTTAAATTAATCCACCCATTTTGCATTTTGATAATGTGCTTATTGACTTGTCATCTTACCCACTGCTATTAATTTAAGATATGTAACATTTTACTTATAATTTTAACACCATAGGCATTTCTGAATCCTGGAAATCAGGTTTGAAGGGTCAGAGTATTTGAGTAATGATAACAATAATAGTAGTGGAAATGATAGTAAGAATAATAACAATCATAATAATCCTAAGCTATCATTTTTGAGAATTTATTATGTACTTTGGAAAGTGCTAGGCACATATGTTATTTAAGCTTTCACATATCTGATTCTTCTTATATCAGTCAAATGGAGGTTCACTTAGGGATTACAAATTTTAAAGTCAGATGAATGTTGATCTGAATCCCCTCTCTGCCACTTAACTGGCTGTGTGATATTGGGCCAGTTACTTAACCTCTCTGTAAAGTGGAGATAGTGATCCCTATTTCACAGGATGTTTGTGAAACTAAAATTAAATGCAATGATATATATAAAAGACTAGGCATGGAGGCAAATAACCATGTCTTAATAGACAGTGGCTCTTAATACTGATAATAAATTTATCACCTGCTACATTTGGTCAAGCTCTTTATCTCTGTGAATAATCAAAGAGGAGCTGAATAAATAGGGAAAACTTTTATCCCTCAGGGCTCAAGGAGACAATACACGGATTTTGATTTTGATTGATCATCACAATTTGCTAACTATTAATAAACATGAAGATTAGGGGCCCTTCCAGGACTCTGCCCTTAAGTACACCCCCAAATCTAAGATGGGCAGATCATCAGTTCTTTCTTCTGAACACTTTATTACCTTTTCACTGAGGTTTCAGTCTTGGAGCTGTGCAAACACAAAGCAGAGTTCATAGGCAGTGGAGGTTGGGAAGCAGGAAAGACACCCAACATCAACAAAAAGCAGAGTTCATAGGCAGTGGAGGTTGGGAAGCAGGAAAGACACCCAATAAGAATGACCTTGTCCAAGACAGTTGTTATAAATATTGGAGAATGAAAGGGACAAATCAGCATCATAATCTATTGGAGCAGAAGGCATGGTGATGATTTTCCCATAAGAAATACATCTATTTTGGGATTCTAAGTGGTTTACTACTTTCTGTACCATGGGAGCCAACACAGTTTTGATTTTCTGACGTACTGTCCCTCGAGTCATTTTATTTAAACAAAAACAAACCAAAAAAATGGAGATAAAGAATGATAGGAGCCATGCAAGGCAAGGAGGAAAAACAATGAGAAAAAAGAAAACAAAAGAGAAAGAAGAGGTAAGGGAGGGGAAGGAAAAGGAGAGCAGAGGAAGGTGAGAATAAATCAGTGTGCTGTTTACTGAAGCTTAGAGTTAAAATATAACTTCACTTTGTTCTAATTAAGTAAAGTAAATTTAAAAATATTCTGATTATTTCAGCATTATTAAAAGTATCAGTTCAACATTTGAGTGTTCATTTGATCTGTAAGCATCCTATTTACCTAATTGCAAGTGTTTGTTGAGTGTTTATTGTGTGTCTAACTTGGCCAGGTGCTGGGGTGACAAATAGGGTTATCAATGGGTCAGTGTTTCTCCCTCAGTGCCTGTGATGTAGTTGGGAATATAAAACAATTAGAAAGTTAGATACTCTATAATTAAGAAGCAAAATTCATAGGCAGGTACAGGCTTCTCGAAAGAAAAAAGAGTGGCACAAATACCTTTGGAAAGTCCTGCAACCAGCCTTGTCTAAGAGAATCACCATGTGTATTAGAGTGGCCAAGTTTCCCTCTTTTATTAGAGGAACTGTCTTAGCTCGGGTTCCCTTAAGGGCAGAGGCAGCCAAAGCTCTGTGCAGGGAGTTTACACTATTAGGGAATGTGAACCTAGACAGCAGCAGCAAGGGGCGAAGGGGAGTGAGGAAGGGAAGGAAGGAGAGGAAGCATGTGTTACTGAGTCTGAGTCAGTCACCTCGAAGGGAACCTGGTGCTCAAGTTTGTGGGACTTTGTGTTGGAAAATGAAACCCAAATCAACATGGTGAAGCAGGGCAAAAAGCAGAGAAGCAGAGAGCAAAATCCTGGGAACCATTATTTTAGTTTAATACTGTAGCCTTAGCAAATATGTCTCAGAATTGTCCACCTAGAAGGCAAGAGGGAGAGCATTTATCCATTGACTCATGAACCACCTTGGTCAAGGGCAACCCCCAAGTGGGTTGATTCCCTGTACCTCTGGGTTACACATATATGATTGACAAGTGACTCCGATGGGAGAATTGTGCTATACAGCAGTGACCAGAAGAAGCAGTGGGCCTATGAGAATTTGGAGTGGTGCTCAAGGGCTAGCCAATTCAGACACTTATTGCAGCTTTAAACATTCTTGTTATCTGTGATCTCATGGAATTATTATTCTGCCCAATACAGTTCGGTAAATACAGGAGCATTTTCTTTGATAGGTTTCTTTGAGTTGGTCTAACTTTAGACATGATGCTATCCAGAGGCTCAAATAAAGTTTCTCAACTCTCTCTTTCTCAGCTTTTGTCCTGCTTTGCTATGTTTTGGTTTTATTTTCCATCAGGCTTCTTTTCCACGTTGTAGGAAAAATGGACCATGGAAACTAGTTCCTTTGTCCCACCCCCTCTTCTGTGTACTCCTAGCTGCACAATTCGACTATTTCCCTCAGCCTCACTTGCAATTAGATGTGCACATGTTGGGTTTTGGCTATTGAAAGGTGGGCAGTCCTGAAGCATGCCACCCTCCCTCATGAACCTTCACTCTCTCTCTTACTCTCCTCAGCTGCCAGTAGACGGCAGGGGATCCTGTGAGGACTCCATGGCCCAGTTCCTCATCCACCACATCTAAGGTTACCTGCCAAATTATCACAGTGGACTGTTAGGGGTGCAAGAAAACAAGTGCCTGTAGTATTCAGCCGCTGCAATGTTGGTGTTGTTTGTTCCAGCAGTTAGCCTGATACACCTTTCATGATCATATATCCATATCTTGAAAAATTCACATTCTCTCAACGTGGGTCATTTGACCATCCACAGGACTAATCAGAGGTTCCAGGGGACAGGGGAGGGAGGCAGAGATACTTGATCCCCATCAAAATACATGGATTGGGAGCAGGGTAGTTTATAAAATGAAGACAGATAGGACAGAAAAAAAGATACCATGGGAGTTGTGACAGGAGCTACAGTAGCATCTCATTCCAGACTTGCTTTACTCTACTGTAATTTCTGTGTGGTCCTGGGTATGCCACTCACCCATTCTGAGCTTTGGTTCTTTCCTTGGTATAATGTGAAAAATGGGTTAGATGGCTTCTTATTTCTTTTTCAACTTTGAGCTTATTTGATAATAAAATGATAAAAGATTTAAGTGGGCAGATTCTACTCTTTCCTCTGTGGCTTAAGTGGCCCTGCATATGGTGCTTCTGCCCCTCCCCCCCTTTTACAAGTATCAAGGGAAACCTGGGCTGCCACTGCCCATCCTTGGCATTGCTTTCTCCTGTGCCAGCGAACCCAGAGGGTCAGGGTCACCCACATGCAGTGAAGGCAGAAACGCAGGCAGCCCTTCTGATGGTTTTGTACCTGCAGAGGCAGAGTAAGTACCAGGGCAAGAGCTATCTCCCTGCAGGCTGACCTCCCTGGTGGTCCTTTCTCAAAGATCTGGATCTTCCTTCCTAAACAGAAGAGGGAAATAATGATTCTGCCCACTGATAGATATTAAGTCAAGAAGGGGATTGAGTACAGAGTTAACAAATGGCGGAGGTGGGTCACCTCAGTGGCAAGCAGCCATGTGAAGTGGCCACGTGGGCAGAACTGAGAACAGAGGGATATGGTGAGAAAACGTGGAAGCACAGAGAACATTCCCAGGAGCATGTGGAGTGCTCTGAATGGTGCAAGGCAGTGAGAAATAACTTTTCTAAAGATTTACAGGGAAAATAGCAAAGGACAAAAATAAAGTGATAATCACACACTGAGTCACTTTGGAGGCAGCTATAAGTTCTCAGCGGCTACCGTAAGAACACATCAGAATGTATCAATAGAGGAAAGGAGGGTAAAGAATCGGGAAAGACAGGTTGAGGTGCAGACCCAGCTGGTTTTGGACAGATGATCTTTACCCTATTTCTGTGAGGTGGGATCGAGACAGTACAAATGGTTGTATATTTAACATGAATTGTTTGAATGATCTCTATTAATTTTTCCCATGCTATCCACTTTTGTGGCAAGTCTCTCGAAAGGACCTTACAGCAGGGGTCCTACTTTGAATCTAAGCTAATGTTCTTTGTATGTTAGGAAAGCTAATAGGGTTGAGCTCAGATATCTTGTCATGAGGGATCGAATGGTGTCCTGCGAGAAAAATGCCCTTGAGAGAAGATTTGGGCTCACATTTTGAATTCAATAGAAAATGACTCAGTGTTCTGGGGGCAGGGTTAGTCAAGGAAACAACTGTCATGGTGACAGATATTATAAATGCACATCTGAGTAGGTGTGTGTGTGTGTGGGGGGGGGGGGGGGCGGGGTGTGTGCAGCCAAGAATTTGGGAGAACTGCTTTCACCAAAAATGTCTAAGACATTCCTTTCTTCCTTGATCCAACAGGTATTTGTTGAGCACTTACTTTGTGACAGTTCTGGCACTTGTCACTGAGATTGGGTGGTAGCTACCTGCCCCTGTTTACCTTAAATAAGGCAAACCCAGTGAATATCATCTGGTGATAAATAATCAGATTAATGAAATTGAGAGGGATTAGGGCCTTTTGGGGCAGGATTTCTTGACGCCTGAGAAAAGATGGGGAACCTGCCATGAGAGGAGCAGCATTTCAGGCAATGGGAGCGACAGTTGCAAAGGCCCTGAGGAGGGGAGGAACTGCCTGTCCCACATCCTGAACACAAGCCAGAACACTCCGACTGCAGCAGAGTGAACTGGGGGAGAGAGACAGGAAGTGAGCTGGTCACTTAGACTGGGGTTTCTCCACCTCAGTGCTATTATTGTCATTTGGGACCAGAACATTTTATGTGGTTAGAGGCTGTCCCTGCATTGTGGGATGTTTTGCAGCATCCCTGGCCTCTACCCAGTAGATGCCAGCAGTACCCCCTAGTTGTGAGGGCCAAAAATGTCTCCAGGTATTGTTCCATGTGTCCAGGGGTGTTGAGACCACTGGTTTAGAGCTGTGAACCCACCAAAAGGAATGTGGAGCAACAGAGGAGAAGGGTGTTATGATGGTTCATTGTACGTGTCTACTGGTTGGATCATGGTAGATGTTTCTGGGGGCTTTTAGATGAGATTAACATTTTTTAAACCAATAAAATAGTTTTATTTAATCTTAAAATAGCCATCGATAGGAAAGAGATTAACATTTAAATCAATAGAGGTGAAGTAAAGCACATTATCTTCCATAATGTAGGTGGGCCTCCTCCAATCAGCTGAAGGTCTTAAGAGAAAAAGACTGATCGCCCTCTTTCCCTCCAAAGAGGGAATTCTGCCAGCAGACTGCCTTTGGACTTGAGCTGAAAACCAACTCTCTCCTGCATCTCCAAGACAATCGTCCTGCCCTGTAGGTTTAGAACTTACCAGTTTAGATAATTTTGTGAGCCAATTTCTTTAAAAAAAAAAAATTTTATTGATATTTTTACAGAGAGGAAGGGAGAGGGGTAGAGAGTTAGAAACATTGATGAGAGAGAAACATCGACCAGCTGCCTCCTGCACACTCCCTACTGGGGATGTGCCCGCAACCAAGGTACATGCCCTTGACCTGACTTGAACCTGGGACCCTTGAGTCCGCAGGCTGATGCTCTATCCACTGAACCGAACCGGTTAGGGCAGAGCCAATTTCTTAAAAGAAATTTCTCTCTCTAATCAATATAGATAGTAAATAATAAATCAATAAATACATAAAACGAAGTAAAATAATGCAATCCAGGACCTTCAGCATCTGATGAGTACCACTGCCTTGGATATGGGCCTGGCGAGGAGCATTGGCAGTGACACAGAGGGTGGTTGGAGCCCAACTAACAGCTTTGAGAATACGATAGGAAACATGCTGTGTCAGGGAGGGCAGTTTTCCGTGGGGGATCGGCAGTGAGGGACTCTTAGAGAGCCACATGGTTCAGGGGGCCTCACCGAGAGCGGGTAGGTGATGGCCCTACTGAGGTAGGGCAGAGAAGCTTGTCTGTGACATGGGCACATGGGGTCACCTTTGGGGACACTCCTACTGGGCTGGAAATAATGTCAGAGGAAGTGACAGTTGAGAAAATACAGCCAGTGCTGTTTTGTTTTGTGATATTTAACTCCGGAACTGGAGGTAGAGATATTGGAGAGGTAGTTTGATTTTTGTGGAATTTAATGACCTGGTAGCCTCAAAACAGTGCATATGTAAAGACAGGCTATCTGCTTGCCGCCTGGTTCAGAGGTAACAGCACCAGTGCTGCAAAGGGATGGCTGTACCCACCGATGGCCATTCTCCCCTGCTCCCACCCCTCTGAGCACTGGAAGAGCTGCTGATGCTGCCAAGTGAACACACCTGACTTTTAATGGACAACACCAAGAGGCACATCACCTCCCTCATTATCTGGAAGTGGTATTCTTTCTTAGGAAAGGTCAGAGGGAAGAGGAAAATCCTGCTAGGAAGACACCCGGGTTTGCTGATTTGAAGGGGAGCTTGAAGAGAAGTTTCTTTTTATAAATGCTGGTTTTGGAGTGGGTTCCAGCAGCCATCACAGGTATCCATCCAATGTCCTCAGTAGCTTTGCTGCTGGCCTTAAGGGAGAGCTTTGGCGGCCTCCACTCCTGGGTTATGTTGCTGACCCAACCTGAAATCCTCCTTTAGGTCGAGTCAGCAGCATATCCCATGTCTTTTGGGTGACGTATTTATTATAGGAGACCATAAAGCAAGAGGCCCTTTCTGCATAGTATCAAGTTGCCCAGAGGCTATGACCAGAGTTTGGACTGTGGTAAAAATGTTTAAGAGATATTGCTAAAAAGTGCTGAGTAATGCAAAACTTGGCTTAGTCACACCTCAAGTGTTTGTGAGGAGCATGTAAGACCATGGGTGATTGAGAATAAAATGTGTTGCTTTTTATACATTGGGTACCTCAAGTGAAAATAAATCCCTTTAAACATTTTAATTTCAATTAACTTCATATTATAAGGCACACACATATACAGCGACACACATTTTTTTTGTCTTGCTCTATTTCTCTATAGATGTAGGTCTCTAAACCCAATGTTATAGAAGCATATAAAAGATTTTCTTAAAAATTATTCAATTTATAATCTAAATATAAAAATCTCAAAAAAGGCTGTGTGAACACATAGCTAACCAAATAGGTCTGATCTTTACTGTTCTGGCCTTTGATTATTTGTTTGTATTGACTTTTGGATACTCATTCTAGGTCACTGGTTCCCTACTATCCTCCTCCTGCCCCCCCCTCCCCGCCTCCACACACTGATACTACTCATAGCTAACCCTCCCATCGGTCATGGCCGCTCCCTCTGGATGCTTCATGGATCCAACAGCCTCATTACTCATGTACTGATCTCAGACACCTCAACACCATGATAACCCAACATCATGGTTGACAACTGCTGGACTAGTTTATAAGATGGTTGGTGTATAATAAAGATGTGACCTCAGCCCCTTGTGTGGCTCAGATGGTTGAGCATTGTCCCATGAACCAAGAAGTCACTGGTTCAATTCCAGATCAGGGCACATGCCTGGGTTGCAGGCTTGATCCCCAATAGGGGGTGTGCAGGAGGTAGCTGATCAATGTTTCTCTTTCATCAATGTTTCTATTTTTCTCTCCCTCTCCCTTATTCTCTCTAAAATCAATAAAAAACATATTTAAAAAGAAGATGCGACCTCAAACTGGTAGGTTGTTGTAGACATTTGTTCATTTGAGCATTTTATTTAAAAAGGAGACATAATTGGACTAAACATTAACAAAAATTGGTATTCCTCAATAAAGGAGTGTTTGTAGTAGAAAAAAACAACTTTTTTGTACTCATGAAATTCGGTTGTGGTCAAATCTAAGAGGTGATATCACTAGTTCTGTGGCTGAGCAGATTACTCAACTTATTCTGAGTTTCAGTTTTCTTATCTATAAAGTGGGGCTAATAACAGTTGGCCCTAACACACAGGGTTGTTATCATCATAAGCAATAAGATGGGGGAAAGTAGTTTGTAAGGTTTAAAGTGCCAGGCTTCATAAGATTGCATTCAGTCACAAGTAATTATTGAGCACTTATGAATCTGATGGCATTTTTGTGTGCTAAGCTCCAAATTTAATATCCAATATAGAATAAATAGGTAAGATCCCTACCCCCAGGGATTGAACTATGGAGAAGCAGGAGAAGAAGCCTGTGAAATGAGCAGGAGTGATTCTCTGACCCCTCTCTGAGCAGTAATGAGAATTTAAACTCTGTGATTAATTAGCTGCACGAAGATTTAAATAGCATCGATTGAATTTTTGCACACTGGGTTCAATTTTGTTTTTGAGTCAAGGTGGGAAGGTTGACACCTTTATTTATTAAAATAGAACTCTTTTTAAAATTATAAAAATACTGTATATTCATTTAAACTAATTGCTACAGAAATAAAAAAGTAGAAATTATAGGTCCCTTGGCTTGACCTGGGTTTGAATGCCAGCTCTGCTCTCATCAGCCGCGGATGTGACCACTCAGACTGTCAGCTTCCTCATCCTTACAGCGAGGGTAATAAACACTCATGCAAAACCTGGTGGGAATTAAGAGAAAAACTATTTAAAATGCCAAGCATAATATTTGGTGGGTATTTAATAAATGTTGTGGGGGTTTTTCCTTCCTTTATTTTGAAAGTTAATTTGAGTGGAATTAACTTTATATGTAACGTAGTAATCTGAAAAAAAGCCTAGTCTGCTAGGAATATTTGGTTGGCTCACTTCTGGTTCCTTTTGTGCAAAACCAATGCTTCCAATTCTCGAGTCCCAGTGGAAGGCCTTTCCTTGACATTTTACAAACTAACCTTCTTAAGAACTCTTCAGATAGGTGATTATTAATGCTCAGGAAATGCATAACCCTCCAATTATTGAGACTGCTCTAAATTTTCAAGGAAAAGGTACGTTTAAAAAATTGTCCCAGGATGTTCCAACTGTGCTTTCCTTCAATACTCCACTTCCAATTTTTTTGCCCAGAGACATAAAATTAGACCTTATTGCAGACAGTTAACTCAGACAGCTGCCTAGCTGTCTGCTACTCATAATTCAAAAGGAATTATCCGCCATCTCAGGAGTACCAAATGGTGGGAGGGGGTTGCCATGAGAAGCACCAGGCATCCTTGTTGCTGAGCTCTGAATGTTGATGGACTTAAAGGGGTCCATATGGATGCATCAAAGCCCAATAAGATACAAACAGGAGCTTACAGCAAAGAAAGTAATGGTTTCTTTTCAGGAAGTGGTTCATACCCAGAGTCATAAGTGAGCTAATGCTCAAAGACCTGGCTCCCCAATGACTTCAGGGGACGGATTATATAGGGGGAAGATCATTAATCATGTAAGGGAGTTAGGGTCCTGGTCAGAGTTGTGGTATCACTCCATCTGATTTTGCTGCTTTTCTGGGCCTGAACCTGAAACACACTGAGGCCTAAATATTAGCTCTAATTTGACCCCAACTGTCTATGGGGTGAACAGACTTTGTTCCTAAGATTATTTGATGCTGATCAGAACCTCATTGTCCTGGGGACTTAATGATTAAGGGAGTGCATGTGCAAGGGAGAAAGAGGCAGCTACGTCAGGATGCCGGATGACGCCAGTCTGAATCAAAAGGAAAGAAAGGAGACAAGGTTATTATTATTATTATTATTTTAAATATTTTTTATTGATTTTTTACAGAGCAGAAAGGAGAGGGATAGAGAGTTAGAAACATCGATGAGAGAGAAACATCGATCAGCTGCCTCCTACACATCTCCTACTGGTAATGTGCCTGAAACCAAGGTATATGCCCTTGACCAGAATCGAACCTGAGACCTTTTAGTCTGCAGGCCAATGCTCTATATACTGAGCCAAACCAGTTAGGGTGACAAGGTTATTTTAAAGACATGAAGTTTCTATGCAGTTGCATAATTGGTCCTATGCAGGAATGCTTTACTCTGTTCATGCTGACACCCCTGTCCTGCTGGGTTTAGTGAGTGTGTCATTAAGGAGCACATGTGTGAGAGGTTTTTGGTAGATTGCACAGTTTTTCAGGCCTACAATTTGACTTTGAAGTTCCTCTCATTGATACAAAGACTTTATTTCTCCACTTCTTGAATCTAGGCTGGCCTTGTAACTTGCTTTGGCAACGCAATGCAGTGAAAGTGACTACTGGTTCTGAGCCCAGGCTGCGAAAGCCCTTGAACACTTCCACACTCTCTTAGAACCCTGTCCAGATAATTTATAAATACTAAGCCCAGGCTAGCCAGATGAGAGGACATGGAACAAAGATAAGACACTGCAGCTGAGATCTTTCTATCCCAGCCTGCCTCAAATAGCCTAGCAGGCAACCACAAATGCATGAATGAACCATGTCGAGACCATAAAAGCCACCCAGCTGGTCCCTGTTCACAACCTGCAAAATTTTGAGCTAAATAAACGGTCTGTGCTTTAAGCCACTAAATTCTGTGGTGGTTTGTTAAGCAGTGAAAGCTAACTGATAAAGTTATTTTGTGCTTGAAGTGGTATTTCTGATATAGGCTCCCTAAGCATTTTCCTGAGTCCCTTTTTTTGGAGTAAAGAATTAATTGGATACTTTTGCTGGCAGAACTAATAGGCTTCTTCTCCCTAGTATTTTTTTTTTTTTTTATATATAGCACAGGTCCTAAACTCTCACAACTGGCATATGTGTATAGGATAGAGTTTGGTGGTTTGGTAGGATCTTTAAATTTTAGCATAGAAGTCTGGATGCCTTAAGACATTAGGCTTTGAATATCTGTTGAAGTAGCTCTTCCATGGGCCCCTAAAGGGTTGATGAAGGCATGGGTCCTGGCTTCTTTCATATTCTTGTTCAAGCAAACGCAGATTCTAACTGGCCCAGTGGCCTGACCAGGTGATAACTACACTCATTTCCTCCTTCATTCGTAACCTGCTGCCGAATTTCCTTGACCTCAATGGGGTCACAGATTTGAAGAATTACAGAGCTATTTAGTGGAAGTGAAAGAACAGTTTCAGAGGAGATTCATAGATTTTGATGACTATGAATCATACCTTAAGAATTTGTGGCTACCTTTGAAGTGCAAACCACAGGATGTATCTGATTGATTCAGCATCTGTGCTGTTCCTGTGGTTCAGTTTCCAAAAGACCTGACTGAGCTGAAAACAAACTGTGCCCACCAATGCTATTGGGAAAAACGTTGGGTATATTAACCAGAACTGTTGTGAATTTCCTGGCCACACAGCCCAACTCTTGCTGAAGTTTGGGTTTTATTGGGCTTTGTGGAAATGTTTTCTTTCATGAAACTGTTGCAATCAAAGCCGAGTCTTTTTCAGGGATACAGGAGTGAGATGGGCCCTAAACTTAATGTATTTCTGTGATTCTTCAGAATAGCTCAGCTTAATAAATTTTCTTACTGACTGACTGACATGTAAGTGACTGGCACCTGACCTATAAGAATGGACTTTTGAAGGTGGTTGAACCACTTTTTTTTTAGATTACATCATATTGAGTGAAGAGAAGGTGTATCCCAGAGTTCCCTCTAATCAGATACCTAATCCAGTTACTGTACAAATCTGGCAGAAATTTGAGTGTCATACAAAAGGGTATTTTCATTTATTTAATACTAGAGGCCCAGTGCACAAAAATTTGTGCACTCGGGGGAGGAGGGGGGAAGGGGGGTCCCTCAGCCTGGCCTGTGCCCTCTCACAGTCTGGGACCTCTCGGGCGATAATGACCTGCTAGCTTAGGCCTGCTCCCAGGTGGCAGAAGGCAGGCCCAGTCCCTAGGTGCAGCCCCTGGTTGGGCTCAGAGCAGGGCCGATTGGGGAGTTGGGGCACCTTCCCCTGTCATGCACAGAACAGGGTGGATTGGGAGGTTGCGATGCCACCCTCAGTCACGCTCAGGGTAGGGCCGATTGGGGGGTTGGGGCACCACCCCCTGTCACACTCAAGGCAGGGTCGATGGGGAGGTTGTGGCGCCACCCCCTGTCACGCACAGAGCAGGGCCCATCAGGGGGGTTGGGGCTCTGTACCCTGTCATGCACAGAGCAGGGTCAATCAGGGGGTTGGGGAGCTCCCCCCTGTCATTCACAGAGCAGGGCCGATCAGGGGGTTGAGGAGCTCCCCCCTGTCACTCACAGAGTAGGGCCGATCAGGGGGTTGGGGCGCCGCCACTCTCACACTCAGGGCAGGGCCGATGGGGAGATTATGGCTCTACCCCATCACACACAGAGCAGGGTCCTTGGGAGGGAGGTGTTGGGGCGCCGCACTGTCACACACATAGCTGCAGGGCAATCAGGGGGTTGGGGAGCTCCCCCCTATCAGGCACAGAGCAGGGCTGATCAGGGGTTTGGGGCGCCTTCCCCTGTCACGAACAGAGCAGGGCGGATAGGGAGGTTGTGGCTCCGCCCCCTGTCACACACAGAGCTGCAGGGCAATCAGGGGGTTTGGGCGCTGCCCCCTGTCACGCTGATCCCAGTGCCAGGAGGCCTCTCGGCTCCACTGATCCCGGTGCTGGGAGGCATATTACCCTTTTACTATATAGGATAGAGGCCTGGTGCATGGCTGGGGCTGGCTGGTTTACCCTGAAGGGTGTCCTGGATCAGGGTGGGGGTCCCCACTGGGGTGCCTGGCCAGTCTGGGTGAGGGGCTGAGGGCTGTTTCCAGGCTGACTGAAGCTCCCAACCACTCCTTTTTTTCTTTTTATTCTGGGCCAGCTTTAGCTCTGGCTCCAGCTCTGAGGCCTCTGCTGCTGAAAGAAGGTATCTGGTTTGTTTCGTTTCTATAATCGAAACACTGTATAACTCCAGCTCTGAGATCCCAGGCTCGCTGAAAGCAGGTTTCTGGGGTTTTGTTTAGCTTCTATATTTGTTACAATGTTTCTTAAACTGCAAGCTCAGAGGCCGGCAAGGCAGGCAGGGAACGTTGGAGTCCTCCATCACTGAAGCAAGCAAGCCTCATGTTAGTTTCAAGCTGCCTGGCTGCCGGCCGCCATCTTGGCTGGCAGTTAATTTGCATATCTTGCTGATTAGCCAATGGGAAGGGTAGCGGTCGTACGCCAATTACCATGTTTCTCTTTTATTAGATAGGATGTTTGGTTGAAGGGTCTGGTGGATTAAACATGGGAATTTCTAGGCACTCTGTATTATTTGAATCAATTAACAAATTTGTTGGAAAAATCTAGTCTTTGTCCTCCTGAAATCTGCACATTTTTAAAAAAAGACACCACTTTTCAACTGACAAATCACTCCATTTATCAAAACATCTTCCCTTTAGAAGTCTAGTTTTATTTTGGCAGATGATAGAGGTTATACCTTTCTCAGGGGTGACATTATGCTTTCAAATCAGGCAAACCCAGTTTATTAAACATCTAATGAAAAAAATCAATTGAATGACTATTAGATTCGATTATTATTGTTATTAGCAGTAGTAATTACAATTATTGAGCACTGGGCAAGGCACTAAGTAAAGTGATCTATATTGGTTATCTCTTTTAATCGTTACAACAACCCTGTGAGGTAGGCACTATTATTATCCCCATTTTTGGATGAGGAAATCGAGATGCAGGGAAATCAAATGATTTGTCTAAATGGCATAACTAGAAAAACAGAAGAGTTAGGGCCCAAACATACTTTTGTTATACTCAAAACTCAAAATCATTTCAAAATAATGTATAGTATTAAACAAAGTACTAAATATTCTTTTTATTTTATTTTATCAAAACATTATTACTGCCCTAGCCCATTTGACTCAGTCGATACAGTGTTGGTCTGCAGACTGAAAGGTCCCAGGTTTGATTTCAGTCAAGGTCACTTGCCCGGGTTGTGAGCTCGATCCCTAGTAGGGGGTGTGTTGGAAGCAGCCAATCAATCATTCTCTGTCATCATTGATGTTTTTTTCTCTCTCTCCCTCTCCCTTCCTCTCCGAAATCCATACAAATATATTTAAAAAAAACCACAAAAAACATTATTACTAGTGGTAACCCTAGTGGAATTCTTAGCTGAGACCCCTATAATAAAAGGCAAATTGACAAGAGAAAAGCAAATAAGTTTATTAACATGTAGACTTTATGTATACATGGGAATTATCCAAGCAAAAAATGTGTAACTCAAACAGGTGTCTTAGAATTCAGGCTTAAATACCACCTTACTAGGAAAAGGGGAGGGGAGTATAGGCCTCTTAGGGGAGAGTAAATGATCTTTAGGAAGGAAGAATAGACTCTTAGAAGAATAGATGGGAAATATGAGTTTGTCACAAAGTCTGTCAGCATGTGGTGTCAACTCCTGGTCTCTTCTTCCGTGACAAGAGTCAATCTTCCCTGGTTGATGAAACTCTCAGGGAGGGGATTTATACCAACGGAGTACCCTTTGGAGGATCTGCCTTGAGGCAGATAAAGGGAGTTCAGAGAAAGCCTCTCCCTGCATTTACTGGTTTTCATGTGCCTACAGCTTAAAGTCATCAATATACCAGAGTGGCATGTCCTGTGACCCTTCAAAATTTAATATCAATTGGTTTAACTTTTGGTGAAGTGACACTGAGTGTTGACTCCTAGAATGAGTTTGGGAAATGATGTCAAGTTTGCCATCTTTATTGGATCTGAAGGATCTTTTAGACTTTAGATTCCATTCATGGAAGAATATTTTATCATAATCCTAGAGGTTGGGGTGATAGAGGGGTGAGATAAAGAGATGGAGAGAGTGAGATGAAGAGAGAATGAGAGAGAGAGCAAGAGAGGGAAGAAAATAAGAAAGAATGAGAGAGAATGCGAGTGAGGAGAATCAGAGAATGGGAGAGAGAAATGAGAGAATGAGAGAATAAAGCGTGAGCATGAGCGCGGGCGCGTGCACACACACACACACACACACACACACACACACACACAATGAGAGAGTGCTGCCCAACCAGCTGTTGACTGTCCTACATTTCTTTTCTCCAGGTTTCTTTTCATGCATCCAGGACATGCCAGTGCAACTCCTGGTATTTCAGTTGCATTGTCTGAGAAATGAAAGTTTGGAACCCATTGTAAGGTGTGGTCTTCTCTCTGTCTCTAAGTTACGTGATTTCACTTGAGCTCGATCAGCCATTGGTCCTTCAAAGGCAGCCCCAATTGGCTGGCTGTACCTTAGTTAACCAAACAGGTGTTATCAGCACATAGAGTACAGTTTGTGTACCCCATGTAATGAAAAGCCTATGAAATGTAGGCATTTTGAAACTTCTTAGATCCCCCTGTGGGCTTTTCCTTGCAAAACTGACTTCCTGACCCTGCTTGGGTAGCTCAGTTGGTTAGAGCAGTGGCCGGCAAACTCATTAGTCAACAGAGCCAAATATCAACAGTACAACGATTGAAATTTCTTTTGAGAGCCAAATTTTTTAAACTTAAACTATATAGGTAGGTACATTGTTATTAACTTAATTAGGGTACTCCTAAGGCTCAGGAAGAGCCTCACTCAAGGGGCCAAAAAGCCGCATGTGGCTCATGAGCCACAGTTTGCCGACAACAGGGTTAGAGCATTGTCCCAATACATCAAGATTGTGGGTATGAAATCCTGTCAGGGCACATACAAAGATCAACCAACAAATGCATGAATGGATAGAACAACAAATTGGTTTTTCTCTCTCTCTCTGAAAAATCAATAAAAATTAAAAAAACAAAACAAAATACAAGACTGACATCTGGGCCGCAGAGAAACACAGAGCCCATGCCTTTCCCAACCAAAATACATTTATGCCATCTCCCTGCTTTTGGTTTTAGGATGAAATCTCGTGATGCCTGGACAGGTGGGAGAAATCAACCCTGAAAATGCAGATCCACGGGAGCTTTCGCAGGGAGGGCTGCAGCCTGTCCACAGCTGCCTCTGACAAAGGAACTCCCAGCTCAGGCGGGTGACTCACTGGAAGTTTGCTGGCTGGGTCACAGGCCCGCCTGCGGAACAGGAAGGCCGATTGTGCTCAATTGTTTTCCTGAATGCCTTCCTCAACAACAGCAAAAGGAAACAGTACTGTTTGGCTTCAAGCCATCCAGACCACTTGGTGCTTATAGTGCTTAGATTGTAAAAGTTGGGCTCAGCAGAGACACTCGGGATGCAGGGCAGCAGTGATTTCTGTCTGTGTTTCAGACAGATTAAGCGGCTGCCTTTCACAGTAAACAATCCGGGTGATTTAAGACAAAGGGAAACTCCTTTTACTAGCAACAACCCCCAACCCAGGTCTGACCACTTGTTTTACGGGCCCAGTTCATGTCCAGTAACCCCATGGGGGGCCTTGACACCACCACCCACTGAGTCGCCTGAGTAAAATATGAAAGGCTCTGCCAGCCAGCCACCTCCTTCCTCCTTTCTGATTGCTCCAGAGAGACTGGGCAGGTGTGGAAAATATGGCCGGGGGGGAAGAGAAAGGAGGAAACCTGAAGGCTCCTTAACATGAAAAGAGGGAGAATCTGGATGCCTGTAGCTCTCAGTGTCTGGCAGGAACTAGGTGAAGTGAGGCCCAAATGACAGTGCATCTATCATTAGCTGTTCCTGGAGGATCATAATCCTCACCTCCACCCTGAAGTTTTCCCTCTCGTGGTAGATGGAAAAGGGGCCATATACTAAACCTGACAAGCTCAGGCCTGCATGGTAGGCCTTACAACCACAGAGACTGAAAGTAACTGCATAGGATGGTCTGACATTAAAACTTCCTAATTAAAAGTGAGTCATAATGGGTAGTCATCTCCTAGGCCAGCATCTGCTTTGACAAAGGTCATTCTTTACCTTAACTGAGCCTGTCTACTGTCTTTTTTCATCTATGATAATATACCTTTGGAATGTCAGAGCAATCTCCTTTTCCAGACCCCTTACTTAGGGTACACCCACCACACCAGAGCAGGAGACCACAAAAACCTTCATTGTTCCCTATGTGCTGCAAATGTTAACTGTTAACTATCCTGTACCCACCAGTATAAAAGAAGAATGTGTCTCTTCATTTTATGCTTTATCTAATCTCAGAGATTTCCCTGCTTTTCTTCCTTCCGTCTCCCCAACCTCCCACCAATGAATCTTATGTAACCCTCCTTATGTCTCCTCTTTTGAATCTAGTGTATAAAATAAGCTGTAAAACTGCCATTCTTCAGATCATTTTCTCAGTCCATTGAGATTTTGTTTCCTGGCAATTGCCATCAGTTTGGCTCAAATAAACTCATAAAAATTCTCTTCAGGCTTGGACATTTCTTATCTAATGATTGTTAGGGGTTTTCTGCATTGTGGTGTCCATCTTGTGCTCAGTGATAAGTCCAGATTGTTCTTCCCTTGTGGGCACCCTGATCAGTCCTGCTTCTCAGCTGCCACTGCCTGTCTAAGAAAGCTACCCCACTGGGCTCAGGGGCCAAGCTCATGAAGTAGTTTATGGCAGAAAACAGGGTGTGGGGATAGAGTGGCAGGAATGTTTCTCTCCTAAACGCAGGGTTGCTCTGGGCCCCGAGCACTCCTCACTGTGTTTGCAATCTCACAGTGTCCTCCATGCCCGGTTTCCTGAACTTCCTCAGCTTTCTCTGTGGAGGCTCAAGCTGGAGGCCATGAGTGTGGGTAGGGAGGTTGATGGTACAGCCTGAGGCATATTCTACACCTGCCTTGTTCCTTTTTTCAGGTTCTGCTGCACCAGCTCTACTCATATCTTCAGACCCAGACCAGCAAAGTAACATGGGCAAAGGGTTTTTGGTCCACCTGTTTTGAAAACAGAAAGCTGAGATTCGTGTAGGCTTGCCTAGGAGGTCCAACCTCAAGTCTATTCCATATCCTCCAGGGGTTTTTGTCAGCCTATATCAATACATATTCCAAAAGAGCGGGTTGCCCAAAAGCATCCCGTGTTCAAATAATTTGGGCAACTACATTAAAGCAAAGCACACTGATTCTCAGCTGTAGGACTCCTCAGAGATGGAACTGTGCAGTTGCTGGCTGAGGCTTTGCAAAGAGGCTCAGAAATGAGAGTTAGCTTATGCTTTAGTCTGGCTAAGTGCTATCCTCTAGTTCCACTGGGGGAGCTATGGGCAGGTGCTTTTCCTTCCACCAAGTGGGTCTTTCTCAGAGAATCCAGACTCACCATGCAGGGGTAAAACCAGAGCAAGCTCTGTGGCTGCCTCCAGCTCCCCTGGCCCCATTGAAGGATAGGAGAGGCTCTGAGCTCTGAAAGAGGCAGGCCTACAGCTTTCAGAAAACTGCATGACATACACCCAGGCTTTTGGCAGGTGAAGGCAGCCCATGTCTGCACTGAATGCACTTCATCAGGAGTAGGGTGGGGACAGCCATTATGATGGCAGGAGAGCAGTGACGGGACATCAGGCTGCCCCTGGGAAAGGGCCATACACCCCTTATCCTTTTTTCAGAGCTAACTGGTAGAGGCAGGGCTCCCCGTGGAAACAGCCACGCTTGAACAAGCTGGGGTGCATGTGCTCACATAGGTACATCAAACACCAAGCAAGCCAAAACCAAAATCAAAACCAAAACCAAAACCAAAACCAAAACCCAATCCCAAACCCAGACCAAATTACACTCTTACATTCAAATGTCCCATCTGTACACACATCATACTCTCTGTGTATTATAACCAGATGCAACCATCTCAT
Organism: Myotis myotis; assembly: GCF_014108235.1. Taxonomy (NCBI): domain Eukaryota; kingdom Metazoa; phylum Chordata; class Mammalia; order Chiroptera; family Vespertilionidae; genus Myotis; species Myotis myotis. The sequence goes on along the minus strand of NW_023416390.1, from coordinate 27,821,356 downwards.
TCATTTCTTGGGGTCTGAGTGAAACCTCATTATGGAGTAACATTTACCTAGAAGCCCAAACCCAGGGGGCCAGGGATGAAGGTGGAAGGTCTGGAGAACACCATCAATACACAATCTTGCTAATGTTGGACATCCCCACCTCTTTTTTTTTTTTTTTTAAAGAAACATTTTCTATTAAAACCTCTTGGAAATAACAAGGCCATTAGGAAAGTGCTTATCTCTATAATTCCAACTTCCTTTGTTCCCTTTGCAGAGACAAAAGAGATCAGCGGAATACTTCCGTCAGAAATGAACAACAGCCAAACATGTGGGAAGATGACAAGTAAGTGCATAAGAAGCATTATCTTCCAGTTCCCTTCCCTCTTGTGTTACATTCTAAGTGACTAAAGTAAAGGGTAGAATGCTGGATAGAGGGAGGAGGCAGAGGGACGTGCCAAGTTCATAGCTACGTTCTGGCTAGGTGTCTAGAAGATGACAAGCAGGAGTCCCCAAGAACTGGGACAAGGAACACAGACCCATTCTTGGAAGAGAAGGAAGCTAGTGAGTTTCTTCAGGCAGGCTTCAGAGCTGTCCATGTGGAAATCTAAGCAGATGGATAGATGAGGCTGGAGCTCAGAGATGTCTGAGCTGGAGGCATAACTTTGGGTCAATAGAGAATTGAAGCCGTGCATGCATGTGAGATCATCAGAGACTGTTCAGCCTGAGCAGCAGAGAGGGCCTGGGCTGGGCTCAAAGTGGAGATCAGATGGGGGACCAGGCAGGAAAGCTGCAAATACAGGTGGGACGGGAGACTCAGAGTCACACATTCATTTAGTTCTCACTGGAGGCAGCACACCTGCCTGATGCAGGAAGCAGGGCAGTGAGAATTTGCATTAAGCAGTTAAATGGGGCCTTGTTTTTTCTTTTCTAATGTTACCTTTCATTAGGTATATGCTAAAATAGTGTTTTCAAAGCACTTCTCCAACAACTTTATTTAAAAAATCTTGTTCTTATAATGAACCTTCTTTCAGTGAGGAAGTTGTGGAAGATGTTATGAGCCCCCACCCCTTTTTACAGATTTATCCTATATAATAAAGAAGTAATATGCAAATTGACCATCATGCCCTCACCTGGTAGTTGAACTAACCTGTGGAAGAGAAAGGGTCATTACAGGTAAATGTCGCAAGGCACCAGAGTCTTCCTAGCTCTTTGTTTTCACTTCACTTAGGCTCATCACATTATGACTGTAATCTTGTAAATACACTTGTCTCCCTTTCCTACGGGATTGTCATATATTCCAGGTCAGGATGCCTGTCTTAACTCTCCCTCTAGGTTCCCCTTCCTCCATCCAGCACCTTGCTTTGTAACTTTAAAGTACTTGATAAATTGGGGGGGGGGGGGGTAAAACTGATAGCAGGAAAAATCATTTGTGTTTTGAATGCTTTGAAGCTTTCAATCCCTCTCAGAACTTCCCTTCTCGGCTACTCAATGATGGCAGTGTCTAGTGGGGGATTTGTTGCCATCAGCATTAGGAGAACAGCAAGCAGACCTGAATGCATTCTGTAGGGGAGGCTCCTGGAGAATTCCGCAGGGCCAGCTCAACAGGAATTTTGGAGCAGTAAGATTTTTACTCCCCTCCCCCCTTTTCTTTCTCCCTAATCATACACAATTGCATGGGAATTTGCTTTTGGAAATGGGGAACAGCAGTCTTCTTATTCCTTGAGAGTTTTTTTTTTTTTTTAAATCTCATTTTAATTATTTTGGTTTTTGCTGTACATTTTTGTAGAATTTTCAACTTATTTCATCTGAGTTTAGAAACTCATAGAATTCCTGAGATTAGTCAATTTCTTCCCTGGGCTAAAGAAAATGTGGGCAATTTGAATCTGACAGGGGAGAAAACAGCTTTGGCTTCAGTAGATCTGGTGTGGACCCTGTGCAACCTCAGGCAAGTTGCTTAACCTCTCAGGGTCTGTTGCTTAATCTGTAAAAGAAATTTGATTGCCTTTATAGGTTTGTAATGAGAATTAAGTGAAATAAGACCTAAAGCTGGCTCAGACTGTGGTGCAATGTGCTTGATAAATGTTTATTTTCTGTCTACTTCCTCTATTTTTAACTCTGACACATATTTATGATTTAACCTTGAGAGAGATCTTGCAACATGAAGGCATAATATCAGCCTGTATCTGTCATTCCCCACTTCTACTTTTTCTCATTATTCTGTGCTTTCTCACAATAGCTTCTAAACACCTTGAAGATGAAATAATGTATTTTATTTTTCAGGTGTTGTTATGCCCAATCACCTGTACTATGCTCATCTTGAAGTAGATGGTCAGATACTTTTTAAAAAATTATCTTTATTGTTGTAAGTATTACAGCCCCTTGCCCCTCTATTAACCCTCTCCATCCTGCTCCCACCCAGTGGTCAGACATTTTTAAACTAACTTTTCTTTATTTAAGCTTCATCACTGGTCATGTTGTGAAAACAACAGTATTTGCCCCTGCATAAGAAATTAATTAGAATTTTTTAAAATCCATAAATCCCCTCAGGCATTCATGGTAGAGATCTAAGGTGGTATTATGATTACTATTCATTTACCCACGAATTCCTTAAGCAGAGGACTCTCGGATCTATACTCATCACTCTCCTCTCTGCGTGGCAGGGTCCCCACACATTTTGAAAATTGGCAAGCAAGGGAGTTTGTGCAGACATGAGAGTCAGGAAAAAAGAGACTGTATAATTTGTGTTCCAAATGTCAACACACATGATTGTGTTGGCTCAACAGTGGAAAACTAGGACTGTCCAGGGCAAATCATGGTCACTCTGGTCATAGCAGATGGGTACCAAGGTTAACTGCCTTGTGACAGCCACCCCAAACTAACCTCAATGCTACCATGTTGTAGCAATTACAATGCTGACTGCATGTGGCAAGCACTTCTTCACCCCTGCCTATTAGACTTGATTGGGACACTGTGTGGGCTAAAGTAAGCATATTGTATCGGAGAGAACCCCCTAAGTAAGAGGAGATTCTGAATATAGCAGGAAAGAAATTATGTGCTCTCTTTTAATCATGCAACTCACCTGTGAACGGGGAGTCAGGTGTGATGCTGCTGACCTTTCATCTGTGTTTCCCCCCTAGTCCCTGGGCAGCATAATGTCAGTTCTAAGAATTTTCTCTGAAAGGCAGCATAACCAGCTTTTCTTTAAGAGAATTTACTATAATTTACTTTGTAGAGTTGGGAGAGAAGTTTCTTTGCACACTGTTAGAAGATGCATGAACTACTGGGGTTATGAATTCTTTCAACCTGTCCTTATTTTGTTAGGAGTTGGTTCTATGGGACATAAGATTTCTGTGAGGCTTCCCAAGGCCCAGATGGGCTTGGATACAGCCCATGAGCCTGCACCCAAGAAATAAAACAGGTGAAGTGTGTGTGTCCTGTGTATGTCCATGTATGTGTGATCATGAGTGTCTATCCGTATTATATATGGGTTTCTGTGCATGTATGTATGTCCATGAGTGTCTGCATCTATCTGGGTGTGTTTCTGTGCACATGTGTGTGCATGTATGCATTTGGTTATTCTGAGACCCATTCAGGTCTCTGCCTTCCTTGCTCTCTCTTCCCTCAGCCTAATGGGGAAATCTTTCCAGCCCCCGGGAAATACTTCTCTCTTGACTTGTTGCATTTTCCTTAGGGATAAGCATGATCACTTAATAAGGTTAAGATCTTAGAACCACAAATGCCAGGAGATTCTGCCGCAACAATTCCCTGGGCGGGTCGGGAGGGGGGGGGGGGCTCTGGGCCTACTTTTACGTGTATGGGAGAGGAGGGGGGATTTCCAGAAGTAAAACCAAACAAAATAATGTCTCAAAAATACAGGTGTGGAAGAACAAAGAGAGATTAGCTACAGAATAGGACCTAACCTGGGGCCTGTCTGGGTAGTAGCACTAGAATGAGCAAATCTCTCAGGAGGGAAAAGCTGCCCACGTGACCATCTTTAACCAATGAAGACCGACTGCTTCTCTGCTCCAGGTGGGCAGGCGGGGTCCAGCGCTCCACGACCTTCAAGGATGATTCAAAGGTGCCCACTGCGGCCCGCGGGGTGAACATTTGCTCCCTTGGTGTCAGCTTCACCATCATGGACTGGAAGCTGCTGTGGAAAGTGAGTCTGTGTCGCAGCAGCCAGAGCAGATCTTTCAAGGCTGCGTGGCTGAGTCACTTACATGGGTTACGCTCCCTTCGCCGAGCCCATGAAGGTGGTTTGGCTGTTGCGCTGCTCTCTGCTCCCTTCACAATCCTCTTCCATAGGCAGAGGTCCAACGGGGTGAAAGGTGCTAAGTCTGGAATGAAATAATGTGCTGTTTTGTAGACACGCCGTCGCTGCTGCCCACTGGGCAACTCTGAGCCTGGGTTTTCAGCGCGAAGAAGGATTTATGTCTCTTTCTGTCTGTCTCTGTTTCTCTCCTTTCGCCTCGTGGGGCTCCTGAATATTTTCTCACCCTGGTGCCTTCTCTGAAGATGGGATACTGGCCTACACAGTAACAGACCCCAGGCTGGGGTCTCATTAAGACCGAATCCCAACTTCCTTGGTTTGCAAATAAATAAAAGGTTCTTTTCCCTTCGTTGGGTGCGCTCGCTTCAGGTCCTCTTCTTCCTATGAAAATAAATAATGAAATTAAGCAGGAAAGTTTTGTGGGCCTGCCAGCACTGTAGGTAAAATAGCACTTAGGCACTAGATTTTGAAGTTGTGGCAACGAGGCTGGGCCATTGTAAGAAATTTTAAACGGGTACCACAGTCATTGGACACAAAGAGATGCTGTCACATGGGAGTCACTTTACAGTTTTTAAAACACTTTGTGTATGTATCTAAACGGATTCATTTGAGCTTCACAACAACCTACAGAAATAGATAAGACAGGTGTTTCCTGTTTTATGAATGAAGAGATTGCAGTTACATGACTTGCCTAAAGTCATCTGTGTAGTAAATAGTAGACGTGTACTTTAGTCCAAATCATCTGTTCCAAGACCTCCGATGCAGTGTTGACTAGAGTAACACAGATTTATTTCTTCATTCAAATTCTTATTGGATAAACTTGTGCAAGTGGGTTAGCAAAACAGGTCGCTTTTGACAGTTTTAATATCCTTAGAATTTGAACAGGTTGGCTTATTTGGTAGCTGGTGTGCACCTCTCTTGATTTTGCCTTCTCAGCATGCAGCCGCCCTATTTCTGATAACAAAACATTGATTTTTCCTTTGAGGACCAAATATTCCCTGTTTTATGTACAGTTGTATGACAATAATCTGGCTCCTTGTTGGCTGAGCAGAATCGCTCAGGTACTCTGTCTTGGGAAGATGAATCTTTAGCTGAGTGAGTGACTTGAGGATGGGGAAAATTTCTCCATTCCATGACAGAATCCCCAGAGACTGAGATTCTATTACTTAGATTTTCAGAGCCTTCCTGGCCCTAATCCTTCCTGAGGCCTGTAGGCCAGATTTTTCTTCAATTTTATGGATTTCTCCATACCCTTCCAATGAATACTTTTTTGTGATTAGTTTAACCAGATTGATTTTAGTTGCTTATGCTCAGAGGTCCCTAACTTATGCAGGAATTATGAAAGAAATTGGAAGGAGAAGCAAGATTTATCTAGATTTAACTGTTGTCAGATATAGTCCTTCCCTTTGCTCAGTTCCGTGGAAGAAGTGTGCTTTCCCACTCCATTTTTGTTGGCCTCAGCCATGTGACTGTCTTTGGCTTCCTGATGGGCAGAAAGTACTTCCCCACCCCTTGATTTAGGGTTTAGAATGTGATTTGCTTCGGCTAATGGGACATTAGCCAGCCTGACTCAACAGAAACCAGAAATGCTCTTGCATGGTAGGTCTTGGGTTCTTGCATTCAGTTGTTGCCATGAAAAGGACATTCTCAGGTTCCAGGAAGAGGATGAGACACATGGTACAGAGCTACCCAGCCAAGCTGCCCCAGCCTAGATCAGCAGATCCTCAGCCAATCCACAAATATGTGAGCTAAATAAATGTTTATGGTTGCATACCACTGAGATTTTGTAGCTGTTTGTTATGCAACATTTTTGTAGCAATAGCAAACCTATATAGGAATCTGTATTAATAAGTGCTGTCCTGGCTGCAAGGAAAACCTAAAACACGTGGGACTGGGTGGTGGTGTAGGTTGGAAAAATGTTGAAGAAACTATCATAAAAGCCTGAAGAAATGGTGACTCATGTTATATAACCATGAAGCACTTGGTATAACAATCTTCTGTGGTAAACTAGAAGATAGAAATGTAACCAATGGACTTGTGGACTTGGGCAAGATGGTTTTTATTAGAATGTTGAGTATTAGCTGGCTTTTTAAGCAACATGTGATGAGCTCAGAAAATAACTAGCTGGTTTGAAATAGAATTTTTAGGGACTATAGAGAACCAGAACTTGCCAGTTTAGGAAAAAATAATTTTCTCATGTCACCTTTCCATTTACTAAGAGATTCTTACATAAAGACCTAGCCTGAGAGCACAGGGAGGCAATGTTCAGGTGCTCCAGCAAGACTTGGCTTTCCATTCCGGGCTTGGCTCCAAGGCTTAAAGAACAAAAGCAAAGGTGGGGCTATAACACCTTTAAAAAACCCTTAAAAGAAATCAAATGGCAGCTAGAACACCCTTTAAGCTGAATGTTAGAAAGCTTAAGGGTGTGGCCCATAGCAGCCTGAATCCACTACTGGCAATTAAGTCCAGAGACAGTGGCATGTCTTGAAAATAGTGGTGGGTGTGGCTTTTGGAATATGAAACAGACAGCAAGTTAACAACATACAAGTATAGCAGACCTTTATTTATTTAAAAAGCAGCTTAAAAATTCTAAGCAAAGAACTTTTCTTTTTATATACTCAAAATGTCTAAGCAACTGAGACCTAGGTATGTATCATGCAAAAATATGCAGAGACAATGCACACGAAAGAAAGAGAAATCCTAATATAATGCTATGTAAGTTCAAATAAAATGTCAGAACTGTTCCTTCACTGCCAGACATGAGTCGAGATTATTATTGCCCTTAGTGAACTATGAACACACAAAAGTTAACAATAATGAAGGCAAGTATCAGTGATGTGGGGAGACTTTCACAAGGCATATGATAAATATCAAAAACAAACCCAGAGCAGGAAGTTCAGAATTAGAGACAGATGAAATAACAACGCTTCCAGTGAGATCTTTGAAACTGAAGATACAGCATTAAGAAACAAGGAAGACCAAAATTAAAATTGACTAAAATGAGTCTATTATGCCTTAAGTTTTCTTTAGTCTGTTTCATAACTTTCTATTCCTGAACCACCAAAATTTGTGAAGCTAAACATGGGATTAATGTGCTAATACTATTTAAAAACATAATTTTAACAACAAAAAAAGTTTACTTGCCCTTCTTTATCTCTTACCAATTAAAATTAGGACAGATTTCCAAAATCTTTGGTATAGTTTAATGCACTATCCCATTTTTAGCAGGGATAAAGACATTTTTTATCCTCAATTTTCTAAAACTTCCTTATTTTTCTTTAGCGGGATCCTTTCTTTGTTGAAGGAAAATCCAAAAATCAAGGATCACCATTAAATGTATCTTCATAGCTGAGTCCCTAGAAACACACTGTCCAATATGGTAGCCACTAGTCACATGTGGCTATTAAATTTAAAATGAAATGAAATTAAAAATTTAGTTCATCAGTTATACCATAGCCACATTTCAGGCACTCAATAGCCACATGAGGCCAGTGGCTACCACACTGAACAATGCAGATATAGAATGTTCTAGAAAGAAAAGTGCTGCCCAAGAATATAATACAGTGTCTTGCCTATCATAGGTTCTTAATAACAAATTATTAGCTAAAATTATCACAATTAATTACATTTTTTTCAAAATGTAAGTTAGAAAAGTATACAGATTGTGCTATGCCAAGGGACTGTCATTATTACCAAGGGGATGAGCATGGTCCTGAGGCACCTTGTGATAAGTTCAGAGAGGAGGAAGCAGCCAGGAGGAGAGAGAAGGAGCAAAAACTCTGAAACCTGGCAGCCACATGAGGCCAGATGTCAAGGAGAGTGTTATCACCCAGCCAGATGTTACTCATAGATCAAATAAGAAGCAGACTGGGCATTGTCACTTCTGGCTTTATTTTTCTGATAATTTCACAAAGTAATATATTTACATTTCTCTCTTTTTTCATCAAGTACATCAGTTTTGATCTCTGCTCTTAGAGGTGAAAGATTTGTCTTATACCCACTTTTTAAACCCTTCTTCATAAGTTATGCTATATTTAGTTTATGATAACCTATGTAACTGCACTAGGCTAATACTGTCATCGTCCATTCGGATGGCTATCACCAAATACAATAGACTGGGTGATTTGTAAACAACAGAAATTTATTTCTCATAGTTCTGAAGGCTGGAAAGTTCAAGATCTATTGACCTTCCTGGTCAAGTTCTGGTAAGGGTACTCTGCTGGGTGGCAGACTGCTGACTCCTTGCATCCTCACATGGTAGAAAGGGTGAGGAGCCTTCTGGGGTCCCTTTCATAAGTCCACTAATTCCTTTCATGTAGGTTCTACCCTCAGGATCTAATCTCCTCCCAAAGGCCCCTACCTCCTAATGCAATCACCTTGGTCATTAGGTATTCAACAAGTAAATTTCAGTGAATGAACATTCAAACCACAGTATACTTCTATTTCTGCTTTTTTGATTCCTCACTTTTAGATGGTATTTCTTTGAGTCCTCACTAAGTTGAGAAAATTAGCCTGCCTATACAGGGGTGGGCAAAAGTAGGGTTATAGATGTTTGTATGGAAAATAATACAATAATTTGTATTTATTAAATACACAAAGAAGCTGTTTATTTTTTTTATTTTTTATTTTTTATTTATTATTATTATTATTGCTTAAAGTATTACAAAGAGTATTACATATGTCTCTTCCCCCCCCCCCCTTGACATTCCCCCAGCCTCCCCTGCCCCCCAGTGTCTTGTGTCCATTGATTATGCTTATATGCATGCATACAAGTCCTTTGGTTGATCTCTTACGGCCCACCCCCCCGACAACCCTCCCCGGGCTTCCCACTGTAGTTTGACAGTCTGTTCAATGCTGCTTTGCCTCTGTGTCTATTTTTGTTCATCAGTTTATAATGGTCTTTATTATCCATAAATGAGTGAGATCATGTGGTATTTTTCTTTCATTGACTGGCTTATTTCACTTAGCATAATGCTCTCCAGTTCCATCCATGCTGTTGCAAACGGTAAGAATTCCTTCTTTTTTACAGCAGCATAGTATTCCATTGTGTAGATGTACCACAGTTTTCTAATCCATTCATCTGCTGATGGGCACTTAGGCTGTTTCCAAATCTTACCTATGGTAAATTGTGCTGCTATGAACATAGGGATGCATATATCCATTCTGATTGGTGTTTCTGGTTTCTTGGGATATATTTCTAGAAGTGGGATCACTGGGTCAGTAAGCTGTTTATTTAATAAATACTATTAAATACACAAATAAACTCTGTTTCTCATACTCACAACTGTAACTCTACTTTTGCCCACCACTGTATGTTGATCAACCTTTTTTCTTCTGACTGACTGCTGACTTCCACTACTTCTATCTTTTCTTTTACATTATTCAGGTTTTTAGCATTTACATTCTGTTCTGTAAATCTAATTAAGCTTCTAATACTTTATCTCTGTCCATAGGTTGATTACAAAAATGTAAAAACAATAAATATAAATAGTGATGTTACAAATCCCCATAGAACAAAGTATTATAATTATTAATTGGTCCATTAAATTAATAAGTCTGTTTAATTTGTAAAATCATGAAAAAAATGATACTTAAATATTATAATTTATGTTAAACCATTTACATGTTTAAGCATAATCATTTGTTCACATTCTAATATAAGGTCAGGACATCTTCTTGGAGAATGTCTAACAATCACTATAAGAGATTTAATATTTGAATCTTAATGTATCTTAGAAGCAGGCTGTACATAGAACAATATATTTTGGGTCTCTATAATGCCAGATTCCATGAATGAATAATATTGTTCACTAATTGACCTATTTAATGGCATGAAAAAAAGTTGGCTTGAAAAATTCCTTTTGATGTATAATTATTACATTCCTAGAGTAGGCACTGTGTTAATAACATTAGAATTGATTACAAATATGCATACATGAAAAAGCTATTGCTTTTATGCTACAAAAACCCCATAAATTTCTTGGCATTATTTAGTGGCAAAACAGCAATGAAAATGACAAATAATACTGAAGCAATAAAAATCTAAATTATCCACAAAATAGTAATTGTATAGTTTATATATATATATATGACACCTTCCTCTGCATGTAAAATTTTATTGGCTTTCCATTGCACTTCTCTGTGATAGTTTAAGCCCTCTTCCTAGAATTCCCATCTGAAAACTGAAGAAACTGCATTAACAAATGGTGAGTTGAGTTTTTGCTCTGTGCTACAGTAGTATTCTCATCTAAAAGTATATTTCATCTTGTCAAATATTAATAATATTCATGAAAAACTCTTTTTTAGTCATTAAGTGCTACTATTAGGACAAAAAATAAATTCATGAATCCTTCTGGATTTTTGCTATTTATGGGTGATAATTTGGTGTAACCTATAGAGTCCAAGTATTTTTTTTAATATATGAAAAGCACTGGTGTTTCTCATTCCTAAAGGTATGCTTTGTTAACATTTTCTCTTATTTGCCTTTAGTCTTTTTTTTTTAATAAAAGAAATAAAATGGCTCCAGTTCTCTATATAAAATTCTACACATACACACTAAGAACAAAGGGGGATTTTGACAGCATAGAGTTCTAAGAAATAGAGGCCCTGATTAAACAAACAGTAAGTGCCACTATATCTCTTACCAATGGAACAACAGTGCTTGGGTGATGTTTTCCAGGCAACCCTGTGGCGTAAATCTTTAATACCACTGCCTTTCATGTGACATTTATATATAAAAACTGTTTATAGAGCCATGAAACCTTTTCTTGTGTTCATTAGGGTTTATTAGGGCCTTCAATGCTTGTGTTCTTATGATATAACTGCTCACAATATACCCACAAATATTTTCAAGGCAATTTGCTTGTGCTCTTTGTTTGGTTCTCATCAGAACCAAATAAGGGGCTGATGCACCAGTTACAAAACAAGGTCAATGGCAATCCTTACACAGACATACTTGCAGAATCCAGCAGCTAAGCACCAGTGAATTGTTTTGCATCAGGCCCAAAGGGAAGACTTGCTCATCTTAGCACTCATCAATTTTGACTTATTTTTTACAGAAAATCTAGGCAGGATAAATTTGATTTCATTTAAATGAAAGAAAACTGGTTCAGGAAAAGATAAATTGGCATTCTATATTAGAAAATAATCTGCTCAAGTTAGAGAATAGAATATATTTTAGAATCATACATGGGGGAAAAGGCCATTGAGTAAACTAGAGACCTGGTGCACAAAATTCATGCACGGGTAGGGTCCCTAGGCCTGGCCGGTGATCAGAACTGATCATGGCCTTCCAGCTGCTGGCTCAGGCCATCCTTCACTGGCTGCTGGCTGCCAGCCAGGGCCTTCCTTTGATCCGTGCCACCACCTGGTGGTCAGTGCATGTCATAGTGAGCGATCAAACACCCGGTCTCCCGTTTGAACTCCCCAGGGGAAACTCTAAATATTAGCCTTTTATATATATAGAATAGAAAACCAATTTACAGTAATATTCAGCAAACTGTATGAGGCTCTTGATTGCAAATGATGAAAACCCAACTCAAACTAGATTTTGTGAAAAGGATAATCGAGTGACATAGGGAATTGGAGAGTCAAAGTGATGCTCTTGACTTTGGGCATGGTGGCTCTAGGCCTCATAGATATACTTCCCTGTTCTTGACTTCCCTCTCATACTCCCCAGGAGGTGTCACAATGGTTCCAGATGTTCCAGATGCATGTGGCCTTCAATGTTCATAGTTATAGAGAAGGGGCAACTACCTCTAGTGACAAGAGTCATGGGAACATTGGGATTGGTTCATTCTGGGAAAGGGGCTCATTCCTGAAAAATGGGTTTAGCTCTGTGGATGACCTAGCCCCGTGGTCGGCAAACTGCGGCTTGCGAGCCATATGCGGCTCTTTGGCCCCTTGAGTGTGGCTCTTCCTAAGCCTTAGGAGTACCCTAATTAAGTTAATAACAATGTACCTACCTATATAGTTTAAGTTTAAAAAATTTGGCTCTTAAAAGAAATTTCAATCGTTGTACTGTTGATATTTGGCTCTGTTGACTAATGAGTTTGCCAACCACTGACCTAGCCTGGGTTATGGCCACTGCTTTAACAGGAAAGTAGTGTCACTTCTATCTGCACTGCATGGCCTAAGGAGGTTTCTAGAGAATGGTGGAGGGGTCACTCTCTAAAGGAAGTGATGCTGGACAGACCAGAAAATTACGTGTCCATTATAGTTAGTCAGGTATAAATGAACATAGGGTATATGAGTCCCAACTCTGTATTTGTTCTGTTGTCTGCCTAATTGGCATGTCTAGTCTACAAATAGTAGATATGTATGTAAGTGTGTAAAAATCAATCCATGTATACATCCACACTTGGGTTTGGAAGTCTAAGGGTTAACAAAGGAGTAGGCTGATGAATAGTAGGAGTCATCTCTTTATTAGGAAGTTCATAAATGGACCATAGATCAGAAAATATTGAGAAACTTTATCACTAAGGCAGACTGTCTTCTCAATGTGGTGTCAACCAATGGTCATTGGCACCAAGCCAAAGCCAACAGGAATTTCCAATTTGGGGGACAGTGAAGATGGAAACTTCAATCAATGCAAGACAGCTCAATGGTGATATAGCATGGCTGTGAAAACAGGATGGCTCTGAGGTAGCCCTAGGGCCAGGCCCCTCGTCAGCCTGGGAGCTCTCCTCTGGTCTGTTCTGCTCCACTCAGCTTCGGTGGCCTCTCTGGTCCACTCTGCTCCAGTGAGCCATCTTTAGTGTTTCAGTTCTAGCTCTAGCTTTAGCCAAGGAAACACAGTCTTCACTCTTTGGTGGAAAGGGAAAGTGCACTCCTTAGGCCAGAGGGGAGCTAGCAAGCTTATATTAACAGAAGTCCCTGCCCCTGGTCCCTGATTGGTCCATCCTCATGCAAATGAGGACTCCAAATCCTATTAGTTTGATTGTTCCAAAAGGCACTGTCCTGATTGGTCAGAATAGAACTGCTCTGATTGGTCAACACTGGGCAACTACAATTGAATGGGGAAACCTCAGTGCTATTGGTTGAACTAGGATTCCAGGAACTCTTTTAGAAGGGCTGGCTCAGATGGCAGAAACACAGTGCAGGCACACAGACAGTTCACTCAGAGGTAGTCATCCACTGCAGGTTTCTCCCTGAAGTGCAGTTTGCATGAGAAGCCTCTGTATATAAATGGTTGCTAGGCTCTGTATTTGTTTGTTTGTTTATTTACTTAAATATATTTTTATTGATTTCAGAGAGGAAGGGAGAGAGAGGGATAGAGATAGAAATATCAATGATGAGAGATAATCATTGATGGGCTGCCTCCTGCATGGCCCACAGTGAGGATCGAGCCTGAAACCAGGCATGTGCCCCAACTGGACCTGTGACCTCCTGGTCTTAGGTTGAAGCTGAACCACTCAGCTATGCTGGCTGGGCTATTTATTTCTTCTTATTGAGCCCAGTTAGCCACAAGGAGCCCTTCTTAGTAGGTATCTTTTTTTTTTCAGGGTCCACGGTGGTTACATGTGAATTACTGTAAAATTCAACAGTAATCTGAGCTTTAGAGCAGTAGCTGATGGAAAAACTAAAAAAATGCACATTTGGGAACCTAATGTCTGCAGTTTTATCTGAATTTTTTTTAGTGTAAAGGAAGAAAATCATGAAACAAAACAAACACTGGTTTGTGTTTTCATGAGAAAAAAAGATGCCCCTTGTGATTCATATCTCTTTTGCTGACAGTCCCAGCTGGAATAAAAAAATTTAGCAAGTGAATTTTAACAAAGAAAAACTTTTTTAGTATTCTGGAATCTTGTAAACCTCAAAACAGTTCTGTTATTATCCTAGTTTTTATTCGATCGGGTCTACCTAAATGCCCTGACACATCAATTGAGTAAAACTGGGAGAACGAACACTGCAGAGGGACTATTTATGCTATAATATATGAAAGAGTTAATACATGAACACATTTCATTTGAGCCTGGCACCCTCGAAATCTGTGTGAGGGAACAGAAAAAAGGTGTTCTGTCTTTCTTATCAGGTGTCAATAGATTTTCTAGTACACACCCCTTTGCCCTGGAACACTGGCCCTCAGACTGTAACAAGCACCAGAGTGTAATAATCACTTGGGAGGCTTGTAAAATCCCAGATGACTTGGCCTGGCCCCCAGGGTTTCTGATTCAGTAGGTCTGTGGTGACCCAATAATTTGCATTTCTAGCAAGTCACCCTGTGATGCTGACACTGCTCTCTGGGACCACGCTGGGAGAACGACTCCTGTAGATGCATCTCAGCACTCAGCTCCGGATGAGGCACCATGATCCATAGTTCCAGCTGAGAGGGAGGCTGAGGCTGCCATGGGGGGCAGCAGTGGCCAGCAGTGGTGATGGTCTGAATTATGGCAAAGGCACAGTTCCAAGAGGGAAGCTGATTAGGCAGGTTGTTAGGGCTTCCATCAAGCACTCTGGATTTTAAGAGCAGGTTTCCAGGACTAGGTAGGAATTTGAGTGCTGATTAGGATAAAAATCTGGTTGAAGAGCCTGGTGCTTGTGATGGGGTCGCAGGAAAGGCTGAAGCTGGTGGCTATCTGGATTCCTAAGAAGCCGACCTCGACTAGGCTTCAGGTAACAGGTCAATTCTAGTCCCATGAAGGGGGGAGACTGGTGCTGAGCAAATACTGAGCTAAGACTGACTCATGCTGTAGGCCTAACTATATCTAAAAGATGCCTGTCCAGGGCCTGCCATGGTTATGATTAGGGAAGGCAGGATCTATCTGAAAAACTATTTTGTTTGTGAAACCATTTTTGACCTTGACATATGCTAAGAAGTACACAATACATTATAGCATGACACACACACACACACACACACACACACACACACACACACACACAGAATTTTCCAAATTAATATTTTGCTTACCATGTGCAATATACTTTGTTCTTCTTTGTTATGTCTATTCTATCACATCCTATTATTTTACGAAAATAACAAAAACCTTTTTGCTATCCAATAATGTATGTTACCTGCAGTTTGAACACATTCACTTAGAATCTGCAACCTGTGCCTGGTGCACCCCTCCCCCACCCCCACAGCCACCCACCTTGCAGGCGATTTTAATGCAGGTGGTTCCCAAAGGCCACGCTTTGAGAACACTGTCAGGAGATAAAATAACTTATTTCAAGGGGTCCCTGAGCCTCTTCTGCAGAAGCCCACATCAGTGACTTGACATGTGACGGATGATGAAATATGTTTTTCATATTTCTTCTCTTACTTGATTAATGGTCAATTTCCAGAACTTTCCGTGTGACTAGTTTCAAGCTCTGGCAGCCTGGCTTGGAGCAAGGCCTCTGAGTTCCACAGGCAGCACAGGCTGTGCGAAAACAAGGATCAGCAGAGAGGAGGGTGCAGAAGAGGCCGAGAGGCATACCTGGCATTCCGGCTCTTTCCACAGTGGCATGTGTATGGGCACCGGCCCCTGTGTGCCCTCACAGCACCCATCTGCTCCCTCCTGGGCATTTTTATCCCCAGGAAGTTCCAGAAAGCTTCTCAAGTCAAAGTCTGGCATTACAAGTAGAAAGTGAATTTTACCTCGTGAGATAAAGACAAATGCAAAAGAAAAGAAAAAAAAGAAATAATAGGTCATTTTCAGTCAGATGGAATAAAAAGATGATTTAAACAAGATAGTCTTCTTAAAAAATACGGTTGTAAGACATACCTAAGGAAGGAAACGTAGTTTTGAAGACCTTGCCGGCTTGAAGTATGGCTTAGTCTCAGAGACCTAGGATTTGCCATCCAATAAAGTCATTTTATGCCTCTCTGGCTCAGGGTCTCATCTGGGCATGGGATACGAAGGCTGCTTGCTCTTTAAGTGAGGCATAGCAATTCCACATGAAAGTGTTAGGCAAATTCGTGCTTTTGAAACAAAATTTTCTTGTGATCCTCTTGTGCAAGTGAGAGAATTTATCTCCAGCTAATTAGTACCATCAGTCAGAGAGAGACAGAGAGAGAGAGAGAATCTTTTTGGCATGCCACTAAAAATGACAATAAATATTAGCACCTTACTAAAAAATAAAATAAATAGGATTTCCCAGAAGCCCAGAGTGCTTTGATAAAGAATCAAGTTCTCTACAGATTGAAGCGATTTATCCTCAGGCAATTCACCTAGAGACATTTTACTCCAATTACTCAAGGTCTGGCAAGGAGGAAACTGGAATGACATACTCAACAGGAGATATCTTGGAAGGTCCTCTTCGTTCCTCTTTGGGATCCAACAAGGGGACAAAGTTAGAAACTAGGAAACATTTGTCTGGCTCCTCATCAGAAAAAGAGATATTTAATCCCCTCTCGTATTACATGCAGCTTTGCTCAAAATAAAGCAGCTGCTCGGGAACTGATTTGAGCCCTTCCCTGTTTCAGCAGATCCATGTTTGTGTGTGGTGTGTCTTCTTCAGCCCAATCTGACCTGTCAGGCTGAGAACATATGTGTGTGCCATTCCAGAAAGAATGCACATTCATTTTCCTCCCATTTAATGTTTGAACATGATCACAGTCACCAGATGGGTCAGAAAAACAATGACAGCATGACATAAATCTTCAGAGGGTTTATCAATCTGATTGCATTGAGGAGATAAAGTGGATTTTGCTAGAAATCCAATAAACTCTCTCCACCTCAAAGAATTAGGGCTGGTGCCAATTTTCTCCTTTATTACAATCTCTGCCCTTTTGCTTTCTGTTCTTTTCTTTTTTTTGGTCTCACTTCCTTCATTTTATTCTCTAAAGATAGTAGGTGAGCCTCGGTTCTTCGAGCTTAATTAGTCAGAGAAATTGGAGACTGTATGCTGGCCAAGGAATTAGAAAAGGTTTAGAGCAGGGCAGACTGGAGTTTGAATATAAGCTCTTCTCCCACCCCACAGTGTGATCCTTGAGCCTCAGTTTCCTTGTATAAAAAAAATATGAGGGTAACCTTTCTAGTGGCCGTGAGAGGTAGATTATTGATATGAAGCACCCGGCATGATTTCTGGTCCAATGAAGAGTGCCTGTTTATTACCTTGGACACCCAAGATTAGATTTGTTAGCTGGAAGTTCATTCTCTTTAAGGAGGCAGGAATGGTCACCAAGAAGAGAGAAATATTCTTTACCGAAGACTTTCATAATCCCATAGAATTTAACCTGCATTCTCTGATTGTAGGAAAAGCATATCCAGCTCAGTGATTTTCTCTAAGCATTGAAATGTTAAATTTGCTATTGCGTACTATTAGAAAGTTGCAAGTCATGGCTCTACATGCAGTGTTAGGCAAAAATCAAGCTCTGTCCCTCCATTTCACTCCAACATGATGCTTTTCAAAATATAAACAGTTAGCTCTACCAGATAGGTTCTGTTGGAACTTACCAGACCTCTGGTGATCTTACCCCCACTGTAACTCTAGCAGATAGAGATTTGTGAAATTAACTATGTACTGAAGACATCTGAGGTTCAAATGCTTGCATTTTGGCCACTACAGTTAATAGTTGCTAAGGCAAAGATTTCAGTTAGGACACTGTTCTTCACAGTTATTTTTCATTGGAGAAAGCAGATGCCATTCTTGTAATGATATTTATTTATTCATTTATTCATTTATTTATTTATTATTTTAAATATATTTTTATTGATTTCAGAGAGGAAAGGAGAGGGAGAGAGGATAGAGACATCAATCATGAGAGCCTCCTGCACACATCCCACTGGGGATTGAGCTCTCAACCTGGGCATGTGCCCTGACTAGGAACTGAACCATGACCTCCTGGTTCATAGGTCCACACACAACCATTGAGCCACACTGGCTGGGTTGTGCTGTGTCTGTTAATCTCCACCAGTTCTTGGGGTCTAGCACAAGGCCTGGCACAGATTTGGCAGTTTTTTAAATGTGTGAGGGAATTAATGAAGGTGTGCTGACCCCCTAGTCTCCACTTCTGGTCAGTCTCACTCCAGGCTGTATTTGGGAGTGGGAAGATTGAATTTAAGGCTTGCGTCAACATCTGTTAGGCTCTGATTTGGGCTTCTCTTCTGTTTATGGTGCACAGTTTCCATCTTAGAGTTTTGTTTTGGTAAATCACTTTTAATCCTCCTGTGCCTAAATTTCTGTTTGTTAACCTAGCTGCACTCCCAGGTCCTTGAGGGTGGGAGCCCACCCGGCCCTTGCCAGCTCCCTGTCCTGCCTGTATTCCATCCCCTTCATGCTCCTTTGAGCCCAGCTTGTGATGAAGCTTTATTCTTTACTATCAGATACTTTGGCCATTTTCCCGAGTGTCTAAGTATTGCCTTCCCCAGGTCTCTGATTCCAAGCCCTCTTGGCACTGTTTCCATCAGGAAAGTCCATCATCCCTTCCTGGACCTGCCCTGTGACAGCTGTTTGCTGACATTTCTCTCTGAGACTTGTCCCTGTTTGGTTTGGTCAGGACCTCCCCGTGACTTAACCACAGGCCACCACTGACCATAACCCCCACCCCAATTCATGTGCTACCTTAGAGAACATAACCAGTTCAACTAATAGGCATCTTCCACTATCCATGCCTTTAGCTATCATTCTTCAAGGTAATAGTAGAGACAACTAAGATAAGCAAACAAAATACATGGAGGAGAAATAAAATCTTCTAATGTAAAGAAAAGCAGCAGGCACCAGCCACATGGCCTGGAAGGGTTAGGTTATGTCTCGGGGAGGGAGGGAGGGAAGGAGGGAGGGAGAGAGAAAAAGAGAGAGAGAGAGAGAGAGAGAGAGAGAGAGAGAGAGAAGAGAAAGAGAGAGAATGAGTAACCTGATACATTTATCTCTGAATACTTCCATTTGTTAGTTGTTTGTTTCACTCACTTGCTAGGAGAAAACTTAAGCTTCGCTGTACTGTCATAAATGAACACACACTGAGGAGTCAACTGTGTGATAGGAAGTAGGGATACCAGTTTCCGTTTAATCACTTGGTTAATTAATATAATTGAACCCTTGCCATGTGCCAGGCACTGCTCTGGCTCAGGACCCAGCCTTGAACATCTTTGCCTAAACTTTTCTCTCTTCTAGGAACTCGTAGGGAGTATGAGATTAAAGCCCTTGGGGGCCATTCTTCACCCACAATACAATCAAATCCAAACAACACTAAACTGTACAATAAATGAAAGAAAGACCCCAAATGGACTGATCTGTTTCCTATGGTGATAACATCAATGATTTTGTTAAAATAGACATCAATTATCAAAATATTTCTATTTTTGTTAACGTTGCCTCTTTTTGCTAAGGACCTGAGCACCTTTTCCTGATTGGTAATACAGTATGGCTCACGGAGAACAGAAGCAACAGACAAGCAAATAGATTTGAATAAATAATTGCAATATAAAGACACGCCCTGTGATAGAATTATCTAGAGTGACAGGAATGTAAACAGAGTTTTCTGTGTGAACACAGCAGCCCGACCCCACCCTCCCTGTTTGCCTTCAATTCATAGACAGGGGAAATTATTTCCAGATTCAGGGCAAATGGAATGTATGAATGTGAATCATAACTCTCTCAAAAAATAAGGTAACATATGGCTGTTTAGGTTTCTGTGTGAGGTGAAGGAATGACGTTAGAAATATCTGCCTGTACTTTTGAAGTTTATAGGTCTTGTTATTGCAACCCTGAGGTGTGAAATGTTTGCACTGTGTCTGAAATTAATGATTAGGATAACTGCAAGCTCCAATACTGCCTTCATATGCCATTTCCCCCCTTCCTCGCTAAGTTTTAGCTTACACAACTTATTCGAAGGATAGCATCAAAGGATTGTTTTATCAGTTCGTTTAGGATAATAGACTAGGGTCTAACTCCAGTCAGTAAAGGAAACTTTGCAGACATGGAGTTAAAGTTCAATCTGTTTTTCTTGGCGAATGGCCCACGAGGGAAATAGAATTCATGGAAGAGACTTGTTGGCTGGACAGCTCTACGATCCAGCAGTTGCTATGAACAGATCACAGAATGGAATGATCAAATAAATGTTCACACACTACTGACAGCATGGAAATATTTCCTTTTCCTTGCATATCTCTTCCTTAAGTGCCGTTCTTAGTGTTCTCTCAATATAGCACGTCTCCCTCATTGTGAGTGAAAGAATAAAGGCCTCCATATGGATTCAATTCTGGTGTTCATTAGGTTAGAGCAATCAGGAATGCATTTCCCCTGGGACTCATGTTTCTGCTTCATGTTGAAGGTGATTACTTGGCATTCAGATCAGATTGGTAATGATTTCTTCTTCTCTGATGTCCAAAGACAAGAAAGAATTTGTGTCTGGTGCCAATTGTGAAATGATTGAGAACAGTAGTCAGTCAAGGTAGTGCCAGGATGCTCATCCAGAGCATAATAAGCTTGACAGTGGTCTTTCCTGCTCTTGTCATCTTGGTACCAAAAAGAAACAAGGGGATCACAAAGGATAGAAAGAGTAAAAGGAAAGTAATCAGGGAATAAGGATCCAAGACTATGTAATGGACGGGCTTGCTCCTGCTTGACCATCCATGGCTACTCTCTGCTGCTGTTGAAAGGAGGTCACCTCTGGACACAACCCCATTGTTCCTGAGTGCTGGGCATGCGCTCTGCTGCCCAAATAGAGTCCAGCCTATGCTCATGTGAGAGGTGTGCTGGGAATGGAGACTGGCTGGTGTGTAGAGAATGACACCACTTCTGATCCGTGGTCCCCCTGTGTCCAGTCACCTTGTCTGGGCTCCGCTGACCTCTCTCCACTTTGTGTCTCACTCTGCTTTGTCCAGAGAAGTTTCCTGGTGTTCAATAGAAGCTTTGTTCCCCTTGAATCCCCACCCCCAAACACACACACACGAATCTCCTGTCAAACACACACATATTCTTTCCAACTTATTATTTTGGCACAGTTATCATTTCAAAAGTATTATCTCACCACTATCACTTTCTTCTATCATTCCATAGGGCTTATGGGGGAAGAATAAGCATAAAAGTGTCAGCAAAAAATGCACATATGTCCAGATATGATAAACCTCTAAGGAGGCAAGATGTTTTTTTAAAAAAGGAATTGAGAAGTAAGAAATACAATTGAAATTCCTCAAACATATAATGATAATAATAGCTAACACCCAAAGAGAAATTCCAGGCACTGTTTGAGAGTTTTTCTTACATTAGCTCATTTAATCCTCACAATAACTCTATGGATTTGGTACAATTATTCTATTTTTAACAGATAAAGAAATTGAGGCAGGGATGTTGAGCATTTACCTTTAGACCTGGATTTGAGCCCAAGAGTCTTGTTTCAGAGTGTGTGTACTTAACCAGGACTACACGTGGGGATAGCATTCACAGGTTTGGGCAAGAGGACACTGTGCATGATAGGAAAACCATGTGGATTTGGATGTAGATGTCTCTGCTGCTGGACAGTCACTTAACTAATTTGAGTCTCAGTGTCTTCATTAGAACATAGAGATATTGTTCCTGCTAAACAAAGTCTTGTGTTCAAAGAAGACTTTCATGGGAAGGCACCTAGCTCTAGGCCTGGTGTAGAATGGGCATGCAGTGGTGTTTTCTTTTTCCCTCCTGCATCCACACAAGTCCTCACGCATTAGATGCCATCTTCGGTATATTGCTGCATGGCAGAGACAATACTAGTAGTGTCTGCTCTTAGGTAAATCTTTCATTTATTTAAAAACATTGAGTGTTGTGGCTTGTACAATAATGGCTCCCAAAAGATGTCCATGATGTAGCTCCCAGAACCTGTGAATTTATTAGCATTATGGGGCAAAAGAGACTTTGCCGATGGAAGAAAGGGCTTGCTAATCAGCTAAACTTAAAGTAGGGCAATACTTTAAGGGGTATTCTGGTTTGTCCAATAGATGCACATGGACTCTTAAAGATGGAAGAGGAAGGCAGAAGAGTCAAGTGTGAGAGGGGCCCATCCACCGTTATTGGCTTTGTAGATGAAGTAGGTTATGAACTAGGAATTGCAGATGGCTCCCAGAGGCCAGGGATGGCCCTCAGCTTACAGCCAGCCAACAGGACTCAGTCTTACAATCACAAGGCACTGAGTGAACTTGGAAATGGCTTCATCCCCATAGCCTCCTGAAAGGGACACAGTGCTGCTGACACCTTGATTTTAGCCTGTAACACTCTAAGCCAAATTCTCGAGCTGAGTCAAGATGTTCCTGGTCCTTGGGCCTACAGAACTCTGGGAATTTGTGGGAATTTGCTACCATGGCAAGAGAAAACTAATTCAAGTATCTAGTTTGTCCCAGGAACTCTGTTAGGTACTGGGACTACAGCTGCAAGCTACACAGATTGCTACCTGGTCAACAGGCTCACCAAAGTCCCAAGATCAGCAGAGGCAATTTCTCTTTCAATCTTGTTTGCCAACAGTCCCTAAAGCAAACAAGCAAAATTGCTTGTTGGTGTGTGCCTCAGGCTCCACAGCTGTCAGACACTCGTAGCCACACAGGGTTTTTCCCGGAATTGAGGTGTAAACACTTATAAGCTGTTTCCCATATGGTCCTCAGATGACCTGTGAAACTCAACCACCTCCTGACACTGAAAGGCCTGTCTCCTCCCAAGATGTGGCTGTGCCCTGTGCTCACAGATGTGGTTTGGGAAGATGCTGCCTCAAGCTCAGGGGGAGCACTTATTTGATGGGATCATTAGTTACCCAAATCAGTTCTTAGAAAATGTCTCCATGTGTCTTTTTTTACTGTGGCCCCTTCTCACATTCTTTAGGCAATGGTAATTATCAAATGAAAGAAAGAATTAAAATGGAAAAGACAACAAAAGTGTTCTTATTGTACTGATCTCAAACAAATTTGAGATCATCGGACAATTGGTTGCAACAAACCAAGGTCTCATGCCAACAAATGCAATTATCTAAAAATACAAAACACTGCCCTTAGCAAACAACCTTAAGAACTGAACAAATATTTAGTTTTCCCAGCATCTGTTGAAATCTATACAAAACATCTTCGACAAACTGAACAATGCCTAAGAAACACTTGGGCTAAATATCTGAAAAGAAATTATTCATATTTACTAAAGAATTACATAAATCAAAGTCACACTTAGGGGAACATCATCTACATGGAGCAGTTTCCTCTTGGGATGGGCTTTTCCTGACCATCTTCTCTGATTAATGGTATTAAGTAAGTCTCACTTCATCCTTTGTATTTTCTTTAAAAGGCTTAACACTATTTGGCATGATCTTATTTACATGTTTTGTTCATTGTCTCTTTCCCTTTCTAGAATGTGAGGTTCACGAGGGCAGGACCTTTTCTATCAGTTGAGATGTGGGTCATGCTTCTGCCACCTACTGTAATTGTCCTCTGGAGAATCCCTGACCTTCCTCTGCCTGTGTATTTTTCAGGAAGTGGAAGCTATCCTGTGTGTCAGTCTGGAAGCATGTGCAGACACAGCCCAAACCAAACAGCACATTCCATCGGCTGGCTAGACAGAAAAGGGTTGTTTTGTGCACACTACGTCACGCCTACCAGGATAAGTGTGATCTAATTCTAGGACTTTTGTTT
This sequence comes from Myotis myotis, assembly GCF_014108235.1. Classification (NCBI taxonomy): domain Eukaryota; kingdom Metazoa; phylum Chordata; class Mammalia; order Chiroptera; family Vespertilionidae; genus Myotis; species Myotis myotis. Next base: position 27,797,599 of record NW_023416390.1, on the reverse strand, counting down.
GAGCTTTTCCGCTGTCTTAAGCCTGAGAGGATGTGGGGGCCAAACTTGCTGTTACCAATCTACCCTCACACAGAATTTATCAGATGGGATGGAAGGCAGAGCTCAGAGATGAAGGAAAGGGAATTCTAGTGGGATAATGCAGCCCTAATTCCTGAGATGTCCAATTCAGCACAACCATGGAGGTTTTACTTACATGGACCAATAATATTTTTCTTAAAACAAACTGAATTTCAATTGGTAATCTAGATAAGTCAGAGAAATATAAGGTACTATGAAATTAATCTGTACCTCCTTAATCTGGGCACAAAACAACTGCAATTGAAAAATTGTGTGTGTATGTATTTGTTGGTGGGGGTGTTTACCAGCCAATCATCATCCTGTGTCTTAGTTCAATACATTTAGAAAACAGGACAAACAATATAGTATATTTGCTCCTCCCTGCAATCACAAGTAAAATCTCTGACTTGTGACTTTGGAAGCTGCATAATATTTATATTTTACCCAAGTTGACAGCTCTAAACTGAATATCATCAAACTTAATGCAAATTATTGATGAGGTACCTTAGTTTGAGGTCACATGATATTTCAATGTTTTGTTACTACTTTCCTACTTATCCAGTTTACTATGAGATAACTAATGGCTGTAATTTACCAAAAAAGTGCCCAAAACTCTGAGCATAATTACTTCTGAATGTTCCATTAAGGAAAATTGATTGATTGATGTGTTGCAATGAAAGAGACAAGATAGCTGCATTGCTGGGTATGTAGTGGGTGTAGGGGGTAAAGTAATCTAACTAGTACTATATCTCAACCTGTGCCTCATTGAGCTGTTTCTTTCAAAATTTAAATGTGAAAAAAATAAGAAAAATAGGAGAACAGCCTGTATAGATAATGATGGTGAGGCAAAAGAGCTGACCTGGAAAAGAAATCTTAATGCACTAGGAAGAAAATCAGGAATTAGTCATCAATCTTGCTCTTGAGCATCCCCTGGGCACATATTGAAGCTTTAGTTATTTATTAGTGAGGACTTTTTGGTTGGGTCATAGATGAGAGCAAGAAAACTTATTTGGAAGTTCAGGCCTTGATAATCTTGAAAAACTCATGGAAAGGAGAAAAGCAGAGATGTTGTGGGGACAGATATTTAGGAAATACATCCAAAGGTATGTCCTAAACAGAGTGCAGCAGTTTTGAAGGGGATCTCAGCAAACACCACAAGTATCTTCAGCAAATGTCCCAAATTACTTCACACAAGATTCATTTGTGACCAAGATGTTGTACTTGCTAGGGAAAGGTTGAAATTTCAGAGGACTGGCTAAACACCCTGGCAGGTGTTGGAGACCTGGCCCAGGCAGACCAGTGCTTTATTTCCCCTGTTTGGAACAAGCATCTCAGCGAGAGGGGAAAAGACATGAATCTAGTAAACAAGAATGAAAATATCAAGATTGATTCAGCACTGAATCAGTAAACAACTGACATGAAGTTCCTCTGATTCCATACATGTAATAGGAGTTAAATGGCTTCAGAGGAAGAAAGTGTAAATCATCTGAGAGATGCAAAACAAAATGACAATGAGGTACCACCTCACACCTGTCAGAATGGATATCATCAACAAATCAACTAAGGATAAGTGGCAAAGATGTGGAGAACAGGGAACCCTCGTACACTGCTGGTGGGAATGCAGACTGGTGCAGGCTCTGTGGAAAACAGCATGGAGTTTCTTCAAAAAATTAAAAATGGAACTCCCATTTGACCCAGTGATCCCGCTTCTAGGAATATATCCTAAGAAATCAAGAAACACCAATCAGAAAGAATTTATGCATCCCTATGTTCATAGCAGCACAATTTACCATAGCTAAGATTTGGAAACCGCCTAAGTGCCCATCAGAGTGGGTTCAAAAAATTGTGGTACATCTGCACAGTGGAATACTATGCAACTGAAAAAAGAACATTTGCAACAGCATGGATGGACCTGGAGAGCATTATGCTAAGTGAAATAAGCCAGTCAGAGAAAGATAAATATCACATGATCTCACGCATATGTGGAATCTAATGAACAACATAAACTGATGAACAAAAGCAGATGCAGAGACATAGAAGCATTGAACAGACTGTCAAACCTCAGAGGGAAGGCAGGGAAGGTGATTGGGTGGGAAGAGATCAACCAGTGAACTTGTATACATATATGCATAACCCATGGACACAGACAATAGGGTGGTGAGGGCCTGGGATGGGGGGGGGGGGAGGCAGGCTGGGAGAGGTCAATGGGGGAAAATACTTTCAACAATAAAGATTTTTTAAAATAAAGGTGGTAATACAGAAACAACATTTAAAATAAACATCACTGTAACCTGTGGGGGGAAAAACAAAATTAAAAAACAACAACAAAGGAAGAAAGTGTAAATTGGGGGTCACTGTGGAAAATGTGGCCTTTACCCATCAGATCTCAGGCTTGGAAAATGGAAGGCTGGCAGATGAGGGACAGCCACCATGAAGAGACTAGAGAGATGTGCAAAGACATACAGCCTGACGAAGTCTAGCAATAAGTCATAAGATGGAATGTGGATGACTGGGCAGGGTAACCCATTAGGAGTTGGCAATAAGCAAATAGCAGAGGTGCAGAGAAGCATGTGGTCTCAGGAAGATAGAATACAGGACTCTGGACTTGAGAGCTTTGGCTAAACAAGGCAAGGCAAGGACTCTTGGTTTTAAAATGATTGGAGTAGGGAGTAAGACCCTAAGAACAAAGGACAGATATGGAAGAATTAGATAAATGTTGTCTCTTGATCTCACACACAAGGCAGGGCCGGGTAGGGATCTCCAGTAGCTGAGCCTTATTTCTGTGCTGTTTTGCATATATGGACAATGTGAAATCTCAGATCTGCAGACCAGAGAGCCATATAGGCAAATAGCGCATAAGTTTATTATAGACCTTTATTCCTCAAAGTTCTGTTCTTGGCCGTTCTCTCTTCCCTTTGGATGAGTTTTCATTCATGGTTTCAGCTTCCAGCTATATAATGGGACTTTCCTCAGCTCGCTCTCTCTCCCTCCCTCCGTCCCTCCCTCCCTCCCTCCGTCCCTCCCTCCCTCCGTCCCTCCCTCCCTCCCTCCCTCCCTCCCTCCCTCCCACCCTCCCCCTATCAATTTGATCTATCATCTATCTATCTATCTATCTATCTATCTATCTATCTATCTATCTATCATCTATCTATCATCTATCTATATCTATCTATCTATCTATCTATCTATCTATCTATCTATCTATCTATCATCTATCTATCTATCTATCTATCTATCTATCTATCTATCTATCATCTATCTATCTAAATTGCATGTTAAAAATTGTCCTCAAATGTCCCTGGGATGTCTTGGACCACAGCAAGGGATTTAGGAAGCTATCTTGAAAGACTACCCTGTTGTAGATGAATTATTTATGTGATCTAATTACTCATTCACTCTATTCATCTAACCATCGAAAGCCTATTTATTTAATGGAACTGATAGAATCCTGGCTTTTGTGGAACTTAAAATCTAGAACTACAGTTTCATTTATTAGTCTTGAATCTCATAAACATTTCAGATTCAGTGTGTTCTGAAATCATGTTACATTTATGAAAACACAATTTATTGTATAGTATGGTTGGTCTGACATGTTGCATATTTCAATAGCTTTTCATTAAATAAACAACTTTTTGATCTGAGAAAGCTTAGTAAAGGTGTCCAACAGTTTCCATGCCTTCATTGAACTAAACTTCTGTACCATGACATCTTTCAAGCAGTCTATAAATTAGTGATTCTCAAATAAAAATAATAACAACTCTTAAAAAATCACTTTATTGTGCCTGGCAGGTGTGGCTCAGTGGTTGAGCGTTGCCTTAGGAACCGAGGTCACTGGTTCGATATCAAAAATTACCTTTTTATATTATTAAATATTTTTCTATAGTATAATTTTAGTGTCTATCTACAATCCAATCCCATATATGTACTGTAATTTATATAACCAATCTCACATTGCTTAAATATATGTTGTCTCCAGTATTTTCTCTGTTATAAATAGTGATGCAATAAACATTGCATAATGTTATCTTTGTGTACATCTATGATTATTTTGTCAAAGACAAATTCCTAGAAGAATTTATGGGTCAAAGGATATGCAAAAGTTTCAATGCATTTGCTATATGTATTCTCAAATTTCATTCCAGAAAAATTTTACCCCAAATTTATGATTTACAATTATGATCAATTCCTTATTAAGTTATGAACCTGACTATATAGCTCTCCTGATAATTTGATGAAATTGAATAAGTTGTTAAACCTTCTATTTTCTTTTCATTGCATGCATCCAAACTTTTAAGTAAAGTATTTAATATTCAGAGCAAACATCTGAAATCTGGTGATTAGCTTCTACTAGATTATATATAATGTGTATTAATAGATAAAAGTATTTTCAAAAATTTATGGACTATATCAAGTAGCCTGAGTCTTGATATCAGATTAAGCTCATGGTGATTGGACTTTTAGGTGGTAGTGGAACATGGAGGATTTTGTAGCTCTAAGGAGTTCATGTTTTCATAGTAGTTCTGGTTATAACAAGCTTTGTTTCCTTAGCTATCTAGACAGAAAGCAGATGAAATTGGTAGCTATTCCCCAACCCCCTTATTGTTCTTCTTGGCTCATGTTAAAGCCAGAAGTTTTTGAAATTTCAGAATGTAGGTTATGCAATCTCTTTTCTTGCCCTTTATTTTTAATTCCTTATGGCACATCTTTACACTTTCTTCCTGATTTCTCTACTGTCCCCAAAGCAGATCTCTAACTTTTTGCAATCTCTTTGACTGGAAAGAGCTCACTTTTTGGTGGGGAAGTGTGGCAGATTAAACATGGTCACAAGTTCTTTGCTGCTCCTCCCATTAAGTAGTGGAGTCTGTCCATTTCCTCTTGAGTTAGGGATGGCCTTGTGACCCGCTTTGATCTATGAGAAGTGAAGAAAGTGATTCTCTGCAAGTTCAAGGCTTAGCCCTTAAGGAGTCTAGCAATGTCTACTTTTCTGCTCTTGGAGCACAGCTGCCAGGCTGTAAAGAAGCCCAAGACAGACAACTGGATGATTAACCACCGTGTGGAGCGAGGCCTTGGAGAATGAGAAGCCGCCTTCGATGCTTCGGCAGCGGGTGTGCTCCTGGCTGAGTGCCGCTATACACGTGACCTCAGCTACCACCAGTGGAATCCAGTTGGTTCATAAAATCATGAGGAAGGAAACTAAGATGGCGGCATAGATAAACACCGGGAAATTGCTGCTTCCCACAACAATCGATAAATGCATCAAAAACACAAGGTGGACATCATCCAGAACTACAGGAGGGCTGGCTGAGTGTAAATTCTACAACTAGAAGGAAAGAAAAGCACACTGAGAGCGGGAGGAGCTGCGGAGGTGGAGTGCAGAGGTACAGGGGCTCGCGCGCGGAAAGGGGCTGGCACCTGAGGACGCGGCTGTCTTTTTGAATCCGGAGGGAGACACAAGCTCCCGACGGCTCTGAAATCCGGTTCCAGGAAGTCTCTGGGGACCCAGGACTCATACGGGGAGAAACTGGACTGTCTGGCAGCGGGCGAGCTTGAGAGCGGCTTTCCCTCAGAGGTGCTTGCAGCCATTGCCGGGACACTGGGACTTAAGACTCCTTAGGGCGGGGCTGAGGCTCCGCCATAGCTTCTTTCTCCGCCCTTTGATTCCTTGAGACCCCGCCCCGCCCAGGCTGCGGCAGAGGCTTTTGCATATGAATGCCCCGGCCATTTGCAACCTGTAATTACCTAACCGCAGTCGGGCCAGATAGACCCAGAGCTTCCAAGAGAAGGCCCAAGGCCCCACAGCGGCTTGCATTGCTACACAGCTGAGCATCATCAGGGCACTTCCAAACTCCAAAAAAAAAAGGAAGGGGAATCTGCAGTTCTCTTCGTAGTTCCTGCTGTGTAACCTCAGGCAGAGGCTAAATTAGCACCTCCTTAGATCCAAGAGCCACTGTACCCGGTGGTCAGAGGGAGACCATCCAGATCACAACTCCTCAGATCCATAAGGGACACACTCAGGGTGCAGTCTCAGTGAGCACCAAAGCCCCACTGAAGCAAGTCTTGCCCCAGAAGGGTGTCTCCAGCACAGAAGTTCTCCCACTGCAGACACAGCTGATTCTCACTGCCAATTGCCCTGGAGGTCAATTCCTCCCAGTGATCCTACAACAACCAAGGCATAGCTACAACAAGACTGTGCACAAAGCCCACGAGGGGGTGCACCAAGAGTGTCCACCTCAGGTAACTGGGGAGGCTGAGCCACTGGGCCCTACAGGACACCTAGCACACAAAGCCACTCTATCAACACAGGGAAGCAGCCAAAATGCGGAGACAAAGAAACAGGTCACAAATGGCAGAAATGGAGGAAAGCAAATGACTGGATATAGAGTTCAAGGCCACGTTTATAAGGCTTTTCAAGAATTTTATGGAAACCGCCGATAAATTTAATGAATCCCTCAATAAGTATAGTGAGACCATGGAGGACATGAAAAAGGACCAACTAGAAATTAAGCATACACTGACTGAAATAAAGAATAATCTACGGAGATCCAACAGCAGACAAGAGGATCCCAAGAATCAAGTCAAAGATTTGAAATACAAAGAAACAAAAAATACCCAACCGAAAAAGAAAAAAAGAAAAGAGATTCCAAAAATATGAAGATAGTGTAAGGAGCCTCTGGGACAACTTCAAGCGTACCAACATCAGAATTATAGGGGTACCAGAAGAAGAGAGAGGGCAAGATATTGAAAACCTATTTGAAGAAATAATGACAGAGAACTTCCCCCACCTGGTGAAAGAAATAGACTTCCAAGTCCAGGAAGCGCAGAGAACCCCAAACAAAAGGAACCCAAAGAGGACCACACCAAGACACATCATAATTAAAATGCCAAGAGCAAAAGACAAAGAGAGAATCTTAAAAGCAGCAAGAGAAAGACAGTCAGTTACCTACAAGGGAGTACCCATACGACTGTCAGCTGATTTCTGAACAGAAACCATGCAGGCCAGAAGGGAGTGGCAAGAAATATTCAAAGTGATGAATAGCATGAACCTGCAACCAAGATTACTTTATCCAGCAAAGCTATCATTCAGAATAGAAGGTCAGAGAAAGAGCTTCACGGATAAGAAAAAGCTAAAGGAGTTCATCACCACCAAACCAGCATTATATGAAATGCTGAAAGGTATTCTTTAAGAAGAGGAAGAAGAAAAAGGAACTCTTACCATTTGCCACAGCATGGATGGAACTGGAGAGCGGATAAATACCACAGGATCTCACTCATTTGTGGAATATAATGAACAACATAAACTGATGAACAAGGACTGATCCAGAGATGGAGAGGCATTGATTGGACTGTCGGGCTTTGGAGGGAGGGTAGGAGAGGGTGGGGGTAAGGGGGAAAGATCAACCAAAGGACTTACATGCAGGCATATAGGCCTAACCAATGGACACGGACAACGGGGGGTGGGGTGGGGGGTGAGGGCATGAGCGGGGGGGGGGGGGGGGTAGAGGGTAACGTGGGGATAAGGACACATATGTAATATCTTAATCAATAAAAATATATTAAAAAAAATAAAATCATGAGGAAAACCTTTTAAAAATTGTTGTTTAAACTGGTAATTTTGAGGGTGATATGTTATTCAGTAATAAATAACTGAAACAGAAAGATAAATAAATGTTCAACTTCAATTCACAATAATATTGGCTATAAAAGAAATACGTGGCCCTAGCCAGCTTGGCTCAGTGGATAAAGCATCGGCCTGTGGACTGAAGGGTCTCAGGCTCAATTCCGGCCAGGGGCACATGCCTGGGTTGCAGGCTCGATCCCCAGTGGGGGGGGGGGGGGTGCAGGAGGCAGCTGATCAATGGTTCTCTCTCATCATTGATGTTTCTATCTCTCTCTCCTTCTCCCTTTCTCTCTGAAATCAATAAAGAAATATATATATATATATATATATATATATATATATATATATATATATATAAAGAAATACATGGTAGAACATAAGTGGATATCAACAATTTTCTAGAGAAGTCAGTAAAGGATTCTATGGAGAAAATGGCACTTGAATTTTATAGACTGAATCAGCGTTACTGGGCAGATGAGGGGGAGGGGTTTTTAGATGGAATGAGCAGCCTGAAAGATGACTTAGAGGCATGAAATAATGGAACATCCTCAAGGGAGCTGATCACCTAATATTGACAGAGGTTTAATCTGATGGTCTAGAGAGCATTTCCATGTAAAATCGGGAGGAATAATAACAGTGATTTGACACTTTTCTTTCCTTTTTAAATTAAAATTTTTTTCAATTACAGTTTACATTCCATATTATTTTGTATTGGTTACAGATGTACAGCATAGTAGTTAGACAATCACATACTTTATAAAATGTTCCCCTAATATTTCCAGTACCCAATTATTACAATAATATTGACTATATTTCCTACGCTGTACTTTGCATCCCCATGACAATTTTGTCATTACCAATCTGTACTTCTCGATCCCTTTCCTGTTTTACACTTTTCTTTCTTGTATATCATTTAATCAGGGGAAAAGACTCAGTAGCCGACACATTTCACCTATTCATATTTGACAGAGCCAAACATTTTCTCAAGTATTACTAGACAAAAGGAACTGCTTTTGTTGAAAGCAATGTCTGATCCTCATTTACGATCCTAGCTAAATGATTAATTCATTCCAGAAATGAAAACAAAGGCGCAGTCATATTATAAACATGAATTCCTCAAGAAACTCGTCTATGGACCACCTAGGAGGCTCTTGGGGACCACCAGTCAGGATTGGCCTGGGAAGATTATGACGTGGTTGGAGTTTATCTTGGTGTTCCCGGCCTCCCATCGCTGTGTTGTCTTCAATCTGGTGTCTCAGTAGCACCAGGTTCTCATCTTCTCTATGAAAATCTGCTTCCCAGAAAGGATCAGATACACATGTTCTTACTTAGAAGCATGATCGCAGAAAGAGGGGTATTGCCACTCTCCAAGAGAGATGCCAATTTTATTTTGAAGACAAGAGTTTAATTTAAGCTAAAGGAATGATTCTGTGATGGTGGATTTTTTTTTCTTTAACAAGAGATTCGGAGCAAAAGAATTTGGAGTTGTGGAAAGGGAGAGAACACCACTGCCTTCTCAATTTTCCCGTAATCACATTTTGCTAAGAGATTGCCTGTGCCCCTCAAAGTTGATCCATTCAAGGAGTAATGGGAAGAAGTTTGCGTGCGATGTTCGAGCACAAAGCTAGGTGCAGTGAAGAATGCAACAGTTAAAGACAGTCCCTGCCCTCACAGTCTAATAAAAGATGGGTGGATGACAATAAAAGATGGTGATGGATGACAATAAAGCAAGCTAGAATACATTATAAAGTCATACAGACTGTACTATATGGGGGCCCAATAAGAAGGAATAATCATTTATTCCTTTGTGAGTCACACAAGTAGAGTAATGGTTGGGGCAGGGAAAGGGGGTGAGCAAGAGAAAAAGTCTGGTCAATATTTTCAACCCTATATAGGAAGCATTAGAAATGGAAGGCCATGAAGTTAAGTCACTTCCCAAGGTCACTTTGCTAGTAACTGGTGTGGGTGGAACTTAAGGTAAGTGGAGACATGTAGTGGGAGGTAGGGTGGAGGTCAGACTTTAATTCCAGGCTAAGGAGTTTGGTTTAATATTTTGGAAATAAGAGGAACCATTGAAGGTCTCTTGATTGTTTGTGGGGTGGAGTGTGTTGGTGGGTGAAATATAATATGATACATATTTAAGGTGGTTTCTTTGATATCGTGAAGGACAGATTAGGAAGGAAAGAGATTGCAATTGAGGAGACATTAAAATGGTTTATCCACCCAATTATCCCCATTCAACAAAAGTTTAATCAGTATCTACTCTTTCATGGTAACTTTTCAGGTAGCTGGCTTCTTTGCAGCTAATGGAAACTGAGAGGACCAAGAAGTCCACATATGAGCCTCTGTGCTTTTTTTAGATAGAAAATGTCTACTCATGTTTCCAAATGAACCTCATCTCTTCCCATTTGATACTTCCAAATGTTACCCATGTTCTATTTTAGTCTGGCCCAGCTATGATAAAAATGTCAACATTATTATTGCTATTTTGCTTTTATATTTTATATTAATTCTGGTCCTCCTATGCTGTAAAGCATTCTGGGTTGGCTTGCTTTGGGACCTGGAATCTAATTCCATTTCTGCCTCTTCCTAACTCTATGCCAATTATTCTACCTTCCTGGTTTCAATTCTTTCATCTGCTAATTGGAAATAGCAAGTCTCACCCTATTTATCACATGTATAAAAGTGCTTTGTAAATTCAAAAGTGTCATAAGGGATAAGTAGTAGGAATTTAGGGTTGTTTAGAAAGAATCCTGTAAGCAGTGTCTGGAAATAGCACTTTGTGAGTTAACATTAAAATCTGTTGTTTCAAATCCTTTCCATTGATGTACATTAAATATATACCTAGTAAAATACATGGTATTGGATGTCAACAAAGCATTCGTTTTTCTGGAACAAGAACAGACTTAGCATATTTCCAGGCAGTTTTGAGCTTATGAATTTGTCCCATGACTGCCACAACTTGTTCGTGTCTGAAAGAATGATTACATACAAGAAACATTCATGCATTGAGAAAGGGAAGACTGACAAATGAACACTCAAAGATTCCAGATCCAGGAACAACTGATTCCAAGGTTTTAAATATCAGAGACACATATGCCAGAGGTGACATGCATAATGGAGCTGTGGAATAGTAGTGTGGGAAATACCAGATCCAATTATTTCTCAGAGGGTCTCCAAAATAAAAGTTCACTGGCACAAGCTTCCCTGCCATACATTTTCCTCTCAGCTACTGTTCTAAGCTGCTTCCAGACACAGGAGGGAAGTGGAGAGTGGACTCCATTATCTGCAGGACTCATGCAAGCAAGCAGGAAAGCCTCATTACATCCTAATTAATTCATACAAAATCAGTTATGTTTGACTTATTTGTGTTGGCTGTCTATATTGATTGGATTCATTGTATAATTGCTAAACTGGTGAAAGATGAAAGGATATTGTTCACTTAGGAAACAACAAAGACATAATTTGTGGGTGTGTGTTGCTTCTATTTCCTCTGTAAAGTTAATCAGATTTAATAAGACAGTGGGACCAACTCCTGCCAAAATAACACAAATGAAATGTTTAACAGTTATTGAGTCTCCAAATCATATACCAGGCTGTTTCTTGATTGGAGGGGCATGTTTTATACATAGAAACAAAGCAAATCACCACTCTCCACACCCCCAATGCCAAATTATTGGCTCTCTGTACAGTTGTGAACTTGTGAATGCCTTATGATGAACAAAATTTGGCTTTTTATTAGATTTCTCCTCGAATAGATTAGAAATAGTTTACAAATCTCCCCAAATCCCTCCTAAATCATTCTTCACCTTGAAAGAATGTCTTTATTTAAAGCTGCTATTTCAGGTGATATTCTCCTGTCACTCAGAATTTTAGAGTTAGGCTTCTCACAATCATTAAAATGCCAGAGAGTCACCACAAAACTCTCACCTGTATCTGTAGGCGTAAAACTGTTCAAACACATACAGCTTTTTAGATATTTTACTTCCAGGCAAGATCAGGTTTTTTAGTGAACGAGCTCTTTTCCCTGCAGCCTCGATTTAGCACGGGAATGTGATTTGTAGCACAGCATATAACGTGGGAACCGAGGACCTCTCAGTGCATCCATTGTGTCTCAGGGGATTGAATGAACTCCCTGATGAAAGCACGGTCATCTCCAGACAAGGGCGAGGGGGCGGGGAGGAGATCAGCACTGACTTGCAGTCATCTGTCTGGGTCATTGCTGGAGTTGAGCTGATCTGAAATAGGGTTCTAGCAAACTGTTAACTCAATGATAAGGCTCAGTGGGCCCTATTTTGTGTTTTTCTCCACTTTAAGGGGGGAAGGCAAATATTTTATGCTGGTTCAGCAGCAATAGTTCCTATCTCAGATGGCTTTTTGACTAACACAATTGCTTATCAGTTGTCAGTGCTGCTGTGAATTCTCTCTCATTTAGCGTTCATGCTGAACTTCAGGTGTAATCTCTAGCAGGCACCTTCACCCCGTTATCAGAGGCTAATGCAAGGGCTAAGAGGCATTAACTGACATAGAGCTGCAGCAGAGCCAGATATTTTGACCTTAAGTCTACTGTTTGTAGACTTTTCCAGAAATTATGATGTGAACAGAACAGAATGGCTACCTCTGTCCTTTGAGGTTCTGAAATCAGTGTTCTTTATTCTCTACAAATATGAGTTATGCTCAATTAAAAATAGCTGCAAATACTACTCTTGGAAGAACTTTTTATGGAAGAATAAGGTTATATGTTATCTATCATTACATAATAACGTACCCTAAAATTTAACAGCTTAAAGCAAAACACATTTAATATCTCACCATTTCTGTGGCTTAGGAATCTAGAAATATCTTAGTGGGGTCCTCTGCTTCAGGTATCTCACAGTTAAGGTGTTGTCCAGGACTGTGGTTTCATCTGAAGGCTGGCCTGGGGAAGAGTCCACTTTTAAGCTCACTCACATGGATGTTGGCAGCATTCAGAACTTTGTGGGCTGTTAGACTGAGGACCTTGGTTCCTCACAGGCTGTTGGGTGGAGGCAACTCTCAGGTCCTTGCCACATGGGTCTCTTCAACATGACAGCTTACTTTCTAAAAAACAGCAAACAAAGAAGACACGAGAAAGAGAGAATGCTAGCAAGACACAAGCAACAGTTCTTTATTACCTAGTCTTAGAAGTGACCTCCATCACTTTCGCCATGTTCATATTCATTAGAAGTAAGACCCTAAGCCCAGCCCATTTTCAAGGGGAAGAGACCACACAAGGGTATGACTGCCAGGAAGAGGGAAATATTAAGAGCCATTTTAGAAGATTGACTATCACAGAGGTCTTGTCCTGTGTGTCACATATTTAATCCACAGAAAGCCTCATTTACTTTGGTTTGCTAGAGTTAATCACAATGCACTGTAATGGGTTTAATTCATATAATTGTTTTTAAAATACAGATGGGAATGAAGTGTGGATAATCCCCCTCCACCTCTTTCACCCTGTTCAATTCCTGTCCTCCCACCCTGAGGCATCCAGAGGGAAACTGGGTTCATAGGAAGTGCATCAGGCTCTGCAGTGTCCTTCCAGGTCACAAGCCTAGAGAGGGAAGCATGGAGTGGCTATGTTTGGACTTTAGCATCGAGGGAGTTGGGTTTGAATTCTGGTTTCACTCCTCAGTAGCGGAGGGATCTTGAACAATATCACCCTGAAACTGTTTCTTCATCTGTAAGATTGGGCTACTGGTAATTATTCCTGCATACTAGGGATACTTTTGTTTTTACACTAGGCCCCTTTGAACTTGAGGGTTTTCATGCACTTGATATTTGGTGTCATTTAGTCTACTAGCTCTTTATATTTCTGTAAATTAAGGTCAAAAGCAATACCTATCCTAGAGGAGGAAACATAATGTATGTTGAACTGCTTAGCACAGTGGTTGCCACATGGTATATATTTAATAAATATTAACTTTGATTTCAATAGCATCTCTTCACTACAGTACCTTGAAAAAGTTACTTAAACTCTATTCATTCATAATAATAATAGTAGCTACCTCTCAGGAGTGTTGTTAAGTTTACTGGTAATGAGTTAAAACATATAAAGGGCTTAAAACAGTACCTGGAACATGATAAGTGCCCAGAGAATGTAAACAAACACTAATATTACTTTTTTGTAAAATATTTTTAAAGTTGATTTTAGAGAAAGAGGGAGGGAGAGGGAGAGAGAGAAACATCAATTTGAGAGAAAAACATCAATTGGTTCCCCCCCACACATATTGTACATACCCCAACTGGGGATCTAACCCAAAACTTGGGTATGTGCCCTGATGGGGAATCGAACCTGCTCCAACCAACTAAGCCACACTGGCCAGGGGTAATATTATTAATTTAATGTTTTGTCAGTGTTTGTTTCTGCTATAGAAGATTCTTACCTAATATACATGCTTAATACAATTTTTATATTATATTATCTTATACATGGAATGTGTTATATATAACAGCAGTTGCCAACCAGTGGTCCACAGACCACTGGTGGTATGTGAGGTCCGAAAGGTTGGCAACTGCTGATATATAATATGACATATAATAAATTATTTGTATTATAATATCTCTCTCTATATATAAAAGCCTGAGCGACTGTTACTACTGAACGACTGGAACGGCTAGAATGACCAGTCAACCAGTTGCTATGATGTGCACTGACCACCAGGGGGCAGCTCCCACAGCCAAACTCCCGCAGCCCCTCCCCCTGGCCAGCCGGCCCCTTGATGAGCCTCAATTGCCGGCCAGGCTGAGGTACCCTGCCTGTAAATGAATTCGTGCACCGGCCTCTAGTATATTATATTATTGCGTTCTTGTGTTGTTCAAGAAAAAAAGACTCTTGCAGGTCTAGCACACTATCTGCTAACATTTATTTAGAAGATAATCATGGTCCCTTATCCATTATAGAAAGTATATAGAACCAGCCTTTCCAAAGTAGATGTTTGCTTGGGCTTAAAATCGCCAACACTTATGTTACTTCCCTCTGCAGGTAATCAGAGAGATTATACTGTGAAGCAGGGCTTAAGTGAGGGGCACCACCAACCACCGAAGTGAGGTTTAATTGAACTGTGTGTCTTCTCAAAGCTTTATTTTTTTTAAGCACTAATTGGACATTTTAGATTATTCCTCAATAAAAAAATTAAGAAAAGTACTTATTAGTGATGACACAAATATCTTTTATTATTTAAGAAAACAAGAAGCCTGAAAAGTACTGTTAACAAAGAAAGAAAACTCTAATCCCATATGCCCACCTTTTTAAAACCTCTGCTAACAAAAGCCAGAGACTGATTTAGCTTCCCCACACATACACAGGGGAGGAATGAAATGTGAGAACCAAATATTTAAAAAATAGTTTTCTTTTTTGCCTGCTGTCCACTCATACATCATGTGTGTGATGAGCCTGAGGTTCCTGATGACAATGTCTGAAATACACATTATGCTATCACATTCCAGTGGCCTTTTGTTCATAGGTAATCTTTTTGGTTCCAGGTACTTATCTCTTTGCTTGGTTAGCATTTCGGTCACCAGAATGAATGGACACACATGTACTTTGATGTCTATTTGACTTGCCTTCTTCTTGAATAGTTGGTGCAGAAATGTGGTCCTGCTTTAATCATATCAAATTCACCCATTATCCTCAGAGAAACAGGCCGGTTTTCTTCCCTGGAAGGTAGTTCTATAACCAGGGACACTCCAGGATAATGATGAAAATTAGAGCACTTAAACAGCCAACAAAGAGTATTCAGAGCAATATTTGGTGAGAGAGAGAGAGAGAGAGAGAGAGAGAGAGAGAGAGAGAGAGAGAGAGAGAGAGAGAGAGAGAGAGAGAGAGAATGAGAGCGAGAGTGTGTTCATGAAAGGGAAGGGGAGAGAGGAGGAGAGAGAGGAGAAAGAAAAATCCTTTTGTAAATAGTCATTGAAGTACAACTTCAAATACTCTGTGTTTCTGGGAAGAAAGCCTCTATGTAAAAAAAGTAGCATCTCTCCAGTAAGTTCTAAATTAAGTTAATATAAAAACAAATCGAAGCAGAGGGCCAAGTCTGCTTTCTCGAGGCCACTGTGAGAGTAGGACTCTGGCAGCTGTTGCCGTGAGAAAAATTGGTTGATTGTGGGAACCTAATGATTTATCTGGATTTATTTCTGTCTCAGATATATGGTGAATCAGGGCATCACATCACCATTTCTCTCTTGCTCTCCCTCTCTTTAATCTTTTTTAATGTTTTCCTCTGTTATCTTAAAGTAAAAGAAATAAAATCCCCCAACATCCCTGTCTGTGGGGGCCCAAAAGCAAGTATGTAGACTTGTCACAGGCCAGTCAGTGCACTGGAGTTAGGACAGAGCTGGAACAGCTCAGGTGTCTGTAATGTAGATGAAAGGGGGTGCCCAGCTCAAAAGAGAATGTTTTTCTCTGACTACACCTCAGGAAAGGTCAAATAGGATTAAATTTTTTAAGTTGACCAGAACAAAGATAGATGACTTAATTTTCAGTGCAAATTTGGTTATGTCAAACCAAGTAGCACCAGGAATATGATCGATTAACCTCTGGAGAGTCAATGGCATATTTCATTTCATTCCCTTTGGTGTCACCATGGGCACCGGGCTGTCTTTCAGGATGATGGATTTACAGGGATTTCCAAATGTCTATTAATGCCCTTCACCCACTTTGCTGAGATCAGTCATCTGAGCAAACAGTTTGAAGATTTTGTAGGAAGATGCTGTAAAGGAGTCATTGGTTTCTCTTGTTTGTAGCAGTTATTGTGAATATGGGTGGAGAGGAGACTAGAATTCAAGGATTGATGTCAAAAATGAGAAATATTTGACAGTCTTAGATTCTCTGAAGCATTCAAATAAAGATGGCTATGTTGAAGATGATCTTTATTTTCCTACATATTTTCTGGAAGTACATTTTTCTATAGTTTTCTTTATACATGTTTTATTTTATACTAGAGGCCTGTCGCACAAAAAGATTCATGCAATAGGCCTTCCCTTACCCTGGCTGCCGGCACTGGTTTTCCTCTGGCATCCGGGACCCAGGCCTTTGCTCGGCCAGAGCTGCCTTCAGTTTTCACTGCTCCAGCCGGAGCCACCTTGAAGCCCTCACTACTCTGGCCAGAGCCGCGTTCAGTCTTCGCTCTGCCGCTTCATGCCATCTTTGTTGGTGGTTAATTTGCATATCACTCTGATTAGCCAATGGTGGGCGTAGCAAAGGTACAGTCAATTTGAATCTTTGTCTATTATTAGATAGGATATTTCCACATGCTTGGCAAGTTATTAAAATCCCAAATTCTCTGCCCCTGATCACAATGGAGTTGGTATGAAGAAATGTGTACGAATAAAAACAAAATGGAGAGTGTTTAGGGAGAATAACAATCACTATGGAAAATAGTGGTAATTTCTAACCTATATGTTCTGAACTAGAGTAGGGGAGGGGGCAGCAGGGAATGTGTCAGCTGCTAAAATCTTCTCTAAAAATAGAACTGAAGACCGTGACTGAAAACTATAATTTTCATTTCCAATGGAAACAACATTTAAAATGAATAAGATACATAGGTACAATTATCTATTAAAAGATTACTATATATTAGGGATAGTCATAGTTACAATGATCATTTTGGACTGTTTACCCTGAATACAGTATATGGAGGGGAGGGGCAAGTATCCACACAAACTGTTCCATGTGATAAAATCTAAATGGTACCATACACTGTAGGGAAGATAGTAAGGGGTGGACTGATTCTACTAAGAAGGAAGAAGAGGGAGATGGAAGGAAAATGATGATGATCTCACCAAGGGGTGGAAGCATGAGCTTTGAAACATGAGCTTAGCCTTTCAAAGAACAAGAGTAGTGAATGAAGGAGAGGGTTATGAGGAGGAGGAGAGGAGATGAGTGATAATAAGCTCATTCATTCAACAAACATATGTTTAGTGTATGTATGTGCCAGACACTGTTCTAGCATATTCTAGCAGTGTTCTGGTGTAAATATGTACATGTTCCTCAAGAAACTTAGTGAAGAGATAATGAATGAGCTAGATAATGTTAAATGCCAAGGAGGAAAATAAAGCAGGGGAGGGGAATAGGAAGTTTGGGGAGGGGTTGGGACTTTTAGCTGGGTGGCCAAGAACATTTTCACTGAGGACCAAATTTTGACTGGGGACCTGAAGGGAGTGAAGGAGCAAGTCATGTTGCTCCTAGGGAAAGAGCATTCTGGACAGAAGGAACAGCACATGCAAGGGCCCCAAGGTGGGAATAGGCCTGGGAGAGTGCAGGGGTGGCTGTGGTTTGCCTTTTCTCTGAGTGAGGTGAGAAGATGCTGGAGGGTTTTGAGCAGAGGTGTGACAAGGTCTGACATGATTTCACAGGATTTCCTTAGCTTCTGTGTTGATAACCTACATTTTTATACCACTTCACAGTTTCTCAAGTGCTTTCACACATAACTCCTCATTCCCCTGATGAAGGCACTGAAGCTCAGAGAAGTTAAAACAGCTTTCCTGAAACCTTATAGGTAATGAATAAACCATCCTCTGCAGGATCTAAGTTGGAGCTGTTTCTATCTCATCCCTGATATAGGAAACCACACAGGGACACTCAAGAAAGAGGAGAAACTTCAACATTTTCAGTTTGTTTATTTTACTTTATCTTTCTCTACTTTTCTTCTCTTTCAACCCAAACCACTTTACCACTTTCACTATAAATTTGCTGTCCCCACTCTTTACTTCAAGGCTATTTTGGTAACATGCAAAGGCCTCATTTTTTTGTTGAAATATACTAGTATATGTAAATTTCTTAAAGAGGGCATTGGTGAATATGGCTGTTTTGTGCAATTTTTTTTTTTCATGCTTGGTACTTGATTTTGAAATGTTAACATATTTTTTTTTATGTTCTTTAAAAAAGTTTGAATGTACTGTTGGGTTCCACATTGTAAACAAATAAACAAGAGAAATCATGAGAGGAATAACTAACCAGTTTCATTATCATATGTAAGTTTGGCCCTGACAATCTGGATTCTGTTTTCCTGTTGAATATTGTTTCTCCTTGATTCTCTGGTGATTCTGGTATAGTGATTCTTTTTTTAACTAACAGATGTGGCATTCATGAACTCAGGGACAACAAAGATTATTTAGGTTAGAGCTGATTTATTTCTTCTCTACTTATATTTTTAGAAGGTGGCATGTGGTCAATAAATGCTTCTTTCCTAATACGACATTATATCTCTCATCCGGAGTGTCTCCTCAATATGAATTTTTTTTGGAGAAGAGGGTTCTTGTAGGGAAGAATTCTTGCTACACATTGGGCAAACCCGTCTTTCTTATTTTCAGTATGTAAGTTATACTCCTCTTTGAGCTCATCCCGCCAAGTTCTGTCCACATGCCTTTGATCTCTTCTCACTGGCTTACATGGGTGTGGGAGGGATTAATTAATTAACACTTATAAAGTGCTTTGAAGATGAAAGTGCTCTGTCAGTGCCACCATCTTCCCTTGGCTCCCCCTGTCTCTGCATTTCACTATGTAGAGGTCTCTCCCCGCCGCCCCCTCACCAAGGCAAAGACTCTGTTTGGACTTGTAGGGATAGTTTACTGGACTTGCCAAGAAAGAAAGTTTAGGACTTGCAGTAGAGAATAGGACTTGCATAGACCCAATGGAAGCATTATTTATTTATTTATTTTTAGTTCCTAGACTTGCCAAACATAGCAATCCCATTTTAGGTCAGACTCATTAACTTTAGGTATTTTTTTTTTGAGGTGGTGGGCATTGTATAGGTGTAATGGATTTGTATTCTAAACATTTTAATAGCCCCAAATGCCCTTTCCACCATGAGACAATGTCCAAGTTAGTCGTCTTCAGAAACATTTACTCCCTACTCCTCCTCCCACCCCAGTGAACTAGAGCAGCTGCCCCTCTCATGCTCCTCTGAAGTTGGTACCTCTCTCACTATGGTCCCAGTCTCACTCGCCTATCAAAATAAAATCTCATACATCGTAATATCTGCTGACTTTTTCCTTGCACCCCATAGAGAACATTGTAGCATCAACATTTTTCCAGTGTGAATGCCCCTTCTCATTCTAACATGCTACCCAGAAAGTTGGTTGTTCATTGATGGACTCTGGAATGTGGGTTTGGCAGATACAATGGATGCAGCCATAGACCCCATTTAGGAGTGCCATGTGTGGATGGCCCTCTACTGGAAGTACCATGGAGTCTTGCTTCTCTCCATTAGTACCTGTGAGTGCTAAGACCAGCCTCAGAGTCTCAGGAACCTATCATTCTTCCTTCTTGTCCCCCCTTTTCCTCCCCACACACATTTAAATTGATTTTAGAAAGAGAGGAAGGTGGAGAGAAAGAGAGAGAAACATTGATGCGAGAGAGACACATCAATCAGTTGCCTCCCATTCGCACCAAGACCTAGAATCAAACCCACAAAGCTTTGGTGCACGGGATGACGCTCCAACCACTGATCCACCTGATGAGTGACCTGAAATGCCTTTTTGTAAATGAAAGGCAAGAGAGACTTTTATGAAAATTTCAAAACTGTTTAGAATCCAAACCAAATGAAGGCTATATTTCTTAATTATCAGAAACAATGGTGATGATTTGTAAACAGATGTATAGGCAAATTCAGTATTGCTTTAATACATTCTGACTTTGTGAACACGACTCCTTACTATGGGATTGCTAAGTGAGTATTCAGGTTTGAGATCTTACTTGCATGATTTATTTGCTCTAAAATTATGTTCTTTAAAAAAACACAATTATTTTCTCATGTCTTTACATCATCTCACTATATTTACTTCCATTTTCTCTTTTGGTTTAGAGAGGCTTTACAGAGTAATCATTACGATAATCACACATATCCAGAGTACCTGAAACACACCAGGCACACATTTGATACTTTTCTTCCAATATTTCATTTAATTCTCATTACTGTTTTCTGAAGTAGAGTTTACTATTTCCATTTTATAGATGGGGAAATGACAGGTCAGAGAGACTTGTACATTGCCCAAGGTTATGGAGCTTATAAATACTAAGCTAGGATCTAAACCTAGACCAGAATGTGTTCAGATTTTATGCCTGGAGTCTCTGCTCCAACTGATATTTAACCCTTTTGGGGATAGCATTTGCTGCAGGAAGAGAAAGTTTATTTTCCTCTGATGCATAAAATGCAAGAAGGATATTATAGTCCACCCAAAGAATCATCAAGCATGATAGAAAATGAAAAAAATGTTAGTGTGTTTGGATTGTGTTGGGTATGTACTGGCTGTGGTGACATTGATTAAGCTTGTTAACCCCTTTGAGTTTCAATACAGGGTGGGGCAAAAGTAAGTTTACTGTTGGGACTATGCAAAACACAGAGTTTTATTCTTGTATTATTATTTATTGTATTATTTCTATATGAACAACTCTAAGCCTACTTTTTCCCCACCCTGTATATTCACCTGTAGGATGGAGATAATGACAATACTCACCACATGGGACTTCACTCTGTGATTCTGTACAGGAAATGTTTAATGAGTGGTGAATGACTATGTCAATTCAGCTAGGAAGCAGCTACATTATTTTTGATGAGAGATTATGAGAATTTAAGTTAATGATAATTTGGTAAGAGAACCTGTTTAGATAGGGGCATGAATGAAGGAGGTATTACAATAAGGCATGACTGTGAGGTCAAGGTGACTTAACTGAGGGAGGCACCACAAGATGGGCTGCAGGCTTGTCATGGGGAATAAAGGAATATTGTTATTTGAGGTGCCAGGAGAGATTTTTTTATAGAGGTTTAGCAGAACCTTGCATCTGAAGTTTAGGCAAGAGAAGAGAAGTCTTAGTTAAAGATGTAGGCTCAGGAGCCATCTATAGAAAGGAGATATTTTGAGAGATTAAAGTGGATGGGATTATCTAGGAGGAGAGTGTAAAATCAGAAGCAAATTCTGGATACAGAAACTTGTGAAAGCCTACACTTAAGGAACAGGCATTTAAAGGGGATCCAGAGAAGGTTCTGAAAAGAAATGGCAGAGGGAGAAAATTCCACCAGCAACTAGGAGAAGAAAGTTTCAAGTAAAGGTTGACATTCGTGTTGAGTTCTGAAGAAGTTGATAAGGATCATGGGGCTATGATTTTGCAATTGAGAGGTTGTTGGAAAGTTTTGAGACATAGCTTTTGAAGAGTAGTGGAAGCCAAGACCACATTGCAGGAAGCTGCAGAATGATTGCGTGTTGACATGCTGGAGCCAGCGAGTGAACAGTATCAGATCAATCTCAAGTGAGATCTGGAGCACGTCTTTTCCATTCAGGAGCAAGAGGGGCCAAAATACTCGATTGGGTGACTTTGTGTCTTGGGTTGAGTTCCACCAAAAGCTGACTCAGGTGAAGATTTGAGTATAAGTAATTTATTTGAGAGATGATACCAAGAGGAGCCAATAGGGGAATGGGAACTTGAGACAGAGAAGGAAAAAGAAACCAGTACAGGGTATTATGATCAAATTACTGCTATGGCAACTGGGAATTATTCCTACTGGGGACATCTGGGAGACAACATAAAGTACATCTTGGATTTTTGGGAAGTAAGGAAGCTGAAGTATTTATCTTCCAACTCTTATCTGTGTTGACTGAGGGTTATTCTGGCACCTCTGACCTACATAAAAATCAAAGCCCCCAAACCACAAAAACAAACCTCAGCTAGCGTCACATGTGCTTATAATAGGAGGCTGTCCATGTGCATAGTAAGTTAAGAGAGCAGTGGGTAGGGTCGCGATGGGTGCTTTAGGATGTGTGTATTTCTGTCTCAATTTCATCCTCACAACTTTTACATGAAGAAACCAAAGTTCGGACAGATTAAGTAACACTGTAATGATCAAGACACTCAGTTCTTTCTTAGATCATATAAATAAAAAGCCACCCCCACTGGGAAAAAAACCTGGGGTGCTAATGGGGGCAGAGTTGAGATAGGGGCCCGTGGTATGTTTGGACAGATCATCTCATCAAAATGATGCTCTTTATTTCTGAGTTTGGGCTTTCATTCCTTCCCTCATTTGGAAGGAGTAATTAATAGCTTGGTTTTAAAAAGGTCCCCTGCAGGCTTACAGGCTGTGCATGGACATCAAAATAATGAAAAGAATAACGAATTGTGTTAACAAAGGTTATTATTATCTCTTCTAATGACTTATGTTGTTAGAAACTCAAATGTAAGATTTGCTGTGATTATCCTGTAATGCTGAAAACAGAAAGTGTTCTGCTCCTTCAGCCCCACTTGGTTCCCTTTTCCTCGCTCTCTCCCTGGAGTTGCATCCTTTGGGTTTTCTACCTGTGCTCATGCTTCCAGACTCCTTCTCCACCTGCTGCTGTTTTAGGGCTCTGACTGATGAACTCTGCCTTCCTGGTAGTGCTCCTTCCTGGTTGGAACTCTGTTTTATTTTTTATCTCTACTCATTTTTTTGCCCCCTTCCCTTAAAGATCCCCATCTGCATCTATTCCATTAATCCTGCAGCTCAGGCAGCTGTGCTATTCCAGATTTTCTCCTGCATCCCCTGATACCTTTCTCTTTTGGGTCCTAACCCTCAGGCTCTTAGCACCAACTCCAGTTAATCTGATTAAGATAATTGTGGTGAATGGTCTCCCTAGGAGGGACCAGAGCAGCAGGAGGCCCTCCAGGCATGGCCCTCCATCCCATTCTCTGTGAATGGTTGTATTCTGTTAATGATTTTTCTGTTTGGGTTTCATGTTTTAAAAATGTAAGATATAAAAATAACAGTGAAGAAACTTCTGAGAAAAAGAAGGTAAATGAGAACCTTAATCCATCTCCACTATCCCGACACACTGGTTATTTTCTTTCTACTATTCCCTGCACGCCTTTATTTTCGATAGAGTTTTGGTTTTAAAAATCCAGATTATTTTTAGAATAATTTAAAATCTATCTCTACACAATCATCCTAATTTCCTGTTTAATAACTGATTAATATTTCATTTTATGGGTGGTACCATTTTAACAATTCTGCCCCTGAAAATAAGTTTTCATTTCTCTAAGACAAAGGCCCCAAAATGCAATTGCTGGGCTGTAGATAAATTTATTTTTAAGAAACTGACAAACTCTTTTCCAGAATGGCTATACCATTTTACATTCCTACTAGCAATGTATGCGAAACTCACTTTCTCCATATCCTTAGCATTTGGTATTTGTTGTTATTGTTATTTTTATTTGATATTTTTATGTAAGCTTGTCTGCAATAGTCTCAGATCAAGCCTGTTGTTCCATTGAAATGATCAGTAGTGCTCCTTCCACCTTCATAGGGTACCGGTTCCTCAAGACAGTATATGGTCATCCCACTAGATTGAATTATCTAAGTAGCCACCATCTTTGCCAATACTCATTAGTTATATCTCTCTGTGGTTTTAATTTGCACTTCCCTAATGGCTAGCAATGTCGAACATATTTTCATGTGCTTTTTTGTCATCTGTGCATCCTTAACAAATTGTCTGTTTATGTCTCTTATCTATTTTTAAATTGGATTGTTTATTTTAATTGGAAAAATATGCATAACAAAATTTATCATCTTAACCATTTTAAAGTATACAGCTCAGTACATTTACATTGTTATGTAACCAACACCGCTGTCCACCTCCAGAACTTTGTCATCTCCCCAAAGAAAAACTCTGTACCCTTTAAACTCCCCATCTTCCCTCCCCTCTGCCCTGGGCAACCACCATTCTTTTCCTGTCATTATGAATTTGACTATTGAAGTGTTTCATGTAAGTTGAATCATACACTATTTGTCCTGTGACTGGACAGTTTACTTAGCATTATGTCTTCAAGGCTCATTCATGTTGTTGCATGTGTCAAAATTTCCTTGCTTTTTAAGGCTGAATACTATTCCATGGTATGGATGTACCACATCTTGTTTATCCAGTCATCTGCCAATGGACACCTGGGCTGTTTCCATCTTTTGGTTATTGGGAATAATGCTGCTGCTGTGAACATGGCTGTCCAAATATCCCAGGTATTTTTTTAGTTTTTTATGGGATTTGAATATACAGCTAAGGTTGAAAAACATTAGTGTAGGGCAGTCCCCAGAGACTATCAGGAACTTTGGGAAGAGGCATGCATCCAAAGTCAGCCTGATCCAACTGTTCCATTTATAGTACTTGTCATATTCAGTAATTTTTATATATTCTAGGGGCAATTTGTCTGTTGGATATATAATTTGCAAATATTTCTCCCAGTTTGTAATTTTCCCTGTAGTCTCTTAACAGGGTCTCTCACAGAGCAGATCTTAAGCATGTCTTATCTGTTTTGAATTGTTATGACATCCAATTTATCATTTTTTTTTCAGGGTTACACTTTTGGCCTAAGAGTCTAAGAACTCTTGACCTAGTCCTAGGTCTGAAAGATTTTCTTCTATATTTTTTCTAAAAGTTTTGTACTTTTATGTTATACACTAGAGGCCCATTGCACAGATTCCTGCAATAGGCCTTCTTTCCCCTGGCTGCCAGCACCAGTTTTCCTCTGGCACCCGGGACCCAGACCTTCACCCTGGCCACCGCCTTCCATCTTCGCTCTGGACACAGTCTTCGCTGCAGCTGGAGACTTCAGTCTTTGCTCTTCGCTTGGGCGAGAGTCTTCAGTCTCTGGCCAGAGCTGCTCCTGTAGCTCCTTCCCCCCCCCCCCCCTTCCCCTCATAGCTTGATTGCTGCTTCGCCTGCAGACCTCGCCAACGGGCTCCTGGGATCCAGGGGGCCACATTGCCTGCAGCCTGGCTTCTGATCATGATCATGGCTGCAGGGTCCCGCCGCCCAGGGCCGCACATGGGGGTCCCGGCTGGGGGTGGGGCTTAGGCAGCACACGGGGCCGGATGGTGGCTCACGCTGGCCCACCCTGCCTGCAGTATGCAAATTAGCCTCCATCTTTGTTGGCGATTAATTTGCATATTGTACTGATTAGCCAATGGGAGGCATAGCAAAGGTATGATCAATTACCATGTTTGTCTATTATTAGATAGGATTTTAGTCTGTGATCCATTCTGAGTTCATTTTTGTGTATGGTGTGAGCCTTACTTAGGTCAAGATTCATGTCACTTTTTATTTACTAGAATATTTTATTTAGAATAGGAGTAGGATTAATAAGGCAGGGAGTATATACATTTTAAAAAATATCTGGGTTTTATTTCTAACTTAGGGGATGATTGTGATGGGAATCTCAAGTGCTAGGAGATTCAAACTCAGTATGAGGAACGAAGCAGCCTTAGCACATATGTAAGTGAGATATTTGCAGAGCAGGTGAGAGACCTGGACCAACGCCTACTCTTTTGGGGCAGTCCCTGGTCACATCTGTTATTCCACTGAAATTATTAACAGTGCCACTTCCCCTGGCAAAGGTTTCTTCACTAAGAATATGGTCACCCAATGAGACCGTATATATGACCCCTGTTTCAAATATGCCCAGCTTGCTTATTCCATGTTCCTACTCTAAAGTAAATACCACAGGCCTAAAAACCTTATGTACAGGTATAGCTTGTTTTACTGTGCATTGCTTTATTGTGCTTCCCACATGTTGTATGTTTTATAAATTGCAGGCAAGGCCCTCCACCAGCAAAAAAGATTACAGTTTGCTTGTTGCGATGCTTTCTTTATTGCAGTGGTCTGGAACTGAAGCCACGATATCTCTGAGGTCTGCCTGAAATTGTCTTTCTAAGAGACTAAATTGGTGCTTTGACTTTAGAAAATTCTACAGAAATTTCCTGCTGGGAGGAATCTTAGGGGTGTGTGAGATGGGCTAATGTTTATGCAATGCCAGGTGCTGTTATAAGAATTTTACAAATGATAATCCTCTCCACAGCCTTTATGGTAGGTTGTATTTTCTCATCAGCTTCTTTTTTTAAATTGATTTCAGAGAGGAAGGGAGAGGGAGAGAGCTAGAAATATCAATGAAAGAGAATCATTGATTGGCTGCTTCCTGCACGCCCCCAACTGGGGATCGAGCCCACAACCTGGGCTTGCACCCTGACTGGGAATAGAACCTGAGACCTTTGGGTTCATAGGTTGACACTCAACTACTGAGCCACGCCAGCTGGGCTGTTTTCTCATCTTCCTATCACAGACAAGGCTATGGGGAGACAGAGAAGCTAGATAACATGCCCATTTGTGTGGCTGGGAAGTATAGAGCTATGATTCCACCAGGGCAGAGTGGCTCCAGAGGTTGTGCTTAACCACCTCTCATTCAGCTCTCCTCCAGGTTGTCTACCAGCCCATGAAGGTTAATGGATTTAAAGTGTCCAGCTTGCAACCAGGTTAACAGTGATATCTGGCAAGTAAAATAGTCAATGGGATAATAACGCCAGAACATTTCTCTGTGTGTGGGAAACAGAGGTCTAATAAAGGCTTGGGTTATAGTTTATAGTTCCAGCTACACATCATAAGACCTTGGGCAAGCCACTTAATGACCTTCAACCTCCTCATGAAAGAGAGATAATGGAAATACCCAACTCACATGAAGTATGAGTATCTAGGCAGGTGACAGCATTGGTGGTGGCCTCTGAGCCACCTATCAGAAAATCACGGGGATGGCATTGAAGTGCTGTGACGCCTGTCTGGTTGCTGGGTTGATACCTTGGTTTGAAGTCACAGTTCATCCTTTTCGTGTGTGTGTCTCCTCCTAGACCAGTGGTTCTCAACCTTGGTTGCACATTAGAATCACCTGGGAATCTTTTAAAATCCTGATTTTTGGGCCTCATCCTCCGGAAATTCTGTTTCTTTGTTATGGGGTGGGGCCACAACATTTGTAACAAAGAAACAATTTCTGGAGGATGAGGCCTAGAAATCAGGATTTTAAAAAGATTCCCAGGTGATTCTAATGTGCAGCCAAGGTTGAGAACCACTGTCCTAGACGATGCCAACGAAGCTTTCCTCTCATGTGCTGCTCTCTCAGTGGTAAAGACAGCGTGCCCTGAACACACACGCAAAAGAACCAGAAACATCGGTGGACATCCAGGTCTTGTCTTTGTTTCTGAAGCAATTCTGCCTAATGTCCATCATATCCCTGAATGGAAAGTCATTTATAGATCTTAGCTAAGTGTCCAATTCAGTGGTTCTCAACCTTCTGGCCCTTTAAATACAGTTCCTCATGTTGTGATCCAACCATAAAATTATTTTCGTTGCTACTTCATAACTGTAATGTTGCTACTGTTATGAATCATAATGTAAATATCTGTTATGCAGGATGGTCTTAGGCGACCCCTGTGAAAGGGTCTTTTGACCGCCAAAGGGGTCGCGACTCACAGGTTGAGAACCGCTGGTCCAATTTATAGCACACAACTAGAGGTTGAATAGAGAGACACTTACTTCTGACTCTACAGATGAAATTCCCGTAGGACATATGGGAAGCGTGAGAATGGGCTGGGTAATATGCCACTAAGCTCTTTGTAATCTTATCAGAACAAGATATATGTCTTTGTAGCTGGTTCCCGTGTAGTTCTGGTTAAGTCACTTAGTTCTCTGGAAGGGCTTGAAGAAAAACAACAGGGGATTCAGTTAAAAGTAAAAAAGATTTAAGCAGCCCTTCTAATCCAGCGCAAAATTAGGACCTGAAAAGGGTGAAAAATAGAAAGAAACATAAAAAGTTTGTGTTTATTTCGACAATGTTCACATCGTGGAAAGTACACATTAAAATTTTGGAATAGACAGGCATTATAGAGAGTCTAGGGCAGTGATGGCGAACCTATGAAATGTGTGTCAGAGGTGACACGCGAACTCATTTTTTTGGTTGATTTTTCTTTGTTAAATGGCGTTTAAATATATAAAATAAATATCAAAAATATAAGTCTTTGTTTTACTATGGTTGCAAATATCAAAAAATTTCTCTATGTGACACGGCACCAGAGTTAAGTTAGGGTTTTTCAAAATGCTGACACGCTGAGCTCAAAAGGTTTGCCATCACTGGTCTAGGGGTATGTGCTCTACAACCAAAGTACCCAGGTTCGAATCCTGACAGGAATCTTGGGGTCATGATGTACTAGCCTGGGGCAGTTCCTGTTCTCTGTGATTCAGTTTCCTAAACCTCAAGATGGGGATGGATACTACCAGTCCTTACCTCAGAGGCTGATTGCAAGGATTAAATGAGGAAATCCATGAAAAGCTTCTACAACAGCAGCTGGCATGTTGTGAGGCCACAGTATGTGTGTGACTTTTACTTGTACTATCTAAAAACATGTGCTTCTGAGTTAGCTCTTCAATAGAAGAGGTTGTTAAAATTTACCCATAGCATCATATGTGACATCTTGGTTTTGATCAGGGGTTCTCAAACTGTCTGATATGCTTTTAAATGCGAAGTTAAACAATTCTAACATGCAGGACTGGACTGATTATTTCGTAAAATGATTAAATTTTGCAGCAGTGTGAAATTGCTATAAGTTCCTAAATACTTCCTCTCAGCTTTTCTTCTTATCTCATCAGTGACCAGCAACTCCAGTCCATGTACCAGCCCCCGTCCACCGATGACACTCTGAGTAGCACTGGCCTGGATTTCACCCTTTGCCCTTTGCTGTCTGTGGCCACAATGTCTGTTGTTCAGCATCCTTTCACCTTTGCCCTGGAAATGGCATCTCCTTTCCCTTAGGGAACTGCCCCTCCTCCATCCCGTATGCTCCGTGGCCCTACGAGTATAGGATGGATCCATCACTGTCCTGCAGGAAACAGATGGAGGCATCCTCAAACTGGTAATGTGAGGACAATTTAATAATGACAATGTTTACATAGTTAGGGGGCAGGATTTAGAGAAACAAGAGGTAAATGCAGTACTTTGGAGCTAGCAAAAGTCGGGCACTCTTGCTGCCTCTAAGCAAAGAGAGGAAGTGGTTCCAGCCCTCAGAGAGAGCAGCTGGTGGGCCTGGCTGCCTGATAGTAGCTTGAGAAGAACTATGATTCATGGGGATAAACACCATCACCTGCTCTTCTCCCATTGTCTAATCTAAGGTAAGTGTCTCCCATTGGCCAAACCTAACTGGAAGCCAGAGAGAAGGAAGCCCTTTTGGCCTTCCATGAAGTCAGCCTCTTGGGCAGAGAGCAGAAACAGGTGAAGGGGGGACATAGGGTGACCAACCACTCTGGTTTGCCTGGGACAGGGAACTTTCAGTATTAAAGCTAGGCCAGTCCCAGGCAAACTGGGACAGTGGGTCCCCATAGGTCTAGAGAGGGAAAGGGAGGATGGCTTTTCTTAGTCACAATAATGTGTCCACTTGGTCTGTTTAACACCCCAAACAGTGTGTGTGTGTGTACAGACTCGCATGGGGATGGTGAGTGATCTAATCTAATGAAGTCTAATAATGGGTGTGAG
This sequence comes from Myotis myotis, assembly GCF_014108235.1. Taxonomy (NCBI): domain Eukaryota; kingdom Metazoa; phylum Chordata; class Mammalia; order Chiroptera; family Vespertilionidae; genus Myotis; species Myotis myotis. Next base: position 27,767,600 of record NW_023416390.1, on the reverse strand, counting down.
GCCCAGATGCCTCAGAGAAATCACTGGGTGTTCTGGGTAGGGGGCTGGCCTCTAGGGACCTATAATGATTGGTATCCTCTTAATCATACTGACCAATTGTTCTCAAGTTTGGCTGTACTCTGGATCATCTGGGGAGCTTTGAGATTACTGTTGATTGGGCTCTTCTCCCTGACAGTTGGATTTAATTGGTGGAGACATGGCCAGAGTGATTCCAATGTGCAGCAGATTTGAGAAATAAGATGACCTCAAATGGAGGGCTTTTCTAAGGTTAGAGAAGGGCTTTGGTTCACGCCAGGGGAGCTGGATGAAGGCTGTTCCACCAGTTAGGACCAGGTTTAAATGTCCTGCCTTGGTAGGAACTAAGACAGCACACATCTCAGGTTCTCCTGGGTCCCATCTGGAGAGGTTAAGGTGGGGAGGGGAGTCAGGCCTCCTCCAACACTTTGCTGCCGTAAAGTCATAGGTTAGGGGTACAAGGCAGGGTCTTCAGTGGAAGGCTCCATGCTGCCCCTGATGTCTGAGGGAAAGCTTGCCATCACATGTTCTGGCAGAATGCCTGTGCCACAGGACAGTGGGATAGGTCCATTACATATATTAGCTGACCTTCTGGAGCATTTGGAAGAATTATGGACATTGTTAAGTAAATACTACCTGCAGCACAAGGTCAGAGCTAGGGTGAGACAAGAGGGGCATCTAGGGGGTAAAATTTAAAGAGGCCTCTGCTCTGGCACTGACAACAGGTACTTCCTTAAATTTTGCACCCTTGACACCTTGCCTCACCTCCTCCTCACCTGGGCTACAACTCACAAGTCCTAGAATGACCGATTTGACAGCCAGCTCACACATGTAGTTTGTAGCATCTGCTTTTCTAACTTTAGATTGATTGGGCAGGGAAGGGTGAGAAGGGTGAGGAGCTCACGGTGGAGTCCACTATTCATTTTTCTCTTAAATCAGAATTCAATATTATTTCTTACCAACAGTGAAGCCATGTTCATCCCCTTTGTCATAGGGATGCTTCATAGTGGAGTTCTACAGTGAAGAGTTCTTTGGAACAGGGCTCTGGCTTTTATTGGTGTTGTGGGGTACCTAGTACTTTGCAATACTTAACACAACTGAAACTATAACAGCTGCTTTGTACACATCATGCAATGAAAACATTGCTTATCACTGAACACACCACACAGCTAATGCTCAATAATTATAGTTTCAGTGTCTAACAGCTGGTGGACACTATTAGACCGTGTCCTGATCTGACCCTTTTCATTTATATAAAGCAACATAAACCAATGAATACACACTAAGGGCCCTGTTGGTGGATGGCTCTTGGCTATTGTCTGTTACCCTAGGACAAAGAGAATAGGCTGGGAGAATCAGGGAGCACAAGAACTTTGGAAATTGTGGGATCCTTTCCCTGGAAGCCTGTTGACACTGGATGAAACCCATCTGCTGGTTCTAGAGGATCTCTGGATATCCCTGCTCTTGGAAGTTCTTAATTCCTTTGCTAGGAAACCAAGGACAGAGGCATATTACGTGAGGTCACAGGGTGAATCAGCATCTACTTGGAGTTTCCGATTCCTATGCCTGGCTCAGGCCCAGAGGGTAAGGATAACCATTAACAATGAGCTTTAATTTTCTTTTTCAACATTAAAAAAGCTTTGCCTTTAACACCACTATTGATTTTCTACTATTGATAGATTTTAAAAAAAGGACCATTTGCATGTAAATCAAGCAGACAGGCAGACCATTTGCATTTATATTAGCAGGTTGCTCATTGTCATTAATTATTTATCATATTTAGTTATCCTGAAAGGTGGGCTCTGTGGTCTCCATTTTACAGCTGGAGCAGGTTTCCAAGGAATGTGTTGCTAATTCTAAGTCAAGTGGGCTTTTGTAACTAATTGAAGACTAGAAGGGGCTTCCTTACACCAGGTAGACCCTCAGGTACTTATTGAATGGATTTTTACATAGATCATTTTTTGTGTGTGAAAATACTCAGCAGTGTTTGAGATTTCTTCATTCACTGTAGTTATGGAAACCTTTCGTTCATTTGTTGCTAGTTGTTGGTAAAGTTCTACTACAAACATTTTCAAACATTCAGTAAAGCAGAGAGCAGTACAGTGAACTGCTAGGTATGCACTCCCACCTTCCACAATGATTAACATTGGCCAATTTCATCCCATCTACCTCCAGCCTTTTGTTTTATTTTTGATTTTTTTTTTTTGCTGAAATATTTTAAAGCAAATCTTAGATACTATAAATTTATTACCCATCAATGATTCAGAGAACAGAGAAGGGCTTTAAAAAAATCCAGAATTATCATACCATAATCACACCTAATAAAGTTAACAAAATTATCTAATGGCATCTACTTCCAATCCATGATTTAAAAATGCCTAATTTGCCCTAGCCGGTTTGGCTCATTGGATAGGCTTCGATCCTTGGACTGAGGGGTCGCGGGTTTGATTCTTTCTGGTCAAGAGCACATGCATTGGATGCAGGTTCCCTGGCCCTGGTCGGGGTACGTGCAGGAGGCAACCAATCGATGTTTCTCTCTGTCCTTCCACTCTCTCTAAAAATCAATGGAAAAATATCTTTGGGTGAGGATTAACAACAAAAAATAAAAGCCCAATTTTATTTGGTTTATTGAATCAGATTCTAATATCTGTTGCCCTTTGATTTCAATCCCTTTAATTTTATAAGCATTACCAAGTACCAATTATGGGCCAGGAGCAGGGACAATGAAGACCAATACAGTTTATTGGCCTGACCTAGATGAGGCCACAGTATTGTAGAGAAGTCAGGCACAGAAATAAATCTAACATATATACAGCTCTGGGAAGCTAACACCCAGTTGTGCATCATATGGAGTGGGCACACAGGAAAAAGGGTTCAGGAAGTGTAGGGGTGACAGCAGGACATTTCAGATTTTAATAGTTAACATTTATGAAGCAATTGTTATGTAAAAGGGACGGCTTCAAGTGTGTATCAGCACATATAGTCCCCTCTACATTCCCTATTATTATGACACTTGTTCTATCCACTGAGGCTAAATAGTATAATTATTGAAAAATGAGGAGGAGTTTGACAGGTAGCAAGTTTGGGCAGGATATTTAGGCAGGAGAAATCCAGTGAGGAAGGATCCTAGATATAAAAGTTCAATGAGGCGTCCACATGGCTGAAGTGTGTCTGTTGGTGATTGGGGTGAGGTGGGAGGGGACAGAAATGGGGGTGTAAACATTGCTGACTGGAGGTTGGGAACACTTTATAAATTAGGCAAAGGAGTCTGACTCTTTTCTTTAGGATATGGAATATCATTGAAAGATTTAAAGAGGACAATGATAAGATCAGATTTGTATTTTGCAAAGAAAGATCTGCTGGAAGCATGTGGTGTACCAGAGATTGTCTAAAAATGTCTGGGAAGGAGACTCGTGGGGCGGGGCGGGGGAGGAAGATCGGCTTCACACTGAATTTCTGTGAAGATACTTAGGATGTTCTTTTCTTACTATAAAAAGTAATGCATGCTCATTGTAGAAAATTTGAAAATAGATATAAAGAAGAATAAAAAAATTCTATACTCCCAGAAGAGGTATCTTCAAAGATTTTGGTATAACTCCTTCAAGTTATACAGACATGTATATTTTCTTTTTCTAAAATTTTGATCATAACTACTTACTATTTGGATTCTGTCTCTTTAACTTAATGTTATGCCTTACTTAATTTTTTAGTGTCATCAGGGAGTAAAACAAATATGATTTTGAATGAGCATGTTATTATTCCATCAAATAGTGACATCAACACTTATTACTTACCCTTCTATTATTGGACATTTAGGTTATTTATGGGTTCCATATTTCTTTATTTGCATTTCAGAGGATAAACTTCGCTTGAATTTCTGCTAAACTTGTACACCCACATCGGAATTGGAGTCCCTGATCCCACTGCTCTGACTAAAGTAATTACACTGAAGTTTTTCAATAGAACCCTCCTCTCATGCCCAAATGCAACCTGCCAGTAGCTACAGGAAGAGGAAATGTTGAACTTTAAGAAGCTGTTAGTGCAGCCTGAACTTGCAGCTTTAAACTTCACCTATCTCTATATTTTGGATAACAGCACATCAAGCAAGTGAGTTGACTGGGCTTTGAGTTGAGTTTATAAATCAGGTTAACATTCCTGTTGGTATTGTTGCCCAAAGGAACACATTTTTTTTTCCTGGATGCTCTTCATTTAATACAATAATCACTCTTTTAACTTATTAATAGCTCCTTCCATAATACAAGGTGTTGAGAATGAAAATCTCTAATTTGAGAGTTTACAGAAAAGGGACAGGTTACTCAGCTGCTAGAAGTAGATGCTAATTTGTGGAAAGCATTAAAATACTCAAATGTTCACTTGTATGCCATCAAGGACTTTGTGCTAGGAAGTTCATCTATTGCGCCCTGAAACATTTTTACTATAATCCTAAATTGATCATTTAAATTCTTTCCAAAATAGAAATCTGGGTATACTAGTAAAATGCAATCTTTCCAATGTTTATATGTAATCTTATCAGACCATATCTAATTGAATGATAGGAATTGGAGGCAATGAATCAAATCAATTATTTACCCTCTTACCCTCTTCTAGAGTAATATGATAAACCAGCAAAACAGTGTGAAAATACAGGAAATTTAGCTGGTGGAACTCCTGATTAAAAAGAGAGAAGAAAAATATAATCACACACACACACACACACACACACACACGCCAGAAACAACAAAAAGGTGGGCATATTTCAGAGAAAATATTTCCTTAGTAATCCATTTTGGTGTGCTAAAATGTTAATTAATATTCAATACCTGTTGACTTCTGTTAAAGGTAATTATTTATTAATTTCATTGTTTTAAGAAACAACTATCATGTACCCATCAGAAGCTGGTTATGCCTAACTATGGTGTGTGCAATACAAGAACCATGGCCCTGAGCGTCTAGGTGGGACCCTGGGAGATAAAAGCTTGACAACTTTCCTCAAAAGAGTAAATCTTTTAGATTTGGGTGAGGATCAGATTTGAAGAAGTGTAATTCTCAAATGCCTACCTTGGAACTTCTTAGACATCTCTGTAGTGATGCAGTCAGGAGCAGAGTAGGCATTGTTTAACTGTCTGTTGTTTACTGACAAGTAGGAATATAACATATTAAGGAATTGTATATATGGAAGGTTTGAAACATTGAATGTTAGAAAAACAAAAGTGTTCATGGAAAGGCCGCCATTCGGCAATATGAATTCATCTAATGAAGGAAAGCCATTGTCATTGTGATGTGTTTCTCAGAAAAGAAATTTAAGAGGGAGAAACAAGGGGGAGAGATCCAGGAAGTGTGTGCTCTGTACTGGGGAGGGGGATAGAGCAGGAAGCAGCTGGTTTCTGTGGTGGCTTTGCATGCTATTTCTCATTTTCCTAGCAGAGGTTTGTGTATATTTGTGTATGTGGATGTCAGATCATATTTGAGCCCTCAGGAGGATTTGATCAGACAGTCTTACCCCTAAGCTAAGATGGGGGAATGGTATTGAAATTCCCATTTGTGGATGTTTTAAAATCACTCCTCTTTATTTATTTATGTATGTTATGAAAAATTAGAAAAATAGGAAAAATAATTCCCATAATTCCACTATTCAAAGAAAGTTTTTGTTAATGTCTGTGTCTCTTCTTCCAGTCCTTGTTCTGTTTCATATATATGTAGAGCACAGTGTCAATGCTATAATACATTTGGGAACAGGTAGATATCAACTCAAGTACCCATTCTCCTTCTTACTAGCTGTGTGAACCTTAGCCTTGCTGAGTCTCTTTTTTCTGACATGAAATGAATATAAAAATACCAAATTATATGGTGATTGTTAAGAATTAAATGAGCTTATGTGTGAAAGATGCTTATGTTTTAGCTAATATTAATATGGTGGTTAATGTTAACCCTATTAGAGTTGCGATAACATAGGATATATTTCATTACTTGCTTTTTTCACTTAACAAGATAACCTGTTTTCTAGGTTATTATTACAAACTCAAAACAATCCTTTTTACCAAGTGCATAATATTTTATCATATAGTTTATTAATTTATAATATTTTAGCACATTTACTTTACTACTTTAAGAATCTTTTATTTTGGAAAATATTCTCTAATTTCTAGAATAGCAGTAGAACTAATAGGAAACTATATAAAAGACCCTGAAATCAGTGTGTGTGTAATGTCTTATTTCCCACATTTACCTCTTATCAACCTCTCTCGGCCTCAGGTTTCCTGTTGCAATATGAAAATGATAATAAGAGCCCATCTATCAAACAGTGGAGAGAAATAAGGTAATGCATATAAAGTGCTTGGTATGTAGTAATCTCCCAATAACTTCTAGAACAGTTTGTTTGCTTTTACCTTCTGAATTTAAGATGCATTTCCCTACAGGTACAACTTACAAAATAAATCACACATTTTCCTTTCTCTTTCTATTAGTTATATTTTTTAATTTGAGGAGGGCGGGGTCTTAAGTGTATTAGAAGGAAGAAAGTTTTTCATTTATAATGTAGAAGTTTGCAACCCCCCCCCCCCATTTCATGTATATATAAACATCAGGAATGAATAGAAGAAAGCCAGCCCCATCTGGGAGTCTGGGGCCGGGAGCTGCACATTGCTCTGTTCTTGATTGCCACATTTTTTTTTCTCTTTATGTCCTAAACCTCACGATTTCTTAAAATCTCCAATTTCTTCAGGGGAGGAATGGAACACCTTTGTGTGCTCTGAGCTGGGGTGGGGGAGATGGGTGTAAAATTAGGCCCTCTATGAGAATCTGCCATTTATAAGTAGGGGGTTTATAAGTTGTCTCTTTCTGTATATAAACAGTAAGTTGACACATGAAACTAAATTTTCAGGTAGAGTTTATAAGTGGTGGAATTGTCAATTTTTTGAGGGCATATGAGAGTTTTTCTCTTGGGTTTGGGCACAAGAAATAATTCTAGAGTAATGTCTATGTATCAATCATTTTTTCTTCATATTAAAAGGTTTTAATTGATTTTAGAGAGAGAGAAAAACATCAATTTGTTGTTCTACTTATTTATGCATCATTGGTTGATTCTTGTATGTGCACTGACCAGGGATTAAACCTGCAACCTCGGTGTATCGTTGCCATGCTAACCAACTGAGCTGCCTGACCAGGGCTTTTTTCTTCATATTTTAAAAATAATATCACAAAATGATACCCATATTAATTGCAAGTCTCTTTTGTGCGTATATTTCTCTTTCTACAACTTAGAACATTTTCTTCTGCATTTCATCACCTTTTACATCCAAAAAGTAATTCATTTCAATTGACTAAACTGCAAGGCTGAAAATCATAATTCTATTATCACAGATATTATTAAAAATACACATGATTGAATATCAATGATGAAAAGCCACCTTGACTGCATTTTCCTACCAGCCATGATTATAAGATCCAGGCAGGTAAGAAATAGTCAACAAGGGAAATGAATTCCAAGCACCTAATTTTCAAAGGTGAGGTTGGCTGAATTGTGTTTCCCACACCCCTCAAATTCATATGTTAAAGTCCCAACCTCCAATGAAACTGTATTTGGGAATAGGACCCTTCAAGAGGTCATTAAGATTAAATGACACCATAAGGGTGGGGCCCTAATCTAATAGGAGTTATAAGCTCCTATTAGATTATAATATTAGAATAACCTGTGTCCTTATAAGAAAAAATATAGACACCAGGATGTGTGCGCAGAGAAAAGACCATGTGAAAACAGCGAGAAAGTGGCTGCCTGGAAGCCAAGTAGAGAGGCCTCAGGAGAAACCAGCCATTTCAACACTTTGATCTTGGATTTTCAGCCCCCATAACTGTGAGGGGAAAAAAGTCTTTTATTTAGGCCACGCAGTCTGTGGTATTGTGTTCTGGCAGCCCTAGCAGACTAATACACTATTGATTAATAACTCCAAAGAAATTGAGTATTAAAAAATGAGTCCATCATATTTATTTCTACCATTTGTACATATGGTTAAGCATTGTTAGCAAGCTGTCCTCTTATTTATTGGAAATAGTATATTCCAAGCCTTTGTGGCTTTGTTGCCCTGTAATTAAAGAGACTGCAGAAACCTAGAATATTTTCTGAGAGTATGGTAACCCAGCCACTATTACAAGGTCCAGGGAGTTAAGAAATAGTCAACCAAATTATCAGGCGCACTTATGAAGACAAGGCCATCAGCATGCGGGTTCGTAAAGAGACTGAAGGAAATACATGTATTATGTCCATCTGTATTTCAGGAAGACTCAGCAGTCTTAAATGGAAAAGTCTGAAGTGTAAGTGAAAACAGGATAGCTGGACATCACACTTTGCTCAAGTTAACCCAACCTAAAGGCAGGTACTCTTGCCATTTGATTATGTAGCAGGAAGATCTTTTGGGACATTCATTTAACCAATAAATATCAAGAGATGCCTCACAACAATTGTTACAATGGAACAAAAAAACTGAATTCTTCGCTTGTTTCTTTTTTTTAAATATATTTTTACTGATTTCAGAGAGGAAAGAAAGATAGAAACATCAGTGATAAGAGGGAATCATTGATTGGCTGCCTCTTGCACACCCCCTACTGGGGATTGAGCCCACAACCCAGGCATGTGCCTTTAACTGGAATTGAACCCAGGACCCTTCAGTCCACAGGCCAATGCTTTAGCCACTGAGCCAAACCAGCTAGGGCTTGGCTTGTTTTTTTAAGCGTTAAAAGTGAAGGTGTGCACTTCCAACACTGGTGAAACAAGAGAGAGCAAATTCTCTTTTTCTGCTCATCTTGCCCTTTTTAGATAGAGATTCCATAGGCTTGGCATGAGATGAAGTGAAGTTTGGAGACAGAAGTAAAGATGTAGATAGGGTCTGAAGAAGCTGCCTAGAACTGGTTTGGGCAAAAAGTGGGGGTTGGGGGAGATACAATTGAAACCTCCGAGAGGTTAGGTCATCTGAGAGTTGAGGAGACCTATTCCTTGCTTCCTGGGTACAGCTCTTAGATAGGACAATTTCCTAGTCTATAAGATACTCTCTATGAAAGGGGGGCTCTGAATAGAAGTGTTTGGATATATGGTCAGAAACTCAGTTTCTTTACTCCTAGTCATAGATTCCCTGTGTTCGTGAGGAGCTTAGATGTGGACATAGGGAGGTGTTATGCTGAAAGTAAGAGACCTCGCAGCAAGTGTCTCTGCAACTCAGCCACTGAAGAGCTGAGACCCTGAAGACATCTCAGGTGCATGAGCAGTTGGTTCTCCTGCACATCCAGTTCTTGGTCTACACATGCCCACAGGGCCAAAGGGCCATCTCTTGGGATGACCCTGAATTTCCTGAGATTATGTTTTTCTCTTTCTTCTCCTTGCCCAATAAAATGTCTTCCTGAAATATAGATGGATACAAATTTTTTAAAAAAGAGTTTACTGTAAAAATGGAAAAGGTTTGTTTCTTGTACATCTGCGTTTGGGCCCAAGGTTCATGGCTGCTACAACTGTGCATGAGCTTGATGCATGAACGTGTTTGTCTTTTGAAGCAAGGCTGAGATGTGCAATATCAGAGGAAGTTACAATGGAATTAATGACCCAGGCAGGAGCCATTTAGTAGCTGGAGAGGTGGTATGTTTTGGATATTGTTGATGGGGCAAGGAAATAAGAGGATCAAAGTGAGGAATACAAATTAGAAGGTATACTTATGGTTCTATGAGTTTCAAACCTATTTTTCTTCCCAGAGAGATGTTTGTCTGTAGTTGAATAGAGCTCACCAACTGAAAACACTGAGCACCATCTACCCAACATTAAGAAGATTGTGTTTTCAGTCACAAAGAGCCACATACGAGCTGAGATTGACAAAATGTAAATAAATGAATTCAGTGAACCCCAATAACACACCTTTAGGCATCCAAACATGTTGATTTTTTCCAACTAAGAAGAAAGTGCTCAGCTCATTTCCATACTAAGTACAAGTTATCAAGGGCTGTAGGACAGTGGTTCTCAACCAGAGGCGATCCTCCCCACCCCTCCCTGCCTGCCATCACAAAGGGACATTTGGCAATGTTTGGAGACATTTTTGGTGGTCACAACTGGGGTGGGTGGGGATCCTACTGACATCTAGTAAGCAGAGACCAGGGATGCTGCTACATATCCTTCACCCAAGTTAATTCTTGGATTTAAAGCATAGCTCAAGATGTGGATATGCTGCTGTTAAGAAACTCATGTCTAACATTAAGTCCAAATGTTCCAAAATCAAGTGAGTGCTCAGCACACAATATCTCTCTTGAGATTGCTTTTTAGATACCTGCTACCGATTAGACATAATGAAACATGATTTATAGTTTAAATCACTGCAAAAAAAATTGACTTACAGCTAACATATAAGACCTGCTTTTCTTTTTCAAGGAACTGATTTATAAAGAATGGGTGATGCTTTTCTGTTTTTTAAATTTTGGTTCTTTATTTCTAGAAAATACTCTTGCTTTTATGTGTATCAATGGATATGAAGTCTTTTCAGACTTTTCACACATTCTTAAGCATGAATAAATAGTGAACAAATACTTAAAAACCAATTTATCAGACTATAGAATGAGTAAATTACTTGTGGATTAAAATAAATTCCAGATCTTATAAAGAACAAAAATGCTTACTTTAAAATGTAAACTCAAATGCTCTACCAAGTAAGCATCTACTAGTATTTCCTCCTTAAGATGATAATTGATCGTTCATCACTTAAAAAATACATTGCTTCTATATTGTAGCAAACCTGAATAGTTAAAGTTTAAGTTTCAGAAGGACCTTATTATACTTTAACCATTTAGAACTTGTCATGTCCTGGGATGTCCTTGGAAATGGGGAGATGATACAATATTTACGGTGGCATTTTTTGTGCGTGTGTGATGGTTCACTTTTCCATGGGACCACCCCACATTGGGAGACGATCATGGTGTCATAAGACTCTAAAGTCAGTAAGAGCATGACTTTCCTCAAGCGTGATGTTTCATCAAGCAGTTGGACCGATAATGAGAAACCTTTTCAAAGACAGAATCTTAATGCAGGCCTTTTATCCTCTTATGAATTCACATCAATAGAACTAATAAGCTTACTGTCGTTAGGCTAGTGTGTGTGTCTATTAAGTGAAACTAATTTCACTTAATCTTAATTTTAAATTTCTACTTTGTCTCCTCTGTTCCTGGATCATTCTCTTAATTACAGATTATGCTTAGCTTTGCTGATAGTAGAAATCCAAATTAAATGAGGAAGGAAAGCCAAGTTCAAATCTGCTTAAGTAGCAGGGTTCATATGACCAAACTGTGACTTGACTATGGAAATGGAAGTTCATGTGTCTATGTGTATGTGTGTTTGCATTAAGTTTCAGTTTCCACAGAAATTAGCCTCTTTCCCCAAATGTACCAGTTTTCATCTGTAACAGTTTGGGCCCTTTTCTATCTAGAAATATTTTATTGAAATATCTAGAATCATACTACCAGCTGTTGCATAAAATTATGAAAAGATAAGCTATAAACTATAGTACCATTCTTCCTAAATTGACCTAATTACTTTAATATATGTACAAAATTGAAGAATTCTGGAGTCTTTCTTGAAGGGAATTGTAGACTATCATAGCCAATCACAAAACTGAAAACTCAGTGTCAGTTTGATACAAAATCAAATTTTTCAGTACTTGGTCTTATTTCCTAAATTAATGTTTTATTATATAATAGTCTTAATTCCTTTTTTAAAAATCTTGGAGATTAAAAAAAACACCTGTTTTTCTCTTGAATTTTCTGCTGGAAAGAAGTTGTGTCACCTGGGCCAGTGCTGAAAGCTGTCCCCAGGCCCCCTCTGACACTTCAAACACAGACATATCACGCTGTTCCGGACTGTCACCGAAGCCACATCTCACTCATTGTCAGAGCCACATGCTGCTAGAATAGTCCAGCTGTCTGAGTTTTGATCTTTCTCCATGACACTGTCAGAAAGGAATGCAGGTGTCTCATGGCCCTGGCTGATGTATTGCCATGTCTACCTTGTCACCACTACTAATGTAGTAAGGGCAGAGGAGATCTTGTCCTCAGTCTCTGCTCCAGGACTTCCAGTTTAAAAATAACATCTGGCCTTAACTGGTTTGGCTCAGTGGATAGAGTGTCAACCCATGGACTGAAGGGTCCCAGGTTCGATTCCTGTCAAGGGCACATACCTTGGTTGCAGACTCAATCCCGGCCCTGGTCAGGGCACATGCAGGAGGCAACCAATCCATGCATCTCTGTCACATCGATGTTTCTCTCTGCCTCTCCCCCTCCCAGTCTCTCTAAAAATCAATGGAAAAGTATCTTCAGGTGAGGATTAACAACAACAATAACAAAATTTTTTTTTGAAAAAGAAAACATCTGGCTAGTGGTCCCCAAAACTCTTTTATAGAAAAAGGTAAAAACGTATACTGTGTTCCACACCTGAAACTGAACCATGTCCTCATTGCCAGGAGCTAGAACAGGAGCAACTGAGCGTTGATGGCTGGTGGAATGACCTGGAGAATACAGAGTGGTCTTGAAAGCTGGCACAACACCCTTTTAAACATTTTCCATCATCTGCTACCAATCTAGAACTAAAGTCTTTATCAATCAGAAAACACAAGAGCTACTCTGGTATCACCAGGCGCCCCATTCCTTCTACTTCTCTTTCTAACCGCAGACTAACACTTCTAGAAAGCAACTCCATATAAAGGAAAAGGAAGGTGAGGTGGGGGTGGGTGTGAGAGAGGACAAAGGCAGATGAAAGCAGAACTAGGGAAGGTCTTGGGTCTATTGTATTTTTTTTCCCATGATCCATTTGTTCAAAGCAAGAGAGAGCTAAACAATGGTATTAAGAAGTTCCCATCTCATTCAAGACAATCTTATGTGTTAGTGAAGGGAATTAGCCTAGGAGCACATCCATCTGCCATGCACATGGAGATCTGAGAAAGAAATTTGACCAGGACCCAAATGGACAAAGAAAAGAGCCAAAGTTAACAGACGCATCCTGTCTTTTGGATGCAGGGTCTGGACAGATCTATTATTGAAACAGAAAAATATCCTTTAGGAGACACAAGGGAAGAGCAGACCCCTTAGAAAGATTTACTATAGGAATGAAAAAATTTGTCAAAAACTGGCATCTATGGGATAAAAAAAAAAAAGACATGGTTACCACAAAATAGGAACAGGCTCTATGTTAGATAACATTGTATTTGGGTAAATTAGAAACATATTGCAGAAAAATAAAGATGCACTAATAGAATTAAAGCAGTAAAAAGCAGAAGTGGCGTTAAAATAAATCAAGTGGGTGTTATAAAACAATAATAATAATAATAAAAGACTTGGGAAATTCTACCAGGATAGAGGAAAGGAAAAACAGGTTGGAAACAATAAGAGGCAATGATAGGAGTGGAGGATGGAGAATGCAGAGCCACCCTGAGGATTATAGGTGTTCCAGGGAAAAAGTAAATCACAAGGGGAACAGAAACAATTATTCAAAGATATAATTAAATAAAAGTTTCCTGAGCTGAAAAAGAACGAAGGAGCAGATCAAAAGGGCTCACTGTGTTCAAAGTGAATTCAATGAAAAGAGAAGTTTGTTGCATGTGAATTACAGGGATGGAGAAAAAGACTATACGCATTCATGCAGAAAAAGAAAATGGGTGAAAAACAAAAGAACAAAGCTAAGTTGGCCTTAGGCTGACTTTTCCCCTGGACACAATGGAGCTATGGCTACAGAATTTTGATGGAAAAAGTTGTTACATGACCTTTTTGTTTTTAGCCAAGCCTTAAAAATAGCTGTTATTATAAAAATAAGACATTTACTAACACACTAAAAATATGCGAACCATCTAATTTTTCTGGGGAAAAAGTGACCCTATAGAGACATTACAATGTTTTTAAAAATTTATTTCAGAGAGGAAGGGAGAGAGAGATAGAAACATCAATGATGAGAGAGAATCATTGATCAGCTGCCTCCTGCATGCCCCACATGGGGGATCAAGCCTGCAACCCAGGCATGTGTCCTGACTGGGAATTGAACTGTGACCTCCTGGTTCATAGGTCATCGCTCAACCACCGAGCCACATTATCAGGACTAGACATATTTTAATGCATGAATAGTTAAACCAGACTACAAGACGACTGCTATAATACCTGGTGGCACAAGAGAGGGGCAAGAACACAGTTTAACTCCCAAGTTCAGAGGCAAGCTGTCATCCTGGCAAATGTGTTTAAACTTGCCACGTTAAAGCTACAGGAATTTGAAGAATTGTTGCCTCTTTTTACACTGATATCTGGATGGAGCCTAAAAGCAAATACTTTCATTAAATTGCTGCTCATTATTATGAGAATATATATTTGAATTAGCCACAAGTTCATCTGAAAAGTGTGTCTTATTTTTCGGATGAAATTTACCACTACTCTCAGGAATATGTGTATCGATGATGACAAACCCTGGTAAACGACTCTTGTTATCAGAGGAGCCAGCCTGGCTAAGTCAGAGAGACGAAGGATGTGAGTTCTAGTCAAACTGCTTGGATTTTACTCCTTGATCCTTCAATTGCTCCTCACGTCTTGGACAAATCATGAAATCTCTGGGGGCCTCAGTTTCTCTCACCTCTATGTTTTTCTCTTTACAGCACATGTTATAAAACAGTGAGAAGCCTTAGCATGTCTTAAAATGGAAATATTGTAGACTTTCCTGTATGGAATTTTTTGTAAGGCTAAATAAGTCAACACATTTAGGGTACTCAGTGCCTGGCACACTTACTGCTACTAAGAGATATGAATGAACACCATGGTTACACGATGAAACATGGCACATATACACCAGATCAGAAAAGGAAATACACACCCACATCTTTGTCTTTTCTTTACACTGTGGTGGCTTCTTTCTTTCTACGCTTCTCTAGCTTACAAGACTTTAAGTAATGAGCTTGTATCTCTAATTGAACAAAGTATAAGTTTAAAGAAAAATGAACTATAACAATTTTTTTTTAATTCCACATAGATTATAGCAATAATAGGCTGTAACACTGAAGACATTAGTTCTAATCCTGCCACTTTCTATTACCTGGGCTTGAATTTTTCTTGGTGTCCAGGAGAGTGATGGCAACATTTCCCTTTAGGGGTTCATGGAAATAGATGTTATTACTCCCTTATTGTGTGACATTGATGACTCCTGTGCGCTGTTTGATTTTCTTTTGTAACAGATTTTGTCCTAACAAAAAAAGTGAGAAAGAGAACAGCTAAAGAGGTCTGCACACCCCACACAGGCGATCACATTTGTCCCATTTCTGTCATTTCTGCTTCTGTCCCCAACTACGGCAGCGAAGGAAACTAATTTGTTCCAACTGCTTTTGTGGTGAAGCAATTCTCCATAGTCTCTTATGTCCACATTGGACAGGACTGTGGAGCCAGTCAGCCGGCTCCTGCACTCCCCCAGTGGGAGGATCAGACCGATCTGGGTATTTAGGAAATGGCTAAAGTTTTGAAGCAATGGGCGATGTCATCAGACTGGTTTCGATTTTCTAATTGTGAATTTTCACTCTTCAGCCTGTCCTTTGCTGTTCTGTGCTCTTACCCCCCCCCCCCCCCCAACACACACCACCCGCCCCATGCTATAGAATGTGGTGCAGCTCTTTCAAAAAACCATTCTGACGTCTGTGCTGTAATGCCCCCTCTCATTCTAACCAAACCTCTATGGTTTCAGCGGCCGATCCCAGGCCATGTATTCCATGTCAATAATTGAGCATTTCACTTTTGGAGAAAACCAGGCATGTAACCATGGTATGTGAGGATCTCAGAAAGCGTATTTGGACATGTGCTTTTTTTTTTACCAAGCTTTTTTGCACATTCTCTCATTTCTCCTGAATATTATTGTTTTGATCAATGACACCATCGGTGTACTGTTTACTTTGAAATCAATCTCTCCAGCTTTGTAAAGCTTTCCTAAATTTTTGTTGTTGCTGCGTATGTGCATTCCTTAAGTCTCCCTACTTGAAGATTTTAATTTAGTGTCTGATTAGATGTGCCATTATTATTAGCATCATTTTCCTACCAATTTTGTTACAGTCAACCCCCCAGCTATGGGATAATTATAAAAACAATGCCACATGGTAAATGTCTGGAGCTCTGATTTTTAATAACAATGAGCTAAAGTTATCAAGAAAGCTTACTGTGCACCAGACACTAAGGGCTCTCTATACATGGATTGTCTTAACAAACCCTCCAATAGCAATAAGAATCAAGCACTATTTTCAATCCCCATTTTACAAATAGGACAACTGTGCTTTTGAGAGGATAAAGAGTTGCCCAAGCTTACACAGAAATGACACGTCTTGGGTCCTATTATTTACAAAGCCATTGTCTAACTTCTACACTAAATTGTCTCTAACCGAACCAGTCCTGTGTATGTCTGCTAGGCTTCAGTGGCTGATCCTTTACCAAAGAGACCAGTGGGAGTATGTCTTAAACGCCACAAACTTGTTCTCTCTTTATAGTTTCTAGGAACAGTGATAAAAACCAGAAAAAAATATTTCCTAGAATCATCAAATATCAGGAGATTCCAGGAAGTTAGTTTCTGACGAGTATTAGTAATCTGTCAACAAGTGAATAGAAACAGAATTTTAAGAGTTTTTAACTACTTGGAAGTATTTTTAAAAAGTGGGAGCTGCATCTGCCTGGGCACCTCTGAGCTTTTGCAAGAAAGTTGCAGATGTGGTGTCATGGAAAAGAAGAGAAGAAAACATTTCAAATACAACTGCTCGTGCTCAGACACCACACCTCTTCTGCATAACATTGGCCGTTTAAAAAATATGTTTTTCTCTTTACAGCACATGTTATAAAACAGTGAGAAGCCTTAGCATGTCTTCTGAGTTAAAAAAAAAAAAAAAAAGAAGCAGGGGGGCAGCCCTGCCTTGTCTGAAAAATGTTTACATCACAGATAGTTTTGCTTTTGAGGTTCTAGACAGGTGACTGTACCTGCAGGAATCAACCTAACTCATCCAAAACGTTGCTGGCGAGAGAGAGAGAGGGAGAAAGAGAGAGAGAGAGAGAGAGAGAGAACGTTGGTGGGAGAGACATGCTGATGGAGGTAGAGCAGAGCCCCACCAAGGAGCAGGAATTCGTTCCACACCCTGTACTTTGACAAACCTGTTCTTGCTTTGCTGTCCATGTGCAAGGAAGCAGTTTTTCTAAATAGCTATGCTGAGATTAAGCCTCAGTCTAACAGAAGTTCTAACATGTTGTACCGATTAAACAAATTGAGATCAAAACAGACAGACAGACAGACAGACAGACAGAAATACACACAGGCTTCCTTCTCTGAAACGTCCCATTCTTAGAAAGCATGGAAATAAATGTCTGTCTAAATTTTGGAAAAAGTTACTCTACCTCCTAATAGAACAAAGAGCCTTTAGGAAATAGAGATGTGTTATTTCTTTGGTGGAGACAGGCGAAAAGCCGAACTAAAAAAAAATACCTGCGTGTGCTTAGGAGCTGAGACCATGCGCTGAGACCAAGTGCCTCACTCTGGTGAGCCCAGTGCTGACCCTGAGTCATTTGGGGGTCACAGCAATTGAGAATCAAGAAACCTTGCCGGTGGGGGGGGGGGAGGGAAGGGGGGGTGTCCTCCCACTACAGCCCTCCAGCCGGTTTGCCTGATGCTAACTCAATTGGAGGAGAGTGGATTATGCCTAAGGAATGGCTAAATCTTCTCACTGATACTCAGCCATGGATGTTATGTGATGGTTCTTTTTACAGAAGCCGATGATGAGATTTAAGGGAGGGAAGTGGAGAGCAGTACAAGTGTAAGCTGTCATGGTGATCTTTCTACTTTAATCTTTTAAATGCATTACCTGCATTTTCTACAGTAGATAACAATTCCTCCAAAGAAGCATGCCATCGGATGTTCTGCAATTTCAATGTTTTTTATAAATGTGTCACTTAAAAAGTCTTTAAAAAAGAATTCTTTAAAGAAGTGAATAGGGTCTTATATTTTAATTATTTAACAATTAGTAAATCCGAGTATTGGGTTTATTAATGCTTAGTATGATAATAAGGCCAAAGTAAAACAGAATGGAGATGGTGATATTTAGCAAGTGATTATGTAATAATTGGTTTATCTAGAGAGTTGTAACTTGCTGAGTAATAAAGCAGAAATTGTTGCCATCACTAGTCCTGGGTTATGTTATATTAAAAGAGAAAAGCTTTAACATGTCTCCTGGTGCCCAGGGGTCTCTAAGATGCTTTGTTCTGCTGTTGACTTGTTTGGATTCAGGTCAGGATGCTTCCCCTTTTAAGGGGATCAAAGACATATAGTTTGAAATTTGGAATGCAGACCGGAAGACAAGTGATTTAGGATAACTTCTGAGTGTAGAAGGAAAGTATTAATATCCTCATAAAGATCCACTCTTTCGATGCCTCTGAACTGTGTGCTTAATTGTAGGTGCTTAATAAATGCACTTGTGATTCTTTTTAACATCACAAGGGTACTAGTATTTGATGCTGTGATGAAGTGTGACACAGAAGGAGTAGGGAGAGGAGCGGGGCAGGAATGGACACATTTTTGGCCTTTCATCACAGACGCTAAAGCACAGCTGTTAATTGCCAGTTGTCCTAGCCTTTTGGACAACCTGACCTTTGACCTGTTTAGGAAATATCTTCCCCTGCCTCCATCTGGCTATGCTTAATTCCTTGCCCAGTCCAGACTTGGACATAACCCTGTAGCCCTCTTTCCAGCTCTTTTTAAAGCCTCCAATGCGTCTTTGTCCTTTGTCAGCTCACTCATAGTAAATCACTTTGGTCTCTATTGGGAAGCTTAAGCCCTGATGAGTCTCCTGGCATATTTTCTCCTTATTCTGTGCTTCATCTAGATATACCCACTCCCTCCTCCCCACCCTAAATGCTGCCCCTGTACTTCCCTTCTCTTTCTTTGTTTCTCCTTCCATTCCTTTAAAGCTCACATGCATCAGTGGTTCTCCACTGGTAACGATTTTGCCCCGAGGGGACATTTGGCAATATCTGAAGCCAGTTTTGATTGTCATGACTGGAGATGGGGAGTTGCTAAGGGCTCTAGTGGTAGACATTGAGGATGTTGACAAACATCCCACAAAACACAGGACAGCCCCTCACAACAATGACCTGACCCAAATTTTAACAAGTGCCCAGGTCTTGGAACGCTGATATACATCCACCTCAATGCATCTAACCCAAAGGATTAAATCACTTTGACTTAGTTTTAACCCCACATCTCTGTTCGCAACCAAAAACTTTCCATGTGATGCCATTCTGACATTCAAATCAAACCCATTCTCACACATTACCTTTGCTCAGTTTAAATGTCTGATTTTTATGTTATTGCTAAAAAGGCAAATGGTAAACTTTGATATTTCCAACAAATTGATAGAAAATTAAATCTTCTTGTCATAATTTTTCAATCCTTAGAAATATGACTTGAGTAAGTTGAACTCGGTAGAATTACTGGTTATAAAAGAAAAGTCACATTAACAGAATCTTAAAGGGTAAAATTTGTTATTAAAAAAACCACACAAAATGAAACAAAAACCAACCCGCCCAAAATATACTCAAAAAGGTGATTGATAAATGAATTATTGGTTTGTAACTCTCTGGGGAAAAAGAATTTATCTTAATTAGGGTAATTTTAGTGAAAATAATAAGAAAAGTGGAAAAATTAGGAATAGTTTATTTTTTAAAAAATATATTTTATTGATTTTTTACAGAGAGGAAGGGAGAGAGATAGCGAGTTAGAAACATCGATGAGAGAGAAACATCAATCAGCTGCCTCCTGCACACCTCCTACTGGGGATGTGCCCGCAACCCAGGTACATGCCCTTGACTGGAATCGAACCTGGGACCTTTCAGTCCTCAGGCCGACGCTCTATCCACTGAGCCAAACCGGTTTCAGCTATTTTTTCTGTTTATAATATTGATCAAGGAATTAAGGTGGCTTAAAAAGTTATGCTCTGGAGACCTCTTTCTCTTCAAAAATCCTCAAATATGATATATTCTGATCATATATTCCAATATGATATATTCTGATCATATGCATACTCAGAAAATTCTCAATGGAACATATTAACATGGAAATGTCAATTGTGTGAAAACAATATGAAAAATATTCCTTAATTTTTCTCTACTGATACCTTGAATTTTAAGACCTGCCTTTACTTCTGAAGCAGCCTTTTGTCCAGGGTCCCCGCAATGACTTTCATAGCTCCAAAATTCCCGGACATGACACACTATGCCAGCATTTTTCAAGAATAATTCTCATTTTGCACTGATGTTTAGTGATGTAAGTTTTTGCACAGGCTCTACCTCAGCACCCAGAACATCACAAATGCTCAGGAACTGTTTTATCCTTTCCTATTTCCACATCTCTCCTTATACCCCGACTCCTTAGTACAGTGGTCAGCAAACTCATTAGTCAACAGAGCCAAATATCAACAATACAATGATTGAAATTTCTTTTGAGAGCCAAATTTTTTAAACTTAAACTATATAGGTAGGTACATTGTTATTAACTTAATTAGGGTACTCCTAAGGCTTAGGAAGAGCCACACTCAAGGGGCCAAAGAGCCGCATGTGGCTCGCGAGCCGCAGTTTGCCGACCACTGCCTTAGTAGCTCTCTCTCTCTCTCTCTCTCTCTCTCTCTCTCTCTCTCTCTCTCTCTCATAATCTTCCCTCCAGAAAATCTGCTCACACTGTACCACATTTTCCCGTTACTCTGCTTTCCTCAAGCAGGTGGCCCCTTCCAGGTCACCCTCCTCCTCATCTTTGTTGATCTGAATCTTTTCTGTTCTTTGCACCTAACATCAGTGCAATGTCCTCAGATAAACCTCTTATCTTCTCCTTAACAAATTTGAGGTCTCTCTCCTGTTAACCAATCTAGAACTTTCTTTTGACTTTGTTGAGACTTTGCACATACTGTCTTCCCTCTCTACTAGAACATCTAAGTTCCTTAACGGTGGGAATTATTCTTGAATATTTCTGAAATCTGAACAAGGCTGGCATAGTTTCTTACAAATGCTAGATGTCCATTAACTATCTACTGCTTAATTATATGAAAAATTGATATTTTTGTGGAGACGAATCTGATAAGAGTTGTGGCCCTGCTGTGGGATAAACCAACATAGTCAAGTTCAATCCCAGTGGTGGAAGACAGATTACTGGCAATCAGGGTCTATTAAAATGTAATGTTTTCTTGTAACTACTCGACTCCCTATATTTTTTTCTCTTGTGACTCTCTCTGAAATGCTTTTCTTAATAGCTATGCATCTGGAAAACAAATAATGCATTGTAATCTCATTTTTCTTAATGTATTTTCCTCTTCCTTTGGGAAATTTACACTCAGAAGTTTAGAGAGAGGCCTGGTGAAAGGAGAAAGGTCCCTCCTGTGGGAAAGGTTTGGCATTGAGCATGCAATATTATTGATGGGCATGTTCTTAAAGATAGAAGTGTGTGCAACCACTATACAAGTGTCTGAAGTCCATCTGCTAAACATATTTCTGACTCTCCTATTAGTTGAAGCCTACTTTAAAACTTTAACTTTCATTAAAATGAATTTTATCTGCTTCGCAGATCAATATTTAATCCATTCATTTTCTTGTATCTTTGTCCAACTCTAAACTAGGTTAAGGTTAGTGTCTGATGCATTATTGTATCACGGGGCTTTTTAAAATTTCTTGACTTTCCATGGATTATGCATTTTCAAAGATTTTACCCCATTTTCATATTCATGAATAAAGGTAAACATAATCATACTTTCAAAAAGCTCTGAGGCCATTTGCTTGTCTCTAGTCCATATTATTAAGAATCTTGATGATAATGTGCTGCCATTAAAAAGCTGCAATATGCTTTAACTATTCCCATTCTGATCTAGTAAAGTACTAATTTTTTCTCTTAATCCAGAACATGCTTTTGTTATTATATATTTCTTTAAATAAGAGTAGAGATTAAGAATAGCAAGGTTATCTCACTAGTTCAAGTAACTGGCAAAAAGCATAAACTAGTAAGAAAGAAGTCACATGTGCCTGAGTTTGTGATGAGAAAGGGAATGGGCTTGGCAAAGGAGGTGAGAAAAATAGCTTTGTTATTTGGTTTTCAGTGAAATAGTCCCAGCCATGGGAACATTTCAGGTACTGATGGAGAGTTTTAAATGTAATTGCTGATTTTCTGGCAAAGCAAGCATATTTCTAGTGTCATGGGGAAAATGACATATCAGAACTTTGCCGATTTGAATAAATTCTCAAGATTTCTAGCCTATTTTTATAGGAAGCAATTTGCTCAAGTTTCAGACTTGAAATTTTTCCTCACCCAAAGGATGTAACCATACTAATAAAATAGCCATTTTCTCTTTAAGTACAAGTCATCATGCAGATTGTGGTACTAGAAACATTTTGGTTATTTCCCCCCTGTTAATTAACACATAGAAATCAATTAGGTTTGCTCCTGTAATTTTCATTTAGGATAGAGCATTAAATTTAACAGATGATCAATCTCATTACTTTCACTGAGAGGGTTTTTTTTTGTAGCTAGTAGCCACCTGCTTGCAAGCATTTTTATATGAGGTGCCATGTTTCCATTTCCAAAAGCAGATCCTCACACCATCTGTACCAGAATCACCTGGGATGCTCATTAAAGTGCATGTCGCTGGTTCTCATGTCTATTGAATGTGGCCAGGGAATGTTAATCTTGATGAACACCCTCAGGGATTCTGATGTACACCAACATTTGAGAAATAACAGGTTAATGGGTATGCTTTCAGGCAATCGAGATGGATGCCCATGACGATGAATTATGGCAATACAAATCATCAGGGTCAATAAGTAGCATTAGGCAAGCATTCCTGTGTACATAAATTCAAAATACTATTAGTTATGACATAAATACAGTGGAATGGTCATTTGGTTTGTTACCATTATAATGAATTCAGAAAATCCAATCAGGGTTGGCAAGATAACTGCTGTAGATAAAATCTCAGTTGATTTTATGATCACTTTAAGGCTGAGATGTCCACTCAGCCTTCCTGAGATCTTTGTTTCTGAATGGAAAAGATGACGAAAGAAAGATGGTCAGAATGTACAGAAGTAAATGCAATTGAGGGTACAATTTTAAACAAAAAATTCAATCATTAATGGACACATACTCTTTCTAAGTCAAAGGAAAGTACAGATGTGTTTTTGTAAATCTTGGTATTGCATTTGGAAAACAGTACTCATCACATTTAAAGATTCTGCATAAAAGCCTACAACAGACAAATTAAAGTGGATTTTTAAGATCATGTTGGTTGATACTCTTATTTCATTTTAAAATAAGAAATAGAGGTCAAAGAATAATAGAATAATATATCTTCAAGGACTGACACATGCAAACAATTAAGACAAAAGCAACTAAAATTTGTTTAGTATCTGTTCAGTGACCAGAACTACCTTAGATCCCAGAAATCAAAGATAAAAAACCACTGAGTCTATGGAAGAACCTTAAGTGAATATTACTAAGTGAAAGGAGCCAATCTGAAATGGTGACATGCTGTGTGAGTTAAACTACCTGACATTCTGAAAAGGCAAAACTCTGGAGATAGTAAAAAGATGAGTGGTTGCCAGGGGCTAGTGGGAGGGATGGATAGGTGGAGCACAGACGATTTTTAGGGCAGTAAAACTACTCTGTATGACACTCTGATGGTGGATACATGCCATTATACAATTGTCAAAAGCTATAGAATATACGGCACTAAGAAGGAACCCTAATGTAAACTATGGGCTTTGGGTGATAATGATGCGTCAATGCAGGTTCACTGATTGTAACAAATGTACCATTATGGTGAGGGGTGTTGATAGTGGAAGGAGATCTACGTGTGTGTGTGTGTGTGTGTGTGTGTGTGTGTGTGTGTGTGTGTTTGGGTGGGTTAATGGGTATATGGGAGCTCTCTGTACTTTCTGCTCAATTTTGCTGTGAACCTAAAACTGCTCTAACAAAATCTATTCAAAAAAGTTATTGCTGTTCCCTGGAGGACACTAAAGGTCTAAGGCAGTGATGGCGAACCTATGGCACGCGTGTCAGAGGTGACATGTGAACTCATTTTTTTAGTTGATTTTTCTTTGTTAAATGGCATCCTATCTAATAAAAGAGAAACATGGTAATTGGTATACGACCGCTACCCTTCCCATTGGCTAATCAGCAAGATATGCAAATTAACTGCCAGCAAAGATGGCGGCCGGCAGCCAGGCAGCTTGAAACTAACATGAGGCTTGCTTGCTTCAGTGACGGAGGACTCCAACGTCCCCCGCCTGCCTTGCCGGCCTCTGAGCCTGCAGTTTAAGAAACATTGTAACAAATACAGAAGCTAAACAAAACCCCAGAAACCTGCTTTCAGCGAGCCCGGGATCTCAGAGCTGGAGTTGATACAGAGTTTCGATTATAGAATCGAAACAAACCAGATACCTGCTTTCAGGAGTGAAGGCCTAAGAGCTGGAGCCTCAGAGCTAAAGCTGGCCCAGAATAAAAAAGAAAAAAGAAAAAAAGGAGCGGTTGGGAGCTTCCGTCACCCGCCAGCCTGAAAACAACCCTCAGCCCCTCACCCAGACTGGCCAGGCACCCCAGTGGGGACCCCCACCCTGAAGGGTGTGTGACCAGCTGCAAACAGCCATCATCCCCTCACCCAGGCTGGCCAGGCACTCCAGTGGGGACCCCCACCCTGAAGGGTGTGTGACCAGCTGCAAACACCCCTCAGCCCCTCACCCAGGCTGGCCAGGCACCCCAGTGGGGACCCCCACCCTGATCCAGGACACCCTTCAGGGCAAACCAGCCGGCCCCCACACGTGCACCGGGCCTCTATCCTATATAGTAAAAGGGTAATATGCCTCCCAGCACCGGGATCAGCGGAGCCGCAAGGCCTCCCGGCACTGGGATCAGCGTGACAGGGGGCAGCACCCAAACCCCCTGATCGCCCTGCGACTCTGTGTCTGACAGGGGGTGGGGCCACAACCTCCCTATCAGCCCTGCTCTGTTCGTGACAGGGGAAGGTGCCCCAACCTCCTGATCAGCCCTGCTCTGTGCCTGATACGGGGGAGCTCCCCAACCCCCTGATTGCCCTGCAGCTCTGTGTGTGACAGGGTGTGGCGCCCCAAACCCCCCACCCCCCCAAGGGCCCTGCTCTGTGTTTGACGGGGTAGAGCCATTAACCTCCCCATCGGCCCTGCCTTGAGTGTGACAGTGGCGGCGCCCCAACCCCCTGATCGGCCCTGCTGTGTGTGTGACAGGGGGCGGTGCCCCAACTCCCCTATTGCTCCTACTCTGTGAGTGACAGGGGGGAGCTCCTCAACCCCCTGATGGGCCCTGCTCTGTGTGTGACAGGGGGGGAGCTCCCAACCCCCTGATGGGCCCTGCTCTGTGTGTGACAGGGGCAGCACCCCAACCCCCTGATGGGCCCTGCTCTGTGCATGACAGGGGGGAGCTCCCTAACCCCCTGATGGGCCCTGCTCTGTGCGTGACAGGGGGTGGCACCACAACCTCCCAATCCGCCCTGCTCTGTGCATGACAGGGGGCGGCGCCCCAACTCCCCAATTGGCCCTGCTCTGAGCCCGACCAGGGGCTGCACCTAAGGATTGGGCCTGCCCTCTGCCACCCGGGAGCAGGCCTAAGCCAGCAGGTCGTTATCTCCCGAGGGGTCCCAGACTGCGAGAGGGCACAGGCCGGGCTGAGGGACCCCCCTTTCCCCTCCAAGTGCACAAATTTTTGTGCACCGGGCCTCTAGTTTAAATATATAAAATAAATATCAAAAATATAAATATTTGTTTTACTATGGTTGCAAATATCAAAAATTTTCTATATGTGACACGGCACCAGAATTAAGTTAGGGTTTTTCAAAATGCTGACACACCGAGCTCAAAATGTTCGCCATCACTGGTCTAAAGATTGGAATTGATGGTGCAATAGAGTCCATAGTCATCAAGGCAACCAAGGAAGTAAATATTAAGAAGTAGAACAGCATGGAGGAAGGAACAAGTAACTATGGAGAGAGAAGAATGAGGGGATACATTTGAGAATGGGGTCTGAACTGAATTGTGAGGATCAAGAAAAACCCCTCTAGTAGTTGCAATCCAGTATATTGACATTCCAGTATATACTGGTATATACTGACCTTGATTGGGGAATGGTAAGCATCTACTATTGCTGGAGTAAAACTGGAAGAAGAGGAAAGAGCTGTAGGAATGAGCTGGACAAGTAGGATGGGGCCCGATCAGGAAGGCTGACAGCCACATATGCTGCACATGTACATTTACATACAAATATACAATTATACAATGCACACACACAAACACATACATATATATTATAAACCTGTTGGGGAACCACTGAAAACCTTTTAGCAGAAAAGTGATGTGGCCTAATTTTCATTTTATAAAGAGCCCTGGGTACCTGTGGGGACATGGAAGAAAACAGCCTGGAAGAAAACAGTAAACTGGGTAAAGTTAAGATTATATGGCAGTAAAAGAAAGAGCAGATTCATATTAAAGAGATATTTAAGAAGTTGGATCCACTGAACTTGATGAGTGCTTTCTAGTAGGAGGTAAGAGAGAGAGGAATCAGAAATTTGCTCATAGTTTTGGGATGAAGAAAGGGGTATTAAACTCAATCAAGACTGGCAATGTAGAAGTAAGACCAATTTTAAAGGTGGGTATTGTCTCAAAGTTAGAGAATTGATGTTAGACATATTAAGTTGGAGGTATCTCTGGGACATCAATGCATTCCACTGGATCCTTTTCAGATGTCCACCGTGTACAGGTACTGGAGATTCAGCAATGAACAAAAAAGTCCTTGTCTGATGGAGATTACTGTTAGTGGGAAAGGAAGACTTCACACGATAACTACAGGTGTGATATCTGTTGTAAAAGAGCATGTCTAACTAGATATACAGAAGAGGCCTAGGATGCAGGCAGCCCTGAAAGCCAACAGTATAGAGGTGAGAGTTGACATCATAAAGACGAATGAGGTGGCTGAGAGGAAGATAACAAATGAGAAGAGGCGAGGGTTGCAGACATCTATGTGGGCATCTCACTGTTATAGGGACAGCAAAGGAACCTGTGAATGAGTGGTCAGAGAATCACAGAGGGAGAATCAGGGAAGAGTGGTGTTTGGAATGAAGGGAAAACGTTCAGACAAATGAAGTCAGGACATGCTTTGCAAAGCTGAAATAAGATAAAGCCTCAGAGATGTTCTTGAGAAGGCTTTTGTGATGGCTGTGAGAGTTAGAGTGAATTGGTAAGGGGTAAAGCCTCATCAGGGTGTGTTGAGGATGAAGGAGAAATTTTAAAAGAGGCCATGTTCTAGATACTTGGTCCTAGAGGGAATGGGAGAGAGAGGGAAGTAAAGAGACACAAGGTAAAGGGTAGGTGCTTAAAGATGGTAGGCATTTGAACACATTTAGTGATGAAGGAAAATAAACTAGTGGAAAAGGAGAAGTGAAAATTAGATAGAAAAGGGCAAAATTATGGAGCATGGTCCAGACAAGGCGAGGAGGGCTGGGAGTGCATTGACAGTTTTTAAGTTATCTTTAAAACTAAGTAGAAAGAGGGTAGAGTGTGTATGGCTGAATAGAGGTGAGAAAGGGGATACAAAGAGATTACTAAAATAGAAATTGAAAGATAAGCAATTTTTTTGATTTCATTAATATTGTCAGTCTTAATCACTTTAATATTTATATCCTGTAATATATTATCTCATATTTAAAATTTTATCTCATCAGAATAAAAAAAAAACTTTAAAAATACCCAAATTATGGCTCCAATGTGAAGTGAGTGTCAAACATAAAAAATGGATTTGATTTTTAAAGGCCCTCTCGAGGGCTTTATATTGAAATGAGGCAAGGCCCTCTGAACTCTATAGATCACGGCAGGAACATGGTTCCAGGAAATTTGGGGGTCATGTCATTCTTGGCGACTTTTCTAACAAACAGAAGCTCTGCTGCAGAGTTCTATAAATATTTATCAGCCACGACTTTTACCCACAGGAGGTTAAAGAGCTCCGAGTTTTGGATGAGAATGCACAGTTGTCTGATTTGACCTGAATTAGCAGGCAAAAAGAAATCTTCAGATTTAAAACCACTTAGTGCCACAAAATAATGACATCTTTGCAAAACATTGTAAGATAATAGGAGTTGGTCCACTAATTTACCAAGCACTGTAAGTACTGTAGTAACTTTTATCATTATAATCATATTCAATGAATTATATTTGCTTTCAGATAGGTCTTGATTGCCTCAGAATAAAATGAAATGAAACATTCTTAAAATGCATGAGATGTTAACTGGGTTAATTTAACCTTAGAAATTCGTTAACTTCCTCATTACTTTTCAGCTGCTCCTGGTGCAGACTTGACTATAGCTTGCCATTTTATTCAAAGTTTCATCCTGTGTTTCCATAAAAATGCATTATAATTTTTATTTTACAAGATTAACATTTTTTTGGCATATAAAGTAGTTAACTTCTTGATGATTTTATTAAAGAAGCGGATATTTGATTAATTTAAAAATAAGCATGAGAATGTATTCAATAGGTCATTCAAGTGAAATATAAAGGATGGAAAGGGAAGTAGCTACCATTATCAATCTTTTTAGAAATATATTCATTTGTGATACTCCCAAATGTGACAACTTAAGCATTTACATCATATTACAAAAAACAAGCCATGAAACTGAAGAGTTTTATAAACTGTCCATTATACCAATTAGATTTTATCCAATCATGCTAGAAGAAAGTGCATTTTTTTTCTTTTTTTCATGATGGAAAATGATACTACAACATAGATTTCATATGGAAAGGCCATCAAAGACAATGTGGGAAAAATGTAGGAAAAATGTCTTATAAAGATGTTTTATTAATAAAAGATGTTTAATTAATGAAAACTTAATGCTGTTTATCCAGCTTTTGTTATTTGTCAGCTTTGAAAACATTGTGATTTTCTGTGATTTATTTTCTCATTATAAATAAACTAGGGGCCAGGTGCACGAAATTCGTGCACTGGGGGGAGGGGGGTCCCCTCAGCCCAGCCTGCCCCCTCTCACATACTGGGAGCCCTCGGGATGTCCTATTGACGGCTTAGGCCCGCTCCCTGCTCCCCTTGAGGAGTGGGCCTAAGCCACAGTCTGGCCTCCCTTTGTGGGAGGCGACCAGGCTGATCAGGGGAAGGCACCAGCCCCATCACCCCGCTGCTGTAACCACTGCCAGTCACTGCAACCACCAAGGTGTTTTCATCAACATGGACTTCAGTCCCTTCACCATGAAAAAAATGACAACTTTCTTTAGGCATTTTCAAGGTGTCTTCCATAGAATATGACATTTCTTTCTTTTTTTTTTTTTTTATCCTCACCTGAGGATATGTTTCCAGACTTTCAGAGAATGTGGAAGAGAAAGGGAAAGAGACAGAGAAACATCAAAGTGAGAGGAACACTTTGATTGGTTGCCTCCTGGATGAGCCCTGACCTGGGCCCTGGCCAGGGAAGAGCCTGCAACCTAGGTACATGCTCTGATGGCCGGCTTCGCCCCTGCCCAGGCCTAAAGCCTCTGGCCAAGGCTTTAGGCTTGAGCAGGGGGCCCCTCGACCCGATCGCAGGCTCGGCCCTGCCCAGGAGCCCCCCTGACTCAGGCCCTTCCTAGGCTGCTTAGAGCCCACACGGGTCATACCTCAGAGTGACCTCGGTGCCGATGATGTTCCCGGGACTCAGGCCACTGGGCACTTATGTATGCA
Organism: Myotis myotis; assembly: GCF_014108235.1. NCBI lineage: Eukaryota > Metazoa > Chordata > Mammalia > Chiroptera > Vespertilionidae > Myotis > Myotis myotis. The sequence continues at coordinate 27,737,812 of NW_023416390.1, read as the reverse complement.
AATTAACCGCCATCTTTGTTGGGTTAATTTGCATAGTCACTCTGATTGGCTGGTGGGTATAGCAGAGTGACACCAATTTGCATGTTTGTCTATTATTAGGTAAGATATTTACGTTTATACTTAATTTTGTCTTACATTCTTTATTTTTTAAGGCCCCACAAAATCTAGATCTGCCCTGGGGTAAATTTGATAATTTTCATTGGAAATAGCTTTTTCCAGAACTTTTTTTTTTAAATGATCCAGTATTTAATGTTTTCCTGAACAAGCCTCACTCAGCTCTGTCCAAGGGTTCCAAGTATTTTTCTTACAAGTACATTTTATTGCTGTAAGAGCTTATATTTTAAAGTACTTACATCTTTCTCAATGATCAATTTTTCTTTAATATTTAGTCCATTTGATCTTTTTTTCAATCTAATAGTTCCCATCTCACAAAAGAGCAAAAGCAAGGTGTTCATGTTCACAGTAAAATCATAAAATGACATGTAGACGATGTGTATGATCTGAAGGGTATGCATAAAAGTAACAATAGCTGCTAATATACTACTAGTGTTCTTTCCTCTTGTAATATCTTTTGTTAAAAAAGGATTTTAACAAATCAGTGCATACAAAATCTTGAATATAAAAGAATACTTGGGGAACTTCTCACTGAAGTGGTACTGATTTTTGATGCATGTTTAATTAGCAATAGATTTATTGTCCTGTAATAATGTTAGTTTAGCAACCTTTAGTACTATTCTATTTATATTTCATCAAGGACTCAAAGGTGGCTATTTTCATACTTATTTCCTAGAATCCAATACCTGGGGAAATAGACATCCTATATAAGAAAAGGCTAATATGCAAATAAACCGAACAGCAGACCGACCAGTCTCTATGATGTGCCCTGACCACCAGGGGGCAGACACTCAATGCAGGGAGTGCCACTCAGCCAGAAGCTGGGCTCAGGGCTGACGAGTTCAGCAGCATCAGTTGTGGGAGCCTCTCCTTCCTCTGCAGCAGCACTAAGGATGTCCGACTGCCAGCTTAGGCCCACTCCCCCTGGTCTGTGAGAGGGCACAGGCTGGGCTGAGGGGACCCCCCCCCCCGGCCCCAAGTGCACTAATTCTGTACACCGGGCCTCTAGTATTTATATATATTTTGACAATGCACATTTTGCAATTGCACATGAGTTGATTATTGAAGAGTGACCAGGTTTTCTATTTTCCTTGCTATCGTTTCATAGCTGCCTCAGTATACTTGAACATAATAAAAGGTGTCTGAGTTGGTGATTGAGGTTCTTTTAAATCTGAGGCAGTGTTGGGGTGACATTTGTCTTCTGTGTACATAACCTTTTTCCTTTTTTAAATGAACTTTCTGGAAAGCAGGAAGTTATAGTAATGTTGTATTTTGAATTGCGTAGAGAGAAAAGTATCCCAGAAAATGCCTGTTTTTCCTAGTTCTGCAGTACCTGATGACCCATGGAAATTGTCTTTAGTTGGCTTTCACAAGGTCATGATTATAGATTGACTCTGAGGACAGAGCCATGGTACCACCCGCACCCAGTTCCCAGCCAACTGTCTAGAGATGTGTGCTGATGTTCCTAACCTTGAGGAGGAGGGGAGATTAGGCAGAGATCAGTGCCAATGTGTCCCTGGTCATGGCAGATTAATTCACCATTCACCTACTTGGACCTAGAAAATGGCGAATCCGTAGATTCACCTCTGTAAACAAAGGAAAGTACGTTGCTGTAGACACCAATTAGTGGAGCAGGGAAGAATTGCTCATTTTGGAAGCAGTTTGCTGTTTTGAAAATCAAGCTCGGTAAATAGGGTTGCATGAAAAGCAATCCTGAAATATTGCATGATGTCACACCCTGGCACATTTGAAAATATTTCCATTTATGTGAAATTGTACATGATGCCAGTTTTACTGTGCTTATATCTGCGTATTTGTATTGACAGTTGGCTGCAAGTTAAAAGATTTTGTGTAGTAAAGTCAAAATACCATGCATACAAACCAAATAAGAGATATTTATTTTGAGTCATATTTTATCATTTGTGGGCCACTATGGATTCCAACTAGAATATATTTTCCCCTAGTCTTGGTGTTTAATCTTAACACAGCAATGGATCACAGGATTTATTTTCCCCAGTAGAATCAACTGCATGTTAGAACCACCTTGTTTTTCTGAATTCCACTTAGAGCAGTACTTTGTCTTAGGAAATGGAGTTAAAATTGAGCATGGTTGTGAAAAAAATAAATAACATGTCTTGATGAACTGTAATGCTTGGCAAAAGTAGTTTCTACCCAGAGCTGATACAAATCAAGATGGGATTATGATTCTTTGTACCTAATTGATAAAAGATTGCCCAGTGCACCCTATGAATCATTACTCCCATAAATGAAAATAGGAGTTCATCTGGCATTGCTGGCCAGTAAAGTCTCTAATAAGAGTAATTATAGAACAGCTTCATCCATAGGGCAATGGGGCTCACAAACAATTTAGGAGCAAAACGGTTTATCACATATTTTCCTTGCCCTTGTAAAAATCTATTACATTATACAGTAAATTTTACTACATTGCTAATACTACCACATCATGGAAGTACATTTCTGGGGCATGTTTAAAGATGAGCACTTTCAGTGGCATAAAGCCAACCAGAGCCCACGTAACCCAAGTGTTGATTTCAAGTCTCCCAGATGCTTTTTTATTCATGCCAAATTAGATGCCATTTTAAGAGCTTGAATTCTTAATGATTTTTTATTGTTTTTATTAGTCCATGGTTGGAATCATAGAAGGATTTTTAAGGCATTGATGTTTTTTCAGTTTTTAAGACTATGGAGAAATAAGAATTCTATATGGGACATTCCATTCCTCCCTCTACAGCATCCACAAAAAGAAAAAACCTGTGAAGTAGAATTTTATTTTTAACTCAATGGAAATTCACTACTAATTCATAATAGATGTCTTATCTATAACAACAAAGGCACTGAGCTTTATTATATGTGTTTAGTGAACATATTTATAAAAAACTGAAAGATCAGCCATGTTGGGCTATTCTTTGTTATTTCAAATAACAACCCCTATTTTGGTCATAAACAGAATTATCAAGTTGGCCGTGTCTGACTGTCTGAAAGTAGGAGGAAAGAACATGTTGGTTTTGCCTGCTGGTGAGTAGGGGATGAAATTAAGGTAAAGCAGGTGTGAATCGAGGTTGGAGAAGACTGGCTGTGGCAGAAGATATGATTCATTCCTGCTACTTGAACCAGAAGTCCAGCTACTACATTTCAATGGCTCTTATCAAATGGCACCAATGCCTGTTTGAGCAGATAACCAGGAAGGTGAAAGTGAAAGTCAAGGTGAAGTAAAGACCAGAGGCTAAGTCCATCTGTGGGGAACGAGAAGTTGGAATGACTTCCTGGAAAAAACTCTCCCTTCTTCCATCATTTAATTGACTGAGGGTCAAGGGTGGACTTCTCTAGCAGGAGCTATCTGTGGTTTAGAATGATAGGGAGGCACCATGTTGTGTTTTTTCTTAAACTCTCTGTCTACTTGACATCCATTCACACAGCCATTTGTCTTAACTCTATTTCCTCCCTTCCTGTATTTTTGGTGTTCTGGCTTTGGTGGCCTAGCTGACTGGGGAGTCAGCCCCTCCCAAGGCTACCCAGTTTTTAGAGACAACAAAGGACTCACCAGGGAATACACCTTTCCTATGTAAACTAACCAATCTAAAGCCCCCACCCCCCCCCGCCCCCGCCCACCATCTCTAAGTTAAGTTAACCTGCTTTAAGTGAACCCAGGGCCAGGTACTAGACAACTATGCCCCAAAGCTTACTGGAATTATTCAAACTAGCAAATCCCAAGTGTTTATCCTGTCCCTGCCTCATCTTTCCTACAAACCACAATAAAATCTCTGACCTAGATTTTCCTCTCTCTCCTTCTGTTTCCTGAACAAAACCAGTGCTTCCCAAGTCAAATTATTAACAGCTCAGCAGTGGAAAAACAACAGTTGCTAAAAAGGAATGATGTTAGGAAGTAAAAGTGCTCATTAGAGGGATCATGATTTTCTTCTCAAAGCTTCAGTGATGTTGATGACTATTGAGATGAGTTGATTATGGGTGACGAAATTGGGAGTTTTGGTGTTGGCTGAGGATACAGAAAGGTGTTGACAGGGAAAGCAGATGAAATCAGCAAGACAATGGTAGATTTGGGACCTTCTTGGACAGAACAGAGCCTCAGGCTGCTTACACTGTCATTCAATATGATTTTGGATATCAAAAGACAGCTCCAGATGACATGGCCTCTAAGAATAGAAGTTACACTGGAACGTGGAAGAATAGATAATAATACTTAAAAATTCAGAGATAGAAGAGACACGATAGACTTTTCTTTTAGTTATATTGCTTTTTAGACAGAATGGTTTAAATTCTTTTCCAGAATATTTGAATAGTAATTAGAAAGTTTGGCTCTGTGCGGTCTATCTTCAAATACATGAGATTGGACTTGTCCTGTTTCTCACCCCTTTTGAAGTTCAAAGTATCCCACAGACTAACCTGACAAATAAAATTCTTTGGTGTGCATTTTGCCTTGTATCTTTCTGAACCCAATGGTCTCAATATTTATTTTTTAACTTATTTTCAGAGGAAACTGTGGTACTTCATAAGCCTGGGAGTTAGAATATCTGGGTTTTGGATCATTGTTCAATGTGTCCTTAGCAAAGCCCTCTAGTTTTTTGAAGAAAAATGGGCATAATAATACATTTCCTTAAAAATGATTAAGCCAAGCACCTGAGATAATACACATGAAGCTGTACCCAGAGGTACAAGATGAATATTATCATGTCATTTGAAGGGATGGGAATTTCAGGCCAGAGGTGGAGCTAGACTGGAGTCATCTATTTTTCTATTAAATTATACCCACTCAGGATAGAACATTTTTTGCTCATGCTCAGGATTATCTCTGCCATTTAGTTTGCTTGAGAACAAGAGTTGGGTTCTCACAATTCAGAATTCAGGCAAACATGAGATCCTCAGGGGAAGCATAATGAAGGAACCCACTTGTATTCTCTCTTTGTTTCAGTAATTGTCAGTCTTTAATTTATTTCCTTTGAGAAAGAGCTTATCTCACTATCAACTCATTAGTGGCTTAATACAGGGTAAGCTGATTATAGGCAATCTGAACAGTGACTGTTCGAACTGCAGAGCAATCAAGCTAATAATACCATTTCAGAATATGCCTCCTGGATCTATCATTTCAACTTATCTTGTTAGATTTTATGTGTATAGGCATCTTCAACGCCTCCGTTCCTGGGATCTTGCGTGCACTGTGGTCTTCCCAGAAAAAAAGGACATATGACGCCATATATTTGGGGGGAAAGGAAATGAAATTGTTCATACATTACCATTTGGTTCTCAATTGGTGACTCTATCCAAATACTCCAAGATTCAGTCTGAAAGAAAATATGAGATAATGTTACCAGAGGGGTCAGGGATTAGCTGGAGAAGGTAACTAAAGCGGAAACAAGGACGATTCACACTGAATACCCAGGGTGAAATAAAGGAATTTGAAACCTTTCCGAATCCTTTCCTTTTAGTCTGTCTCCAAGAGGCTGAAACATCTGGTGAATCATGTCAAAGATTCAATCAGTCATCCCTGTGTTTGGTGTTTATGATGCCAGACATCTGGATGGACTGAGTCTCTCTTTTCTTCAATTAAATCAGCTGGATGTTTTGATTTCCTGCAGAATCAGCTTTAGTCCAAATAACACACATCATTGTCCTATTTGTACTCATGTTCAGTTTGGATCCTTTTTGTTTTCAATTTCTATTAACGATTGATTTAAAAATAGTTTTGTATGTTGTGTACTACGTTTGAGCATTAATATGAGTATTAATAAATAAATCAGAGAAACAACATTGACTTGACCATTTTACTTTTTTCTAAAAGAAACCTGAATGTTACATATAATGAGTGGACATTGAGAGAGTGAAATAACAGTGTTAAATAGTTACATAGCTAGTTCTTAGCAGAGCTCAGAATATCCCCTTTGATGTAAAGACAGCTGGCACTGACAGTCAGTTTAATTGTGTGTAACAGGAACACACAATCTATGTAATTGATGCATTCCTAGACTTTTTAGTCCATAAGAATTTGGTCTGGTTTTATATTATTTTCAGATCCCCTTTGCATTCTTATCTGGAAAGGCTTCTTGGCAACTTGGTGATGGGAGGAGATTTCAAAAGAGATGAAAGGAAACCATGAACACATACTGTTTTAATGAAATATTTTCTAGGAGAGAAATCAAACCTCAACATAGACAAAACAGAGTTTATTACTGTAAATATGATAGAAAACAACTGAAGAATTTGGGATTAACATTTCATGCCTCACTCACCATCTCATGCCTCACTCACCACATTTTCAGGGGACCTGCCTCACACACAAGTCAGAGGTGGGTGCTGCTTTTTCACTAAGGCGGTTCTCTTCTTTGGTGTTAAAGAAATAACAGTTCAATAAAGAATAAAGAACCATCTTGATGAGATTGTAGTTGATTTTGATGGACAGATTAATTATGATTTTAGGGGTCTTATGATAATCACTGAGCCAAATCAGCTATTTTCTATTTAGATTGTGAGAGTTATATGACACATGTCTAAAAACAACACATAAAAATTTTCACCAAAATTGGGCAGAGCTCCGTTCCTTCAGAATCACCCACCATACCTTAAGTCAGATCAGTTGCTAAAATAAAAACTAAACTCCACTTTGATGCTACTCTGCCAGATGTGGATCTTTCTTGACACTTTTTCTGGAGTTGATTTGGCAGATGTTTCTAGTGCACAGATATTTATTGCAGACATTCTGGAAAAGATAGGAAATTTTAAAAAAATAGAAAAAGAAACTCAAAATATGTTTTTTTCTCTGAGAATGTTTGACTTATAGACACACTTACATATACATATTTAAGAAAATGCATCCAATGCATCCACATTTAGAACCATAGACTCATACTGAGCACATTATTTTGTAATTTTCCTTTTTAAAAACATAATTGACAATGTCATCCATATAATATGCATTTATTTTCTTTAGCAGGGATCAACAAACTGTTTTTGTAAAAGGCTAGATAGTAAATATTTTATGACTTTCAGGGAATACTATCTTTGTCCCAACTACTTAACTCTTAGAATGTAGCTATTCACAATGTATAAATAAATGAGTGCGATTGTGTCCTAATAAAACTTTATTTACAAAACAGACAGTGGGTCAAATTTAATCTGTGAGCTACAGTTTGCTTGTTCTACATGTCTTATTTTTAGTAACTATATTATTATTTACTTTTAAGTCTATTTAGTAACAATATTGTGATGAAAATTCTTACCACTAAAACTTGGTACACAATGGACTAGATTTTCCTCAAGATAAATCCTTGGAAGAGGGATTTCAGAATCAACAGAAAAGACTTTATAAAGTGCTCAATATGTATTTTTCAATAAATGTCCACAAGTTGCAATTTCCATTCTCACAAATGATGTAAAAGAGGACCTCTTTATCCATATCCTCACTAACAAAGCTTACTATGGATTTTTTTAAATCTTGATCAATTTGATAGCTACTGTTTTGAGTTTTCTTTTTTTGATCTCTTTTTTATATGTTTAACATTTAATCATAAATCAGTTATTTCATTCCGGTCAACCTAATTTTATAAATGATGAAAACATGCAAATTTAGTTTCAGCACATTACATGATTTGTATCCATAACTAGATGAGCACATAGGTGCTATTGAAACAGTAGGGACTATTCATCAAGTCCCTATTTAGCCACTGGAATTGTAAAATAAGCCATGTTTCTTTTCTATTCTTGCTTATTTTGACTCTTGTCCATAACATAAGAAAATGTCTTTTTGAACTTTTTTGTTCTTCTTTTTCCCCTCACTGAACCCTCCCATGGAGAGCACACTTCATCTGACTCACTGGAAGGCAAAATTCTATGAGGTAAATGTGCTAAAGGTCATAGACATTGTTGTGGGTTGAATTGTGTTTGCATAAAAGATATGTTGAAGTCCTAACCTCCAGTACCTGTGAATGTGACCTTATTTGGAGATAGGGTCTTTGCAGACATAATCAGGCTAAGATGAGGTTGTTAGTGTGGGCCCAAATCTAAAACAACTAGTGTCCTTATAAGAAGTAGAGCAGACTGAGAGAGACAGAGGGAAAACAGCCCATGTGAAGATGGAGACAGAGATTGGAGTTATTAGCCTTAAACTAAGGAACTCCTGGGCTACCAGAAGCCAAAGGAGGCAAGGAAGGATTCTTCCTGAGAGGTCCAGGAAGAAGCATGGCCCTGCCAATACATGATTTCAGATGTCTAGATTCCAGAACAGTAAGAGAATAAATTTTTGTTGTTTTAAGCCACCTAATCTGTAGTAGTTTATTATAGCAGCCCTAGGAAACTGACAGGCATGAATGGCCATCAGCTTTATTGGAGACTAGTGGCCTGGTGCATAGAATTCTTGTGTGTGTGGGGGGGGTGTTGCCCCTCAGCCCGGCCTGCACCCTCTCACAATCCGGGACCACTGGCTCCTAACTGCTCACCTGCTTGCCTGCCTGATCTCCCCCAACTGCACCCCCCCACCAGCCTGATCACCCCCAACTGCCCTCCCCTCCTGGCCTGATCACCCCTAATCGCCTCTGCCTTGGCCCTGCTACCATGACTTTGTCCAGAAGGAAATCTGGAAGATCTCTGGGAAGGTCTCCCAGTCTTATTAGCATATTACCCTTTTATTAGTATAGATGTCCAGTCTGAGATTCTGCCCACTTTTCTCTCTTTCAAGTGGAGCTCTCATCAGAGCAATCCCTTTTTCCCTTATGACTGATCTGCCCATGACTTGGGGATTTATTTATTTCATGAAGGAAGGTGGAGGAAGCTCTTTGGGCCTTGAATCCAGATCTCTATCTCCCCACTTTTATGATAATAATATCATCATTGAAGTTGATATTTTGATCTCCTATACCCTTTCCACCAGATAGTGCTTGAGCCTGAAAGTCTTGAGAAAGACATGGGGAGACTGGCATTTTGGTGATCAACTAACACCTGGAGATGTCCAGCCAATATCCAAGTAGGCTTAGGTCTCAGCCAGCATGGCTTCAGGGCCCTCTGGCTGATATTGATCCAAGAAGAAATGCTGTGGTCATATCTGATATAACAGGTATGTGATTGTTGGAAAGGGAAATTTTAAATTCCAGTTAAGTCTTACCTTAAAACAGGTTACACATTGTACAAGTGTTTTAGGCCCTGGAAAAGGAAATAATTTGTTTTCCTTTAACTGTATATTTTTTCAGCCAAGACTTTAAAATCAAAAGGCAGATAAGTTTCCAATGGACCTCAGAGAATATGTGCATGAGGTTTGAACATTTTTTTAGTATTTATCATGAGTAGGTAACACAAGATGCCTTGCCCTAAACTTATTCTCTTGTCTTATTTTGAACTACTTCAAAGGATAAGGAAGAAAGCTGTGCAAGGGTTAAGTTCATGAATTCATGAATGTATCAAGAAGAGTAAGAGTCCTTAGTACACACCAGATCAGTAATCTTCTTGAATTGAAAAAAAAAAATCACTCAGTGGTTATTATTAGAAACTCAATGGTTGAAAGGAAATTTAAAAGGCTTATTTCCTAGAATGCTGATTTTAGAAAAGCTTCCCCAGAAAGGTTGGGAAGAAGTCGATTGGTGTATATAACATGCTTTCATCTTAATGTCAAAACATGAGTTGTGGGAGAGAGAAAGTAAAGTAAGACATACTGGTTTCAGTGGGGCAGGTGAGAGTTTTTCTTATTAGGAACTTTAAACTTTTGATTGATAGGTAAACAAGAGATAAGTGCAGACCTAACTGTTTATATAAGAGTGGGATCAGGCTTTCTGTGATGAGGTTGGAAGGCCTAAGGGCTTCAGGCCAGAGGATATGGGAGAGACTCGAAGACACCTTCAGCATGACTGTGAGGAGAAGTGAAGTCAGATCAGCTAGTGTGCATAACAGACAGAGCGAGCTGGGAGAGACAGGCCCTAAATTCTACCATCACAGGCCCCAGCCACAGGAAGATGCCCAAGGATGGGGCCTAGAAGACAGTAGCAGGCTTAGGTGGGGCTATTTGGGCAGCCATTCAGATGCAGAGCCCAGGGGGACACAGAGGACACATGTGGATTCAAGGAGTCTATCCTTTCTGTCCTAGGGTGCTGTCAGTCATGTCCTTATGTCATGGAGTCAGAAACCATCTTAGAGAAGAGGACCCGAAAAACCAGGTATTTATATCAAGATACTATTCAGCCTACTGCTTCAAATAAAGTCAAATGATTGGGCTGAAGTAGAGTTTTTTCCCCCTGCAACCCACCAGAGAGGGTGTCATGAGTGATCAGATTATAGGTCAGATTCTATTTCTCAGTTATAGAGAAATAAAGTACCTGTTCTGCAGTTGTACATTTGGGTGTAGAATACAGAGGTTTTATTATGCAATAAAAACTTCACATGCATATGCTATTTTTAGCAGGCTCTAAGAAGGGAAAGTTAAAGTCTAAGGACCAGCAACAGGGAGAAGGGCTCTTTATCCTAATGCCACAACCTGTCCATGCTCACCCTTCCCTTCTGGACTCCTCCAGATGCTCTTTGTTTATTGGGTTCCTCCAGAAGTAGTGGGGAGGACGTGGAGCCAGGGACATTTTAGGCTACCATCTCCTCCAAGTCGGCCCTTTGTCCAGCTTTGGAAAGTCTGTGTATTAATGAGGCTCCAGAGATGAGACACATGACAAGGATGTGCTGTGTGCTCACAGACCTAACTCATGATCTGGGCTGGCCATCTGTCTGGGGCTGCTGATTTCTTGTCCATTTATTTCTGTGGGTACATATTTCAGTCAATAAATATGTACCCACAGGGCTAAGCAGGGGTATTATAAATGGAAAAAAAAATGTTCCACATATTTCCCTCAAGAGGTTTACAAACTGAGAAGTAAACAAGCTGCAAGAAAGGTGGGGAAGGAATGGTGAGTTAATCTGCTATTTTTCACACCAAATCTTCTTAGACATTGAACATGGGAGAACAGAACTTGGAAAAATATAGAAAATGAAATGCTGTATTTGCGTAGACTCTCTAGGAGATTGGAACTTTCTGAATGTCTTTAGCTACCAGACATCATGGAAGATCAGAGAAGGAACACCGAACAACAATGACCTTGTCCAATGATCTCTACTTCTGACTTAACACAAAAGATTCTTGTAGAAAGGACAACTTTACACAAAAGCAGTACACTAAGGAGAGAGTGGCATGAAGCACAGAAAACTCTTCCTTCATTTGGGAAAAACCCCCAGAAGTCTCCTGTTGTTGGTTTGTGATGTCATCTTAGAATACCAAGGAAAAACCATCTTTATAGACAGCAGGGGGACGAAGCCCAAGTCTCTCCAATAGTACACAGGAAATGAGCACAACATGTGGGACCCAAACTTGCCTTTGTCTTCTTTTCCAGTCACTTGCTATTTTGCCACACTCGGCCACCCAGTCTCAGGCCCACCCAGCGGATGTTGGTGCCAGCAAGAAAAGATGCGGTTGCAGTTAGGCGTAAACATGAGAACTTGTGTTAAATGTGCTAAATCGCAGCTAATGGGATGCCGGGCATTTCTCTGTAATGTGCAATGGAATGTATAACAATATGCTTGTGTAAAGCCATGCTACTTGAACTACCGGGCTTCCCATTTATAAATAAAATATATATTATGCACGGAAGTACTTAATATGAAGAAAGATGGTAAGCAATACAGATTATGTTCTATGAAAGAAATGAGGGAGCTATGATTTCTGGTCTTGTGAATTCAGTTCTCAAACTTGGTCTACAGAACTAGGAAAAATGTGAGCATCCAGAGCCCTCTCCCAATTGGTACTATAGTCTCGTGGGGCTCTCTTACTAAGAACATTCTTCTTTCAAGTGCAAGAGCAGTTCTGCATTGTTAATGCACAGGATAATATTTTGTTACTGACTTATAATTGCTTCACTCAAATATATTATTGCCCCACTTTTATAATTTTTCAAAAATATTGCCTATTAATATACTTGCTAATGGCAAGACTAGCTCAGGCATAATAATTATACATGTCATCATTTATTTAGCTCTACATTGGCCATACTCTACAGCTTGCCTGGGAAAATTTTAATGTATTTTTGTGCTCCAGCGTGTTTATGAAGAATAGTCTCTTTGACTCTCAAAAAATGTCCTGTTTGGGTGATAAATTACAAAGTCAACTTAATCTCACAAATATCAATGTCCCTGGCTCTGTGCTAAGAATTTAGTGTATTTTATCTCATGTGGTCCTAAGCAAGCAAGCAAACCAATGAACTGTGATTTCTGCCACTGTCTCTAGCTGCTGCAGCAGACTCATCCTCACACTGAGATTCAATGGGCCAAGATCTCAGAGGGGAAGGAAACACGTCCTCTTCTTTCCCCCTCAGAACAGCGGTTCTCAACCTGTGGGTCGCGACCCCTTTGGAGGTCGAACGACCCTTTCACAGGGGTCACCTAAGACCATCCTGCATATCAGATATTTACATTACAATTCATAACAGTAGCAACATTACAGTTATGAAGTAGCAACGAAAATAATTTTATGGTTGGGTCACAACATGAGGAACTGTATTTAAAGGGCCAGAAGGTTGAGAACCACTGCCTTAGAACATTTGTCTATTTGTTGGCTGTTCAAGGAAAAGAAGCTAAAAAGAAGTAGTAGTTCAGGGTTTTAACATATATCCTACATGCAGAAAAGTACACAAATCATAAGCATATCTATAATAATAAAAGCATAATATGCTAATTAGACTAGACGTCCTCCCGGATATCCTTCTGGACATCCTTCTGGACGACCTTCCGGATGAAGCCAAGACTGTGAGGGAAGCCTGGGTCCTGGGTGTCAGAGGGAAGCTGGTGCCAGGGAAGGAAGGCCTACTCTTGCACAAATTTCATGCATCAGGCCTCTAGTAATTCAATAGGATTTCACAAAGTGAACACATTCCTATAACTACTTCCCCAGTGAAGAAACAGTTCCATCATCCTAGGAGGGGTCCATGTGCCTTTTCTTGTGCATTACCCACCACAACCGTAGCTACCATTCTGACTTACTAGTATCTCATATGTAAGTTTTACTTGTTTACGGACTTTATGTAGATGGACTCATATAATATATTCCCTTTTATTAAAAAATAACATTTTTATTGATTTTTATAGACAGAGGAAGGAAGAGGGAGAGAAAGACTGATGGGAGAGAGAAGCATTCATCAGCTGCCTCCTGCATGCCCCCTACCAGGGACCTAGTCTGAAACCTGGGCATGTGTCCTGAACAGGAATCGGACCAGCAACTTTTTGGTGCATGGGACAACACCCAACTAACAGAATCACACCCGTCAGGGCCACCCTTTGTGTCTTTTACTGCTGCAGAGTATTTTTGGTTTAACAGGAGATAATTTATTTACTCCTACTAGAGGTATGATTAAATTATTGTGTAATTACCTGTTTAATGTGCTCCAACTCATTTTAATGCAAATCTGATGAGGATAAGGACTGTGTTTCTTTCACTGTTGTATCTTCAGCATCTAGCATAGTTCCTTAAACATGGAAAGTGCTCAGAAATGTACCAAATGAATAAATAAAGGTTACCACTGTCCCAACCCACTCCCATGCCACACCCAAAAAACCATTCCTGCCTCCAAAGAAACAGTAGTGTTTAATAGACACTAGTCCTTTTTGAAAAATTCTGACCAGATGAAGGAGTAATGGCAATGCTGTATGTATCAAAGAACTGCATTTTTGTGCTTGAACTTTGGGATGGGCAATGCTAAAACAAAGATGACCAAGTAGAAAATTGCAATTAATTTTTTATTTCACTAGTAAAAAAAAAAATAAAGCAATAAAAGTGAGTTTACCCTAAAAAATGTTTTGTAAAGTTAGTTTAAAATGTTGAAATAAAATTTAAGACTATATAGTCTTAAGTTTGTCTGTCTCTTGGATATAGATTTTTGAACAGTGATTGTCAGAAACATAAAGCAGTTTTACACTCTTTTTATTCTCAAATGATGGTCTAATGTCTTAAGTCATAAGAAGTACCTCTAGTCACTAAAATAAGCATCTCCATTTGGCTTGATGTATGTTTAGTCTATTTCTTCTTGGCAAAAATATTTTAGCATGAGTGTTCAAGCGTAAGGCTGACAAAATGTTTTCTTTCCTACCCATTTGTGTGGTCTTGTTTAATAAAAAGTATATATAAAAAACTAAATAGGATTTGTTCAGAGGAATATATATATATATATATATATATATATATATATATATATTCATTTACTTGACATTAAGAATAATCCATCAATGGTAGGTGAGTTCTAAGTGAGAAAAAATAAGAGAACAATCTTTCTACTATCCAGAGTTTCAGCTATTTAATTACAACTTTGCCTTATTTCATTAGAAAAAGTGAAAAATCACACAATATAAAGAAAATATTTTTAGTTTTGTGAATAATTTAATTTATAATATGTTACCACTTTTGCTCTCACCATTTAATAATACATAGGTATGACTTTGTTTCTACTTTTATTTTTTTTTTTTGAAATTTGGACAGGAAATTCTGTGTTCCAATAACTTTATTCTTGTAGTACTAGTATATAGGTACATGGGTGGAAACTAATCTTAATTCAAAAGCGTGTATTGAATTTTTCTCATGTCCATAACATGTGACTGAAGCTTTCGAAGGACCTTACAACACAAGTGAAAAGACAAAATAGATTCATGTGGAATAATTATATGTCCCATAAAGTAGCAAGTGACAAGCTACTATAGTGAACAGTTGATATTTACTATAGAAATATAGATAAGACGAATATCTTACTGGACTAGGAGAGCTTGAGTATTCCTTATAGTTTAAACCTAATATGAATCCCAAGAAAAGTAGATATAAATAAAATAAATGCATAGGGAAGGTAATTTCCTCTAGGGAAAACAATATGATGAAAGTTTTTGAGTTGAGAGTAGGCACAGGGCAGAAAGCTTGAGTGTGATGAGTTTGGCCAAGAAGGGTAGAACTAATTTCAGGAGAATCATAAGGGCAGACTCATGAGGTTGGATTGTACTATTTAGAAAATTAGGATAACATTTTTGAAAAGGTGAGGGAAATATTGACATTTATTTAAATTAAAAAACAGGATCAAAAGGAATATGAAGGGACTAAAAGTATAAAGATGACATATAGTATACAAGAAGTGACAATAAGAAGATTAGGAGGTAGCCTTTCTTATTTTCTTTTATACCTTATGTTCTTAAATGTCTTCAATTTATTTTCTTTTTGCAAAGAGCAAGTAGAATGAAACTGCTAGAGAGGTTGAGGTGGAAGACTTCTTTTTTATAAATGATGAATTTGGCTTTGGCCATATTGATTTTGGGGTGAAGTTTGGTTGTGCAAATCAAAATGTCCCTGAGGTAGCTAGAGATCCAGGCTAGAATTCCTCAAGAAGACAGAATGGAGACTCAGATGTGAATCACCAGCACACGAGCAATGATTAAAATAATGAGAAACTATAATGATAATATTCTACTGCTTTAGATAGAGGATGAAAGATAGCTTTGGAGAATTTCCCTAGTTTGTGGCTGGGAGAAGGAAGGAGAAGTAGGACTGAGTGGTGGTAGGTAGGAAATAAAAGTATCAGTCAAGTACAGTGTCAGAAAAAAAGGGGGTGGTGTTCACTGCCTCATTGTGCTTAAGGGTCAACCCTGAGGATTGTGAAAAAAATCTTTAATTTTCTAAGAGAAGGAATTAGCCCCCCCTCCCCCCTTTTTTGGTAGGGATGGCACATGTAGGTGGACGGGAGTGAACAGAAGCAATACTGGATTTCAGGCCATTGGGGAGTTGTAGAAATGAGTCTATAATTGTGTGTTGCTAGTTTAAAAAATTTGGAATGGAAAAGGATAGAATCATGGCTATAATTAGGAAAGTATGTTCATTGCAACATTATTCACAATAGCCAAGACATGGAAACAACCTAAATATTCTTCGAAGAATGATTGGATAAAGAAAATATGGCACAATGGAATACTACTCAGCCACAAGAAGCTAAAATATTACCATTTGTGACAACATGGATGGATCTTAAGAGTATGATGCTAAGTGAAATAAGTCAGATGGAAAAGGACAAGAACCATATGATTTCACTGATAAGTAGAATATAAAACAAAAACAAACATACCCACAAACAAACAATCAAATTCATAGATGACAGAATGGTGACCACAGAGGGGATGGGAGTGGGGGAGAACAAGGAGGGTAAAGGGGACCAGATACATCGTGATGGAAGGAGACTATGCTTGAGGTGGTGAGCGCACATAGAGTATATAGATGTCGTATTATAAAGATGTACACCTAAAAATTATATAATGTTATTAACTAATGTTACCCCAATCAATTTAATAAGAAAAAAAGACATTTTCAAAATGGGTAAATATGAAATACGCAAGATGTAGAGATTTCAACAGGGGAAAGGGAGCTGTAGAAGATGGCGAGGGAGTGATACAGTGAGTGAGTGAGCTGTGCAAAAATAAAAATTTGGGAGACAGGTGGAGAGTTCTTTGGTTCTTTAACTTGAAAAGGGATGAAATTTTTAAAAAGTAATTGGGAACAGGACCTAAAGGAGAATAGGTGTGGGAACTAAGGACTGATGGCTTTTTTTTTTTTTTTTTCAGGAAAACAAGGCAGGAATTTGCTGGCAAGAATAGAGTGGAGGAGTGAGAGAAATATTTATATAGTAGAGACTCATATATCATTCCCACATTTAATTTATGTGAGTATTACCAAATATGCTTTGAAAAAAAAGGGGAAGGAAACAAGTGCCTTCAGTTTCATATGGTTAAAATTATTGAATCTGTTCTTCATATAAAAAATGATTTATTTTTAAGTTTTTCCTTGGCCATGAACTGAAAATATTAAGTATATTTGTATGGTGGACACTGTGATATGCACCCAGAGCCTCTTTCTAGATTGAAGGATTTGCTTCCCCAGCTGCTGGGAGTGCCGCCAGACAACCCTCTTTAGCTGTCATTCCACATTGGAAATTGCCTTGGCAGAAGAAAAATGCCTCACCCAAGGTCATGTCCCCTTCTGATGGCCCACATCCAGCCACTGATCAGTATAGGAGATAAAGACCCCACCCTTCCTCCCAAACAGAAAACCCACTGGAAGGTCCATCCAAACTGTAGCCTCCCGCAGGGTTGGCTGAGTTCTTCCCTGCGATGTATCACAGCTCCCGCTCTCTTCCTGTCCTTCTAACGGGTGTTCAAGAGACCTCCCTAAATATCCTTTATGCTAACATGTGATTCAAAGTCTACCTCTCAGGGAAAGGAAAGGGCAACATTTGAAAGACTTATCCTCCCAGTTGCTGTAAATGCTGCTAGAAGACAGGCATCGGATCTTAGTATCCTTGACGTTTTGCTTCAGATGAAGAAAACTTTACCCAGTCATGTATTCCTCCGGAACAGTCCATATTCAATGACTAATTAATGTGGTGACAGGAAGGCTGTCACCCTCACTCCAATTTGGGACAATTTTGACAAGCCACATCTAAAGCACCCCGTGGCATTGGCTTAGGCCAGTGGTCGGCAAACCGCAGCTTGAGAGCCACATGCGGCTCTTTGGCCCCTTGAGTGTGGCTCTTCCACAAAATACCACGTGCGGGCGCACGTACAGTGTGATTGAAACTTCGTGGCCCATGCGCAGAAGTCGGTATTTTGTGGAAGAGCCACACTCAAGGGGCCAAAGAGCCGCATGTGGCTCGCGAGCCACAGTTTGCCAACCACTGGCTTAGGCCTTCATTGTGACTGCATTGCTGTTCAACTTTTCCTTCTGCCAAATTCTTCCTTCCCTTCCTTCTACAGGTGTGAGGCCTTAGGCGCTCCTTAGTCCATGTTCTGCAAGATGAGCTCCATCTGGGAGTAGGCTTCCTTTGAAACCTAATCTGCAACCATCTACTAACCCAAGTTTTATTTTTTAACATGGATTTTTGCCTTCGCAAGTTTTCCAATATAGTTCCATTGCTGCATTTGACTCTCCTGGAAATAAATACAGGCATTCTTCATTTTATCTCACTTTGCTTTATTGTATTTCAAAGGTGTTGCATATTTTTACAAATGTAAGGTGAAACCCATCACCAGCAAGAAAGATTACGACTCGCATTACGGCAATGCTCACTTTACCTTACTTGCTTTATGGCAGTGGTCTGAAACCCAAGCTGCAACATCTTGGAGTTATGCCTGTAAGTTGTTAATATATTTCTTTTCATGAAGGCAGTCTCCTCTAGTGCCCATGATTTGAAGTTTTTAAAGGTCCATTGGTAATACCAGCTGGTTTAGAATGTTTGTGTGTAATGTTTTGCTTTGTTGATTTCAATAACCACTCTTACTTAAACTTTATTTGAGCTTCTTTATATTAAATTACATTTCTAATTGCCTGATAACTCTACAGAATATTAATCAATACATGTGCTGATTTAGCCACAATATCTAGAACAGGATTTGTTACCATTTTGCTGAATTTTGAACAAATGATTCTATAACGCTGATAACTTAAGTGAGGCAGAAATTGCAATTTTTTATTTTATACCCATTTCTCCTTTATGCATTCCCCATCCTTCCTTGTAGCTAGGTGTGGCCATGTGACTAAATTTGGGGTATTTGCAATGTGAATAAAAATAGGGTATGCGATTTGTAGGAAAGACCATTTCCTGCTGATGGACGTGAACACAATGGCAGGAGCTAAGGAAGTAACCTTGTACCATGTTGAAGACGGCAGAACAGGTCAGATGGAGGCTGGCTCCCAACACAGGCCACATATCAGCCAAGACTTCTACATGAGAAAGAAACATGTATTTTATTTAAGCCATTATTATTTTGGGTCTTTCTATCACAATTCCTTAACTAATCTTCTAGGAATATACATATCTTAGGATGCTTCCTAGTGTCATATTAATGTAATTAGTAGTTGTTTGCCAGTAGGTTGGGTAATATATACATTCTTCTAAAACTAAGTGTATTAATCTGGGCTATTTATGCCCTAGTGGGCAAGTGGTGGCGTGCCAGAGTTCAAGGAACATTAGGGTCAATCTGACATATTTTCTCTAAGTATTAACTTTATTCAAAGTTTAAAAAATTTTTTTAAGAGTGCCTCAAAGATAAGTAAATTATAAAAATATTAATATATTAAACAGTAATGCAAAACTTTCATGATATTTTAGGACAAACAAAAAACTTAAAAAAACGTTTAATGCTTGAGGTGAGCTATTTCTTGCAATGTCCCCCAGCTTACTGGGCTTGTGTTCCCGATCCTTTTGCTTTTATGGTGTTTCTAGGGAAATTTTGGAAAGCTCTTTTCTACCAAGATATTCTTTCTCAGAGTCAGAAGCTCTCAGCCTGAATCAAAATGATCTTTCCTTATTTACATTGGCATCTAATTTGTTCCACGTGGGTCATGATACCATTTCTTAAATTGATGTGTTGGTGTTTTAGAAATATTGTATTTTAGAAATTGTAGAACTAACTTTTGTGATTTTTCTTGACTTTATTCTTCAATATTTTTTAAGATATTCTTATTTCCATTTTCAACAGAGCTCTTATTTATTCCAGCTCAGTAGTTATACATGGCTGAGTCTGGCTCAGACCACAGGGCCCAATTTATTGTTTTTGGCTGTCCTTTTCCAACTTTGTTATTCAAACCTTTGGGTGGCTGCATGCTCATTTTTGAGTGTCTGATAGAGTTTGAGAGATTCTTAGCAGATAAAGCAGAATGTTAGAGTGCTACTTGGGTTGTACTCAGTGATGCAAGTTTTGGTATAAAGTTCAAAATTGTAAATATGAATGGATTTTCTTCCTGGTTGCAATTACCCTCATTTCATTTTCTAGAATATTAAATCAAAGGAGCTAACAGTGGGGACAAAGATCAGATAGAGGGTTGAACATATTTAATACAGGTCTGAAGAGCGACATTTTAGGGTGGCTTTGGAATGTTAAATGGTGCTAATTGAGTTATTTGGTAGCTGGCATTTATAAAAGCCAGGTAGAACTCCTTTGCTCTGTCCTTATGAAATGGGTGTATTCATAAAGGGGATACCGAAGGATTGGAGAATGCTTTAGCTTCACACTAATTACCAACAAGGCGCCCCTTCTACTTAGCATAGTGGCTACCGAAATTAAAATATTGGATAACAGGAGGCATTTACCCTATATTAGTGGTTTCAGATCAACCTGAGTTCTAACCTTATGCTGAGCAGCATGAGGAACATAAAACATAAGGAAGAAACACATGAATGGGAGAGATGGTGCATAAAATAAAGAACAAGGCAAAGCCATCAGTGATTAACCACCAAATGCGGTGGAAGTTGCATTTGATAGCCAATTGGTCATGGTACTTGGCAAAGCCAGATGCAGCTGAAGAAAAGCCTGGAAAAAAACTGAGGTGTTGTAAAGGGATCCTTTACACAACCCTTGTTAAGTTTCGGCAATTCGGTGGCAAAAGCTGCCATTTGGCAAGGAGCATGGGGTGGAGAAATGAGCTTTAGTGGGGCATCTGACCTGTGTGTCTACTCTGTGAGAAGAAGCTTGATCAAGTCGCTGGTTTGCTCTGGGTCTTATTCTTGCCACTTTAAGATGTTTCAGGATGATTCAGAGAAGGTACTTCATCTGGAACCAATTTTGCCTACTTAAGCAGAAAAAGAACTTAGTAGAAGAGTGTGGGGTTCTTTACAGAATTGAGAAAAATGCTGAAGGATATGTCTGTTCCCTTTGTCTTTGATCAACCTTCAGGCAGACAGAATCTGATTTGCCTCATCTGGGTCATGTGGAAGAGATTGGTGATAGTCGGGCAACTTTGCTTGTCAAACCCAGGTCAAAAGGGGGAAATGCATGCCACCTTTTTCTACCGCCCAGTTGGTACATAGCATCCTTCTGGTTTTGAGTACTGGTCACTCCCTTATCTTGGGCAAATGTATTAAAATCTTTTGAACCTCAGTTTCCTCATCTGCAATGACAATATCTAATTCAAAGTTCTGTCAAGAGTATACATTGAGCTACTGGATGTTAAATCTGAGGCTCTTGAATGGAACATAGTAAACACTCAATAAATACTTTCCTTTATATTAATCTTTGAAGGAAGGATCAGAGTATGGTTTAGCATGTGTCTCAAGTATGTGTATGTTCTTCCATGTGTGGACATGTTAATGGCTCTCTCACACCTATCCATGTCTATTTTTTGAGTGTGTCATTATCAATAAATTTTTTTAAAAAATATATTTTATTGATTTTTTACAGAGAGGAAGGGAGAGAGATAGAGAGTTAGAAACATCGATGAGAGAGAGACATCGATCAGCTGCCTCCTGCACATCTCCTACTGGGGATGTGCCCGCAACCCAGGTACATGCCCTTGACCGGAATCGAACCTAGGACCTTTCAGTCCGCAGGCCGACGCTCTATCCACTGAGCCAAACCGGTTTCGGCTATCAATAAATTTTTATGAGTACTTCTTTGCATGCACAGTGCTGGAGGTTCAAAGACATATAATATGACACTTGCCCTTAAGGGAAATTGTAAAATGCTAAATAAATATAAGTTAATAAACACATCAAATATAAAAAATATATGGGGATGTTTCCAAGTGCTAAATAAGAACATCTAAGCAAAGTCTAACCACTGAAATTACAGTGGTGATATAATTTAAAAAACATTTAAAGTTGAACCTTAGCCTATATTAAGATACAGAATATACCTACATATTATATCATTGCCTCTTGTTCTGTTCAACCAAGAACTACTGCTCTTACTATCTCCATTTTCTCCTTTCCCTTTAATTTCATCACTCAAGCTCTGGGCCCAGCAGTCATTAGTATCAGGGTTCTAGACTGGCACCTGGCTCTTCCTTCCAAATGTGGATTAAGAAGCTTCCTGTGACCCAGAAAATGCCTCTTGTAGGTGGATGCAGTCTCTCCTGAGTGGAGAGAAGTCCCCACACTCAGGTACTCTCCCTGGCATCTCTATGCAATGAACACACTGCAGAAAGAGATAGCCCTGTGCCTGGGACTCTTCCCTCTTCCAATTGCATGATTCTTGGCCTCAGAGGAATTGCCCCCTCCCTTCTTTTTAAAATATCCATAAAGTTTTATCTCCGGTGTATCCAGATCCAAATTTCTTAGCTCTGGCCCCCTCTGCCTTCAACTTAACCACAGTGGTGGATTCAGAAACAAATAGAGCAACTGAATAGCCATTACTTTTGTTGGGGGTCAACTGGAAATTCCAGAATCATGAATGGGAAATTTTATGCCTAAGCCCTAAAGTGCAGAAAATATATGGATATATTGAAAGATTGGCCCCATTTCACATTTACTATTTCAATACCCACAAGTGATTGAGATTTCATAAAACCATAAAGGAGATATTGACATTACCCATAACATTACCTATGTGTGGTCAGAAACTAGGTCTTCTAATTGTCCCAAGATAATCTATTAAGGCAGCCTATCCATTATAACGAGGTCTTGGTTTATTAAAAAGACATTGTACATTTGAAGTAAATTGAGTGCTTCTCATGAAGGAGTGTTTAAATACAGCAATAGAAAATGGGTGCATATTAAAAATTGGGTGCCAATAGCTGGTTCTGAAGCTCATTAAAACAAATGAAAGACTTGAAATGTTTTTCTGGATTTTTTTTTGGCAGAAATTACACATCCACATTGCAAGTTTAATGATTCTATGCTTGTGATTAAAACTTGAGTAATAATTTTTTTCCTTTGAAGAACATAATAAACGCATGTGGCATTCATAATATTCAGTACTTCTCTGTCATATGGTAGAGTTTCTGGGTACTTAAAAATATTAACTCATTTGCATAATACCACTTGGAACAATTTCCATCTTATGGCTCCAATTATATCAATGAAAAATTAAAAATGGAAAAGTTGTATCAGGTCAGTGCCACAATCCTAATAAAAATTCAATAATACAGGTAAGTCAAGCCCAAGTTTAGGGCCCCCTGAAGGGAACCGGGAAGGCCTTACAGGATTATCTGCCATATGGGCTCATGAAATTAGAATCACAGCACCTTGCCTCCTCTTCTTCCTTTCATATGGATCTCCCATGGATGGTATTAATTTTTAGGATCTTGTATGAAATTCCTCTTACACTTAATCTACACAGAATTTGAAAACATAAATCTTGTTCCCAGTGGCACCATAGCACACACTGTTGCTGAACAACTTGTCTGTTTCCTGCTTTCCCAAACATACCGATTTATTAATCCATTTGTGTGCTCTCCATCCTCATTCCTCCTACCCCCAACAGAAAGCAAATCTAAATACAGAGAAAACAAACAGTAGGTCCCTAAGTCATACAGTGGTGATATCAAATTGAAACACCTCACAGGAAACCCTAACTTTGGCTGATCAATGTGTTTTACTCTCCATTCTAGCAGTCCCTGGCCAGCCTAAGAGCTGGTCAGGTTGGCTCTGGGCAGCTGGGCATGAAAAGATGACCCTATATATTTTCTGAAGCCAGAGTGCTTATTCTTGGTTCTGCTCAGTTGCCCAGCCAATCAAATAGGATTCTGTTTAAAATAGCCTTTTTCCCCCAACCTTGGCCTCTGAAGTCTTCCAGAATATTGGAAACCTGTTAAAGCATAAACATATGTCATGCAGAGAGAGGATAGTCAAAGAAATCAGGGTGGCAAAGTCAAAGATGCAGATTAAAACCCAGAAAGAATCAATTAAATAGGCACCAAAGGTCTGTTGAAATGGCTCGATGAGACTGAAGTGCATCTTGAGATGAATAAATTACAGGAATGTGTGAGAAATGAAACGAAGGCATGAGAGACTTGCAAGGGGGGTAGATCAGTGAATAGAAGTGAAACCATAAGTGATGTGTGCATGGTTTCAAGTTTCAGTTATGAGATTAAATATGCAAAAATGTCACATTCACCTCTGGGTAATTATAGAAAACATGAATACAAATGGTGAACTCCCACAGCCAGAAGAATAACAAGAGGAAAGCTAGTGAGCACATGTCTCCTGTTACCCACTGTTCCTCCAGGGTACAAGTATAATGTCCTCTAGCTGCATTATGATGAATGAGTCTTTGGTCGCCCCTTTTCCCTCTGCCCGGTGGAAGAGACCTAGACTCAGCTGCTCCATGATGATCTCAGTCATTGCATGTGTTTCCCTAAGTGTTTTCATGTATGTAACACAATCCTTAAAACAAGGTGGTAATAGTAAGTATAGGTACAGATATAGCTTTCCAGGGCAGAATCTGGAGCAGAAAACTCAGATCCCAAGTTTGCACAGAACCAGAGGCTGCCCTAGCGTTGCCATGTGCTGTTGGATGGTTGTGGAGTGAATCCGATTGCTGTCTACGAAGATCAAATGGGGGCTTAGGTACAAACCCTGTTTGCTTCACCACATCTCACAGCTTAACACAGGCTGGCCTGCCTGGAGGGAGGGGATTGTTTTTATAGTTCGTAAGGGACTTATTTGCCGGGGTCCAACCCCAGCGGGTCCAGGGGTCCCCAAAGGTGTGGACGGAGTCGGCGAAGAAGGTACGACACGGAGACAGCGTTCAGCTGATCAGCAGCCTAGCCAGGATCTCCAGCCAAGTTCTGGTCTGGATCTCCAGCGAAGTTCTGCTTAGGATCTCCAGCCAGGTTCTGTGTCCATGTTGTCTTGCTAGGTTCTCCAGCCAGGTTCTGTCCAGGTTCTCCAGCCAGGTTCAGTAACCAGGTTCTAGTCAGGTTCTTTTGTCAATTTCTGTAGTCAGGTTCAGTCCAGGATCTTTTGCCATGTTCTCTCCCTAGGTTCTATCTCTAGGTTCTGAGGCTAGTTTCTGTCCAGGATCTTTTGCCATGTTCTCTCCAGCGAAGTTCTTCTGTCTCTAGAGAACGTTCTGTGTAGGTTCTGTGCCTAGGTTCTGTCTCTCTTGGTTCCGTATACTAAGTTCTGTGTCTTACTGTCTTATTACATCTGTATTTATACCAGTTGATTCAATCCTATCAATCTCTATTACAAAGGTTAGGGCGTTTCTTATCTCCATTCCAGGGAGTAAAGATTATGTAGCTTAAGCATGATTGCTCGTAGTTAAAGTGATTAATTACCCACCTGGCACTAGTTAAGAGGCTTTATTCCCTCCCTAACTTCAGGGGAAAATCCCTACCTGGGGAAACAACCTTTCTCAGAGACCTTGGTTAAAACACATAGTGCCAAGAAGGTGAGCAAACATATTAAGAACAGTATGCCATATATGCCAGGTCCCTTGAAACAGCAAGCATGGACCGGCTCCCGGCACTGATTTAAAGGCCCGTGGTGGCCCTTGGATCTCTCCATGTTCTTCCTCTCTGGTATGGTCCTGCTCTGAGACCTTCCCCTTCTTATGCAAGTCAGGGTCCTCTTAGGGCTCATCTTGGACTCACCAGCCTGAAATACTACTGTGTTAAGTTATCTAGCTCTTTTGATGTTTCTAAGGTGGGTTTTTTTGCACATAACATTTTTAATTTTTTAATTGTTTTTCACTGTCCTCTGAGTGCTTTCCCATACATAGTCTTCAAAACAACCTTATTCAGAAATGATTACCCCCACCTCACAGAGAAACACTGCAATGCAAATTTCTCAAGAGCACAGAGCTGGTAGGAGGCACAGGATGGATTAGACACCACATGTAGCTCTTGGTTCCAGGCCACCAGGCCCACTGCCTCCAGCCAGCTTCCTCTCGCCAACTCCATAACCGTCTCTCCTGGCTTCTCTCCAAGGAACTGTAACCATTTTCACCTCTTCCATGAATCTATTCATGGCTTAATCAGGTGGGCCAATAACACCCGGTTTCTTCCCTGCTGCAATTTAATGAAATGTCCACTTAGTTTTGGCCCGAGACAAATAAGATCAAGACTGGCCCTGGCTTAATTCCTTTTATTAACATTCCAAATTGATCCTGAGCTTCCATGGGATGTGTCACTCCTGCCCTCCTTGAATGAGCTTCGAAGGGGGCCAGGTGACCCCATCTCCATGTTTTCCCCACCAGACCCTGAACCAGTTCAGAAATTGTCTCTTGGGGTCAGGGGAGAGGAATGAGTTTTATTTATGGATATAAGGAGGATGTGGCTGGGACCCAACAGCATTCCAGTTTTTATGGCCCAGGGCAGGAATGAACATGTGCAGTGGGATGATTTGGCTCATGGGAATGGGAAGGATCTCCGCATGGCTTATAGGTGAGCTCTTCCCAGGCATCTCTCAGGGTTTCCCTGTCCTCCCACAGAAGAGCCACAGCATGGACTGCCTCCTCTCTGAGATGGCTCTACTGAGAAAGGCTTTTGGAGTAAAATGATGTGTAGAGGGATAGAGTAACCCCCGCCTGCTCTGTGTGATGGGAACTCCCATTCTGTAGGGGGAAGGGGAGGATTTGCAGGAGTTAATGTTTCCAGGTTTTCAGGGCAGAGGGAAAAGCATTCTTTTCCTTAGTAAGCTATTTATTGGTGATTATGTCAGACCATTCCCTGAAATGGAATTTTATCCTGAGTTTATAACAAAAGGTGCAGCACACCCATTATGAGATTATTTTCATGTCAGTATATTACTGGATAATTTGAAAACCAAGAACACTGGTCCGAGCTTTAGGAGAAGGACTGTTGTTCTGTAATGGGCATGAACCACCTGTGAGATGTTGGGTATGTCTGGATATGTCCCCGAACCACTTTGGACATCAGTGGTATTATCCATACAATATGTTTGTATCAGGTAGATGCTTCCAGGCTCCGTGTCCCCCACCAAATGACCTGAGATCTTAAGAACAGGAAGAAGAATCCTGGTTGACTTGGTGTTAAACGCCAACTTGTTCATCCCCCAATTTTTTTAGAGCAGTGGGAAGAGGTTGAATTTGACACAAATGCATGTTCTACTTCTAGTTGTCACTGTCTTAGCAAGTGGCCAGATTTCTTCCTTATCTGGTTTACTAGTGGAAATATCTTATTTATAAACACTGTCTAGTCAGAAAAGACAAAATGCACCACAGAGCAAAGTGATGGTAACAGGTTCAAAAGACAACTGGGTAATCTTTCACAGGCAGATTATTTCCATGAATATCATCTTGTTGCTGCTAAAAATGGGTTATTTCTTTTAAGTCTCTGAAGCATTAAGAAAGACATTGATTTCCCATAGTTATAAATCAGCAGAGAGTGTGAATATACATTTTATAGGAAAATCTATATAGGAGGAAATAAGGGAAGCATAAATGGATTTCTTTAGTAGTGAGAATTAGTATGTGAAAGGCTGCATTGTTATAGATGCTCAGTATTCATTTCTCCAGGAGGTAAATGAGGGTGGACCCGCAACAAAGAAAGGACCATCTTTCTTAGACAATGTCTCTATTTACAGAAATGTTAAAGTAAGGGGAAAAAGTGAGACAGCACAAAGCTGGATTCCAGGAATATATGCGGCAAAGGTTTTTTTCTTTCTTTCTTTAAAGTTCAATACTGGTGTTCTGCCCTTTTATTTTTTTTTCTTTCAAAGGAAATATTTTGAAAACTGAGACTTGTACTGGGAACTAGTGACCAGTCATAAGTCTTTTCTACCCTGGAAACTTGGTTGAAATCCAGTTTGAATAGATTAGCTAAGTGTTATTCCAGTTAGAGGCCAGCTTGGTTTTCTTTTTTGTAATCAGCTAGTTTTATACAATTAATTCACCTTAACTTGAGTTAAGAAAAAGAATTATACCACCTTTCAGATTTCCTCATTTTCTTGTAAGCTTCTGACCTTTTATAAGTAACTCTTGACAGTAGAATTTACCTAGTTTTGCTGTTGAATCCACTGAGGATAAATTTTGTGTATTTCTGAACCTACCATGTGGATCATTACCAACTAATAAATTCTCACTCTCTTTAAATTAAATGTCCAATTTCAAAATTGTAGTAAGACTTGGAAATGGAAGTGACTTTTACAGTATTTAGTTCCTGATATTGGCAGGATACCTGCTCTCCTGATTTATGAAGAAGTTTGTTCATAATTGCCATGGTTTTGAGATAAATTGATATTGGAGTCTGTCTGTATTTCTCTCTCACACTGCTCCAAGTCTTATTATAACTTAAACGAAATTATGAACAAGGCACCCATGTCTGGAAAATTCAGTCATAACTTACAACTAATTAAAAGTAGTAAGGGGATATGAATGGCTTGGGGGTAGCTTCCATATTACAAATGCACTGGAAAATTCAAAGCCAATTTACTATCTGTTGAGTAGAGGAAAAATTTCTGAAAGACTAAATCCAGCTTGAGACACACACACACACACACACACTGCATTTAAAGAGAATGACACGAGGAGAAAGTAAGATGGCGGCATAGGGAAACACCGAAATTGCTGCCTCCTACAACAACTTCAAAACACAATAAAAAGACAAAACGGACATCATCCAGAACTTACAGGAAGGCTGGCGGAGTGGGAATTCTACAACTAGAAGGAAAGAGAAAAGCACATTGAGGGTCAGGAGCTGCAGAAGTAAAGTGCAAAGGTACAGAGGCTCGAGAGTGCACGGAAAGGGTCTGGTACCTGAGGACGTGGCTGTCTTTTTGAATCGGGAGGGAGTCACAAGCTCCCGACTGCTCTGAACTCCGGTTCCGGGAAGTCTCTGGGGACCCAGGACTCATACAGGGAGAAACTGGACTGTCTGGCAGCGGGCAGAACTCGGAACTCGAGGGCGGCTTTCCCTCAGAGGTGCTTGCAGCAATTAAATTATCAGGACACTGAGACTCGAGTGGCCCCTTAGGGCAGGGCTGAGAATCTGCCATAGTTCCTTGCTCTGCCCTTTGATTCCCTGAGACCCTGCCCCACCCAGGCTACAGCAGAGGCTTTTGCATATGAATGCCCTGGCCTTTTGCAACCTGAAAATTACCTAACAAACTGCAGCTAGGCCACAGACCCAGAACTTCCAAGAGAAGGCCCAAGGCCCCACAGCAGCTTGCATTGCTTCACAGCTGGGCCTCATCAGGGCACCTCCAAACTCCAAAAAAGGAAGGGGAATCTGCAGTTCTCTTCATAGCTCCTGCTGGGTAACCTCCAAGAGCCAGTGTACCCAGCGGTCAGAGGGGGACCATCCGGATTACAACTCCTCAGATCCATAAGGGACACACCCAGGGGGAAGACTCAGTGAGCACCAAAACCCCACTGAAGCAAGTCTTGCCCCAGAAGTGTGTCTTCAGCACAGAAGTTCTCCCACTGCAGACACAGCCAATTCTCACTGCCAATTGGCCTGGAGGTCAACTCCTCCCAGTGATCCTACAACAATCAAGTCATAACTACAACAAGACTGTGCACAAAGCCCACAAGGGGGTGCACCAAGAGTGTCCACCTCAGGTAACGGGGGAGGCTGAGCCACTGGGCCCTACAGGACACCTAGCACACAAAACACCTCTACCAACACAGGGAAGCATAAAAAATGCGGAGACAAAGAAACAGGTCACAAATGACAGAAATGGAGGAAAGCAAATGACTGGATATAGAGTTCAAAACCACGTTTATAAGGTTTTTCAAGAATTTTATGGAAACCGCCGATAAATTTAGTGAGACCGTCAAGAAATCTAGTGAGACCCTCGAGGATATGAAAAAGGACCAACTAGAAATTAAGCATACACTGTCTGAAATAAAGAATAATATACAGAGATCCAACAGCAGACAAGAGTATCCCAAGAATCAAGTCAAAGATTTGAAATACAAAGAAACAAAAAATACCCAACCGAAAAAAAAAAGGAAAAATATTCCAAAAATATGAAGATAGTGTAAGGAGCCTCTGGGACAACTTCAAGCGTACCAACATCAGAATTATAGGGGTACCAGAAGAAGAGAGAGGGCAAGATATTGAAAACCTATTTGAAGAAATAATGACAGAAAACTTCCCCTACCTGGTAAAGAAATGGACTTCCTAGTCCAGGAAGTGCAGAGAACCCCAAACAAAAGGAACCCAAAGAGGACCACACCAAGACACATCATAATTAAAATGCCAAGAGCAAAAGACAAAGAGAGAATCTTAAAAGCAGCAAGAGAAAGAAAGTCAGTTACCTACAAGGGAGTACCCATACGACTGTCAGCTAATTTCTCAACAGAAACCATGCAAGCCAGAAGATAGTGGCAAGAAATATTCAAAGTGATGAATAGCAAGAATCTACAACCAAGATTACTTTATCCAGCAAAGCTATCATTCAGAATAGAAGGTCAGATAAAGAGCTTCACAGATAAGAAAAAGCTAAAGGAGTTCATTACCACCAAACCAGCATTATATGAAATGCTGAAAGGTATTCTTTAAGAAGAGGAAGAAGAAAAAGGAACTCTTGCCATTTGCCACAGCATGGATGGAACTGGAGAGCAGATAAATACCACATGATCTCACTCATTTGTGGAATATAATGAACAACATAAACTGATGAACAAGGACTGATCCAGAGACGGAGAGGCATTGATTGGACTGTCGGGCCTTGGAGGGAAGGTAGGGGAGGGTGGGGGTAAGGGGGAAAGATCAACCAAAGGACTTATATGCAAGCATATAGGCCTAACCAATGGACACGGACAACGGGGGGGGGGGGGTGACGGCATGAGGGGGGGGGGGGATAGGGGGTAACGTGGGGATAAGGACACATATGTAATATCTTAATCAATAAAAAATATATTTAAAAACAAAACAAAAACAAAAACAAACAAAAAAAAATAAAGAGAATGACACATATATTGGGCTATTGCATTGTACATCTCTGGGAGCCACCATTCACATGAAGTACAAGGTGAATGGGGACTCCCCTGGAGTTGTTTGATGTGCACTGCTGGACATATATATTAGAATATGTCAGAGCGATCACCCTGTAAATGTATAACTTTGTCAGGCATGTTTCAAGATCCTTTTGAAAGTTTTTAATCATATATGAGTTCTTTTTTTTTTATTTTATTGATTTTTTACAGAGAGGAAGGGAGAGAGATAGAGAGTTAGAAACATCGATGAGAGTGAAACATCGATCAGCTGCCTCCTGCACATCTCCTTCTGGGGACATGCCCTCAACCCAGGTACATGCCCCTGACCGGAATCGAACCTGGGACCTTTCAGTCTGCAGGTCGATGCTCTATCCACTGAGCCAAACCGGTTTCGTCCATATATGAGTTCTTACCTATCATTTTTTATGAGTGAAATAGTTTTGCCAGGAAACCACTTGTATTTAGAAACTAAATGTAATTTGTATGAGGCTGGTGAATTTGATGAAACATTTTGGAGGTTGTTACTTTAGTATAGGTGGATTTAATGTAGACAAAACCCATTTATCTTGCCTACTTGTTGGCAAGATAAATAGTGGAATCGGGAATTCCTCAAATAGAACACAAGCTATGACAATTCTCCCCTTGGCATCTACCATAACGTCTGGAATTCTTAATATTAGTCATTCCTTTGAGTCATGGCGTTGTCTCCAGAAAGGCTCCTACTGAGTCTTGTTAAATTACAATGTGCCCTGCTCAAGTGGGGCAAATGTACCCCATTAACTGGGATTATTAACTGAACCAATAAAACATTTATTAAAGACCTCATACTTTCCAGACAATACGCTATGGTTTATGTATAACCCCTCTTTCTTCCAAAGAGAATTTGAAAATAAAAAGCTTAGATAAATAAATTTGTTCTAAAAATATGATGATAATTATCTGAAAAGGCAGATGAGGAGAAGTGTGTATGCTTTGTTAGGGTGTGTGAGTGTGTTTAATTGTTGTGGATACAGATGACTGGTCATGGTTTGCTATTACATCATTAGCAAAAAAGCATCATGTGCCCAGGGATACATTCAGTAAGTTACTTCCCTCTTCTCCTCACTCCTGATGCTACACAGCGATCTCATAGCCTTTTCACATCTTTCAGAGTTCAGTACAAAGCCTTTCGAACAGGGCAGGGCTGATGGACAAGCACCCAATGTGTAGTGCTTCTTTTCTGCTTTTGCATATACTTTTCCTGTTTAGCTTCAATTTGTCGGTAAGTTTAAGGGATTCCATTTCTTTCTATTTTCAATGCACATTTGATTGAAGAGTCAGCACTTATTTTCTCTTCAGTGGAAGGGGAGCCTCGTGAAGGAGCAGAATGCAGGACTGGTCTCAGGAGGAAGGATTATAGATTCAGGGTCTATGTCAGGAAAGGACACGGATTTAAGGGGCTGTGGAACCATGCATTGGAAGTCAAACATAGATTTTAGAATCAATTATTTATAGAAAGGCTTTGGTTCAAAAATTAAAATTACATTTTTATTCTCTTGTGTTACTCATTGATGCTGCTTCATGTGAGCTTGGAATGTAAGATTCATGTATAGGACCTTCCTCAGTGGAATGAAGGTCTTAGAGGATGTTTGTTTGAAATACCCTTCCTTTTTGTGGACCATCCTCTTCCACTCTCTGTCCACTTGATCCAGGAAGGCTGTCATATCTGACACTAGGAGTAGCGTCTGTGACCCAAGTGAGGCCATTCAGTGCACCAACGTCGCTTAACAACATCATTTGTTTGAGATGGTAACGAGTGAGTCCAAAGATGTGCAGGAGCTCCTGGGAAGAAATATGTTCTCTTCCCTACTGGACTGAATGAGGGAGATAATAAGCCTAGATTGTCAGAAGTCACCACATGGAGCCTGAAAATGAACTCACACAGTAGGAGGCAGAGTCAAGAGATGGAGAATTTTCTATTTGAATGCCTTTATTTAAATCTCTGACTCAAAACTTACCTGACGCTAGAGCTCTTCCCATGAGCATTGTGAGTGTGGGCATTGCCAGTGACAAGCTCATAACCACCGAAGAGGTCCTATTTAAGTCCATCAGCTGCTTCAACTTCTTAAACACCAGCAAATGCTAAGGTGTTTTAAGGATGTGAAGGAAATTAAATATTATCCTTTTAAAGATTTTTGAATTACAGCAAATTTTATTTTTATTTTATTTAAAAAATAGTTCATGTAAAGATTTTAAATGAAACTATCTTTTTTAATTCCTTCAACTAAATGTCCTACTTTTCTAAATCCCACAGTAATTTGAGTCACTTTTGTGGTCAACTTGTTTGTTTATCTGTCTCATTACCACAAATAATTTTAAGATTCTTTTGAGAAAGGACAGGCATTGCACATTTTGTAACAGTCCCCTCAGACCATGCTAGTATACATTCATTGAAGTTACTTGAAAGCATGTGTGAGGTCAGGTTACAGATGTTTGATATTCAGGAAGTAAGCCAAAGCATTAGTTAAAGAGATTCAATGTCAAGCCAAGATTTATTGATACTAGAAATTAGCCGTAATTAATTATTGGCCATCCACTAATAAAAGGGAGGAGGCATATGTAGACCCACCCCTCCAAATAGAACTTAATCCCTGTATAAGAGAGACTATGTTTCAAATCCATTCAGAAAATTATGCAGGTGGGGCAAAAGTAGATTTACTGTTGTGAGCACAGAAAACAGTTTATTCTTGCATTATTATTAATTAATTATTTCCATACAAACAACAGGAGACCTACTTTTGCTGCACCCTGTATGCATGTAGATAACACAGTCATTCCCCAAAAAAGGCAGATTTAAAAAGATGTCATTTTGTGTGTGTGTGTGTGTGTGTGTGTGTGTGGGTGTGTGTGTGTGTGTGTGAGAGAGAGAGAGAGAGAGAGAGAGAGAGAGAGAGAGAGAGAGAGAGTGTGTGTGTGTTGTGGCCTTGTGAACCTTTTTTATCTTTCTAGATCTCTAATATGAAAATATTTTTGCATCTTCAATTTCCTGTGTGATCATGGTTTTGTATATTGTATTTACATTTTATTTCAGGACTTAGGTGGAATATTAGAGTACACATGTCTTTGATCGTGTGTATTTTGGGTATATTGTTGGGATAGTGGTGACAAATACACCAGGAGATGCCTGTGTTCTCTGCATTGTTGTGGAGCTATCCTTGCTCACGGGGATTCTGGCTTTGTCTGTGTGAAAGGAATAGCCAGACTGTGAAACAGTTTGCTTGTGTTGGCCCCTTACATTTTTGGATCATTCCATAGCCCAATCAATTGTGTAGCAATTGGCTCTAAATTTGCCCAAATGTAGTCAGCTGAATACATATGCACACTTAAGCACTTGTACCCCACCCCCATTGTGTCTGGCCTGAACATCTTGTAGATGGGCCCACACTTTCAGTGGTTCAGGTCCTGCTGGATATTTTGGGAGGAGAGTGTAGGAGTTAACAGCACCAATTCTGGAGTCCTATTGTCTGGGTTCAAATTCGTGCTCTGTTACTTACTAGTTTGTGGCCTTGAGTAGGATATTTATCTAACACTTCTGTGCTTCAGTTTCCTGACCTGTTAAATGGGGACAGATTTTACCTCATGGAGTTATGATAATCAAATAAGATAATCCATGAAAAATGTTTGCTTAATGACTGCCCAATAGGAATGCCATCAGCATCACTACCACCACCACCACCACCACCACCACCATCATCATCTCCATTACTCCATTACTATTAGCAACAGAATCAGGATTACCCTATATAGGACAGCCATTCTGACACTTAGGCCAGAGGAGGGACTATTGGAATTAGAAGAAAGGATAAGGGATAGAAGAGACTTCATGCCAGTATAGATAATCCTATATAATAAAAGCCTAATATGCTAAGTGTCCGGTCATCTGGTCGGCCATTCAACCAATCAAAGCATAATATGCTAATGATATGCTAAGGCCACTCAACTACTCGCTATGATGTGTACTGACCATCAGGGATCAGACACTCTGACTGGTAGGTTAGCTTGCTGCTGGGATCCGGCTGATCAGGACTGAGTGAGAGGGGCCAGACATGTCCTTGAGCCCTCCCATGGTCCCTCCCTGGTCCTGATCGTATACCGGTGGGGTCCCTCAGCCTGGCCTACATCCTCTTGCAGTTCGGGACCCCTTGGGGGATGTTGGAGAGCCAGTTTCAGCCCGATCCCACAGGGATCAGGCCAAGGGACCCCACTGGTGCATGGATTCGTGCACCGGGCCTCTAGACTCTAAATATTGAGACCACATGCAAATTAGGTTAGGGTCTCAGGCCCTGTGGATATATTTGTTTTCCCTTCATAAGTGGCTATTCTAGATATTGTCCTAGAGGACCAGGCCAAAAGTTGGATAGTGAATTGATCATTAAAAACATAACTGATTATGTGTAACTATTTGATAATGCATTGTAAATAGTACCATTATGTGAAAAGACATATGTATGCAAAAACAGCCACATGGCTCTAAAAAGGCAAGATGGGAAAAATAAGATTAACTATATATATGTACACATAAGTCAGCATACATATCTATAATAATAAAAGCATAATATGCTAATTAGACTAGACATCCTTCCAGACGACCTTCTGGGCAAAGCCAGGGCTGTGTGGGAAACCTGGGTCCCGGGTGCCAAAGGGAAGCCAGTGCTGGCAGCTGGGGGAAGGAAGGCCTACTCTTGCACGAATTTTGTGCATTGGCCTCTAGTATATATATAAATAAATAAAATATCTCTCTATATGTATGTAGCTATCTAGATATAGCTATGCATATATACACATATCTATATGTATA
The DNA here is from genome assembly GCF_014108235.1 of Myotis myotis. Classification (NCBI taxonomy): domain Eukaryota; kingdom Metazoa; phylum Chordata; class Mammalia; order Chiroptera; family Vespertilionidae; genus Myotis; species Myotis myotis. The sequence goes on along the minus strand of NW_023416390.1, from coordinate 27,702,177 downwards.
TATATAAATAAATACATATATATATATTTTTCTGTCTGGTTTCTCTTTTCTAATATAAATTTTGGGGCTCTCTGATATCTTCATACATAATTCCTTTCTAGATATGGCAGAAAAACAACTCTTGGAGATGTGAGCTACTCTGCGTGCATAATATGGGGTGGCTGCAGAAGGCAGGATTTGAAAAAACAAAAGAAAAAAAACACTGTGGGAGAGGTCTGCTTCTCTGTCTGAAGCCTGAAACGGATGGAAGAAATATATCAAAACAAGTTCCCTACAGAAGCAACAAAATAGAAGAAAGCCCTTATTGTGTCTTTGCAACGCTATCCTTGTGTTTTTTAACCATGCATTGTCCCAAAATGGAAAACATAAATTTCAATGATTTCTGAGGACATTAGCTCCATTATTCCTATGTTCAGGCTCACTCATTTTCTGTCCTACAAACAGCAGCTCTGTCTAAGCCAAATTCTGCTTGATTGCTTAGAATTCCTGAAATGTTCTTCTGCATTCCTCAACCCAGCAGGTATAATTGTCATTTATGGAGGGCCCACCTTCTAATCACCTCCTGAAAAGGAGGGAGATAAAATGTAAAGGGAAAGAAGGAAATGTGAGATATGGTGACAGAAATCCAGAAACAGCCAAGACACTGGATTAGGAGAAGCTGGTCCATGTGTTCCTCTTTGGGCTTGAAAGGACGTGATGGTTCATAAATCCACTATGAAGTGCAGTTCTGCTGGGTGCTTTTTCACTCCCTTGAAATATTTTCCTTTCTATAGAGCCGAAAAATATTCTGTTTGTTTTTCTCTAGGCTTCTTTCTTATCCTGGGTTGTGTTCCCTTTTAACAAGATTTCTCTTACTCTCCTTAAAACTTTGTCTTCCTTTCATTTGTGTTCCATAAGACCTTTCCAGTTTTCTCCTTGATTTCTTTAAAGTGTGTGTGTGTGTGTGTGTGTGTGTGTGTGTGTGTGTGTACATTTGCATGTGTCTATTTGAAGAAGAATATAAGGGGAGGACATTTAAAAATTGGAAAAACCAGTTGAATTTGGAAAAAGTTGTGTTCTCTGAGGCACATTCTTTTTGTGCTTTAAGAGACATGTCTTTTGTGGTATGGTATACCAAAAACCCACAGTGAGTAAACAGTGGAAAAACCCCTTTCCTTGCCTGCGTTCATTAGGCTATGTGGACCTGAGGCCATGGTCTCTGCATAGGAGTGGTGTCTCCTTCCCATTGAACAGTCGGTCAAGAGACAGCACACGGCACCTAGTGTCGGAGTCTGCAAGAAGATGCGGAAGTCGAGTTATTTTACATGTTGCACAAGGAAAGAATGTTGTTTGTGCAAGATCTGATGAGTAGAAGTGCTTATTAGGTGTACCTTGTTAAACCAGGGCTGATTTAATCATAATGATTGTCTTTTGTGGTGGGGATTAAATTACAGAGCTTCTGCTATGTAAACAGGTACACGATTGAAGTCCTGCTGAAAGAAAAGACACCCACCCTGGCGCTCATGGAAATATCTGATACTTCAAGGTAGAGAAGAATTCGAAAAATCTGACGTTGCAGCATTCAGGCAGTTGGAGAAAGAAGATACAGCTTTTGCTCCAAGAGATATAAATATATCTGCAGCCTAATGTTCGGTCCTGCAGGATTAAAACCAAACCCAAACATGCGCTAACTCATAATCACTTTTCTTATTCTGGAAAACCCTGAGGAACTGCTTTTAAAAAGTTACAATTCTTTTGGGTTTGCTTGACCTTTAAGTCTTAGGTAGAGACTGCAATTGTAATCACTGTGCCTCTCCCTTCCAAGACCTGGAAAATTGAATGGGTACCCTAACAGGAAGGTTTAATTTTGTTCTAAAACTGCTATGGTAAAACTTGGAAATGTTATTACTTATGTTCTCATTTCAAATCAAAATCATTATTTAAAAAAATAATTTTTTTTAAAAAATAAAATTTTGAAGAGTAAGATTATACCTCAAGGCCATGTCAAAATCTTTACAATACCAATTCCCATGGAATTTATACAATCTAAAATACAAGGGTTATTTTCATTCTTTGAGATTATTTGAAAAAAAAAATGGAAAGGTTTTTTTTTCCATCTTAAAGAAAGAATACACACACACAACATTTAGAATGATCAAGATGGGTGATGGAGGCCTGGGGTGGGGTCCAGGGGTGGGTTATAAGGGGTCAATGGGAGAAAAAAGGGGACATGTGTAATACTTTCAACAATAATGATTTAGAATGATTAAGATGTTTGGCCCGATCTGTTACAATTTATTATTTCTCTTTAGTGATTACCCCTTTACATATGTAAAGTTCCATTAGATTCTGCTGTGTCATTTGATGCCCATAAGGTGAAATGCTATTTGCAAAATTTCTGTTAGATAACATGGAAAAGAAAAGAAATTTGAAATAAATGCCAAATATATTCACACTCAGATGTAAATGATGCCAAGAAAAGAAACATTAATAAAAATTTTACATTGAAGACGTGCCATCAACTCTAAATATTTGTTCTTACAGCGCATGCACACCTGCCGTAAACAGTCTCCAAAAGCCCTTTGTGATTGTTCATGACACACATGACTGGATCTGGACCTTAATTTACCCAACCCCTAATATAATGTAAATATTATAAGTGTGAAGTTAAGTTAAATGATGTATGTCCTATAAAAGTGATAAGTATGAAACAGTGTGATCTAATTTTCTTTATTTTGTTATATGTGCTTTTCTGTTTTCTAATAAATATTTGCTTGTTTTTTCATGCCTCCAATAGCAAGGGATTGGAACTATATATGACTTACTAAACCCTGTTATTATACAAACTAGAGGCCTAGTGCATGAAATTTGTACACTTGGAGGCAGGGGCGGGGGGTGGGGGAAGGTCCCTCAGCTTCACCTGCACACTCTTGCAGGCTGGGAGCTCTCAGGGGATGTCTGATTGCTGCAGAGGTGGGAGAAGCTCCTGCCACTACTACCACCACTGCACTCGCCAGCCATGAGCCCAGCTTCTGGCTGAGCAGTGCTCCCCCTGTGGGCGTGCACTGACCACCAGGGGACAGCTCCTGCACTGAGCGTCTGCCCCCGGTGGTTAGTGCACGTCATAGTGACCAGTCGTTCCGCTGTTGGGCTGAAACCAGGTCTCTGATATCCCCCGAGGGGTCCCAGATTGCAAGAGGGTGCAGGCCAGGCCTAAGGACCCCACTGGTGCATGGCAGGGGCTGGGGAGGGACGTGGGAGGTTGGCCAGTGAGGGAGGGATTGTGGGAGGAGTCCAGGGTGTGTCCAGCTGGTCTGGCTCAGTCCCGATCGGCTGGACCCCAGCAGCAAGCCAAACTACTGGTCGGAGCATCTGCCTCCTGTGGTCAGTGCATGTCATAGCGACTGGTTGACTGGTTGACCAGATGCCCCCTGGTGGTCAGTGCACATCATAGTAAATGGTTGAGTGGCCTTAGCATATTATTAGCATATTATACTTTGATTGGTTGAATGGCCGACCGGACACTTAGTATATTTGGCTTTTATTATGTAGGATAATTTTTTTCTTTCTGAGGAAGTATAACTTTGGACCTATTTGAGCTGAACTCTTCCTTCTGAAAAACGTTTCACTTAAAAGTGATGGCTTTGCCCAGCTGGTGTGGCTCAGCAGTTGAGCGGCAACCCAGGAACTAAGGTCACCAATTGGATTCCCAGTCAGGGCACATGCTCAGGTTGTGGGCTCAATCCCCAGTAGGGGGTGTGCAGGAGGCAGCCAATGGAGATGTTTCTCTCTCATCAATGTTTCTGTCTCTCTATCCCTGTGCTGTCTTCTCTCTCTAAACCAGCCGTGGGCAAACTACGGCCCGCGGGCCGGATCTGGCCCGTTTGAAATGAATAAAACTATTGAAAAAAAAGACCGTACCCTTTTATGTAATGATGTTTACTTTGAATTTATATTAGTTCACACAAACACTCCATCCATGCTTTTGTTCCGGCCCTCCGGTCCAGTTTAAGAACCCATTGTGGCCCTCGAGTCAAAAAATTTGCCCACCCCTGCTCTAAACAATCAATAAAAATATATTTTTTAAAAAGTGATGATGTTTTTCAGATCTAAGTCAACACTGCCATATTATTAACAATTCAAAAGTAATGAAATAAAATATCTTAACTTTTACTATACCTCTAGGTTTAAAGGCCTTATTAAATGACCAAGCCTTCAATAAAATTTGAGTACCACCCCAGAATGTAGGCACAATGAACTTCACATCCCAAACTTGGTATGAGATAGTCTATCTCTGGAATGTCTTTCTCTTTGTCCTCCCAGGTCACCAACTTTTCTCTATCTTTTTTTTTTTAGAAAGAGAGAGAGAGAGAGAGAGAGAGAGAGAGAGAGAGAGAGAGAGAAAGAGAGAGAGAGAGAGAAAGGGAGAGAAAGGGAGAATCGATTTGTTGTTCTAGTTATTCATGCATTCATTGGTTGAATCTTTTTTAAAAAAAATATTTTTAAATTTATCTTCATTGTTGAAAGTATTATAGATGTCCCCTTTTCTTCCTTCAATGATCCCCTCCACCCAGCTCCCACCGCCTTCCCAGGCCTTCACTTGCACTATTGTCTGTGTCTATGAGTTATGCACATATGCATATAAGTTCTTTTGTTAATTTTTTCTGCTTCCCCCTGCCCCTTCCCTCTGAAATATGTCAGTCTGTTGAATATTTCAATGTTTTTGGGTCTATTTTGTTCATTAAGTATCATTGGTTGATTCTTGTATGAGTCCTGACCTGGGATCGAACCTGCGATCTTGGTGTATCGGGATGATGCTCTAACCGATGACCTGGCCAGAGCCCCAAGTCACTTCATTTTCACAGATGAAATCAAATGCCACTCTGTGCAGTCTTGTCTATGCCTCCTGTCTGCTTTCTGTTACCTGAAGAAGTAGAGATTCCCTTTGCCATGCTCCCAGCATACCTCTGCATACATCATTCATAGTATTCATTACATTATAATTGTTTGTGCATATGTATTGTTAGATAGTAAATTACTTGAAGGAACTAACCATGTATTCAGTTTTATTTTTATTTATTTATTTTTTAAATAAATCTTTATTGTTCAGATTATTAGAGATGTTCCTCTCCCCCCCCCCCCCCCATAGCTCCCCTCCACCCGGTTCCCATCCCATCCCATGCCCTTACCCCTGCCACTGTCCTCACCCATAGGTGTAAGATTTTTGTCCAAACTCTTCCCGCACCCCTTACACCCCCTTTCCCCCGAGAATTGTCAGTCCACTCCCTTTTTATGCCCCTGCTTCTATTATATTCACCTGTTTATTCTGTTCATCAGATTTTTTTTTATTGACTTGATTTTTAGATTTACTTGTTGATAGATATGTATTTTTTGTCACTTTGTTGTTCATAATTTTTATCTTTACCTTTTTCTTCTTCTTCCTCTTCTTAAAGAATACCCTTCAGCATTTCATATAATCCTGGTTTGGTCGTGATGAACTACTTTAGCTTTTTCTTGTCTGTGAAGCTCTTTATCTGACCTTCAATTCTAAATGATAGCTTTGCTGGGTAGAGGAATCTCGGTTGTAGGTTCTTGCTATTCATCACTTTGAATATTTCTTGCCACTCCCTTCTGGCCTGCATAGTTTCTGTTGAGAAATCAGCTGACAGTTGTATGGTTACTCCCTTGTAGGTAACTATTTTTCTCTTTCTGCTTTTAATATTCTCTCTTTGTCTTTTGCTCTTGGCATTTTAATTATGATGTGTCTTGGTGTGGTCTTCTTTGGATTCCTCTTGTTTGGGGTTCTCTGTGCTTCTTGGACTTGTAAGTCTATTTCTTTCACCAGGTAGGGGAAGTTTTCTGTCATTATTTCTTCTAATAGGTTTTTAATATCTTGCTCTCTCTCTTCTTCTGGCGCCCCCATAATTCAGATGTTGGTACGTTTGAAGTTGTCCCAGAGGCTCCTTACACTATCTTCATATTTTTGGATTCTTTTTTTCTTTTTGCTCTTTTGGCTGGGTGTTTTTGCTTCCTAGTATTTCAAATCTTTGATTTGATTCTTGGGATCCTCTAGTCTACTGTTGAATTTCTGTATATTATTCTTTATTTCAGACAGTGTATGCTTAATTTCTGACTGGTCCTTTTCCATTTTTTTGGTATTCTTATTAAGATTCTTGAAGGTCTCACTAAGTTCCTCAGAGGTTTCTAGAAGATTCTTGAGTAACCTTACAACTGTGGTTTTGAACTCTATATCCAGTAGTTTGCTTTTCTCCATTTCTTTCATTCGTGACATGTTTCTTTGTCTCCGCATTTTGGCTGCTTCCCTGTGTTGACAGAGTGGCCTTGTGTGGCAGGTGTCCTATAGCGCCCAGTGGCTCAGCCTCCCCAATTACCTGAGGTGGACACTCTTGGTGCACCCCTTTGTGGGCTGGGTGCACAGTCTTGTTGTAGTTAAGCCTTGATTGCTGTTGGTATCACTGGGAGGAATTGACCTCCAGGCCAATTGGCTGTGAGGACCTGCTATGTCTATAATGGAAAAATTGCTGTGCTGGAGATACCCTTATGGGGCAGGACTTGCTTCAGTGGGGCTTTGGTGCTCACTGAGTCTGCCTCTTGAGTGTGTCACTTATGGATGTGAGGAGTTGAAATCTGGTATGGTCTCACACTGACCACTAGGTACACTGGCTCCTGGATCTCCAAGGAGGTGCAAAGTCAACCACTGCCTGAGGCCACCTAGCAGGAGCTACAGCGAGATATGCAGATTTCTCCTCTTTGTTTGGGGTTTGAAAGTTTTGGAGCTCTCTGACCCAGCTGCAGTTTGTTAGGTTAGGCTGCGAAAGGATAGGCCATTCATATGCAAAAGCCACTGGACACAGTTTGGGTGGGCCTGTAAATTGGGTGGGGTCTCAGGGAATCACCAGGGCAGAGCAAACAGTAATGGCTGCCAGTTAGCCATCTCCACGTCTCTGTGTCTTTGTGTCCTGCACCCCCACACAATAATGATTCCTGCGAGCACCTCTGTGAGAAAGCCACCCTCGCTTTCCAACCTGATGCCAGATAGTCCAGTTTCTCCCTGTAGGAGTCTGGGTCCCCAGAGTCTTGCCAGAAACTGGAATTCAGAGAAGTTGGGAGTTTGTATCTCCCTTCCAATTGAAAACAACAGCGCACCCAGTTGCCAGCCCGTTTCACGCGCCTCCGTACCTCTGCTCTTCCGCGCCTCTGCACCTCCTACCCAGTCTCAATGTGCTTTTTTCTTTCCTTCTAGTTGTAGAACTTCCACTCAGCCAGCTTTCCCATGGTTCTGGATGATAGCCATTTTGTCTTTTAGTTGTAATTTTGGTGTGGTTGTGAGAGGCAGCATGTACAGGTGTACACCTTATGATGACATCTTGTTTCTCCCATGTATTCAGTTTTGTGTTCTCATAACTGAATCCAGTATTAGGTATAAAATAGAATCAGGTGTCCTCAAAGTTTTTAAACAGGGGGCCAGTTCATGTCCCTCAGACCGTTGGAGGGCCGGACTATAGTTTATTTTTTTATTTTTTTATTTTTTTTTTATTTTATTTTTTTTTTTCCTTTTCTTTTCTTTTTTTTTTTTTTTTTTTTTTTATTGCTTAAAGTATTACAAAGGGTATTACATATGTGTCCATTTTATCCCCCCGCCCTAGACAGTCCCCTAGCCTCCCCTATCCCCCAATGTCTTATGTCCACTGGTTATGCTTCTATGCATGCATACAAGTCCTTTAGTTGATCTCTTACCCCCCTACCTCCTGCCCCTCAACCCTCCCCGGCCTTCCTGCTGCAGTTTGACAATCTGTTTGAGGCAGCTCTGCCTCTGTATCTATTATTGTTCAAAAGTTTATAATGGTCTGTATTATCCATGAATGAGTGAGATCATGTGGTATTTTTCCTTCATTGACTGGCTTATTTCACTTAGCATAATGCTCTCCAGTTCCATCCATGACGTTGCAAATGGTAAGAGTTCCTTCCTTTTTAGAGCAGCATAGTATTCCATCGTGTAGATGTACCACAGTTTTCTAATCCATTCATCTACTGATGGGCACTTAGGCTGTTTCCAGATCTTAGCTATGGTGAATTGTGCTGCTATGAACATAGGGGTGCATATATCCTTTCTGATTGGTGTTTCTGGTTTCTTGGGATATATTCCTAGAAGTGGGATCACAGGGTCAAATGGGAGTTCCATTTTCAGTTTTTTAAGGAAACTCCATACTGTCTTCCATAGTGGCTGCACCAGTCTGCATTCCCACCAGCAGTGCACAAGTGTTCCTTTTTCTCCACATCCTCTCCAGCACTTGTCGTTTGTTGATTTGTTGATGATAGCCAGTCTGACAGGTGTGAGATGGTACCTCATTGTTGTTTTGATTTGCATCTCTCGGATGATTAGTGACTTTGAGCATGTTTTCATATGTCTCTTGGCTTTCTGAATGTCCTCTTTTGAAAGGTGTCTATTTAGGTCCTTTGCCCATTTTTTGATTGGATTGTTTATCTTCCTTTTGTTAAGTTGTATGAGTTCCCTATAAATTTTGGAGATTAGGCCCTTATCAGATATGACATTGGCAAATATGTTTTCCCACACAGTGGGTTTTCTCGTTGTTTTGTTGATGGTTTCTTTTGCTGTGCAGAAGCTTTTTATTTTGATGTAGTCCCATTTGTTCATTTTCTCTTTAGTTTCAAGTGCCCTAGGAGCTGTATCAGTGAAGAAATTGCTTCGGCATATGTCTGAGATTTTGTTGCCTTTGGATTCTTCTAGAATTTTTATGGTTTCCTGTCGTACATTTAAGTCCTTTATCCATTTTGAGTTTATTTTTGTGTATGGTGTAAGTTGGTGGTCTAGTTTCATTTTATTGCATATATCTGTCCAATTTTCCCAACACCATTTATTGAAGAGACTATCTTGGCTCCATTGTATGTTCTTGCCTCCTTTGTCAAATATTAATTGAGCATATTGGTTTGGGCCGATTTCTGGGCTCTCTATTCTATTCCATTGATCTATATGCCTATTCTTGTGCCAGTACCAGGCAGTTTTGAGAACAGTGGCTTTGTAATACATCTTGATATCTGGTATTGAGATCCCACCTACTTTGGTCTTTTTCAGGATTGCTGCAGCTATTCGAGGTCTTTTTTTATTCCAGATGAATTTTTGGAGAGTTCGTTCTAGATCTCTGAAGTATGCCGTTGGTATTTTAATGGGAAGTGCGTTGAATTTATAGATTGCTTTGGGTAGTATGGACATTTTAATGATGTTGATTCTACCAATCCATGAACATGGTATGTTCTTCCATCTGTTTATGTCTTCCTCTATATCTTTTTTCAACGTCCTGTAGTTTTCTGAGTAGAGGTCTTTTACCTCTTTAGTTAAGTTTATTCCTAGGTAGCTTAATTTTTTTGGTGCGATGGTAAACGGGATTGTTTTTATAATCTCTCTTTCTGAAAGTTCACTATTGGTGTATAGAAATGCCTCGGATTTCTTGGGGTTAATTTTGTATCCTGCTACATTGCCAAATTCATGTATTAAGTCCAGTAGCTTTTTGATGGAGTCTCTAGGGTTTTGTATGTATAATATCATGTCGTCTGCAAATAAGGACAGTTTTACTTCCTCTTTTCCCATTTGGATGCCTTTTATTTCTTCTTCTTGCCGAATTGCAATGGCTAACACTTCCAGTACTATGTTGAACAGGAGTGGTGAGAGGGGGCATCCCTGTCTTGTTCCTGTTCTTAGGGGAAATGGTGTTAGTTTTTGTCCATTGAGTATGATGTTGGCTGTGGGCCTGTCATATATGGCTTTTATTATGTTGAGGTATGATCCTTCTACTCCCACCTTGCTGAGAGCTTTTATCAAAAATGGGTGTTGAATTTTGTCAAATGCTTTTTCTGCATCAATTGATATGACCATGTGGTTTTTTTCTTTCAATTTGTTTATGTGATGTATCACGTTTATTGATTTGCGGATATTGTACCATCCTTGCATCCCTGGGATAAATCATACTTGGTCATGGTGTATGATCTTTCTGATGTACTGCTGGATCCGATTTGCTAAGATTTTGTTGAGGATTTTGGCATCTATGTTCATGGGGGATATTGGCCTGTAATTCTCTTTCATTGTGTTGTCTTTACCGGGTTTTGGTATTAGGGTGATGCTGGCTTCATAGAATGAGCTTGGAAGTGTTCCTTCCTCTTGAATTTTTTGTTGTAGTCTGAGGAGAATAGGTTTTAGTTCTTCCTTGAATGTTTGGTAAAACTCCCCTGTGAAGCCGTCTGGTCCTGGGCTTTTGTTTGCTGGAAGCTTTTTGATGACTGCTTCAATTTCTTCCATAGTTATTGGCCTGTTGAGATTTTTAGATTCTTCCTGATTGAGTTTTGGAATGTTGTATTTTTCTAGGAATTTGTCCATTTCCTCCAGGTTGTCTAGTTTGTTGGAGTAGAGCTGTCCATAGTATTTTTTAACAATCATTTGTATTTCTGTGGGGTCTGTTGTTATTTCGCCTCTATCGTTTCTGATTTTGTTTATTTGGGTCCTCTCTCTTTGCTTCTTGGTGAGTCTGGCTAGAGGTTTGTCAATCTTGTTTATCCTTTCAAAGAACCAGCTCTTGGTTTCATTGATTTTCTGTATTGTTTTTTTGGTCTCTATGTCATTTATTTCTGCTCTAATCTTTATTATCTCCTTCCTTCTGCTCACTCTGGGGTTTTCTTGTTGCTCTCTTTCTAATTCTTTGAGTTGTAGAGTTAGATGATTTACTACCATTTTTTCTTGTTTGTTGAGATAGGCCTGTAGAGCTATAAACTTCCCTCTCAGGACTGCTTTCATTGTGTCCCATAGGTTTTGGATTGTTGTGTTTTCATTGTCATTAGTTTCCAGGATGTTTCGAATTTCTTCTTTGATTTCATTGGTAACCCAATCAATATTTAATAGCATGCTATTCAGCTTCCAGGTGTTTGAGTATTTTGGGTTGTTTTTATTGTAGTTTATTTCTAATATTATGCCATCGTGGTCTGCGAAGACGCTTTTTATGATTTCAATTTTCTTGAATTTGGGGATACTTTGCTTGTGACCCAATATGTGGTCTATTTTTGAATATGTCCTATGAGCATTTGAGTAGAATGTATATTCCCTGGCTTTCGGGTGAAGTGTTCTGAAGATGTCTATTAAGTCCATCTGATCTAGTGAGTCATTTAGGATTGCTGTATCTTTGCTGATTATTTGTCTAGAGGACTTATCCAGTGCTGTCAGTGGTGTATTAAAGTCCCCTACTATGATTGTATTGTTGTCGATGTCTCCTTTGATATCTTCCAGGAGTTTTTTTATGAATTTGGGTGCTCATGCATTGGGTGCATATATGTTTACCAGGATTATATCTTCTTGTTGTATTGATCCCTTTAGTATTATGAAGTGGCCTTCCTTATCTCTTGTTATGGCCTTCACTTTGAGGTCTATTTTGTCCGATATAAGTATTGCTACCCCAGCTTTCTTTTCCTTTCCATTTGCCTGAAAGATATTTTTCCATCCTTTCACTTTCAGTCTGTGTGAGTCCCTTCTAATGAGGTGGGTTTCTTGTAGACAGCAGATGTATGGGTCATGTTTTTTTATCCATTCAGCCACTCGATGTCTTTTGTTTGGAGCATTTAGTCCGTTTACGTTTAAAGTTATTATTGAAAGGTACTTGTTTGTAGGCATTTCTGTTTTTGTGTGGCTGTTTTCTTTCTGAGCTTTTTATTTCTTATTTTTATACCAGTCCCTTTAGCATTCCTTGCATTGCTGGCTTGGTGGTGATAAACTCCCTTAGCCTTTTTTTGTCTGTGAAGCTTCTTATTTCCCCTTCAAGTTTGAATGATAGCCTTGCTGGATAGAGTATTCTTGGATTCAGTCCTTTGCTTTGCATCACTTTGTAAATTTCCGTCCATTCTTTTCTGGCCTGATGTGTTTCTGTTGAGAAATCATTTGACAATCTAATGGGAGATCCCTTGTATGTAACTTTCCGTCTCTCTCTTGCAGCCTGTAAGATTCTCTCTTTGTCCTGAACATTTGCCATGGTAATTATGATGTGTCTTGGTGTGGGTCTTTTTGGGTTCACCTTGTTTGGGACTCTCTGGGCTTGTGTGACTTTTTTCTTCCCCACCTCAGGGAAGTTTTCTGATATTATTTCTTCTAATAGGTTTTCTAATCCTTGTTCATCCTTCTGTTGTTCTGGTACCCCTATTATTCGTATGTTGTTTCGTTTCATGTTGTCCCAAAGCTCCCTTAGGCTCTCCTCCTGTCTTTTCATTTTTTTCTCCAATTGCAGTACATTTTGGGTGTGTTTTGCTTCCTTGTCTTCTAAATCACTAATTCGGTCCTCCGCTTCTCCTAGTCTACTGTTGATACTTTCAATGGAGTTTTTCATTGCAGCTATATCACTCTTCATATCTTCTTGGGTCTTACTTAAGTTGTTGATTTTTTCATCTGTTTCTTCTAGCTTCTTCCATATGTTATCGATTTTTTCATCTGTTTCTTCTAGCTTCTTCCATATGTTATCGATTTTTTCATCTGTTTCTTCTTGCTTCTTGCTGAGGTTGTCGATTTTTTCCTCCATCCGGTTTATGCACTCTAGGACCCTTATTCTGAATTCTTTTTCTGTCATGTTGCATGCCTCTGTATTACTTAGCTGCTTTTCTGGAGAGTCCTCCTTCTCTTTCCTTTGGGGGTTTCTTTGTCTACCCATGTTTGATCTCACTGACATATCTAGACGTTGAGTCGTTCAGTGGCTGCTCCCTTGGTGGCAGTGACTCCTTGGTCTGCGGTTCCTCTTCGGGCGGTTGCGGTAGCAGCTGCTCTTCAGTTGGCAGCAACTCCTCTGGTGGGTGCTGTTCACAGCTGTGGTGGCTCTTCTGGCTGGTGGGGCGAGGTTTCACGTACAGCTGCTGTTCCTCAGCAGAGGGTGTGGTGCTCAGGAGGTTGCTGTTGCTTGGATCTGCTGTGTTGATTTAAAGGCACAAAATACAACACAACAAGGCACCATGTACCAGGCACTATACACAAATATATTCACGATATTAATAACCCCAAATAAAGGTGACCACCTGAATTAAGAGAATTAGGGGATAAGGAAGAAGGAAGAGAAAAAGAGAAAAGAGAAAAAAGAAAAGAAAATTAGGGACCAAAAAAAGGAGTGCAAAAATGAAAGTGGGAAAAAGGAGGGGGGAAAGTAAAAGCGAGAAAAGAAAGGAAAAGAAAAAAAAAGAGCGAATAGAGAGAATGAAGTGGAAGAGGGGAAGAGACTTTTTATATGAGGAGAATACTCCTATAGAACAGCCATTAATCCCAACAAATTCCAGCAACAGCTCCCTGGAGATAAATGCAAACTAGAAACAACCAATAATATAACGATGAAAATAGAATGGAGAACACTAATCCCAAAATAAAATAAAGAGAAAATAAAATGGCACTTTAAAAAAATGGTAAAATGGTAGCAGTAATAATACTGGTTAAAAATAAGAAGGTAGTAATTAAAAGGGTAAAATCAGGTGATGGAAAAAAGAAGAAAAAAAAAAAAAAAAAAAAAAATAAAAAAAAAAAAAAAAAAAAAAAAATTGGTTTCTTAGTTAAAAGGTGAAAAAAGAAAAAAAAAAAATATTGCAGTAGTGAAGGTCCTTCGGTTCTTCTATTCTTCAGTGTGGCTCGCCTTAGACCTGCCAGGTATTCAGGAGAGTGTTGAGTTTCCCTGCGATACACTGTTCCTCTGTGTTGTAAACCACAGTCCTTATTTTAAAGCAAGCCGCATTTGTTTCCCAGACTGCCTTATTTTGTGTTTAGCAAAGAGTCAGTTTGTGGGTCAGCCTCTGGGTGGCAGTGTTCTGGGGTTGGCCTCTGAGGCTATAGGGCCTCTCTGTCCAGTGGAAGTTCACTGCCCAGAGCTGGCTGCGTAAGAGTTACCAGTGCTGTGTTGTTGCTGGGATTGAAAATCCCTCTATAGGCCAGACCCTGTTAACTCCCAGGGACTGATCAGGTTATTTTAATCCTTGATCTCCTACAGGGTGGAATCTGGGTGTGGCTGTGCTCCTTGCCTGGGGGCTGGGGGGAGGAGTCTCACTCTCCGGAGAGAATGGCTGCCTCAGACGTGGGCTCAGGGGTGTCTCAGCACTCAATTCGCTGCCACCTCTCCCGGCCCCCCTTCTCTCCTCAGTCTCTCCCCAGATTCCACTCCTCCGCACACTCTCCCTCTCTTCAGCACAGGTGAGTGTCTGTATCCGAAATGTCCCATGAACAGGGTTCAGTGAAAACAAACAAACCAACGCCGGCCGCGGAAACGGGGAAGGCTTGGTTTCTGCAAGCTTCTTCTCTTACCGGGACTGCATGGTCTGGTCAGCTCTTCAGGCTGCCCCTTTAGGCTCAGTCCTCTGTGATCACAGACCGAGCTCTCAATTCCCCCGGCGGCGCCAGGAATCCCGCGGTTCTCCTTTCCCCCGTCAGGGGCTGTGCCTGTCCCAAGGGACGCGGCTGTCTGCCACGCGGTCTCCCTCCGACTCTCTGGGCTCAGAGGTCTGGCAAACTTTCCTGCCCCCAAAAAAAATCCGGACTATAGTTTAAAAAGAAAACTATGAACAAATTCCTACACACACAGTGGCGGCAAAAACACCCTGCAGGCCGGATAAATGTTTTCGGCGGGCCGCAGTTTAAGGACCCCTGAAATAGATGCTTAGTAAATATTTGTTACATGGAACAATATATTCAACAAGAATCTTCAAGTCCTGCCATCTGGTAACCAGTGGCTTTCAAGCTCTTTGTACAGTAATTCTCTGTAAAACATATTTATTTACTTTTTATTTAAGAAATTTAAAATTTTTTATTCTTATTGATTTCAGAAAGGAAGGGAGAGCGAGAGATAGAAACATTAATGATGGAGAGAATCATTGCTCGGCTGCCTTCTGCATGCCCCCTAGGGGATCTAGTCTGCAACCCAGGCATGTGCCCTTGACCTAAATCAAATCCAGGACCCTTCAGTCTGCAGGCTAATGCTTTATCCACTGAGCCAAACCATCTAGGGCAAAACATATTTATTTTTATTTTTTAATCATTACGCAGAGCACACACAAACACAACTGACAAAGAATTTTTGATACAGCATTTTTCTTCCCTTAATATGTCTGATCAATACATTGATGTTACTATTCTACTCTGTTCTGTTCTGTTCTATTCTAAAATTTGGTTCAGATACACTAAATTGATTACCTGACCTACTTGGTTGTGACCTGCAGCTTGTAAAGCACTATTTTATCTTTGTGGCTTTAGACAATTCATTTCTTTCCTTATGGTTTCAAGGCAATCCATTTTAAAAGGTTAATCTGTTTAAAGATTTTAAGGATTATCAGAGATTCATATTATTTTAGACATGTTCTAAATACTTGTTTTATTAGAGATTATTAATGTATAAATTAAATGTTGTTTCAAAATCTACTACTAAATTTCTTCCTGTGCTTCTTTCATAGGTTTTGTTAGAGAGATTGGCAAGTGAAAAGTTATCCAATTTTGGTTTTACTTAGTCTGCTAGTCTCCCATAAGGGTTAAGTGTCCAACAGGTCATGTATCCTGATAGCTGACTGGTAGCCATGGCATATAGTGTATTTGAATTCATATAACAAGGAATCATTTCTTGAAATAACTACATGGAAAACTCAAAGTTAAAGACTTAGGAACTGATTGTAATTCTTTACTCCAAACCCACAAAAGGAAAAAATATTGAACAAAATCATTTTGATGATCCAGAAAGTTAACACCACAAATCAACTTATAAAAACATTTGACTACACACCACGGTCATCTTGCTGTACTTCTTTAGTTACATTGGGGCAATGACTCACCCAGCAACTTTATTGGAAAATGCACTGTCATAAGGCAGATCCATCTTTTGTGAAGTCAGAGATCACTAGTCAACCTTTTCCTGAATTCCATGATCTTATCATCCATAGGCTATCCAAATAGACCTGGAGATTAGATGGCCCTATGAGTAATAAAAAGTAAAAATGTTTTTGAAGTTTTGTTATCTTTGAGCTAAATATAAGCACTGCATGTTATTATCTTTTAATATGGAGCTTTTGATATGTTGGTAAACACTGGTAGACACCACCTTTGAAATCCAGCAAAGCCACTAAACTATAATAATGTAAAATTTTCAGAAATGCTTTGAATTTCTTGACTCAGCAAAATTTTATTCTCTAGAGCTGCCACTGTCCAATGTGGTGACATTAGCCACATGGGGCTATGCAAATTATAATTAAATTCAATTAAAAATTCAATTCTTGACTCACAGTGGCCACATTTCAAGCGCTCAATATCCATTATTGCAAAGTTTCTATTGGACAGAACTATTCTCAACAGAGAACATTTTATTTGATTAATATCTGATTCCATTGGTCACTTGTCTAATTGTTGAAAGGAAGGGCTGCAGGGAGGTTGAAATGTGACAGTGGAGCCTGTTCACACTAGAAAAACACTTATTTTTAGCCTCAACAGGACGCTTTATTGTACAGCTTTCTATTCTCACTATAACTGGGCTAATGACAGGGGTCCATTCTAATTCCTAACTCGAGTCTCTCCAATTTTTTTCACTGTTTTCAGAGTTACCAATCTAAATCACAGGTCAGTCTACAGTATTTTTTTTCTAAGAAAGCTGTGAATATTTTTTAATTGATTTCAGAGAGGAAGGGAGAGGAAGAGAAATATAGAAATATCAGTGATGAGAGAGAATCATCGATCGGCTGCCTCCTGCACACCCCCTTACTGGGGATGGAGCCTGAAGACGGGGTATGTGCCCTGACCTGGAATGGAACCATGACCTCCTGGTTCATGGGTCAATGCTCAACCACTGAGCAGCACTGGCCAGGTTAAGAAAACTTTGAATGTTTCTCATTATTCACAGAGGCGATTCTATTTTTGGTTTGGATTCAATTGGGTCCAAATCAGCAGTTCTTATTGTCCCCCTCTATGCAGTCTGTGCTCTGGCGACGTTCTTACCCACCTACCCAAGCATCTACAGTCCTTTGCTCACCCTGTTTCTTGCAGCTCCACGAAATGTGTCCCTGACTCTTGGTGCAGTTCACATCCAGAACCTGTGTGAAAACTTCTGTGACCCCATCAAACCAAAACTTAAGACCACCTTTTAAAGTGCTCAGAACATTTCACTTGTACCTCTGTTAATTTAATTTAATTTCCTCATTAAAGTTTTAAATATCTAACTCTCCTGGTGATTTATAAACTTTTTGAAGAACAGATTCCCTGTTTCTCTGTATCCTCACTAGTTTTCTACACATAGTTGCTTACCAAGAGCTGTAGAGAGAGAGTTGATTTAATTTGGAGTGAGGAATAGGAAAACTGCCTAATGGGAGTCGAGTGAGGATTTGCTAAGAGAAATATTGCTGGGGGTTGTAAAGTCTGCAGACAGGAGGAGGACTGAGGTTAGGACGAGAAATCTAACCTTGGCAGTGCTGAGGAGCATAACAGAATGGTGAGGCGGCATTACAGGCTGCCAATGCTTCATAGGTCACAGAACACCACAAGGCATTCCTCCTGGTGCAGATCAACCTCAGGCAGCATGAGTCACTCTCTCCCTGAGCTCATATGGCACTTAATCCATAGCTCCGCTGGTTCTGTGTCCTCAGGCTGAGCGCTTCTTGGTGTCAGCACTACTGTTTTACTCTGTCTCCCCTCCTCACCACATGCTCTGCTCCGTCCATGCTAGGTTCTAGCTTCATACATCTGGCAAGAAGGCTCTCAGGGACTGAATAAATCCAGCTATGAGCTAAGAAATGAGTGAAAGGTCACCCCAGGTAGAATGTAAAACATGTAAGATTGCAATAGGAATGTAGATTGTGTCGCCAGAGTTATTTATTTTCAAACAGCATGGGGTCTTCGGGTCATCTCCACCATTTAGCCCAGCGATATGTTGGCATGCCTGGAATTCGGAATACTGTTTGATCAATCATCACTTTTTTTCCCCCCTCATAGAAGGGCCTGTTTTTGCTAGAGATAAAACTCTCTTTCCTCATCTTCAAAAGGAAGCTCAACATGTTTAAAAATGTTTCCCCCTTTGACTTTGCTCCCTCTGGGTTTCCTGGGGTCGGTGCGAAGTGAAGGAGAATTTGGAGGCTTGGAGCTGAAAGTGGCAGGAGTGGGGACCTCTCTTCCTGGAGCTGGAGGGATGTTCATCAAAGCACACGTGTGGTCGAGGAAGCTTAAAAATAAAGCTCATTTCTACAGAAAAAACAACAACATTCATTAAGCTTTCAATAAGCTGCTTTTTTTCTTAAGGAATCATTGATTTACTCACCAAAAAAATGCTGCCAGCAGAGGGAACGGCAACACACTCTTCCAAAAGGATCCTTTGAGGAGAAGGAACACGTAAATTCCAAGAAAAGTTAGCTAGAAAGAACAGTTTATTCTCACTGGTTCCTTCTCATCACATCACTATTTATTTCCCCCAAATGCCCTTTATTTATTCATTTTAAGCCATCAGAGGTGTCTACATGTTGGGCAGGGCATAAAGAACTTTTCTTACCACAAAGACCCTTTTGGGACACCAAGCGGAGACCTCAGCTATCCTTTTAAATTCCCAGGACTCTGAAACCTCATGTCTGCAGAGACAAACAGGGGGGCAACGGCGAGAAGGCAGAAGCCGAAGTAGTTAGGCCGCCGGCCTATTCCCAAGAAAATCACTTCGCTGTTCCAGCAGGAGCCGCTTTGCCATCAATCCATAAGATGGAGCTGGGGTGTGCCAGTTTCAGTCCTGAAACTGTAACACATATTCATTGTAAGCTACAATTATCCACAGTTTAGTCTGTTTATGAAACCGTTTTGTGGTTATTTATTAAAAATAAAATTTATGTGTGCTTACTGAAGCTATATTTTGGCAGGCAAAGGAGGTTGGCAGACATGTCTGAGTCAACAGCCAGGCTCTAGCCACTCTTTATGTCGTCATATAAAAACTTGTCAAATAATATTTAGTTTTTAATCTTCAGTTGCAAACATAAGGGTAGTCATGAACATATTTGGTGAGTAGGTCTCCTTGAAACAAGAACCCAGGTGTTTGGATTTCAGTAAAAGTGATAATTAAGTTTCTGGCTCCTTTAGAGGTGATCTGTTATTCCGTCTCTTCCATCAACTTCTATTACCTATTTTTTTTTTGTCCAGGTTTCTCATGTTTTTAAGGAGTTTTTTTGTTTTCCTCAATGGTTTTTAAAAATATAAGCTATCTGTTTATCAATCAATTCTAAAATTTAAAGACAAATATATTACTCATGATTAAGGAGATATAATACTGCCAGTATAGTCATGGTACTCTTCTACTGGAGATCTTTTGAATGTAAGTGGATTATTTATTTTTCTGGAATTTTTAGTTATTTAGGTCAATCTACTTATTTTTTTTTAATGCCATCTAAGAAGGAAGTTCTTTTTAAAGGGCTACAGTTGTTGGATTCAAGAACGTATAGTTCATCTTATTAGCTATGCTAATTTTTATTTTTATTTTTATTTTTATGTTTATTTTTCGAATAAGCCAAAATGATGGAGTTTGTTATTAGGGATCCTGAATGGAAAGAAAAGTGTGATTAAGTAACAGACCTTGGAATTAGGAAAAAAGGATGTACTGTGAATAGGTAGAATATTCTTTCCTTTGAATTCACTCGCACAAAGATTCAATGGGAGAAGAAATAAGGTCTTAGTATGAAATCATTCAAGAAGAAAACTTGAAAACTTTCCTGAAGGGAGTTTCTGAAATGTGATAAACAGGAATTGAGAAAAGACAGGCTAGTATACTTCTTGCTTCTTCCTTAAATACCTTGAGTATGAGTCACTGCTGAGGTTGTGCATTAGTTTGCCACAAAAGAATTTCTGGTCCCAACCTTATAAGACAACTACACTTTTTATATATCAATTGTCTCCTGTCTCTCCATCCCCTCCCTCCACTGGTGTTTGGCTTTAGTTCTTGTAGCAGAGCTGATTGAGTGTGCCCTTCTTGATAGAGACTTGGCACTGCAGTTTAGTATTTGTTGTCAAGTTATATACTAGTAATTCTATTCTATGTACATTTTATTTACTGGAGTCTTTTGTGAGCAAAGTTCTGTGCCAGGTGTTAGAATATCAAGTTGTCCAAGATAGAGCCATTTGGCATAACAAGTTTATAAAGTGATGAAATGTGTTATCTACCAGTGATTTGCATCCCACAGTCTATAGTAATTTGGATGCCCTAAACAGGATGAAACCTTGTGTTGGATCCACCAAGGGCAAAAGTCCTGAAGCCTTCAGGAGTTTGGTGTATTTGAAGACAGAGACTCAGCATGACTGGAACAGAAGAATGGAAAAAGAGAAATCTGTCTGGATCAGCAGGACCCCAAAAATACCATTGCAGGGTCACAAGCAGGGAGGTAAAAGGCTGCTGTAGATTATATTCCTGAGGATACACTCTGACACAGAGTTGAGCAGGAAGGTTGTTTATTAAGGAGAACTCTTAGGAGTCACATCTATGGAAGAAGGGGAAGGAAGAAGGGTTGGGTAGAGAGAGAGAGAAGGTAATTTGGAGTTTGGGCTCAGTGACAGCCTTGGCTGACCTTATGGGGAGTGGTAGTTCTTCAGAGTGGTACCAGTGACACTGGGATGGTTGGGTATTTAGACATTCACATTGAACCATCTTTGGATATGGGCTTCCTCAGGATGCGTGTGACCTGAGGAAAGGCAGTTCTTTCCCCAGGCAAGGTAACCCTGAAGGGGCCAACATCATTCCCAACCTCTGTACAAGTCCTTCACTGAAGCAGAGTCTGAGTGATGCATCTCAGGATCCACCACAATAACTTTATTTGCATTAAAAAAATCATGCTGGAAATTTTTAGAGAATAGATTAGAGAAGGAAAAGAGTAGGAGTGGGAAACCAACTAGGTGCTCCTGGAATTATTCAATGGAAGATGATGGTAGTTTGAACTATATGAGGACTGTAGAGTGAGAAAGAAGTAAATGGAGTAAAAATATGTTTTTGACATAGATACTATAGGAATAGGATTTGGATTGGATGAGGGAAGTAAGGGAGAGAAAGATACCAAGGATGAATCTCAGAGTTTTGGCATGAGTAAGTGAGATGCTGGAGTACCACCTACAAAGGAAGGGGTGCTCAAAGAGGAGAATTGTGGGGCAGAACTGCAGTAGGATTAAAGAGTTTTCCTCGGGACATGTTAAGCTTGATATGTGAGTGATTCAACCAACTGGAGACAAATTTATGCAATTTTGTATTGGTCTTTCTCTTTATGGGGTTTTAAAGATTATTAGAAAGTCTTTCCCCCCAAAATTATGAAAAGATTTTGCTGTGTATTTTCCTAGTATTCTTAGTTTCATTTTTTAAAACATTTTGATTTCCTATTCAATTGGAATATTTTTAAGAAAAAGAAGTAGTGATTCAATTTTACCTGGTTTTCCAAATGACTAGTCCATTGTTCCAAAACCAATTATTTACTAATCCATTTTTCCTCCATTGATTTTTGTTAAATTACCATATTCTTTTCATTGTTGAGTCTTTTCCAGCCTCAGTGCCATGCTGTTTTATTTACTATCCCTTAGCAATACATTTTAGTGTCTAATAGCATGAGACTTACAATAGCACTGTGTGACAGACTTTATTCAGAAACTCATTTATTATCCTCACTTTAGTGTTCCCCCAGCCTTTTCCCACCCTTTGGCCATAGTCCAACCCTCATCACTGCCCATTCTCAGGCTGCAAGTCTATTTATTTCAGTCACCAAAATCTCAAAATAAATATGGTTCCCCAGCCAGACTGGCAAAATGGAAGTTTGACTATTTTGTTTGCATGAATGTCCAAATTGGCTTAGCTGCCTGGTAATCTGAGGGTAGCTCACCAACATTGCAGCCCATTTGTGGGTAATGTAAGGTAAACAGTATCTTGAGATGCCTGAAAAGAAGGGTTGGCTATTATAATTTCATTGCCAATTGACATGACACATTTAATTGAGTTCTCTGTAAGTAACAGACTTTTGTGTCAGTTTCATGTTTTGTTTCACTCTGTCTTTCTGGTAGTCTTCAAATAAATCTGGAGTTGAGAGTTATTTTTCCACTGGCTGTTTAATGACATTGGCTATCTTTATTCATTTCGTCAACTCAAGCTATTGCTCCAGTTCTGCAGAGCAGATTTTTACATGCTCTTTTTCATCTTAAACTTCCTTTCTTGCATACAAGAAGGCTTCTATAAGCACGAAGACCCTGGGATTTTGATGACTGTGGCCTGTAAAATTAAAAGAACTAAAAAATAGGATAGACAGTACCTTTGCAGACAGCATCTATTCTTCTTCCTGTTCACAAATGCAGAGGGATGTTGGGTGAGATTCTTACACAGTAGTCACCCCTTAACCACATTTTCACTTTCTGCAGTTTCAGTAACCCGGGATCAACCACAGTCCGAAAATATTAGATAAAAAATCCTACTAGTAAACTTTCATAAGTGTTAATCTGTGTGTTGTTTTGAGTCATGTGATGAAATCTCATGTGGACTGTGGGGTAAATTATCCCTTTGTCCAGCAAATCTACACAGTATACACTCCCCACCCATTAGTCACTTAATAGCTGTCTCAGTTACTAAATCAGTTATTAAGCCCTAAAGTACATACTTCCTTTCAGCGAAAACATGAGTATTGTACAATAAATATTTTTTTAAAATATATTTTATTGATTTTTTACAGAGAGGAAGATAGAGAGATAAGAGTTAGAAACATCGATGAGAGAGGAACATCGATCAGCTGCCTCCTGCACATCTCCTACTGGGGATATGCCCGCAACCCAGGTACATGCCCTTGACCGGAATCGAACCTGGGACCTTTCAGTCCGCAGGCCAATGCTCTATCCACTGAGCCAAACCAGTTTTGGCTGTACAATAAATATTTTGAGAGACCATGTTCACATAACTTTTATTACAGTGTATTGTTGCACTTGTACTATTTTATTAATAGTTGTTAATCTCTTACTGTGCCCAATTTATAAGTTAAATTTTATGATAAGTATGCATGTTTAGGAAAAAGACTATATATATATATATATATATATATATATATATATATATATATATATAATATATCCGTACCATCCTCAGTTTCAGACATCCACTAGGAATCTTGGATTGTGTCTCCCTGTGGATAAAGGGGGACAAGTGTATATGCCTTTTCTCTACATTGATGAGTAAGAGGTTGTTAATTGTAACCAAAGTTCTACAGGTAGTGTTTACTCCCTTAGTTAAATGTAGGGCACTAGGACTTTTATCAGAGCAAAAATGGGGATGGTCTAAGAGCAGAGCGCTGTGTTCCATTCAACTCCTAGTTCCATAAGTTAGTGAACTCATGCAGGATAGTTAACTTCTCTGAACCCTTATTCCTCTTCTGTGAAAGTAATTGAGAATAAATGCTTATAGAATCAGTGTGAGTATAAAATAACACATGTGGGTATGTATTAGGTAGGATAAGAAGTTACAGAAATCTTGAGTAGTGTTGAGGTTATGTTTCTAGTCTTTCCTTGGCTTGGAAGTGTTCATGTTAATTGAAGGCAAAATAAATAATGTGGTTCATCTAATCTGATCTGCTATAGATTGTAAGATACAACATTATTTTATGTGCCACTGGGGGAACATGCTCCCAATTTTATCATCAAGTATAAGACAGCCTGATTTCTGAGGTGATAAATCTGAAATGACTCCGTGTCTTAGAATGGAGGAAATAGAGTAAGAAGATCTGTAGAATCTCTTAAGAAGGGATTTGGTTAGTACCTATCGAGTCATAGAACTGAATTGGATTAATGGGTCCCTAGAGCAATTGCCTTAATGAATAGAAAATTGATTTATAATTGGCATATTTTACAGGAGTCATAAAATGATAATTTTTGGGGCCCATTATAAATCCACGCCACCTGGCCCCAGCTGGGCTCTGGGTCCTCTTACTTAGCTCTTTGAGGACCCTGTTGTATTTACCACAGGAGACATTTCCAGTGTTTTTAATACTCTCCAGGCTCATACTCTTGTGTCATGAGTGAGTCAATGATTTATTCACTTGCACTTAGGTGTGAGCCACTGCAGTTTGCTAATCTTCATTGTAACATGACTTTCCTTCAAACTTAATTAAAAATGTGTCTTTTCTTTTCCAAGATTATACCTGAGTTCTTTTCTCACCTTGTTTTAAGATTTTTGCTTTATTTTCCCCTCTTGATTTTCTCCACTAGCTTTTTCTATTTTGCTTATTAGTGGGTTAACGTTTTCCAAATTTAAAAAAATTCCTTATAACCTATAATTTTTAGAGGCAATGTAGTCAAGTCGATAAAAGCATGAGCTATAGAACCACATTCTATAAGTTCAACTCCCAGCTCATCTACTTACCAGCTGGATACATTGGGTAAATTACTTCTCACATCTGTTCTTCAATTGTTTTCATCTGCAAATCAGGGCATAATAGTTGTTTTTGCCTCATAGAGTTGTTGAAGGATTGAGTTAATATACATAACACACTTAGAACATTGCCTGGCACTAAGTAAGTGCTGAATAAGTATTATCTATTATTCTTATCGGCTCTCAACTTACCAGTCTGTTTTCTCTCTTGTATTCTTATCTCACTATCAACAACAACAACAACAACATTTTTATTTTTAAACTACCACATTGATCTGACAATGTTTTTCACGGCTGGTTCTGCTATATTTTCTTTCATGCAACTATTTTTCATACCACTTATTCTGGATAAACTTTAAAAGAGATAAAGACCAATTGATGTGAAAGTATCTTATACCTCCCGAGTCTACTTTAACTCATCTTCATCTCTGATATTTGAGGCTACATTTAAATGTTTCTTTCTATCAAGATAGTTATATATCTTACAACTTTTATAATGGTTGCAAATTTGATCCTTGTGTTTCTAACTGCCAAGTCTCAATAATTATATTCATAGAAAATTACATAAAGACATACAAACATATTCATGAGCACTTCACTTTACAAATGCAAAATCTCCCCTCCCCCCCCCGCAAACTTTATATGAATAGTGGATATCTATTTTGTATAATTGTACTCATTATATTTTTCTTTTTAAAAACTGTTCAATAGAATTCTCATGATTTTCTCACTTGCTATGCCTTAATGTTCTCCAGTGCTTTTTTTGGGAAGGAAAGCTAAATGATTTGAGTACAACTCACAACTCATAAACTCTGGAACAATATTATTATAACTGTCAACAAATTGCTGTGATTATAAAACATGTAAATGGCTTTATTTACTTAAGAGGCACTGCAAACCCTTGAAAGAATGATTAACTGTACAAAGAAGACATAGAGCAGGAGCTGGCAAATTACAGGCTAATTGCTCAATATGGCCCACTACTTGTTTTTGTAAATAAAGTTTTATTGGAATGCAGCCATACTCATTCATTTACCTATTGTCTATGGTTGCTTTTGCCTTACAGAAGCAG
This sequence comes from Myotis myotis, assembly GCF_014108235.1. NCBI lineage: Eukaryota > Metazoa > Chordata > Mammalia > Chiroptera > Vespertilionidae > Myotis > Myotis myotis. Next base: position 27,676,719 of record NW_023416390.1, on the reverse strand, counting down.
AATTTAATAGTTTTCACAGATACCATATGGCTCACAAAGCCTAAAGTACTTATTATCTGGCCCTTTACAGAAAAAGTTGGTAGATGCCTGACATAGAGTACCAAAGAAAACGTGCCCTTTGTCCTAGTTTTCTCAGCTATGGCCTTGGATTCATGACCTAAATATTTGTCTTTTTTAGGAAATAGCTTAGTTTTTGTTTTGTTTGTGTGTGTGTGTATGTGTGTGTGTGTGTGTGTGTGTGTGTGTGTGTGTGATGTAATGACAAAATAGAGAAGTTAAATTTTAGAAGTTAAAGCTTAAAGACCTGAAGTTGTCTTGTAAAGTGTAGAGAGACTAATGTATATCCTGAGGGTAGATGAGAGCCATCTCTGATGCCAAGATGTGGGGAGGAGAGGTTGAAACTTAGAGAAATTATTACCCTAGTTTATTATGTTGGTACCACCTGCACTGACTGCTCTTTAGGGGAAAATATTTTGTATTTGCTATGTTAAAAGTGATCTATTTTGTGCATCTTTGATTATAGAACTGGCCCAGGTGAGAAAACAATTTCCATTTTTTCTCCCATGCAAAAGCAACAGTTATTATTATTTTTTAAATTTGCTTAAAAATGCCCTGGAAAAGGCATGAGTCATAATACACAATGGCATGAGCTTTTATGATTCATTTTGGTATACAGTAAGTATAGTGTTTATCTTATTGTCTTATTTTAGAGATCTGGCTCATTCATTCATTCATTTATTCATTCAAAAGCCATTTACTTACTTGTTCCAGGCATCCCATCCCACATAATTGAAGTTCAACAACACAGCAAACAAACAAACAAACACACAAAACAGGTCTTCTACCTGTAGAGAACCCATGATCTCGCAAATTACATAGCATTTTAGAAGTAGATAGGGATTATGAAGATAAATAAGGCAAAGGAGGGAGAATAAGGGTGGTAAGGCCAATATCACAGAGAAGATGACTTTTTTTTTCAAAGACTTGAAGAAAGTGAGGAAGTGAGTCATCCATTTCAGTAAGTGCAGAGGCCCTAAAGTAAGAGCATAGCTGGACTACTCTAAGAACAGGAGAAACATGGCTGGGGCAAGATTGTTGAAAAGGACAATAGTAGTCAATGTATCGGTCATGTCATGTAGTATAGGTTATGTGGGGCTGTAAGGACTCTGGACTTTCACGTAGATGAGATGGGAAGACATTGTGGAGTTATGAGCAGAGAAATGTCATATTCTGCTACACTAGTATCCCCTTATTTTTGAGAAATACCATCCATGATTCCCAGTGCATGCCTAAAACCACAGATAAAACTAAACCCTACATATACTATGTCTTTTTCCTATACAAAGTGGAGCAAACATAGGTTTACAGTTGTTCATATGGAAAATAATACAATAATTAATAAATAATAATACAACAATAAATTGTGTTTTTCACACTCACAATTATAAACATATTTTTACCCCACCCTGCATGTATATACCTATGATAAATTTTAACTTATAAATTAGGCACAGTAAGAGATCAATAACAGCAACTACTAATAAAATAGAATAATTATAACAATGCTAGAGGCCCAGTGCACAAAATTCGTGCACAGGGTGGGGTGTCCCTCAGCCCGGCCTGCACCCTCTCCAATCTGAGATCTCTTGGAGTATGTCTGACTGCCGGTTTAGGCCCGAACCCTGTGGGATCGGGCCTAAACCAGCAGTCGGACATTCCTCTTACAATCCAGGACTGCTGGCTCCTAACTGCTCGCCTGCCTGCCTACCTGATTGCCTTTAACCACTCCCCTGCCGGCCTGATTGCCCCCAACTGTCCTACCCTGCTGGCCTGGTCACACCCAACTGCCCTCCCCTACAGGCCTGGTTGCCCCCAACTGCCCTCCCCTGCTGGCCCGATCGCCCCCAACTGCCCTCCCCTGGTGGTGTTTTCCCCATACTGCCCTCCCCTGCTGGCCTGATCACCCACAACTCCCCTCCCCTGCCAGCCTGATCACCCACAACTGCCCTCCCCTGCCGGCCATCTTGTGGCAGCTATCTTGTGACGACATTGCACAAGGGTGTGACGCCACCTAGGCTTTTATTATATAGGATATTGTAATAAAAGTTATGTGAATGTGGTCTCTCTCTCTGAAAATATCTTATTATACTGTATTTATACATCTTGTTGTGATAATGTGAGATGATACAATGCCTATGTGATGACAGTAAGTGAGGTCCTCATAATGGTATGCAATTTGAAACTTATACCATCTTTATTTCTGGAATTTCCTAGTAAGTATTTTGGACCATGGTAACTGCAATTGCAGAATGTGACATTGCAGATACAAGGGTACTGCTGTACATGTTTTTAAAAGATTACTCTGACTCCTTGATTAAAAGGTGGGTGATGATAAGAAACTGTCTCAATAGTCTAAGTGAGAATATATGTGGTTTGGCTTTGTGATATCTGTGAGAGTGGTGAGATTTGAGGGATATTTTGAGGACAACATCAATAGGATTACTGATGGATTGGATTTGAGATGGGAGAGGGAGAGAAAAAAAAGGGAGATTTGAAAGTTTTGGATTTTACCAGAGATGGGAAGATGGTAGTTAGAGCTTTTGTCTGAGAAAGAAGAGAAGTTCAATTTAGGTCACACTGAATTGTCAATGACTGTTAAACCCGTGGAGATGATGGGTATGCATTTGAATATACCAGCATGGAGTTGCCAAGTGACCTGTGCCACAAATATAAGTACATTAGAGATGACCAGGAGAGAGGGTATTGAGTGAAGAATGAGAAGAAAATTGGAGTAAGGACTGAAAACTAGGGAATTTCAGTGTGTAGAGGCCAGGTTGATGAGAATGGAGACAGAGAAGGAGGGATTGGTCAGGTGGCAGGAACACGAGAAGCCAAGGGAAGGATGGTCCAGTAGGGAAGAAAAAGCATGTAAGTACAGCTGACAGGTCAAGCGAGTGGAAGACGTCAGAGTTGACCTTTATAGGAACACTTTGTTGGAGTGGTGGGAGTAAAAGCCTAATGAGTGGATTTAAGAGAAAATGGGGCATGAATAGTTGTATTACACAAGTATAAGCAACTTTGTGTAGGGATTTCACTATAAATGGGGAATATGGGGCAGCCACTAGAGGGGGAAGATATAATAATAGCAAGAGGGTTTTATTATTATTTTTTAATAGGAGGGATAACAGCATGCTTTATGCAGATAGAATGATCTGGCAGCGAGGGAAAAACTGATGAAGCAGAAAAGAGTGGATAGTTACTAGAACAGTGTCCTTGGGCAGGCAAGAGAGGATGAAAATTATGCACCAGCAGAAGAGGTTGATTTTAGACAGAAGTGACACAATCAGGGGAAGCTGGAGGGCAGGCCGAGGGTGAGTGTAGATGCTGGGAGGTGGGTAGGTGATGGCAGAAGTTTTTTTGTTTTGTTTGTTTGTTTTTTTACATTTTAATTTCTTTATTGATTAAGATATTACATATTTGTCCTCATCCCCCCATTAAGAAGTTTTGATCATTGTGATTTCTTGTTAACATAGGAAGGAAACTCTTCAGATGAGAGTGAGGACTGGGGAAGAAGTGTGAAGTTTCATATTAGTCACTTGGGAGTGGAAAGATGAGGAGAGTAGAGAAATCTACAATGATTGCCTTGCAACAGGAAGGCTAGTGGCCACAGATTTAAAGTGATGTTAGATTTTCTTTAGCCATATTTAGCTCTTCTGAGATAGGCCAGAAATGGGTTAAAGTATGACCTTAATCAGTGTTGAGTTTTTTGACAAATGAGTAAAACGAGTGATATGAATATGTGTAATATCAAATAGACAGGTGTTTAAGATATATTCAAGGTAGTGTCAAAGGACTGTTAGGGCCAGGACACTAGAGTTAAACTGAGTAGAGAGTGTGGGATTCTTGGAATTGGATTATGAAGTTGTTGTAGTTTTGGGAATAGTGAGCCAAGTAGCAGAATCACATGGAGGGCTGGTCAAACAGGAATTGCTGGGCTCCAAATAACATTTCCTGAGTCAATAGGTCTAAAATGTAATCTGAGATTTCCATTTCTGTGCTCTAATTATTTCTGCCCTAAAGAGAAAATGCTTTGGCCTGCTTAATATTGTGGGGCATTGAGCTCTCCCTTGGGGTAAACAGGAGAAAACTTGCAATCTCTCTACCCAATCCCAGTGCCCAAATGGGAATTAGTTCTTTTGATGTCTAATGTCATTAGAAGTCTCAAAGTTCAAAGAATATCAGAAATCCCTCCTGAGGAAGATGAAACAAAAACAAAAGTTGCATTTTTTGATATTTGCTATTTAATCTCAAAAGTCTGTGGAACAATCCTGTGAGGCGGGTGGGTCGTCTCATTTTAGAGACTGAAGAGTCAGCAGCTCACAAGGATTAAAACGGCTCCCTCTCTCCACTGCTAACCTTCCCTTTCCTTTTTTTTTTTTTAAACCTAGTTGTATATATCTTTTGGCCAAACACCATTATCCATTACAATGGATTTATAAAGCTCAACTTCTTTCATTTTCAGTATATCCCTGATAGAGACCAGAGAAGTTGAGGGGACAGAGAGGAGGCATAAGGTCCAAACCTTCAGTGAGATTATATGTATCCTGTGTGGGTCCAATGACCCCAGCGAAGCTCCTCTTGTCTGTGGGCGTAGTATTACCGATGGAGGGCAGGGTTTGGGGAATTTCATAAGCAGTCATTGATGGCAGCCTAGAATTGTCAAGTAAATTGAGACTTTAATTTTCATGATTTAAAAATCCACCTAGTTTCAGGCTTATTTTATAGTACTACCGTCACCACCAAAACATAGAAACTACATGGTGAGTTTAAGTTGGTTGAATGGGAGGATGGCACCCTCTGAATACAGATGCAGAGCATTTATTTTCAAGTGGCCATGAAAATCCACACTAACGTATAATTTCCTGAGATGAGCTGAAATTGAGAAAAAATTTTAAGCATGAAGAAATAATTGTTTAACCTGAGCTTGGAGATCCAGAGACATAGAAGCATGGAACGGACTGTCAAGCCTCAGAGGGAAGGTGGGGGAGGATGGGTGGGTGGGAAGAGATCAACCAAAGAACTTGAATGCATATATGCATAACCCATGGACACAGACAATAGGATGGTGAAGGCCTGGGGTGGGAGTGGGGTGGGTTAGAGGAGGTCAATGGGGGTAAAGGCGGAAGGGATGTATGTAATATTTCCAACAACAAAGATTAAAAAAAAAACCCACAACTTTTGGGGTTATCTTCTTATTAATTAGTCTGGATGTTACAACATACATCTTTGTTTTTACACTTTCCTTCCAAATAAAAGCAACAGTGTAGAAACTTTAGCAACAGTATACTTTCAATTGCCCTCTCTCATTATTTGTGCCATCATTGTTGTACATTGTACTTCACTACATACACTAGATTCCTCCCAATACATAGATGTTATTTTACTTTAAATCAGCGGTTCTCAACCTGTGGGTCGCGACCCCTTCACAGGGGTCGCCTAAGACCATTGGAAAACACATATAAAATTACATATTGTTTTTATGGTTAATCACTATGCTTTAATTATGTTCAATTTGTAACAATGAAAATACATCCTGCATATCAGATATTTACATTATGATTCATAACAGTAGCAAAATTACAGTTATGAAGTAGCAACGAAAATAATTTTATGGTTGGGGGTCACCACAACATGAGGAACTGTATTGAAGGTCGTGGCATTAGGAAGGTTGAGAACCACTGCTTTAAATGGTCAATAGTCTTTTAAGTAATAGCACACATTATTAATTTATATCTATCCAGATGTATTCTTTTTATTACTCTTTATTTCATCTACAAGTTATATCCTGATACCATTTTCCTTTAAATAATTTTTTTAAAAAAATATATTTTTATTGATTTCAGAGAGGAAGGGAGAGGGAGAGATGAGGGAGAATCATTGATTGGATGCCTCCTGCACACACACTTTATTTTAAAATAATATTTCATTGGGTATAGAATTCTAAGTTTATTATATTTTTTCTTTAGAACTTTATCATTTGTCATTTACTTTCCATTATTTTTGGTGTAAAGTTTGACATTATTTATATTATCGGTTCTCTATATGTCTTTTCTCTTGGCTTCTTTTAAGATTTATTTTCAATTTTGGTTTTTAGAAGTTTAACTATAACTTGTACAGGTGCAATTTGCCTTATGGTTATCTTGCTTGGGGTTTTTACTGAGCTTCTTGGATACTGGATTAATTTTTTATCAGTTCTAGAAAGGTCACAACCACCATGTCTTCAAGCATTTTTTTTTTTTCTGTTTAATCTCTTTTTCCTTCTAGAACTCTAATTGCTCTTGTAATGTTGATCATTTCATATTGTTCTATAAGTCTGGAACACCCTTCTTTCCCCTCTTTCCTAGACCCTCCCTCTACTTCTTCTTTTTCTTCTTGTGTTTGTTTCCATTTGTATATTTTTTTAATGGCCTGGCTTCAAGTTCACAGATTCTCTCCCCTGAGGAATCCAGTTTGTCTCTAAGCCAATTAAATAAATTCTTCAATTTTGATTTTTTAGTTTCTACCATTTTATTTAATTACTAGTATTTTTTCACAGTTTCTGTGCATCTGCTCAAATTCTACATTTATACATGCATCTGTTTCACCTTTTTCCCTGGATTCTTTTTAAATTTTATTATAGTTATTTTTAAGTGTGATAATTATAACATCTAGGATGTCTCTGAGGCTGTCTTTATTTTGCTATTTCTTCTCTTTATTATGAGTCACATTTCATTGATTCTTGGTGTACTTTATAATTTTTGATTTTATACAGAACATTTTGTACATAATAACAGTGGAGTCTGAAGTAAATTATATTTTTCTCCAGCAAAGAACATGCCCCTTCATGAGTAAATTGGTAGATGTGGGGTCTGAGTCAATCTAATCTGACACTGGGCTTGGTTTGGGATTCATTGCAGCTTCAGTTTGATCCAATTTATTATTTTCCTCATGTATTTGGAACTCAGTGTCAGAATTTTTCCTTTTTCAGAGATTTTGGTCTGCGTCCTGGTGAGATCCCTCTCTGTGCTTTGTAGCCAACCTGCCATATTTCAAAACTGCACGTAGGGACCGATTCTTTTACCCAGAGCATATCAGAGAGATTCTTCTTGGCTCTTCTGCCTCGGCCCCAACCTTTGAGTCCACAATTACTGGATAACGAAGAACCAAGGGAAAGTTTGGCATGTGGCTGTAAACTTGCTGTGGCTGAGGCTTTTTGGGATCGTAATCTTCCCTGCTAGCCCACACACAGTTGTTATAAGTTGTTGAAGTTCCAGTTGCTTTCTGCTTACTACCGTAAATGGAAGACTTCTTTATTACTCATTTATCAGGATTGAGAACAGCTATAGTTCTTTTATATATATACATAAAACCCTAATATGCAAATAGACCGAATGGCAGAACAACTGAACAATTGAACAACCGGTCACTATGACATGCGCTGACCACCAGAGGGCGTGTGTGGAACATGATGGGCACCAGCAGCAGGCGGCAGAGTGTGGAACATGGCGGGCATTGGCCATGGCAGGATGGTGGAGCAGGTTAGCAGGGGCGCCAGACCAAGGCGGGGTGCCAGTAGCTGTCATCGGGGCGAGCCTCTGGTGGTTACTGAAAATTCTTTGCTCCCATGTGCTTCGGTCCCACTGGGTGCTCACACCTGCTGCTGGCACCACCCCTGCTCTGTGCCAGCCCCGATTTCTCAGCGCTGTCAGCAGGTACAAGCGGGACCCGGGTTGTCAGCGCATGGGAGCGGCGGCAGCGGAGTGGGGCTGCTGGCAGACAGGGAACTGGGGACTGCCGCAGGAGGGGCAGGGTGAGGGCACAGAGGATGGGCCGAGACCTGCTCCTGTGCCCACTGCAGCCTCGTGGCCCACAGTTCCTTTCAAGGTGCGTGAATTCGTGCACTGGGCCCCTAGTCTCCTATAAAATGCTTATGGCTTTCTGGAATTTAGTTCTCTATGACTTTTTTTTTTTGCATCCTCATCACTGGTGGATTCAGAATACTTTGGTTTTGTAACTTATATGGCTTGTATTGGTTATTAGTGTAAGAGCAATAGTGTCTTGCAACTTTCTATATCCAAACCGAAATCAGAACTCTTCTATTTTTTTTTTTAATATATTTTGTTGATTTTTTACAGAGAGGAAGGGAGAGAGATAGTCAGAAACATCGATGAGAGAGAAACATCGACCAGCCGCCTCCTGCACATCCCCCACCGGGGATGTGCCCGCAACCCAGGTACATGCCCTTGACCGGAATCGAACCTGGGACCTTTCAGTCCGCAGGCTGACGCTCTATCCACTGAGCCAAACCGGTTTCGGCCAGAGCTCTTCTATTGATCTGTTTCTTTTTCTTTCCAAAACTGTATCCAGCTTTATTAAAGATACTTTTCATAAACAATCATGGTATTTCAGGCAGGACATGGGCAGACAATCATTAACAGTATACAACAACTTTCAAACTCCCTTCTTCAGTGAACTACCAAAATCAGAAAGCCACTATAAAACCCAATGAAGTCTTCATCTGATGCTCTGAACAGGGAAAGTTTAGAGTGAGGGTTGGCATTTCACATTAAGCATGTTGTTTAACAACTTTTCACAAGCTGACCCTGACTTTCAGGAAATGATATGAAAATGGCAGAGAATATCAATCTGTAGATCCACAATCTAAAAAGGAACTGCTGCTCTTTAGAGAGAGGTCCTCTCAGTGGTGACACTGGAAAGTCCAGATTGCCCAACATACTGGAAGTCAATTTTTTTGGTCAGGCCCCAATAGGTCTCTGGGCTTAAGAGAGCCAAAGTCTATGCTTAAAGTGGAGAGGGAGAAAAGGACAGAAAAACAAATTTTAATTTCCTACACAGCAAGGTGTTTGTGCCACATGGCTAATGTGTGTCAAAAGCAAGAGATCCCTTCGCCCAGGAACCAAGAGGAAGTTTCTCAAAACTAGAAGGGAAAGGTAGTCCCCCTCCATCCCCACCGCCCAATTCAGTCCAGCTTTGGAGACATTCTATTAGTACTATATGTCCTTCCCCCAAAAAATAACAATGAAGTGTTCTGTTTGCTAACAACATATCTTAAAAAAAAAGAAAAGTAAAACAAAATTCTGCATTTTTATCAAACTTGATAAAAAATAGTATTTCAAACTGTACAGTCACTAGAAATACACAGTTATAAAAAATGCACACACTTCACTTGGCATCTCCAGCACCTTCAGCTTTCTGTGCCTGGTCTGTTTTGGCATCTCCATTTTCTGCAGGATTATTCCCATCTTTGCCAGTATCAGCTTTCCCCTTTTTCCCTTTTAGTATCTTCTCTCCCTTCTTTGCAGGGGCCTTTTTAGTCTTGGGCTCTGGCTTTGGAGGAGCAGGTTTAGCTGATAACCTGGCGGATCTTCTCTGTGGTTCGCCCTTCACCTTGGCTTTGTCTCCTTTAGCATCCCCTTCAGCCTTTCTCTTGGGTATGATGGCGATGGTGGCGGGACACGGGGATGCAGCAGCGCGCGGACCTTGCTTGGTCCGGGGGTTGATCTAGTCTCATCACACTGCTCTGATCTGTTTCTTAAAAGTATAAATTTTGAATGATCTTTTAAGATATAAGCCCTACATTTACTTACATTGGGCTTCCTTTTATTCTTATACATTTTAAATAAAATTTTCATTTGTAGCTGTCTAAGCATAAATGATTAATTAACATAAATATCCGATTTTCTAAAAAAATGCCGTTTTAAATTTTCATATGTGGAATTTGTGAATTAATTAAGGTTGCATTTACTCTAGCCAAAGACAAATTTTATAAAAAAAAATGATAGGAATCCTTTCCATAGCAAGTAGGTTTTTATTTGTGCTATAGAGTTTAGAAGTAAGGAGGTAAGAATACCAGGATATAAGGTACTGAATGTTTGAACATCTGACCATAGGGTCTACTTACAGGAGTCAACAAAGCCAGCACATTATTGTCAAAGGCTTTTAAAAGTCTGTCTTAAATAAATATAGTGCTTGTCTTCCATTATGAGACCCCATTACTGAAAAAAGATGAAAATATATGAATAAAATTGAAACCCATTTAAATTATTTGACTTTTAGCTGAGACATTTAAAGTTTGTTTTATTTGATTGTGGTAGAGATGTTTTCCCCTCTTTGTAAGAGGATTGTATATTCCTACCCATTGCTATAACAGCCACAGTGCCTCTCTGTGGAAGGGGAATGCAACCCATCCTATTGAATCAGACTTGTCATTGACTTGCTTAAGCTAATGGAATGTGACTAGAAGTGAGTATATGGGAGCAGAGACTACAAGAGTTATTGTATTGTTTTCCCACGGCTCTTTACCTTTGCCCAATATTCAAGTAATTGCTACTTTGTGCATCTTCCCAGTAACTTGTTATTTAGAAATATAGCACCTGAAATTTTATTTAGGCATAATGGGAATATTTGGAAACTATGGTTGGTATCATTCTTTTGATGATTTTAATAAATGTGAGGAAAGTGAGAATGAGTTGACAAATTATTTGATGAATTAAAGCAATTGCATGAAGGGAAAGTTTAAGATGCTCAAGCTGTGGTACATTTACACAATGGAATACTATGCAGTTGTAAAGAGGAAAGAACTCGTACTATTTGCAACAGCATGGGTGGACCTGGAGAGTAGTATGCTAAGTGAAACAAGCCAGTCAGAGTAAGATAAGTATCACATGATATCACTCATATGTGGAATCTAATGAACATAATAAACTGATGAGTAAAATAGATCCGAGATATAGAATAGAAGCATGGAACAGACTGACAAATATCAGAGGAAAGGCAGGGATAGGGGGGAGGTGATGAACTGGGGAACTTATATGCATATATGCATAGCCCATGGACAGACAGTAGAGTGGTGAAGGCCTGGGAGGGGTGGGTACAAGGTAGAGAGAGTCAATGGGAAGAAAACAAACAAACAAAGGGGACATCTGCAATACTTTCAACAATAAAGAAAAAAAAGAGAGAACCCTAAAATAGAGTGACTTGAAAAGGGAGACGTTTTTGATTCCTTATGTAACCATCTGTCTGATCTAGCCTGGTGGGAAGTCCTGCTCCCTGAAGTTGTCAAGGGACTGAGTTTCCATCCATCTTTATTCTCCCACCAACTGGTCACAGTCCCTTTCTAGATGATCAAAGTTGGGTATTGATGTTTTTATATGCACAGCTCAGCACTGCTGCTAATAAGGTGGAAGAGAAGTGGTTTGAGGCATGGCACTTTGTATTAAATAAACAACCTGAAAGTTGTACACAGATGATTTTCACTCCTAAACCATTGCTGATAATGTAGTCTCTAGCAGGTTGCCCATGATCCCAGCCAAAACTAAAGGAAGAAACTCTATTACCATAAGGGAGAAGAAGAGAGTTGGTAACAGGAGACAGGCATCCTCACCTCCTAACCAAACTGGTAGTTCAGGTTGTGTGGCCTCCATGTATGTTGCATTTTTCGGAATTCTTGAGTTAAAAGAGATTATAGAAGCTATTACAAGCAGGCCTCTGAGAGAAATATCTATCTTAACATTTAGCTTTTTGAGAAGACAGGATTTAGAGCTTCTCTTGTTGTCTACTTTGTTATCCTGCAACACTAAATCATGAAGTTCTTTAAATGACTGGCACACAGAGATGTAGTCACAACAATAAAGCCATTTTTTGGAATTAATTGGCTCTTAAGGATGTCGTAAAGATAAAGGAGAATCTATTACCTTTTGCAATGGAGTGAATTGTGTCCTCTCCCCAAATTCATACATTGAAACTTTACCCCCAATGTGACCGTATTTGGAGATAGTGTCTTTAGAAAGTAATTAAAGTTAAATGAGATTGTAAGAGTGGGGCCTTAGTTGGATAGTTCTGTGGACTTAAAAAGAGGAAGAGATCCCTCCATCTTTGCCATGTGAAGACACAGCAAGAAGGTGGCCATCTCTAAGCCAGGAAGAGTTCTTATCTGAAACCGACCATGCTATCACCTTGACCTTGGACTTTTGGCCTTACAGTGATAAAATAGATTTATGTTGTTTAAGCCACCCAATCTACAGCATTTTGTTATGGCTGCCTGATAGATACCTTTCTAATTAATATACCTTTCGTTATAAACTCTGCTTTGAAATTTGATTTTTCATATTTTGTGAATGTCTACATTACTTTGAAAAACCTTGAAAAACAATAGCAACGTGAGGACAAGGCTTGCATACCCTACAGCAGTAATGGCGAACCTTTTGAGCTCTGCGTGTCAGCATTTTGAAAAACCCTAACTTAACTCTGGTGCCGTGTCACATACAGAAATTTTCTGATATTTGCAACCATAGTAAAACAAAGACTTATATTTTTGATATTTATTTTACATATATTTAAATGCCATTTAACAAAGAAAAATCAACCAAAAAAAATGAGTTCGCGTGTCACCTCTGACACGCGTGTCATAGGTTTGCCATCACTGCCCTACAGGATGAATTAGTTAATGAATTATTTTTGATGAGGTGTTTCCTACAATTGACTCTTTGAAAGCTGACCTCAATCTCCTCCCTGCTCTTATAAGTAGTTAGTTTCACATACCCATTTATTCCCTTCCTCAAAAAAAATGGAGTGAGATTTCTAGAAAATTTTAATAATGCAGCCCTCATGGTATTTTCCTAAATGGCCTCACATGCTATTTGCCAACTCTTGAATTCAATATAGATTATATGTGAACGAAAGAAAATGGATCTACCCTTATGTAAAAGTTGTGTTTTTCTATTGTTAGTTTAGAGGAATCATTTTTTTTTTATATTACAAAACAATCCTTCAATATAAACAAAGTTATTGTAATATTTATATGAAAATATCAAGTAAATAACATGTGTGTCCAAATGTATATTAGTCACTATTAATTAATTGCCTGTGTAAGGTAATAGCTGTCCAGCCAAATATGTCCAATTCTCACAGGACATGCTCAACATTTTTTTCCTTTTGTTTTTACATCTCTTGGGACATGTCGGAGGAGTCACTGACATAACAAGGACCACTGATGTCCCATGCTCACCTAACTTTTCAGACTCACCAATCCCAGGTGGTTGCTTGATTCATTGCCCCCTTTGTACACCTGTTTTTTTTTTTTGTTTGTTTGTTTGTTTTTAGCAAACTGCACCTTTCAATGGTGTTTTATGTGAAACATACTTGAGCCAAACAATTTCCTACTTAAAATCTATAATAATAAAAGTGTAATATGCTAATTAGACTGAACAGCTGAACGACCTTCTGGATGTCCTTCTGGACAACCTTCCAGATAAAGCAGGGGCTGCGAGGACCGAGGCAAGCCACCGTGGCTGCAAGGGCCGAGTCCCTTGCACAAATTTCTTGCATCTCGTTTCTAGTCTCATATAATCTATTTCCATATATTCCCTTGGGATTGAAGGAGTTTATGTGGTTGATATTATTTAGGAAGCTAATAAACAAAATAAAGAAAGATTAAATTTTATAGTAAATTTACCTATTCTACCTATTCCCACAGACTTAGCATTCCCCTATTACTTATTATAGTCTTCAATATACAGAACTTATTAGGCTGGGGCATAGTATGGTGAAGAATGAGGACTCAAGTATGACATTGGGTGTGTGATTAAATCCTCTGATTATTAAGAAAGTATTATTTTCCTTATTTGTAATATTTGAATGCTAATATTACTACCCTATAGGATAATTGAGAAGAGAGAAGATATAATGGATTTAGAGTATTTAGCATTTTACCTGACTCATAACAAGCAGTCAATAAATGCTAGCAATTATGGCCATAGAACTTGTGCTTTAAAAAAACTTCAAAAAACATGTTTGTCAAATAAACATGTGCTGTCCAGAAGAATCCTACTTGACCTTACTTGTGTGACTTCCTTAATAAAATAGTCACCAAAATGCTTAGTATACTTCTCTGTAAAAACCACTGCTAAATTTATTTCAGTTGAGTTCTCAGTGTGTGTATGATCCTGGCAACTTACACACAAATGAAGCCCTTGTTTTCCAGGAGCTCACATTCTAGTACAAGAGACAGACCAATAAATAAATGGCAAAGGTTTAAGCAAGATATTAATTTCAATTACAAAATTGGCCCCAAATTTGCATACAGAACAATTACTGTGTTGCTAGTACATGACAGAAATACAGAAAGTCAAAGTCATCAAGAACATAATGGAAATGTAAGTTTGATTTTAGTTTTGAATCGAATGATCCAGTAAATCAGGATTAATATCTCAACACATCTGAAATACTCTGTTTGAATAAGTTCTTGCATTGATTTTTTTTTTTTTTTTTGGATCGGAGACAGAAAACTACTGCATGTATTAAATTATGTTGCCTTACATAATTTGGGGAAGTGAGGCCAAAGAACATCTGTGGGATATTCTAAATGTTGTGTATGTGAACCAACAGAAAGAATTAGATTGCACATACATATTAAATGACCACATTCTCAACTCCCTAATTCTTTATATAGCTGTCATGAAACAAAGATATGCCTAATTGGCTTTGCCAGCAGTAAGGGATAAGTACCTCCCAGTTTGCCATCTTCATTGGCTATAAGTCTCATTCCTAATTTGATATAGAATACTCAGCTTCCTCTAAAAAAGATCCATGCTAAAATGAATCCATATACAGATGCATTTTTGCATAAAGTCTCCAAAGCAATGGCATGCTGGATGCCTTCGGTGTTGTGGAAACTTGTGATATGGAACATATGACTGGCATTTCCTTTAGGGGTGTCAGTGGCTCAGTGGCTCAAGATAGAATGCCAATCCCTGCCTGGTATTACATTATGCACCGTCAGAAACCCTGATGCTGATTTATGATCATTATTTACATGTTTTAGAGCAACTAATATATTGTATGAAATAGACTCCAACTCAGTTCCAAACATTGTTTCACTAACAGGTAATTGTATTAAGCATAATTAAATTTTTCCAACTCCTTGGAAAACCCCAGTTAATTTTTTTTCTTAATTTCTTCTATTCTCATAGCTTTCCCTATGGAAGGCAGATTTTAATAATAGGACAAAATAACTGCGTGTTTGTACCCTAAGTTCTATTGCTCTCTGTATAATTAAATGGAATTTTGCTGAATCTATAAAATAGAGATAATAAATAGTTAAGCCGTATGTTTGTAAATCTTGGGACTTTTCACCCAAGTGATGGATAATGTTATTGTTGTCATAAATGAATGGGAACACCTGAGAATTTGATGATCACAAGTTAATTTTTAAAAATATATTTTTATTGATTTTTAGAGAGAAATGTAGAGAGTGATAGAAACATCAATGATGTGAGAGAAACATCATTACTTGGCTGCCCCTGCATGCCCCCTACTGGGGATCAAGCCCACAACCCAGACATGTGCCCTGATCGGGAATCTAACCAGTGACCTTTTGGTTCCTGGATGGATGCTCAACCACTGGGCCACATCCAGCCAGGCCACAAGTTAATTTTTAAATGTTGCTTATGACAGAGCATGTTATTGAACTTTATTTCTGGGCTATGCATTTATTTCCAGAAATCTGTATAAGTACAGAAGGAAGGAAGTAGGAAAGCTTAATGTTCACAAGAGCACTCTATCCCACATTATACTCAGCACTGCATTTACCGTTTGTTCTTGACTATACTTTCAGCCAACGTTTTTTCTTTTTTTCCTCTTAGGATATATTTTTGAGAGTAGATTTATTTCTTAGGATTCATTTGGGAAGTACAGTGTGTAGGGTTGGCTTCAGGTGAGGCTTAAGTCAAATGCTCAAAAGATGACATCTCCCTTCTCATTCTCTTGACTCAGGTTCCTTTCTCATACAGGTTCTCTCCTTGTATCCAAATGGCTGCCTAAGTTAATGCTTTATAGTTACTTTATTCTTACTTTCAAGTCCAGTAAGTAGAAGAGTCTTTTTTTTTTCTAGAAGTTACAGCCCAAGTCCATACTTCTGATTAGTTTTGATTGACTTATGTGCACTTCTGTGGACAAATCACCATCACCAAGCTAGTGGTTTGCATGTGCCATGTTTTCCACTTCTGAGTGGAAGTAGCAATACAGTTGGTCCAAAGTAAATACTCAAATAATATTCTGGAGCTAATATTGGAAAAAGAGGACATGCATGCAGAGCCTGATAATAAGCAAACACACACAAAAATGTCCACTATAGACTGGCATATAGGTGTTTCCTTCAGTGACAATTTAGACTGTGGTATAAATTACTGTGCTGAAGAATGACTGCATATGGATGCCCTTGGGGGCACTCAGACCTTGTCAGGGCCTGTACCTAATACTCCAATAATTAGCTTACCAAAGTGACTGCTGACACTCTCCATAGAATATAATTATGGATCATATGGCTTTTTGAGTCCGGAATTATAACCTGAATAGCATGCTATATGGAATGCCAGCCTTCCGTTCTTCTCTCTCCCTTCACCTCTCCTATTTTCCTACCTTTCCACTTTAATTTTCTGGAGGAGTACCCGTCTTCATCCATTCCTTATCACACTTAGTACTCAGATAACTAATATTGTGGTTTCTGCTAGCCTGGTGCAAATTTCATATAAGCTTTTCAGGATATAAACTTCTGAAGTTTGATCTTTAGGGAAAGAGTTGGCAAACTGATTTCAGTGACAAGCAGTTTAGTGGCACTTTCTTGTGCAGTACAGAGGCCTCTTTCTAAGGTCAGTGGAAAATCTTTTGCCAAATATACTCATGAAGCTTTTATGTAAGGCCAGTCCTAATGGCAAAGAAAGATGGTCTTGGTTGAATCATATTTTCAAGGACTCTAGAAAATTTAATTCTGGAGTTATCCTTCTAGGTTTTTCTCTAAAAAGAGTCCTAGAATAATACTGTATTCAGAAATTAAGTTCTGAGGTTTTACACTCTCAGAGAGCAAGGAACTAATCAGCCTTATAAAACAGCATTTCACAAACTCGATGTGTATTCAAATCACCTGGGAATCTTGTGAAAATGAAGATTCTGTTTGTAGATCTATTTCAATCTGTATCTCTATTTCTTTTAGCTATGCTGTAATCACATGTGCTTATTTAAATTTAAACTAGATAAAATTTAAAAATTCAGCCTCAACAGCCACAGCTTTTAGTGCTCAATAGCCACTCATGACCTGTGGCTGCAGTACTTGGCAGCTCAGAATAGAACATTGACATAATCTCAGAAATATCATGACAACCTTGCTCTAGAACTGTGGTCGGCAAACTGCGGCTCTTTGGCCCCTTGAGTGTGGCTCTTCCCAAGCCTTAGGAGTACCCTAATTAAGTAAATAACAATGTACCTTCCTATATAGTTTCAGTTTAAAAAATTTGGCTCTCAAAAGAAATTTCAATTGTTGTACTGTTGATATTTGGCTCTGTTGACTAATGAGTTTGCCGACCACTGCTCTAGAAGATAGACAGTTCAACTCTAGATTGAGTACAATGGTGTAACCAGGATGTGACTTCTTGAAATTTCAAGGTAACATCGTTTCCCAGAGAAGTGGTATGTATTTTCAGACGAAAAGGACTAGCCTTTACCAAGCAATGGTGAAATCTAAGCTACATGAGATTTCTTCTGAGGACTTATTTTCCTGTTTGCACACAAGATGCCACACCTCATCACCACCATGCAGACAGTTTAGCTCTGGTTCAGTTATTGGCTGTGGTCTCATCTTGGAATTCTTGATACATATTTTTGATTAAATAATTTAAAAACTGAAGAGTAGTTCTTTATCTACCTAGAATTCTTATGTGGCAATCACATATATTGTACTACAGGTAAAAACCAAGAATTCTAAAAGGCTGTTTAAGTGTCAAACAACCACAAACAACAAACACTTGGCAATCAAACCACTAAACGCACATCTATAAAACATCCTATGCATATGGCAATATACCAGTGCTGGTCATAAGGGCATAACCCAGACTCTGCTCTCATAGTGGGCTTATGTAGCTTTGACTTTATATACAATTAGCTGTAGTTTTATTAGAGAGTACTAATTTCAATATCTTAAATGAGAAGTTTATAGAAGTGTCCCAAGTGATGCTCAGGTGCTTCCAATTTAGCTCTGGAGTCCTTTTCCAGTGTGGGAATGTCAGTCACATGGCACTTGAGAATGTCTGCTGAGTACAGGAGAACTTGTGTAATGCAGTCAATCCTGTCCTCTGGATTTGCTTCCATATGGACAGGACCTCTGTGCTGTGGCACACTTAATGCTGCTCCGACACTGTTTCAATTTCTTTTGCCAAACTTGCTGCTGGCAAGTCACATGGTCTCCAGGCCATTTCTCCAGTCACAGGAGTCATTAGTATTTTTGCCTCCTGAGAGCTGGCATGACAAGTATGCCTTTGGCCTTAGCATGAGGTTACCTGAGATCACTGGTCTGTATGAAGCACAGGGTCAATTCTCTCAAGTTTCTGTAAGGGTAAGTGCAGTGTGTATTAGCTACAGGTTTAGGCTAATATCCTCAGTGAGAATCTCCTCATACTAGGCTAACTACATAGTCAAGAAAGGGACTTCCTTGCCACTAACAGGATGTCCGGCTGAAAGTTGAATAATCTCAGGGATGGTATTGCTGCTTTGAGGGACCCAATAAATAACATCCTCCTTCCCTGCCTGGTATGGACCCTGGAATCAGACTGATGGGGATAAAAATATCACCTTTATGGTTTTTGGTTGTTGAAGGCAGTTTCTCACTTGACTCCAGTGACATCTACCTTCTGGAATCCACATCTCTGTGCAATCCCCTACTCTTGACTGTGGGCAAGACCTAGTAACTTGCTCTAATCAATAGAATATGGTAACAATGATTATAGACAGAAGATTGTCATTTCCATCTTGCTAGCAGACTCTCTCTCAACTTAAGCCCTTACGGGCTTTGATGAAGCAAGTTGAAGACACTCAAGTGGCAAGGAATTGAGGGCAGCCTTGGACAACAGACAGTGAAGAATGGAGGCCATCAGTCCAATATCCTGCAAGGAGATGATCCTGTCAATAGCCAGTGAGCTTAGAAGTAGATATTTCTCAAGTTAAGCCTTCAGATGAAACCTTAGCTTTGGTTTATAACTTGATTGCAGCCCAGAAAAACTCTAATGCAGAGGATGCACTACTAGTAAGCCATGCCAAGACTCCTGTCCCACAGAAACTGTGAGATAATAAATTGTTTTAAGCTGCTAAGTTTGGGGTAATATTTTCCCAAGCAATAGATAACTAATACAGGCATCTTTGCCAAATGCTTGCTAATATTCTGCCCCTAAAGTAGTCATACCACTTGTTCTCCAGTGGTGCTGAGCTACAATATACCTCATATGTTGGGCCTGCCCTTTGTAACTTGTAGAATCAAAGAAGACAATATGCTTTTGTTAGGCAGGTGGATTCCAAATCAATTAAGAAAGAGAAAGGATCAATTTATTTTACCAAACTTATCTACTGGTAAGTTAGTTACTCCTCCACTGGGGAAGAGTGAAGGTTGAGAGAAGCTAGGACTCTTACTCCAGGACATCTCTTTACATGTCAAATGAAATGGGTGAGCATCCTTGAGTCACAGTGTTACCTGATGACCAGGTAAGTAACTCCACTTCTACAGATAGGAATGATGTTGGAGCCATAGGCTATGAGTGCTTAGGAAAAATCTCTTCCCATGGAAGTGAGAGTAATTAAAAACAACTTTCTCTTTTACAATGAGAAACTCCCAAATGTTAAAGAGTCCCTTGCATAGAAAAATCTTCCTTGAACCAATTAGAAATCACACATTTCATTTTCTTGTCCTGGTCTTCATGTCATATTAAATGAAAGTCCTATGCCCTTTCTCAGGTACCATGTGTCAGCAATGGGAAAATGTGTCCCATCTTTGCCCTCAAGGCATTTGCAGACTTGGATACAGATACAGTTGAAAGGAAACAACTAGAACACACTATTTCATGTTTGATTTCCCCTGGGCACTGACTCTAAGTGGAGTTTAATATATAAAACTAGAAGCCCCAGGGCCGGGTGCACGAATTTGTGTACAGGTTGCGATTGAGGCCTATGGGGGGGCTGGCCGGCCAGGGGTAGGAACTCTGGGGGGTTGGCTGGCTGGCCCCCCATTGGGACCTATGCAGGGTGTGGGGGGGAAGCTGGCCAGTGGGAGGAACTGCGGGAGGTTAGCTGTGGGAGCACACTGACCACCAGGGGCAGCTCCTGTGTTGATTGTCTGTCCCCTGGTGGTCAGTGCACATCATAGCAACTGGTCCACCTTTTGTTCTGGTCATAATGATTGTTCAGTCGTGACAGTCCCTTAGGCTTTTATACATATAGATATTTATTGGGAAAGGTCCTTGGGATCAACACCTGTTGAAGGGAAGGGGCTGATGCAGGATTAGGCAGAGGGAGTTAAGCTGGGAGGAGGCTCAGGAGAGCCCCAGTTCCTTTGTATTTGACCTGACAGGTTGAAATAGCTTGACCTTATATGCCACTGGATCTTTCTTTGGATGTGGGTCACTCTGCGAGGGACAGTTTAGAAGGTAGGAACCCCATACTCCTCTCCCCAAAGATAGGAGTATGACTCTCCATGGCAGAAGCCCTCTCCAGTACAGATATTCTACAAAATCCCCTATCTCTATACTCAGGCCCATTTTTATTTACTCATGGTGTAGGGCATGGTTTAAGAAGCTCAGGTTAGTTATTTCCTTCACCTATCTCTGCTAACCCACATCCACCACACACTCACTTTGGCATCTGGTGTCAGTTGAGGTGGGAGAAATTCCCATTGGAATATCCTGCTGGATATACTTAGGTGCAAAATAGCAGTGTATAGCAGGTGCCTGGCTGTAAGACCAAAAGGTTACCTGGGGCTAGTTTATGAAGAGAGCTGTATGTTACAGTAAGGAATTGGAATTTTTTGGTTAATGAGATGCTATTGTAAGAGTATTCTCCATGGCACCCATGGGTCAAATCATTGTTATGACTTAGTAACAGATGGTGGTGTAGAACATGGATTGAAGGTAAAAGAGATTGGAAGCATGGAGGCAAACCAAGAGACCAAGAAGCTACTGAAGAAAGTGGGGATGAGGTCTAGAGTAGAATAGAGGCAGGGGGAACATAGGGACTCTGAGGAAGGATGTTGAACATTAGATGGCCGGGATTTGATGATTGATTAGATATGGGAGGTAAAAATGATGTTAGAATTAATTAGTTTTCTCACTTGAGCTAATGTATGTGTGAGGAGGAGGAATGAAGCTCTTTTCTATTGCAAAAATATATATTTATTCTAAAACACACATATAAATGTTATTAATAACATAATATTATATCTTTTCATATGTTCACTTGTTTCATCACTAATAACTTTTTAGGCATAGAAAATTTGGGCAGGCGTTAAACCATTAGGTCCCAGCTGATAGTAAGAATTGTTTTCTGTGCACTCTCCAGAAAGTAGCTTATTAAACTTTACAACAGCATTAATATCCTGTAGATCATAATGCCAATCTACAGCTGAGAAAGGAAAAGGGTGTGCCCATAATTGGAATGAGCATAGTTGGACTTCAAAGCTCAGACTTTATCCTTATATCCAATTCAAAGCCTCACTCAAGATGTTAACATTCTTCCCCAGGCCTGTGGCCTGGGTCATTCCGTCTCTGCTGATAATGTGTTCTTTCCATCACTGGCAGCCAAGGGGTAAAGGGTAAGGTAGCTGATGCTGCAGGCAGTCCATGCCAGTAATTTGTGATATGGAATGTGGATGTGCTGCGGGGGGAAAAAAAAGATGTTCTAGTTGCCAGGATTTCTTGCATAGAAAATAGAAACAAAACCTCCATTCACATCCTGCTGAATTTTCAAGACCTAATTAGATGTTGGACTAAATATTACAGTTTATTTACTCAACAAGAGCACAGATGAACACTGATAAAAGTTGGAATAGGATTTTCCACCTTTCTTTCTTTTTAAGTATTATAGATTTATTCAACTTTAAGCTTTGATGTAAATAATACCTACAGATTATGATGTTTTTCTCTTCATTTTCTACTATAATATGCTACATTTGAATAGCACTTTGTGTTTGACAAGCAGCTCCTTTGCACGGACTCCTATTTGATCTTCCAATAATGTAAGACAGAGTGACTCAGAGGGCTAAGTTGTCAAATCTCACTGAGCTACTAAGAGACAGGACCAAGTTTCATACTTGATATTTCCACTTTTAGGTTTAATACTTTTAAAATATTTTCACCACATTTAGGAATTTTGTTGGCCAAACAGTAATCAAAAGCACACAATGTCATTTTTTAAAAAATTTTTCTTATTTGTTACATATTGATATAAAGAAAATTATTTCAATTCTATTACTGTTAAAAATAGAGTTCAAATGAAGTGGATGGAAATTTGGGTGTTTTATTATTTCTTGACCTAGAAAAACCAAACAAACCAGAAAATAGGAGACAGATTCATTTTTTATAGTGACATGAACCGATGACATCCAGTTAGCCCAAGGATTTGCATAGAGTTTGCATTGTTTTTGTGAAACATTGTGGACTGCTATGCTACTGAATTGAGTAATGACATTAGAATTTGGACTTTGAAATAAAGACAAACAGATAAGTCTTGGTGCTACACAAAGGCTGGCCTCTTTTGCCTTAGACTTGCAGACAGGGATTTCTGTGTCGTGCAGTGATTAAGGGTGCCAAATGTAGCTAGGAACTGCTTCAGCAATCATAGATGTTGTTTTTCCAATTGGGCCAATCTGCCAGACTGGCAGACAGAAAACTAACAGAAATATTAAATATAGACAGCTTCTATAGTCGAATCGTGTTTTTCCCTCTCTCTGCTGGAAGCCACTATAAAATAGTAGCCTGTGTGTAGGTCATTAAAAACATACACAGATACACACTCCATGCTGAGTATTTGCACTGTTAAATTAAGTCTTTGTGGACTCAATACCTGGGTGCCAAAACAGTTGTTGTAGATGTATTAGGTGACTGAAGCAATCCTTCATTTATGATTGTATACCCAGGTACTCTCTCCTGGCTCCCTGTCACACTGTAAAGGATTCCATTCTCTGTAGATCCACACACCTTGGGGAATCATTTCAGGGGAAGCACCATTCTTGAGTTTCCAAATTCACACTCCTGAGGTCTCATAAATTTATGTGCTTGGAGAACTTGATAGAATAGTTGGTTTTATTTCCAGGATTTGTTTCCATGCATGGCCAACAAAGATGCATAATTACATGCAATTCTTCTCCTGGCCACAAATGTAAAAGAAGTGAGCTCAGTTAGCTTCTGTGACCACAATTTATGTAGAGCAAATCCCTCCCCTTGGATTCAGAGAAATGATGATGCAATTACATTGCAACATACATATGGTTTCCTCACATGCCCCAGGGATACAAAAGGGCCTTATGCAGCTTGTGTGACACCATGATTCTCCTTTGCTATGAATATTCTTTTCCTATTTTCTCAGCTTTCTTATGGAATATATTTCTACCTCTTTTACTGTGAATTTCTTAGGAAGAAAAATGTTTAATAATATGAGGTAAAGATAACTTTTGTTTGGTAGGATTGATCAATGCTCACTTAGAGAAAACATCTTCCAAATAATTCATCACATAGGCAGGAAGCATATGAGAGTAGCGGGCTCTCTCATAGCTGGTTTGGAATGACTTTCTCCACCTTCTCCTCTCCTTCCATTAGTAAAGCTGACTAAAGAAATGATGACATCTTTATGATGAGATGTTTGAGCATGAGAAGTAGTACTCTCCAGTATTAAAAACAGCATTTAATGCACATGTTTCTATATAGATTGGGAGTTATGACTTCTTCCTCTTTTTTGGAAGGTTTGGATTACCTGATTCTTTGACCAAAGCAAATAGTGGATTTAAGAAGCAGGAAACAATGTCATTTTCCATCTAGAACTACTTCTTCGTAGGTTTAGTGGTGTAATTACTGAATTGAAAAAAACAAACTTGGTCCTTTTCTCCCTTCTTCTGTCTAAGAGGTGGCGCCAAGAAGGAGGGGTTAAAAAAGTTGCATTCCTCCAACAATCTATACCCCAGAATAAAAAGCATGTATAATAATTTCTGGATAATTATGTGTTGATAATTCTCATTAACTAGTTTTTTTCTGACCTACCAACCTACGTTCTTCACCATTATATTACATAGCAACACACTCCTTGTACCTAAAAGGTCATTTGTGGCCTCATCATTTTGCACATGTGGGAAGACACCAGTTGCAAACTCTTCAATATGGAAATATCTCTCTGCAGAGCAGACTACTCCTGTCCTGCATATGAATGCTTAATTGATGGTTCAGAACTATTTGGTACCTTTTGGAAGTTATTTTTATTAGTTTTCTATGTAAATTTAACACATTAGTGTCTTAAAACAACATAAATTTATTATCTTACCATTTTGGAGACCAAAAGTCTGATATGGGTCTCACTAGGCTAAAACCAAGGCATTGGCAGGCCTGTGTTTCTTCCTGGAAGTTGTAGGGGAGATTCTGTTACCTTGACTCATCCAGCTTCCAGAGCTTGCTGGCATTTCTTACCATGGCTCCCTTCCATTTTCAAAGCCAGCCATGGGATTGTGGGTCCTTTTCACATTGTTTCACACCAACCTCTGCTTCTATCATCACATCTCTCTCTCTGACTTTGACTTCTCTTCTGCCACCTTCTTCCACTTCTAAAAAAATCCCTTGTAACTACATTGGGCCCATCCAGATAATCCAAGATAATCTCTTCATCTCAAGGTTAGCTGATTTGTAAATTTAATTTCATCCGCAACCTTTATTCTCCTTGCCATGTAACAACGTACTGGTAAGTACTGGGTATTAGGGAGTGGATATTTTCGGAGGGCCATTATTTTATCATACCCTTCCCTCATCTCAGATTTAACTAATGAGGGATAGAGGTTGAGGTTTCAAACTGGATTAGCAGAAGTTAGCTGATCTTGGCAGAAGTGAAGATGATATTTCCCAGACAGTTGCTCAGGAGTCTCACCCTGAGTCCGAGCTTCATCATGCAGAGTTGTTCTGCATGGCTGTTGGAGCGCAGCCTGCAGTCAGGTCAGAACCGAGAGGTTCGATCTATGGGACTGTTCTTTTCTAATAGGAATATAGTCCTGCAAAGGAGAGAATTGACATTTGCTGACTTACACTCTTTGGTCCTAGTTAATAAAGACAATATTATTGTTATTTATAGAAGTGATCAGACTGCACGAACACTGGGGATTTTCCAGCATATTTGCCTTTGAGTAGACAACATGGTCCCTGAGAACAGGTTTCAGGCCTCTGTGTTTCTGTCTGTGCCCAAACACCTCCCCTTAGCTCTGGTGAACCCATTTCAGAGGGTGTTAAAGGTCAAGCAGTTGTCTTGGTACAGCTGTCCTACTCCAGTTGTTGAAAGGTGCTTTAAAGTTTTCTGAAATGTGCAATTTCCCCTTTTCTCATTTGAATCCCAGAATTCTAGCTGTGTAGTCAGTTTTTTAGATTTGACTTCTGCCAAGCCTGAACTTCTGGGCTTGGGTCTTGAACTCAACTCTTTTAGGTTTTCCCATTGTCTTTGAGCCAGTCACTCCAAATTGGATTTTCACTAATCTTTTCTTCCCTCTGTTCTTACTCCCTCCTTCTACCTTCAGGACTTTGTAAGGCATGCAGAACTCACTGCTAGGTCCCACTGACCTTGCCAGGTTTTATCTCAGTCCTTTCTGATCTTTCCCTTGCTGACTTCCCTTAGCTTTGAGCAGACACTTAGATGATGTTAAGGCTCATTAATGTAGAAGAAGATGCTTTGGTAGGAGAAACAAGGCAACTTCTGATCAAGCACAGAACACATAATTTCTTAGCAACACTTCATAAGGAATTGGGAGTACAGGTAGTCACTCCCTCATATTTTTATGTCTATAGCAGCGAGAGCAGAGCTCTGAAAAAGAAAGGACTCTTCAATATTTTTCACTGAATAGGGAGGTTGTCATGATTAGGAGAGAAGATTTTGGTTACAGAACTTTGAGTCACTGTATAAAAAATGTCTCCCTTTAAACTGACAGGTCATTATTTTTTAAATAATTTTTTTTTTTTGGCTTTTAGATGAAAACCTTTCTCAGATTTCTAATTGCCTAGAAGTAGTTTTCTCCAGGACCTGTTGGATATGAAATAGACAATCCAGAAAGGAGGAAAAAAGTAGATGAAAGCCAAAAGAAAAGCTAAGGGAAGTGTTGTGTTTCTTTGGGATCTTTTCTAAGCTGTCAACAGTGTTAAGGGCAGTTTGGGGACACAGAGGGAAGTATGGCGACTGTGTCTTCCAGAGGAAATGAAGAACTTTATGCCTGTGGGAGTAATGGGAGCTCCATGGCCAAATTTACTCAGGACTCAGTCCTCCTGGGAGGTTGAGAGCATGGTGGTGGATAATCCTTTGCCAATAAAACAAGAAAAAAATGAGAAAGGACAGTGGAAATGTGCCTGGAGGCCTCAGATGTAAGAAAATTCTTTAGAGAGACCCTTAAAAGCATAAAGAAACCTTGCTGAGTAGTTGATAGACTTACTTGAGTTTTACAGAGAAGATACAATGAGAGCTAGAGAGTCATCTGTCTCCTATACATTCCTGTAAAAACCTTTAAGCTCCAGCTCCAGAAGTCACAGAATGTTGAGAGGTAAATGGTCTCAAAGGGCCAGGCAAGTGGAGAAAGGTACTGTGTCTGCAGCATCCATTTGGTTGTGCTTTGTGCTACATGAGTTTGGTTCCTGGCTTATATAATTAGTCTCCAAATGACCCCCAAACAATGTGTTTAGTCTCTATATGCTCACTATGTGAAGGAGGAATAATATACACTCTTCATTATTGGGTAGTGTTGAGCCGCATGTGAGGTAAGGTGTGCTCAACATTCAGCACACTTCAGGGTGCATAGTAGGGGTCATTAAAAGTGAGCTGCAGTGATTTTCATATTATTATGGTTAGTTAAACTCAGGAACTTGAGGGGCATGCTTATAGCAGTAGCTGGAATTTTGTTGCCCAATCTTGCCCTACCTAAGGGTTAACTTGCACATACGAAAAAGCTCCCCCTTCCATTTTTCAGGGTATTGACTTCAAAGTTTAGGCTCTCTGCACCCTACAATTTGAATCTGTACTGCTTTTGGTTCAACTGTGAAATTGTGGTATGCTAGAGCTTAACTCAGCCAGGCTTGTTTTTTCTGTTTTTTCCTTGTAGCCAGTTTGGCATTACATAGGTCTTAACGCTGGTTTCACACTCCCTTGAATAGAAGGTTAGAGGTCAATTTGAAACATGGCAGGGTGGACAGTAATAGCATTTGGCACCTAGATTCCCCTTTTATACAGTGTGAAGCATTTCAGAAACACTAACCTCAGTGGGGTTCTCATATTAGTTCTGTTTTGAATTAGTCCCTCCAATCTGGGTGGTAAAAAGCAAGCAGGGAGGTTAAATGAACTTATTCAAGTTGAGACACAGAGAACTTTTTGAAACCAATATTCATCTTTAGGACCTAAGCCTTCATTGCCTCCCCCTGCTCCCTTCCTCTTGGCACTCTCTGGAACCCATTGCTTTCTCTGACCTAAGTTGTCTCTATCTAGAACAGTGGTTCTCAACCTTCTGACACTTTAAATACAGTTCCTCATGTTGTGACCCAACCATAAAATTATTTTCGTTGCTACTTCATAACTGTAATGTTGCTACTGTTATGAATTGTAATGTAAATATCTGATATGCAGGATGGTCTTAGGCGACCCCTGTGAAAGGGTCATTTGACCGCCAAAGGGGTCGTGACCCACAGGTTGAGAACCGCTGATCTAGAAGGAAATGGCATTCAAGTACAATTATTTGTCTAATTTCTTCCTTTTTTGGTAGATGGAGATTTTGTTACCGGGCAGAGGAGGGGATAAAGGGAAGGAACTCACCGTGTGTCTACTGCTGCCACTCACCATGATTGTTTATGGTATAAAGGGAACAGCACACACTTCTTCGGGAACCACTCATGACACTGGTGGTCGGCAGGAGGATGCTGGCAACTGGTGTTGGAGGGAAAACAATTCACAACTGATGTTGAATACGCATTTGTATTTTCTAAAAGTCGCATCTTTAACAGGATTCCCTGCCAACCCTGTCTCCTCCTGGGGTTTCTAGGGCTGCTATTGCTAGTTCTTACATCTTTCTAAGGTAGAAATGATAGAGACGAACAAGAAGGAAAAGGGGGAGGAGTAGAAAGAGGAAGAGAGAAGATTGAGGAGGAGGAGAAGTAAGAAGGGGAGGAAGAGAAAAATATTTTTCTTCTAAATAATTGCTGAAGGAAAACACATCTCCTGGCAAAATGGAATCACATGCATTTCTATGATCATTTTTCTCCTAGTAGAAGAAAGCACTTATGTATTTGTAAAACTATGCATGTTAATAACAGGTAAACTGCATTTGAATTACAGGTAAACACAGTAATGGCAGGCGGCTTGCTTTGACCTGGGGGGTATCTCTAATATCAGTGGACAGATGGTAGCAAAGGGGGCTTCTTTTTCATCTGAGTCCCTGCATTACAATGTATCACTGAGCGTTGGCTTTGGGATAAAGGGAATTATTCTGTTCTAGGCTAAAATTTTACTAATGTTTAAGTTATTAACCCATCTCTAAAGCTAGACATCTTTTGATTACTTACCTCACTACTTTCTCGATTGATAAGTTATTGTCAATTGTTTTCAGGGACTCAGAGTTTGTCTTCTATCACTTGGTGGAGAGTGGTATCCACTTGTTTGCCATTTTAGGCTTTGTGAATGTGTCCAGTTTATGAAGCTAACAAATGCCTTTGTAACATTCTGGACAATGTGTCCTCATTTCATAGGTGGCTCTTTCTATTCAGCATTGACTAACTGGAGACAAAGACAAGCAGAGAGGTAGGACTTTATTTCCTTAGTCTCCTGGCACATTGAGTAGAAACTCTACCATCCCACTTTTCACAGGTAATGCTAGAACACACCTCAGTGCTCACTCTAATTTCTTGATCAAACACCAAAAATGGGGAGTAAGTTCTGAAATATTACTTTGGGTGGTGTTATAGGTATGTTTCTGAAAATTTTCATATAGTGCTATTCAACTGCCCTAATGAGAATCCAATGGGAATGGTAAATCTTAGAGTGTTGTACAGCATCTCTCTTTTTTTTCAAATTCATTTTTAAAACATTTAAATATAGTTGGCATACAATATTATTTTAGTTATATTACTTTCAGGTGTACACATAGTGATTTGACATTTTAAATATTTTTTATTGATTTTTAGAGATAGAACCATTGATGAGAGAGAAACATCATCAATCAGCTGCCTCCTGTGCACCCTACACTGAGGATCGAGCCTGCAACCTGGGCATATGCTCTGATTGGGAATCGAACCAGTGACCTCCTAGTTCATGGGTCAATACTCAACCACTGAGCCACACCAGCTGGGCATGATTTGACATTTTTATATCTTACAGTGTGATCACCCCACTAATTCTAGTAATCATCTGTCACCATGAAAACTTATCACAATATTGACTATACTCCCTTTCATTTTTTTCACCCATCCCCCTGTTCCCACCCCCTTGGCAACCTTCCCTTTGGTTTCTACACTGTCCCTTAAAGTCCCATCTGGGTGGGAAGTTGCAGAATGCATGATCTTTTTTCATAGACCCTAGCAACATATTCACGGAAGCCTCAAGTATACATCCAAATAAAATAAATCATTAGACTGCAGCTCATTTCTTGATGTCCTACTTTAAGAAATAGAAAGTCAGTGCCCATCAGACTTCTAGATAGTTCCTCCCACAGTTAGTTTTGATATTTCTAGGCAATTAAGGCCAATGAGTCTGAGCAGATATGACATTCAGCATCTTTTTCAGATGCTTAAGGATATCATTTCAGATACTCAAGTATTAAAATGTTCACCTTTTGGCAGCATTGGTTATTTTTGAGACTCAAAATAAACTAGACGGACTTTAACGGATATGGGATGTACTTAAAGCCACGTGGAGTATCATTCTAAATTGAGAACTGTCCTATGGGACCAAATGGAAATCTGTATTAGTTTTCTCTAACAGTGTCTTATAATATTTACTGGTAGATTGACATTGAAAACTGCTTAGCATGCTGATATGGTCCACCTTAGTTCATAGGTTTGGATGCTTCTAGTTCTTACATGTTCTGTTTTGTGAGTTTTCTCTTATACCTTCAAGAAAAGATCTAGCCCAGTTTGGCTCAGTGGATAGAGCATTGGCCTGCGGACTTAAATGGTACCAGGTTTGATTCCGGCTAAGGGCACATGCCCAGGTTGCGGGCTTGATCCCCAGTAGGGGGCATGCAGGAGGCAGCTGATCAATGATTCTCACCATTGATGTTTCTATCTCCCTCTCCCTCTTCCTTCTTCTCTGAAATCAATAAATAAATATACTTTTTTAAAAAAGAAAAGTTCTAGAAGAAATATCCGAGAGCAGTATTTCTCTTATGAAAATCCCTACCTCCAAGGAGGATGATTATCTATGAAAATTCTTCAGTCTCAAGCATGTCAAACTCGCGTCTGGCAGGTCGCATGCCTTGTTTACTTAAACAAGGCATGTGGCCTGCTGGCTGCAGGTTTGACATGCTTGGTCTAAGTTCATCTAACTTTTTGATGAAACAACAAACACTCCAACCCATGGTCTTCTTAATTCTATTTATAATTCTTCTGGATAATAAACCTACAACATGAAGCATCTGTTACTAAGCTACTGCCTCTCAGCTAAAACTCTAAGGGTCAGATAACAGTTTAGAGTTTTTAAAAAAATTGTCTGGACTCCCAACCTAGTTTGGGAAGGTCCAGTACTATTTCCCAGTAAGAAATTGTAATACCTTAACTAATAATAATAAAAAAAGAAATTATTATTTTCTCATTTTTTGTGAAGCTATGATGTAAAAAAAAACAAACAACAAAACATTTCCAGCCCTGGCTGATTTAGCTCAGTGGAGCATTGGCTTATAAATCGAAGGGCCCCGGGTTCGATTCCAATCAATGGCATGTGCCTGGGTTGCGGGCTCGATCCCAGTAAGGGGGAGGGGTACAGGAAGCAGCCGATCAATGATTCTCTCTCATCATTAATGTTTCTATCTCTCTCTCCCTCTCCCTTTCTCTCTCTCTCTCAAAAAAAAAAAATCAATAAAAGTATTAAAAAATTTTTTTTTCAAACTTCTTCCTGATGTTTACTGTGCAGTAGTTCTGGGACTCTCCTCTCTAATGGGTTACTGCTCTGGAAAAACAAACTTCAAACTGTGAAGCCTCATAGGTAGCCATCTCTTTTGTGTCTGAATAGCCCTTTTCCAGAACTATGTCCATCACCAGTGACACCCTTGATGGTTACAACATAGAAGTGCCTCTTAAACTATATATGGTGAAGGACCAGGGCTCAGTCTTTATTTCCAAGGAATGAAATAGATACAAACACAAATCTGCTGAGCAGGTAAGTAAATTCACTAAAGAATTTCTAAATACTTTCAATTTTCATTCTCATGTACCATGGACAAGTAATAAACAAGTGTCAAGACCAGCACAAGTTCCTTACACGAGTTCCTGACAATAGCTCTGCCCTAGGTCCCTTGTTAGAAGGACATCTTAGTGCTGTTCTCTGGAAAAACTGACATCCTGGCTGAGCCATGTGATGGGAACATATTCAAAGTCCCCCGAAGTTGCTCTGCAAAGGAATTTTCTGTAACAATCCAGCAAGCAACCTTTCTCCCCACCCAGTCAAGTACCCTGACGTGAGGACGTGTTTTGTTGCATTTCTTTGATTAGCAAGTGTTTTCCTGCTCAGAGGATACCCTTCCTTCTTTGGTTTTCTGATTTATCTTTCTTATAAATTTCAAATTCAAGAATTCAGAAAATTTGGCAAGAGTCCCAAATTCCTTTTGAATTTCTCTCATGTGACACCCAAGGACAAATGTGCAACTGAGTATCAGAAAGAATGGGGCTAAATAGTTCCCTGGGGTAGATATGTAAATCGAACATAAATAACAATTCTGGGCTATATTGATTATCATTCATTCATAAACAATGGAACTTCTGGAGGGAGGGACAATGGCACAGTTTTAGTGCAGGAAGCTGCTGGTCCCCATACTTGTGAAATCGGTATTTATAAAATGATGACAATAACAACAAAACATAATAAATAAACCAATTCTTAGAGTTTTAGTCTGAGAAAAGAATTACTACAAGGATGAGTCTTTCTAATGTTTTTTTTTTTTTATTCCTGATATGTCTTAAATGTAAAATTTGAAGTTTTTTTTTTTTTTTTTTTTTTTTTTTTTTTTTTTTTTTTTTTTTTTTTTTTGTATTTGTAATCTCCTTTGTCTTTCTCTTCAATTTTTATTCATCCTAGCTCTTTTTTGTTGTGAAACCAAGAACTTAGAGGTGGCCAACAGGGATTTAGTGGGTCTTTGAGGAATCTTTTCTAAGCCATTTTTGGCATTTAGGACAAACTCTATGCTATGATTACTGAAAATTTGGCAAAATCAAACTCTTGCTCATATATATTTATAGAATAATAAGGGAAACTGATTGATAGAGTTTCATCACAGCTAAGTGTAGCTTTGACATAAAAACAACGAGCTTCTACTTGGCAGCTCATCCTAAGGCAAAATATTTTAGAATTGGTGAACTCAGAGAATCCAGAGAAAAAGAAAGCATGTGAGTAGATAAAGAGGAAGGGTGTAAATCTCTGATCTTTTATTGTATAAGAGATTTTAGTTGGCATATTAAGAAATATGTCAAATTAATTGAATTAAGAGCCTCTAATAATAATCAATATTCAGCAACCTCTAAGCACTTAAAAAAAGAAAGAAATATACAGTATTTAACCTACAATTTCTAGGAAAATAATCTCTTCCTAAACACAAAACATAAATATAATCACTGTAGGAGTAACTTGTCTGTCATGCTATGAAACTTACCTGGACACATCTTATTCTTTGCAGGTAAATTCACAATAGTTTTTCTACATATGTAGAAGGTATGAATGTAAAATGAGAAATTCTCATAAAAAAAACAGAATGATGATCAGTCTAATGCCCTATAATCACTGACAAGAGTTCCAATAAAAGGGGGCTGTATTGGTTTTTTTCCTCCTTTACTTTTGCAGGGGAAGGAGCAGAGAAGGGCTCTTTGCCCTGGAGAAGGATCAGGGAATGGGTCAGGGCAGGGTCTAGGAAAGGTATGAAGGTTAAGATGGACTCCCACCGATGATGAGGTCACTCCTATTCACACATCTTCATGAATCAGAACACCCCACCTTAAAAAATCCAGGTATATAAATGAAAGGAGAGAATCATAGAAATCTCACCCTGTGTTTATAGAAGAATTACAACAAAATGAAAGTTTTCATTAACTAGAGTAACTTATCCAGGCAAGAAGCTTATCCAGAGGATATGTCTAGCAGTTTTAATCTCAATAGAAATGAGTGAAAAGGAAAGCTAGAGTTCCACATTTTTGTGTCGTGCTTTAAGGGAGTTTCATGATGGTCAATTGGGTTTACAGATTCCCTGAATAATTGAAAGTGCTGACTCTTTCATTAAGTCTGTTTCTCGGATATCCCACCCATTTCATATGTCAGTACCTGTGAGTACTAGGGCTTTGAGACATGAAGGCCAGCCCCTTCCATCAGCGATACCCAGTCTAGTAAAGGGAGGTAAACAAATACATGCAGCACATAAAAAGGAGTGGGGATAGTACGGGGGTACCCAGGAGAGGCATATAGTCCTAGATTTAGAAATTCAAAGAAGGCACCGAGGAGGTGCTGATGCCTCCCTTGGGACCATATCAATAGAATGAAGGTGGGGCAGGGTATTGAGTGTCCTGGGGGAAGCACTTTCCAGGCTCAGGTGTGAGTGTGAAGATTGGGGGGGTGGCAATAGAAAGCAGGATGGCAATTCACAGGAAAGCAGGTGAGAAAAGAGCTGCCAGAGCTGGAGGGGACCTTCAAATTCGCAAACAAAATGTTACATTTTTTATTACGAACATCGGTAGTTATAGCCTGGCTGGTGTTGCCCAGTGGTTAAGCATCAACCTATGAAGCAGGAGGTCATGGTTCAATTCCTGGTCAGGGCACATGCCCAGGTTGTGGGCTCGATCCCCAGTGGGGGGTGTGTAGGAGGCAGCCTATCAATGATTCTTTGTCATCATAGAAGTTTCTCTCTCTTCCTCTTCCTTCCTCTCTGAAATGAATAAAAATACATTTTTAAAAAAGAAAATAAAATCAGTAGTTATAATGCTAATACAATCGAGAAAAGAGTTGATGAAATTTAGAATTTCTTGTTTAATAAAGGAATATATGAGTTGGAAATATTTAATGTAAAATAATTAAAATTAAAATGTTGCACCCTTTTAAAAAAAGTGTTATAAACATCTACTCAATGTAATGCATATAAGAAGGGAAGTCTTGGTTATCTATAACATTATTTTATGGAGGATACCTCACTCCCTAACAATAATAGATAAATAGGATGTAGAAATGGAAATGGAAATCAAAAGAGAAAATATGCTTTGGGTACCCATCGTACTGTGTTGCATTTATAATCACTCTTCAGCTATTCCTGAATAATATCTATAATAATAATACTGTTGTTAGACTCTCTTTGCACTTGACCCAGATAGAGCCAAGCACTCAAGTATGGCTTTAAAAACACTTAAAGCATTATATATAGAGGTCAGCTGTCTTTAGGCTAGTAGTTAAAGGGGATATATAACATTCTGTTTATGGCCAATCAATGATTCACTGAAGAGAGCATTGATGTTTAGTTAGTAAATTATTTGAAAAGAAAATATATCCTGAGATGGAAGAAATATAATTGAAATTAAAT
The DNA here is from genome assembly GCF_014108235.1 of Myotis myotis. Lineage (NCBI taxonomy): Eukaryota > Metazoa > Chordata > Mammalia > Chiroptera > Vespertilionidae > Myotis > Myotis myotis. The sequence continues at coordinate 27,641,879 of NW_023416390.1, read as the reverse complement.
TGGCTAAAACTTAACCTCCACTGAAAATCTTAGAGTAACAAATATGTTTAGAGTACCAGGATATGAGGTGAACACTAGGAGGTTGTTAATGATTAATGTGGGAACTTGGAATTCTGTATTACCAAGGGACAAAGCCATCCCTGGGATGCTTATGCGCGCGCGCGCACACACACACACACACACACACACACATATCCCTTTAGGTTCCATTAAATCTCTAAGAGTGAAGATCAGGCATAATACTTTTTAGAAGTCACACTGATACTGCTAACTAGAGAACCGGAGCACAAAATTCATGCACGGGTAGGGTCCCTAGGCCTGGCTGGCGATCAGGGCTGATCTGTGGGGCGACTGGCGGGGAGACTGGGGGGGCGCCCGGCTGGCACCTGCCTTGGCCGGCCTGGAGCTGCCCACTTGCCAGCTCCGCCCCCTGCTGCCACTGGTCACCTCCCTCTGTGGGGTGACTGGTGGGGCAATCAGGGGGCCCCTGCTGGCACCTGCCTTGGATAGCCTGGGGTCTGCAGGCTGGGGGCAGCTCCTGTGTTGAGTGTCTGCCCCCTGGTGGTCAGTGCATGTCATAGTGACCGGTCATTCCATTGTTCAGTTAATTTGCATATTAGGCTTTTATTATATGGGATATGCAGCCAGGATTGTAAACCACTGCTTCAGTTAATCAGTTGTGTGTGTGTGTGTGTGTTTGGGTGTGTGTGTGTGTGTGTGTGTGTGTGTGTGTTTGTGTGTGTAGAGGAAGGGAGCAGTTAGGAAGGTTAGTAGTGGGGCATCATGAAGGATGAAAGTTATCTACATGGAAAATTCACTGGAACAGGCAAGAACAAAAGAGGTTCTGAAAAGGCATGCTGAGTTCTGGAAACTGGAGTGGAGGGAAATAAGGCTGGAGGAAAGCTGAGTATGTCCTAAATCCACACAACTAGAAATGAGGAACCACTGAAGAGTTTTAGAAGGAGGAAGACACAGTCAGATTTATGGTTTGAATGGATTACACAATGGCAGGATAGAAAATAGATATGGGGGAGATGTTAGTTCCGAGTTCTCATCAATTGTGCCTCTCTGACTCCTATACCTATTTTGAGCTATTTTATGCCAGTGACTTGTGGCCAATAATCTTTCCCCACTTTTAAAAAAAATATTTTTATTCATTTTGGAGAGGAAGGGAGGGAGGGAGGGAGGGAGAGAGAGAGAGAGAGAGAGAGAGAGAGAGAGAGAGAGAGAGAGAGAGAGACATCAGTGATGAGAGAGAATCAGTGGTTGGCTGCCTCCTGCATGTCCCCCACTGGGGATCGAGCCCACAACCCACGTATGTGCCCTTGACTGGAATCGAACCTGGGACTCTTCAGTTCACAGGCCAATGCTCTATCCACTGAGAAAACCAGCTAGGTCTTTTCCCATGTTTTGATGACACACAGGAAGAGAAAGAGGAAAGGAGAGGAGGCAACACAGGAGAGAAGGTAGACAGGCTCTGTCTCTGGTAGAAAACACTACTTCAGCCACGTTCCTTGGCCGGTGGCTCCTCATGCTACTTGGGCATCCTGAGTGGGTGTACGTGGATGCCCAAGGCTTGTGTGGCTCCCTCTAGGCTGTTGCTACTCACACATTGGTCGCTTGGATCAGCAGCATCAGGATCACTTGGGAGTTTTGATGGAAATGCAAACTGTAAAACCACACTCCCCCTACCAAATCAGAAATTGCATTTTAACAAGTTTCTCAGGTAATTTTTATGCAATTTAGTTTGAGATGCACTACTCTAAAGCAATTCTTTTCAAACTTTTACCCCACATGCCGGGGTCCAGCCCCAGCAGGTCCAGGGGTCCCCAAAGGTGTGGACGGAGTAGGTGAAGAAGGAATGACACAGAGACAGCGTTCAGTTGATCAGCAGCCTAGCCAGGATCTCTAGCCAGGATCTCCAGCCAAGTTCTGGTCTGGATCTCCAGCGAAGTTCTGGCTAGGATCTCCAGCCAGGTTCTGTGTCCATGTTCTCTTGCTAGGTTCTCCAGGTTCTCCAGCCAGGTTCTGTAGCCATGTTCCCTCACTAGGTTCTCCAGCCAGGTTCTGTGTCCATGTTCTCTTGCTAGGTTTTCCAGGTTCTCCAGCCAGGTTCTGTAGCCATGTTCCCTCACTAGGTTCTCCAGCCAGGTTCTGTGTCCATGTTCTCTTGCTAGGTTTTCCAGGTTCTCCAGCCAGGTTCTGTAGCCATGTTCCCTCACTAGGTTCTTCAGCCAGGTTCTGTCCAGGTTCTCCAGCCAGGTTCAGTCACCAGGTTCTAGTCAGGTTCTCTTGCCAATTTCTGTAGTCAGGTTCAGTCCAGGATCTTTTGCCATGTTCTCTCGCTAGGTTCTGTCTCTAGGTTCTAAGGCCAGTTTCTGTCCAGGATCTTTTGCCATGTTCTCTCCAGCGAAGTTCTTCTGTCTCTAGAGAACGTTCTGTGTAGGTTCTGTGCCTAGGTTCTGTCTCTCTTGGTTCTGTCTTCTAAGTTCTATCTTCTTACATCTGTATTTATACCAGTTGATTCCAATCCTATCAATCTCTATTCCAAAGGTTAGGGCGTTTCTTATCTCCATTCCAGGGAGTAAAGATTATGTAGCTTAAGCATGATTGTTCGTAGTTAAAGTGATTAATTACCCCCCTGGCACTTAGTTAAGAGGTTTTATTCCCTCCCTAACTTCAGGGGAAAATCCCTACCTGGGGAAACAACCTTTCTCAGAGAGGTGACCTTGGTTAAAACACATAGTGCCAAGAAGGTGAGCAAACATATTAAGAACAGTATGCCATATATGCCAGGTCCCTTGAAACAGCAAGCATGGACCGGCTCCCGGCACCCACACCCTTCCCTAAAGCAAGAAGTTCATTTTACATTGTGGCCTAGGAGTCATGCATACCTGGGTACATGCAAATGAAGAAAAACTTTTGAGGGGCTAATGTGGTCTATTCTATGCATGCAATGCTATACTATTGCATCCTAAAAAAATATGCTGGTCAACACCTACTCCATTGGTTTCATAATTTGCTCATAGTTGGTGACATACTCAGTTTGTGCACCTAAAGAAACCAAAGTGGGGTAACCCTAAAATAGAATATTGGCAATATAGTCTCATTTTACAGGAAAAATTAATTAAATGGAAAACAATTGGTCAATTGAAAGATACTTTTGTTTGATACACTAAAAAATTCTGGCTTTTGCCATTGTTAATTGTTAGCATCTAATTGTCAGTAAACATAATAAAAAATAAAGGAAGAGGAGACAAATATTGGTGGAAAAGGAGTTGGGAAGAGTCAACCAGGCTTCATTTAATAATTGAAATATTAGTAATGTACTTTCAGTTGAAATTTTATGTGTCATCAAATTAATGTTTGTTGCTATGGAATTTTTCTTGATATAAAAAAGATTTGGTCATGTCATGTTATTCCATGTAGTAATATTTAATTCTACCTGATTACAGTTGAGAGTCATTGCTTTAGAAAAGTATTTCTAAATTATTTTGGCCATAGTGGAGATTGACAGGGCAAAAGACGCCGCAGCCCACTTATTCTATTCATTCCCACTCTGTAGAGAGGGGGAAATAGAGTAATGAGAGGGAACGTGTCACTGTATAAGCAAATTTTTTGTGGTTTGCCTTAGCAGAGTGGTAGAAATGACTGGCCTTTGAATCACAGCATATACATGACTTAAAGTCTAGTGATTGCAAAATTATGGTCCTCAAATATTGTTGATGGCAGCATATATCACTGTGCACTCTGGGGTTAACCAAACAATCCACAACAAAGTGCAATGTAAATGAAGAAGCTAAGCCAAAAGTAATTCATAAGTTGGAGGCACTGGCAACCATGACCAAGTTAAGACCACACTGATAACCAAGTGTGCTTCCTGAAAACTGCTGGTGTCCTACCAGTTGTGCTCAATTTGACTTATGTAACAACTTCGCCAGCATTACATGGGACCCTGAATTAAAGTCATCAGGAAGCGCTACTAAAACAAGAATTTAATTTTATGAATACAACATTTTAGTCACTTCAACTCATTCATTTAGTCAGTGGCCAATGAATCATCTTTGAATGCACATAAAAATGACAACATATGGATTATGCAACATTTAGCTGGAAGAACCAACGAAAGAATGAGCATTATCAGGAAGCCCACTGTGGATTGTAATTCCTAGTTCAGAATAGGAGGATCATTACTGGAGGATCATTCACTGTCAAGGTCTCAACTGAGCAATCCAGTGACAACTCTGGGCTTCCATGGCTTTTTAAGATAATAGTATTTTTGTTTGTTTTTAAATTTTATTTTTTTATTATTATTTTTGAAAACACAGGAAAACCCATTGAAATTTGCCTGGGAACTAAGTCTGACTAATTCTGCATATTTCCACACTCACAGCCTTGTCTAAGCCAGAGATTGCTAGAAAGTTTCATCTCACAAAGTCTGATTGATTTGTAATGGATGTCTGTGGGGCTGTGTTGAAGCCAGAAAGGGGTGTCTTGATTGATTAAGGATGTTGGCTCTGGTTACTGGACAGTGGAGGGGCAGCTGCTTGCCTTGTTTGGTCTTTCCTGCTACAGGCTCTCTTCTCCTAAACTCTAAGGCAGGACTCTCTGTCACTTTGTGGAGGTATGTTTCTAGGATGTTATTGATGAATTAATTTTTGACTTCCTCCTCTCCATGTCCAGATTCAGCTAAGGTTGCTAGATAAAGTACAAGATGCTCAGATAAATCTGATTGTCAGCTAAACAACAAAGACTTTGTGGGTAAAGTATGTGCCAAATATTGCAAAGAATATACTTATACAAAAGATATTGTTTATCTGAAATTTAAATTTAATTTGATACCCTATAGTTTTCTTTGCTAAGTCTGGCACCCTAAATCCAGCATTTAGGAGTACTTCATAGTGCGTTGGTCTCTGGATTTATAAGTCAACTACCTCCAATTTCTTCAGGGCGTACAAACTCATTTGGCACTAGAATAATTTTGTGTGTCTCAGAGTGACCCAAGATAAATATGCAAACTAATCCTGAATTACAAAAGTTTGATAAATCCAAGGAATGTGGAAAAGGGGAGTATGGGGTGGGGGATAAAGGATTAGAGGGTCAATGGAATGTAGGAGCCAGGAATGTTCAGTATTGTAGGTTGGGATTAAGTGACTGGCAGAGGCTCAGGCGGATAAAACCAATTGTGTTAGAGGTGACCCGTAGGGAGGGATCCAAAGGAGAAAAGCAGTGCAGCATGGTATGGTGTCTGGTTCTTACAAACCTGCAACAACTACCACAGTAGGAGTTCCTGAAATAGTGGGAGGGAGTTAAGAACCCCAGTTCCTAGGGCTCAGGCTGGTATTCAGTCTGGAATGCAGACTGTAACTCTATGTGTGGTGCTGAAACATGGTGGTGATGATCTTTGGAGTCCTGATAAAGAATCCCCAAATAATATTCTTATCACTTTAGAAAAGGGCATGAAGAAACACATTTAAACACAGAGTTCCAGGAACTCAGGAACTTCTCTCTCTCTCTCTCTCTCTCTCTCTCTCTCTCTCTCTCTCTCTCTCTCTCTCTCTCTGATTCTATCATGTTTCTGGGAGTAGAATTTAATTGTCAATGTTTGCTTCAAATAAAGTGGTGTGTGTGTGTGTGTGTGTGTGTGTGTGTGTGTGTGTGAATATACTAGTAGTTTAATATAAAATCATCATCACTTCTGGTAATAATCAGAAGCACCTTAAGTTTATAAGGCAAAACAACATCAACAGAAAAACTGAAAAACAGAATTTAGCCACAGTTTATATTTGTGACCAGCCCTGGAAAGATTTACATTAGGTGGTACTGACTGTAATGATTAAAACCAATTTCCTCAGTGTTTCACTCATTTTCCGTATGCTGAAGAGTTACACTGCAGTGTGGAAGGTCTTTGTCATCTTGGTAAATTACATGAAATCAACAAGGTATCTGATGAGCTGTGATTGAGTTCTGTATTATCCATCTGAATTTGCAATAACTGCTTGACTTAGTGCTTCTGAGAAAATTCTGCACAGACCTTTCTTTTGCCTTATCGTCATGTTTCATTAAACACTGAAATGCCTGCAGTGTCCAAGGACTGCATACAAAATAGGGTTAAGGTATTCATTTGATCATTTTCCCATAAAGTCTAGATATTCAGCAATTCAGGAGGAAATGCATCCACAGCCCCCACGCGAAGCTGCGGGTAAACCGGGCTTATCTATCACCTTGCCTCATAAGAACTCTCTCTCATCCTGTAGTATTTTCTCCCTATCACGGTCATTTTCGCATTACTTACTGCAAGGTCCCCAGGAAGATGAAGGCAGGGAAACAGATTATATGCCAGGCGCTGTATTTTCTCTCTAGCCTTTCCTTTTGAATGAAGCTTCCTCCTTTCACGGGTTTACGAAGAACCCTCCCTGTGATTTTGCAGCACAGACTGGTGAGTGCCTGCCAGCTCCCAGCGCAGCCAGGGGCTAAGCGTCCCCTGCGGTGAGCTGGTGACTCTGCAAATTGTATGTTCCCCATTCATGTATGATGCACATTCTGTCATCCTCTGGGGAGCAAGGAGGCTGACGGCAACTCTCACACGAAACCGTCCCCACCAGGTCTTGCAGGTAGCAAGAATATCATGTGAATTGCTGATGCTCTGCTTCGACTTTGTTTCCCCTGCTAAGCTTAGCCCAGTGATATCAAGAGAAGCAAGAGCTCAGCCTGGACAGGGCAGTATTGCTTTGTGGCCAGGCGGTCCTGCAGGATCAAACAGAAATAATTTCTCTTGTTCCTGATGAGCAAGGGCCCATCCCATTGTCTTCATATGATTTTTCTTTTCGTGTAACTGTTGAATGGCTGGCATGGTAGGAAAACTATAGTGGCCAAAGTCATTCTGGATGGAGAGACTTGCTAAACCCCTGCAGGTTCATATGCCATGAAATAGGTTTGCAGTTGGTCCTTGTTCTAGAGGTGAAAAAGAAATATTGAGGAAGTCATTTCATATGCATGATAACTGATTTCTGGAGAGCCCAACTCTACTCCAAATGGTATAAAATTCAGATCATTGAGTAGCTGAGCAAATGTCCTACCTTAATGATTATAGATTTGATTTGTAAATTACAGTAATAACTTATAACCAATGACAGATTAAATGGTATCAAAGTTAACGCTAGCTCATTTTTCTGCATGGTTGCACCCCAGTCTAGTGTATGTCAGATACATCTCATTTCATGTGCTTTATACAGTAGAAAACAGTGCGTATGCTGAATTTCAGTAAATCAAACTGCATTTTAACTCTACAGTGGCAAAGCAGATGTATGAAGGTTGATATTTATTTAGATATTACTATGTGCCAGGTATAGTGCTCAGTACTTTGCATGAATTTTCTAAGTTTAATCCTCACAACAACTCCATGGTTTAGATATTATAATAACCTCCAATTGAGACATGTAGAAACTGGCCCAGAAAGGTGAAATAACTTACCTGAAGTACTTAGTGATGAAGGTCCACTATGCTTCCTTGTACATGTTTCCCCAAGGAACAAGACTGACCTGACCTGGGGAAGCTTTTCCCAGGTGCAATACATTGAGAATAAGAAATGAGTAGATTGGAGTAACAGAAGGGGTGGGCCATAGTGAACACCATTATGTTTTTCACAATTATGAAGGGGCCAGAATCACTCATTCCCTAAGCAGCTGGCTACTGGCTGCTGCCACGCCCAAGATTATGCCCCTCCACACCCCCAGGGACAGCCCACTTCTGAAGTCTGAATGACAAAACTTTTTAAAGATCTGTCCTTTTTGCCTCAATTGGCTGAGGCTTCTGTTGTAATTACAACACACATCCATGTTTCCCTCTACCCAGCTCTGCTTCCCTCATTTTTCTATTGGGAGACTATTCCTCTCAATAAAGTTCCTGAGTACATATCCATCTCAGAGTTTGTTTGCTGCCGAATCTGACCTGAGATGTACCAACATTTTCAGTGAAGGATGGATAGAGCCTTCAAGTCCTTGATGATAGTTATTAATGGACACCCATCATTCTGTTTGTTTCTAGTTATGGTTTCCCTGTGTAACTACCCTCCTGCCCATCTGCATGGCCCCTTAAGTTTGGAGATGTCCTGTGAGAGCATATGAAAATGGCTGCTGCTTCTATGCCGTGCCAGGATGTGAGAACCCACAAGGCAGTCTCTTGCCATGTATGCTCAGGTTCACTGTGCAGCCATTCTTATTCTCTCCATCTTTTTTACTTTGCTGTCTGCCTTCCCTTTGGTTTTAGTAAATACTGGAGGCTCTTCTTGGGAGGCCCATTGGCCCCTATCAGGAGGATCAACCCATTTCTGTCTTTTCCCTACTTCCTGTTGGTTCCCCTTTCTGCCCTTGTCCAGGGAGAAGATGTCAACTCTTGGGAGAAGGGTGTTGGTGGAAGAATTCAGTTCTCAAGTCCTCAGAATGACTACAGTCAGCCTTTCTGCTTACTTAAGGATGCATCTTTTGAAATGGCAGAGAGGGTGGGTGGTCCTCAACACATTTGCTTTTGGTTTGGCTGCAGTCCTTCTCTGAGGCAATGACTGAAGAGGGCTTAGAGATGGTTGGATTGGATAGAGAGCAAAAGATGGGTGACAAAAGTAAATATTTATAAATGTCCAGCAGGTATCAGTTAATATGGTAATTCAAAGGAGTAATCTCACTACATATAACACTTTATTGCAGTGGATATCTATTTACCCGCTAAAATTCTGTTAAAGCAACATTAGTTTCTTAAACAAAACAAAACCTAGGATCTAATACACTGTTCTGTTCATGGAGTGTTAATAATTGTTGTTATTGTCATACCTGTTATTAAAATTGTTAACTATAACCAGCACACAAGATAATAAAATGAATAATTTGAAATATAGATATTGACATTAGATTCCTGAAACATAATGTTGACCATACCAGCCACACTGATGTCTTACCTCTACTCATAGCCACATTAGTATTTCTTTTATATTCTGAAAGTTATAAACACCTTTCTTAGTATCCACATTTAGTACCTCAATTCATTTACTACAGTACTTCAATCATTTACCATAGTCCACATTTTTAAGTACCTTCCCTCTTGGTTAGTTAATAAGATTTCATGAATGAAACTGATATTATGAATTAAAGGGTTACCATGGAGAGAAAGCAAACCAAACCCAGGATTCAAGTACACCTTCTTTCCTTCCATCTGTCCCTGTGATGAGTAAGAAGGTGCCAAGGCAATCTGAGGTAATAATAGTTTGGCTTTATCACTAGAAGGGAATACTCAATCAATAGAAATCACACTGTTCAATTTTGCTAATTGTTAAAGACATAATAAACGAAAAGTACTGCATGTACAGAATAATCTGAATTTTGTAAGAAAGGAATACATTTTGGGGGTATAAAATATTTTAGGAGGAATCAACCCCCTGATCTTGAACTTCTGGTCTCCAGAACTATTAAACCATAACTTTCTGCAATTTAAGGGAAAAAAATCCAAGAATAAAGTGTACCAAAGTGTGAATAATGTTTTTCTTATGGTAGCAGGGGAGTTTTCTTTATAAATTCTGTAATTTCAAAATTTTTCCCTTTGGCTATGTATTACTTATAATTATGAACTATTATCATACAAAAGATGTTTGCCTTTGGTGACAACATCAGCGTCTTCATGTGTTGAGGAAGCAAGTGCCACAGTGCCATGCAATGATGTACATATCTGAGGTTCATTTCCTCAAAGTGCCCCACCATCCTCTGTCCTGTTTTCAAAGTCCCGGTCCTAGGTTTCTTTGGCATGTATGTGTTATAGGCACAGAATTAAAGCTCAATCTCTTCCTTGGTAGAGTATCAATGGGAATGGATATCGCTTGTTATTTTTTGATTATCACTTACTACAAGGCTTCATTCATAGCCTTGAGAACTCATTTGAGAACTTCCTTCTCTTATCAGAAATAAAATAATGTAACACTCTAAGAAAAGCACAGAATTTTGTGACCCACAGTCTTTGTCAACTGCTGTGGCATGCATTTTCACTTTGACCCAGGAGGATATTTGTGACAGGAATTTGAGCATCACTAGGTAGAGGGAGAAAATGCCCATTTCCAGAAAGACAACAATAGCAAGTTCCTGGCTTCTGTGTCTTCCGAATTAGAAAAGGACCTATGAACAGAAACTCGCGTAATGATGAATGCAATGCAAGGTAGCAATGTTTAGTATTTCTCCAAGGAAATTGTTTCCTTCATTTGGTCCTCTATTCCCCTCTCATTTTGATTCACTCCTTCCAAGACTTCTCCCAGCACAGGTTTTACAAAGTGTGATAAAGAAAATAAATGAAAACAAGCAAAATGTTGTAAAATTGCCACATGTTTTCTAAGAACACAGGAAAAATATTTTTTCCCTTTTCTTCTTTCTGCCCTCCATCTCTTCCTTCCCTTTCTCTTTTGGTCTCATTCTTGCTCTTATTCTGTCTTTCTTACTCTGTCTTTTCTTTCTGATTTAGGTTGTGACTTTAAGCCTGATCCAACTTGTTTCTTTAGAGGTAAGAATATATAAAATCTTAGTTTTAACAGCAGTATTTTAACATGCATAAGCCATCACTGCTGAATGGGACTATGTTCTCCTATGTAAGATGGCATCTCCATTTATGATTTAACTTGTGCTATGTAATTTTGTTTGCATGAGTATAGTCACAAAAAGGTCTTTCCTCATTTTTAGACTTTGAGATGCCTTGTGGCTGTTTTTGAACGATTTACTCACCATAGACTCAAATCCAGGGAAAGTCTTGTTACTTGTTTCTTTCAATAATTTTACCAAACATCTGCTAAGAGCTCCCAGGGGCATATTTTGCACAGGACTGAAAAATGCCTGTTGGTAATGCTAAAAGCCTGCTACTTTTAGAATACGTAACACAGCTAATATGCATTACGATTTAATAAATCCGTGAATGGATATTATATGGAGATTGCAGGCCAGCTGTTCCCTTCTAAACCAAGTCAGAGGAATAGGGGCTGCAGCTAGAGGGATTTAGGTTTTAATATAAGGAACTGAAAGGAGTTGCTAGGGAGATTTCTGAATCCCCTGTGAAGATTCTGACTCAGAACTCTGAATGTTGTCAGCTCTGGCCTGTGATTTCCAAGTCTTGCAAGTTAAAAAAAGAACAAAATATCCACTTGGATTTTAAACTTAGCTGAAAATCATTTAATTCACTGGAACACGTTCTCAAGCTGTACCAAAAATAAGGAGGAACATTTCCTCTCAAAGTTTCTGGAGTTAAAATAGGTCCTATTCACAGTCTTCCTTTGCCATCTCAACATAGCAAAAACGGAATCCTCACAGATTGTAGAAGCGACTGCAGGCCTTGTACTGAATCTTTACCATTACAGCTTCCCACTGGGACTTCTCACCAAACTCCCTGTCCATTACCCTGCCAACCTGAGGCAGTCCCACAGCGAGACTGAAGGAACCACACACAGATCCTTCAATTTTTGCAGTAATTTTGTTGATGTCAATGTTTCCTTGGTTAGCGTCCCATTTGATCTTCCCAAAGATCCTACAAATCAGATAATATTATTCCCATTTTGTTGTTGTTGTTAATCCCCACCAGAGGATATTTTTTCCATTGGTTTTTAACATTTTTTAATTATTATTATTTTTTTTAGAGATAGTGGAAGGGAAGGGGAGAGACACAGAGAGAGAAACATCCATGCGAGAGAGAGACATCGATCGGCTGCCTCCTGCACATCCCCGATCAGGGCAGGGGATGGAGCCTGCAACTAAGCTATATGCCCTTGATTGGAATCAAACCCAGGACCCTTTAGTTCATGGGTCGATGCTCTATTCACTCAGCCAAACTTGCTAGGGCGTTGTTCCAATTTTCTAATAAGAAAAGTGAAAATCATGGGGTGACCAATACAAAACTATCACCTCCATAAGTGACAAAGCCAGAGAAAACCCATTGTTTTGAATACTACTTAAGGACTCTTTGTCCTCTAGCTCAGCATTTTAATGCATATATATATATATATATATTTTTTTTTTTTTTCAGGAGTGTTTCACTTCCAACAGTGTGGCTGATTTATCTGGAATGACCCCGGATAGCCACCCTTCAGAGAAATTACTAGGGAAATACTCAGGTTGGAGCTTTCCAGAAAGCCTCCTTCATGAAGAACATTCCTACTCATCCATTTACTATAATCATCGACTGCCTGGCTTTTCCACTCACCAACTGTGAGGTGAGTTATTTAACATTTATACATCTCAGTTTTGTCATCTGTATAAATGGAAATAACAATAGTACCTGCCCTAATGGGCTATTGTGAGGGAAAATTGAGCTAATGTATGCAAGGTGTTTGGAACAAATTGTGCTTGCAACAAAGTAAGTGGAGTGAAAATGCTGGTTACTATTACAGATTTTCCATCAACTCTAGACTTTAAACTTGGCTGTCTCATGTGACAATAGGATAATTAATTTTATAAAAGTCATATATATATATTTTAATGAACTGAAAGAATGAGGGATAAATAAAAACTAGTGGCTTATCATTCAGTGGGAAAGAGGAAATATATGCACATTTCTATAGTCCAAGGCACCATAAATAATGTAAGATGAGAGCACAAAGGAAAGAGACAATCGTTTTAAAAAATATATATTTTTATTGATTTCAAAGAAAAAGAGAGAGGGAGAGAGATAGAAACATCAATGATGAGAGAGAATCATCAACTATTTGTCTCCTCACACCCCCACTGGGAATTGAGTCTGAAACCCAGGCATGTGCCCTGATTGGGAATTGAACTATGATCTCCTGATTCATAGGTCGATGCTCAGCCACTGAGCCACACCAGCTGGGTGAGACATTCTTAACAGCTAGAAGGATCTGATAAGATTTCCAAAAGTGGTGAGACCTGCATATGTTATTTGCCTTAAGTCCCCACAAGACTTGCCTCAGAGGGTGCTCAGTGAATATGTGTAGGGTGACTGAAGTGGAGGCCTAGGGTTTAGGCAAAGCTTCCTGAGAGAGAAAATAGTATAAGCCATACAGAGAGGCATGGCAAGGATTAACTTAGTAAGTTCATTGCTAGTGGATTCATGGTTTGCAAAGGTAGATTTAGTCCTAGATATTGGATGGTCTTGAGTGAAATTCTACAGATTTAAGTTTAATGTGGGACTCAAGCAGAACATCAGATGCATCAAAGGATCCAGCATGATTAGATATGCACTATAGGACTGTGCCTTTTATGAATTTGAGGAATGTTAGGACTGGTGGTCTGGAATCCAATACAGACAGTCCTCGGGTTACATCGGACTCGACGTACATTGTTTCGTGGTTATGTTGCCATCTTCCATTTTTTTTAAAATTTTTTTAAAATTTTTTTATTGATTAAGTTATTACATATGTGTCCTTATCTCCACGTTACCCCCACCCCCCCATTCATGCCCTCACCCCCCTGTTGTCTGTGTCCATTGGTTAGGCCTATATGCTTGTATATAAGTCCTTTGGTTGATCTCTCCCCCATCTCCCATTTATTTATATAAAAAAAAGAAGTTCCATCATTTCGATGTATGTACATATGTGCTTTATGTTTTTTATTATTTATTTACCACAAGTAAAGGTCAGGAATTGTTATCTTTCTTTTAATTTTTTTTTTTTTTACTGTTTCACTTCATTACTGCTGTGTATGTGCTCCATGTGAGTGATGTAGGTGCTCATGTAGGTGGGTTCCGATTTACGGTGAAAATTGCGCGGATCTCTAACGTAACCCGAGGACCTACTGTATCAGCAAAATTATAGCCACTCCTCTTATAAGACTTTCAAGGGAAATGTCCATGTTGGAGCTCAAACACAAAGAAAAACAAGACAATATTTTACTATTAGTTGGACAGTTGGTCCTTACCTACCGAGAACTCTAGTAAGATGACTTGGAATGTGGCGTGCAGATTAGAAGCTTAAGTAGCCTCTGCCCTAAACCTAGACCCTATTCTGAGCACGGTGTTCGTGATAGCTTCAAGGAAGGATAGACAATTTCGAGATTAATGGACTAAAATACATATGAAAGAGAATTGATGAGTGAGACAACTGGATAATTCAATCTCCACACATGAGAGAAGTTTTGGGCCACTTCGCCATTTCTTGTCCATAAAAGGAGAAAGCAAAAAAGAGCCATACTGATGGGTGTGATCATTAATCCACAGTGACTCTGCTCATTAGTAAATGCAGCCTAGGCACATGTGTGGGATCTGATTCATTACATGAATGTCCCTCTTCCTGGAGAGAAGTAAAAGAAGGTACAGGAGAAAGTAGGCTCCCCTCCCTCCCTGCCCCAGGTCTACTTAGAAGGCTTAAAGAGGAGAAGACAGAATTTGAGCGAGGTAACTGTCCATGGGACTGAAAGGAAGGTTTGATTTCAAAGACATTGGACACTCTGATCTGATACTGGAATGAGATATAGTAGCATTAAAGATAATGATCAGCTCCCATCAAAAGTGACTGGGAGGATAGGGCTGCTGCCATCAACTGAGATAAGCAATGAAGAAGCCATAGAGATTTCTGTTCTTTTGTAGTTTTTGTGTAGTATTAAAACAAACAAGCAAGCAAGCACAAAAACACATGCATCTGCTACTATCTGAGGCTACCTCAAGGCTAAGAGGAACACTGAGTTAATTAACAAGTAGTATTACAGTGTTAAAGAAAAAGGAAGAGTGAAAATCACCCTTTTTCTTTTCTTAGAGAAATAAAGTCCAGGGAGGTAGGCTTTTTTAGGAAGAAGTTATACTGGGTTCCTAAAACAAATGCCTGCTTGTTGGCATCCTTTTTGTGTCTCAGAGAATCTCAGGAAACATCTAAAGGGCGCTGAAAACTTTTGGAAGGATTATGTTAAAAAAGGTTCTAAAAGAGGGCAGTCATAGAAATTACTCTCCAAGCAACACAACATTTTCATAGTTAAGCAGAGAACCTTGGCTCTGGGAATTGTTTAAGCACATGAGAGGAGAGAAGTGAAGAGACCATTGTTGGTATTTAAAAAGGAGAAATAGAGGAGGAGCATTATGATTGCAGACTCATGAAGAAAGATTCATATATGTGTATCTTAGCATTTGTCCTAGAATCACTGAAGGAGCTGGTAATGTGTGCGGTGCAAACAGCTGAGATAAGTGCTGAAATGTAGTTGATATTTCAGGTTGTTATTTTAGGAAGACAAGAAAAGGGCTACAACAGACTTAGTGATTGCTAACAACTAATGTAATTTAAGAGGACACTTTAGTTCAGGAGGGTCAAATCCAGGCATAGGTCAAAGGCCCCCAGGCTAGATTCTTAGGCAGCCATCAGAAACAGGAGCAGACAATGGCAAAGATCCAAAGTTATAGTTTATATACCATGGTTGGGGGGTGGGGGTAGTAAACAAAAAGGGGGTTGGCTCTAGCCAGTTTGGCTCAGTGGATAGAGCATCAGCCTGTGGACCAAAGGGTCCCAGGTTCAATTCTGGTCAAGGGCACGTACCTTGGTTGCAGGTTCCTCTCTGGCCCGGGCCCTGGTCAGGGCACATGCAGGAGACAACCAATTGATGTGTTTCTCTCACATGGGTGTTTCTCTCTGTCTTTCCCTCTCTCTTCCACTCTCTCTAAAAAGATCAATGAAAAAATATTCCCAGGTGAGGATTTACAAAAAACAAACAAAACAACAAAAATAACAAAACAAAAAGGGGGCTGGAACTTTGACCTGTGGCTGAGGAAATTGTAAATATTCAGCATAAAAGCAGGAAGAAAGACCTTGAAAAGTGAGAGAACTGTGGTTTCATTTGAGTTGTTGTTAGAACAAGAGCCATTTCTCAGGTTGATCCCTTATAAAAGAATGAATAAGCTCTTCATGTATGTATAAGGAATGATCCCACAGAGTAAAACAAAGAAATACAGAGCACTTGATATAGTATGCTAGCAATTGTGTAAAATCAAAGGTGTGTGGATGCCCTAGCTGGTTTGGCTCAGTGGATAGAGCATTGGCCTGCAGAGTGAAGGTCCCGGTTTCGATTCTGGTCAAGGGCACCTGCCCAGGTTGCTGGCTCGATCCCCAGTAGGGGGCATGTAGGAGGCCGCCGACCAATAATTCTCATCATTCATGTTTCTATCTTTCTCTCCCCTCTCCCTTGATCTCTGAAGTCAATAAAAATATATTGAAAACAAATGTTTGTGGCTTTCTATATGTAACTACCTTGAACTTCTGGAAGAATCCACAAGGCTTTGTAATTTTGGTTACTGGGTTATTGGTAATGGTGGTAGTGGGGAATTGCACAAAAAGAAATAAAGGGTGGAAAGAAGACTTATATACTTATCAATTGTTATATGACCTATGGAAAATTAAAGATATACATTTTAAAAAGAGTACATTGCTTAAAGATTTCATGTGGGAGTAAATGGGGTTTTATGTGTTGGAAGAGGTAGAAAATGAGGTGATCAGTCATCTCACATTATGGAAGGACAGATTTCATTTTAACAAGTTGTTTCAAATATGCATCACACAAAATTAGTGTTTAATGTGTGAGCTAAAAGCTTTAACTCATCAAATCAAATATGTGAAGTGAGTCTAGATTAAAGATGTATTTCCTTGGAGAATATAAATCAGTCAAAATCACCCACTTTGGGGCTCTGTGGATTTTCAACTATTTCTTGCCATCTTTAGCAGTATAGTTTAAATTCTGGGGCAAACATAAGGGTGAACAAACTTCTTGTATGTGAAACTGTGAAGTCAATTTAGTGTGGCAATAGCTTTGTGATAGAGCTCTTCCTACCTGTAGGTGTTTTTGTTTGTTTCTCCTGGTTGGTGTCAGCAATGCTTTGGTTTAAAAACTCTCCCAAATCAACCCACAAACTCAAAGCAAACCAGAAAAAGGAAACAGAGATGACAGGGATGAAGAGAAACACTTGTACTTGACTGTTCTGCTCAGGGCAAGTTTTGCCTGAAACATTTGTACATTAAATTATAGCTTACAATACCAATTCATAGGTTCACTATAAACCTTTCTCCTGCTTGTAGCTCTTATCTCAGTCACTGGGGATGAAACCAGAAGGCGATTTTAGAGTGATGGTGTGCATGCTCTTATTATGAGTGAAATCCCATTTAGGATGACCGAAAGATTGATTTGTGCAAGTCATAGATGTAACATTGACTATAAATAAGTATTGGGTTCAACCTTTGGAAGAATTGAAAATTCTGTGGGGATAGAGATTTATATTCAGGTGTTACTCTGTCAAGGCAATTCTAAAACTATTGGTCAACCAAAATGTTTAACAGTGTAAAAAATGCCTTGGTTAAGTAATCATAAAGAAAATGTTAAAAAAGATTTTTAGGTTTACTCCTGATTTTAGAATTTCCTCATTTTATTTTCATCTTCTACAACCACAGTGCCTCACTTCTTATCTCAGAAATAGGGGACCAATGCTGTTGTATAATGATACTAGAAGAAGCAACTTAAAAAATGTTATTGCAGGCATTCTGCAAGGATAGAATATTAAAATTTTCGAAAAAAAAAGTCAATGCAAAAAATTATGAATTGGATTTATTGCTAACTAATATTTTTACCTGTTTTCATTTGGGTTATATTCCTTAGACACAGTAATAGTTTACTATGCTGCTCTTTTTGAGGCATTCTGATTGAGAATTGAACAATGTTTATTTATAAAAGTCTTTTCATTTGTTAAACTTTTCTTCTTTTATCTAAAGCAATATCTTGGAGCCTTTTTCCTCTTCTCAGTTGTAAAATAGATTCACGCAAGATAGTTTTCTCTAGTGCTCCAGTCTTGTTTACAATAGTAAATTCTTTTAAAATCTTGTAACTGATATTTCCAAGGGCTTACAATTAAATATTAATACAGTGGGGTTGAACTACCAAACACCAATTTCTGAAGGAAAGAATCAAATAGACAACAAACTAGCAAATGGTGAGAGCTATTAAATACTCTGAGATTCTAGCTATTAGTCATTGGTGTTTTGGTAATTGTGATTTATTGGGGAAAGTTACAATGCTCTGAGTTCATCAGGCTTCCACTTCTGTATTGTGGCCCAAGCGTACTGCTTTTGTTTGTGACATAAATCATGTCTGGACACCAAAGACTCCAGATCTGCTAACCTTTAAGCTTTCCTCCCCCGACACCCCCATTCTTTGTGTTTCCTTATTAGGAAATCTTGTTGCTATGTTTAAAGGCATATTTTTCTCGTAAAATAAATATGGTTCAGAAATATTGTTTAATATAACAATTATTAGAAGACAGGTGAGCCTCAAATTTATAGCATTTGATTACCCATGCCACTTTTTTTTTAAGAAAAATCACTTTTTGGTGTCATTTTGAATCATAGTCACCTAACTCAACAGTTGTGAATTTTGAAATCCTGCCAATAAATAGTTCATTTTTTTATTCTCCATAATTAAAAAATAAGCATACAAAATATTGCTTTAAGAAGCTAGGAGTTAAGACCTGCTCCTAGAATGCTTTATTTTAAGTCTGTACTTGCTAGGGTCCTTTCTGTCATTCACAGTTCACATCAAATGTCAAATCCTCAAACAGGCCTTTCCAGTGCTTTCCAAAGTGGTCCTCACCATTACTCTCTATCTCATAAGCTTGTTTCATGTCAATGTGTGAAATCATCTTATCTGATTCCTTTTGTATTGTCTGTATCCTCTTAGTAGAAGGAAATATCTGTGAGGGCAGAAAGCTTGTCATCCATGTTTTCAGTTATATCCTCAGCACAGTCCAGGTCTCCGTATGTAATGGACACAATACATACTTGAATAAATTCAATAAATAAATGAAATGGGAGTTAGAGCTTTTCCCCTGTACCTCTCTATAGAGATAATCTTGAGTATATTATTTAATCCTATTCATCTTATTTCTTTCTTTATAAAATATTGAGTTGAGTGTCATGACCTAAAAGGTTGCTTTAAGGTTGAAAATTCCACTTAATTAGTATTGTTATTGCAAGAAAGCCCATTGCATTGGATTGTGTCACTGTACTGGTAGATGTCTGTAATCATCTTTC
The DNA here is from genome assembly GCF_014108235.1 of Myotis myotis. Classification (NCBI taxonomy): domain Eukaryota; kingdom Metazoa; phylum Chordata; class Mammalia; order Chiroptera; family Vespertilionidae; genus Myotis; species Myotis myotis. The sequence continues at coordinate 27,622,861 of NW_023416390.1, read as the reverse complement.
AGCTAAATTATTGTTTTCCTTCAACTTTGAGAGAAAACCGTCCTGATTTATATTTTCCCTCTAGTGCAGCGGTTCTCAACCTGTAGGTCGCGACCCCTTTGGCGGTTAAATGACCCTTTCACAGGGGTTGCCTAAGACCATCCTGCATATCAGATATTTACATTACGATTCATAACAGTAGCAATGAAAATAATTTTATGATTGGGTCACAACATGATGGAACTGTATTTAAAGGGCCAGAAGGTTGAGAACCACTGCTCTAGTGGATTCTTCCTTTCTGTTATAACTTTGACTTGGCATCCTATCTAATAAAGAGAGGCTATGCTAATTGACCCTGATGCTGTTGCAAAGATGGGAGCACCCACAGCCAATAAGGAGGGAATATGCTAATTAACTTCCCCACCCTCAAAGATGGTGGCACCCATAGCCAATAAGGAGGGAATATGCTAATTGACTGCCATGCCCTCAAAAATGGCAGTGCTCACAGCCACAAGATGGTGGTGCCCAGTCCTGTCAGCCCCACCGGGGCAGCAGGCATGCGGCAAGGCTGGGCCCACCCCTTAGGCGGGCCCAGCCCCTCCGCATGCCTGCCTCTGGAGACCCCCAGTCTCCTCAGTCCCTCAGCTGCCCAGAGCCAGCCCGAGGTGCAGGCAAACCTCGGATGGCAGCTTCCCAGCCACCCAGGGCTGCCCAAGGCTCAGGTAACCAGGGACAGCTGAGGCTTGCACTGCTGGCAGTGGCAGCAGCAGAGGCGTGATGGGGCATTGCCTTCCCCTGATTGCGGGGTCACCTCCCACTCCTGAGGGCTCCTGGACTGTGCGAGGGGGCAGGCCAAGCTGAGGGACACCCCATCCCGTGCATGAATTTTCATGCACTGGGCCTCTAGTTATGATATGAAATAAAAAGTATGTGTAAAAGGACACATGTCTGGTTGTACACTGTTAGAACCTGAACAAACAGGCTTAATGATACTGAAGTGAAGCTTGAGAGATGTTACTAAATCGCCTATTCACTTTGAGTGATCGATTGTCCTTGAATATATACCATTCAGTGCTTCCTTCATTCAAATTCAAAGTCCAGGTTTCTGGTGATTAAAATAAATAGATGATGATAATTGGCTTTTTTCACCTCCTGTTTTTTTCAAACTGTATTTTTGTGTTCACATTCTTATGATATCAATTATTTTGATAACTATACTTAAAGTAAGATGAAAAATCTGGCCCTTCTTATTCCCTTCTCATGTTAATTTTCTCCTTGATACTTATCTATTTATCACCATCTAGCACAGGGGTATTCAAACTTTTTAAACAGGGGGCCAGTTCACTGTCCCTTGGACCGTTGGAGGGCCGGACTATAGTTTTAAAAAAAACTATGAACAAATTCCTATGCACACTGCACATATCTTATTTTGAAGTAAAAAAACAAAACTGGAACAAATACAATATTTGTATTTGCATGTGGCCCGCGGGCCATAGTTTGAGGACCCCTGATCTAACATCACACACACACACACACACACACATACCCGCATATACACACAATTTATTTATCTTCATTTTTTTCTCTCTAGTAGATTATAAGTTTCACATCAAGTTTTTCTTTTTCATTTTTGCCTGTTTTATTACCCATGTCTGTCACATAGTAAAAATATAATAAATGTTTATTGAATAATAAATGAATATATTTATATATAACTTTTAGATTTTTAAAATTTAATCTATTGCCAGAAAAGCAGAAACAATGCTTGCTTCTGCCTTCCCATTATCTGTACTATTAGGTTGGAAATCTGTCAGCAAAATTGAATTTCAACATAAATAAGTCCTCAAAAACTCAGTCACTTAAAAAAAAAAAAAATATATATATATATATATATATATATATATATATATATATATATATATATATTGATTTCATAGAGGAAGGGAGAGGGAAAGAGAGAAACATCTATGTGAGAGAATCAATGATGCATGCCTACTGGGGATCAAGCCTGCAACCTGGGCATATGCCCTGACCGAGAATCCAACCTGTGACCTTCCAGTTCATAGGTCGACACTCAACTACTGAGCCATGCCAGCTGGGCCTCAGTCACTGTTTTAGAGCTTAATTTTATCACTGTATGTGCTAAACCCTGCAATTTTTCCTTTGGAATAAGAATTTTAAAAATTGATAAGAAGATATTCAAATTAGTTTGTATGCCCAAAATAAGCCTTAGGAATCTGGTGAATAAGAGAAAATTTTTTAAAAAATTATATTTCAATGGGTATATAATGTAATGATCTCATATGACAAGCTTTCTATTTTTTAAATCTTAGTTAATGAAGGAAAAAAATTCTCTGTATTCTCTTTACCACATCACTTCTTTGTGACTTGCCTATGAAATGGAAGAAAAGGTTTGGTTTTTATATAAGTTAAAATGTCCATATGTTTTATTTTTTTAGAATTATTTGAGCTTTTTGAATGTCATGCACCCTTTCCTTTTTCATATTTAACTGAACTCAGGAGGAAGAACATATTGAGCAGCTTTTCTTATTTTCCCTTAAATCAAATGAAGGGCTGTTCATATTTCAAGCAGGATAGGGGAGCTCTGTGAAGCATTTGTGTGTGTGTGTTTTTTTCCTCCAGAAGAACAGGGCACCCGCTATTCACAAGACTCAAGAAGCAGAACAACAAAGAGAACTAATGAGCAAATTGCCAAGACTTGATAAAAATCTGAATGACCTTTCCTTCTTAGAGGAAAGGGTCACTGATCCAAAGCATGCTATTGATACCAACGAGAAAGAAAAAATGAATACATAGACTTGGGAGAGTGAATTTTTGGTTAGTTAAACTGAAACCACCTGTTATCGCCAATTATTTTATTTTTAGAAAAATAAAGCCGAAGTGTTAGAAATCCCAGTTTATCGAAAGCTATTTTTTGGAATTAAATGAGCCAAAAGCAATAATTTCCTTTTCTGAAACACATCTCATCCATTTATTTTCTCACTCGTCCATTCATTCATTCCAGGGGTCCAGAGTGTACTAGACAGGCCAACCTGGAAATAATTATAGTGGTATGACAAATGTGGTAATAAAAGTGCAGACAATGAATAAATAAGGATTTGGTTAACTCTCCCTGCAGAATTTAGACAACTCTTTTGTCAGAAAGTGACATTTGAATCATGCTTGAAAGAATAAGGAGAATTTTTCCAGTAGGACAGCATGGCAAGAAAATATTGAACAAAAGGAAATGGCTTTTTCAGAAACAAAACAAAACAATCAAGATGAAAAAAACAAAACCATGCAAGTCTCTGCTTGGTTAATGAGAAGGCATATTAGGCCATTTTCCTGACTGCTAATATTAAATCTTCTTGAACAATTGTATACCTGCTTTTTATGTTTAGCCCAACTCAGTCTCTAACAACCAAATTTAGATGAGTGTGAGGGAGAAATATTTTCAATGGGAATCATTTGTTTGAATCACTATGGTGAAGAAATGTGTTCACTCACGGGCCAGTTAAACAGCCTAAATGTTCTGCAAGCACTTCCAGGATAGCTATTCATTTCATAATGGTTGGTTCTCTTGTGGGTGAAACGCTGCTGTTTCCCCATTACTGGTGATGGAATGTCTTGATTAATATCTCTCACTTTTCTTCATTCTGCCTCCTGGGTGTTTTGGCCATGACTTCATGGGAACTCAACTGTTGCTTGGTAGAAATATTTGTACAGTTAGGACAGCTCATATATTCTTTTGGAACATATTTGTTTGCTCCCTTCACTCCTTCTGACCTCTTGCCTCCTTTCTCAGCTGCCTTTACCTCTTCCCATTACCTTCTTCCCATCTCTGCAAAAAGAATTAAGACTTGTTCATTCCATGATTTTGATATTTGTTTCTCTTAATCCTTATCATTTACTCAATATTGTAGATATTATAAAAATTAAATAAATATTCAAACTCTGATTATTCTTATTAACATTTTAAGAAAATATATAATCATTTGAGTTTTAAGGTTGTAATAGAAATATGTTGTGTGGAAATATAATAATGCTTTTCATTTTTTTATGATGTGTTTTCCATTATTTTGTGATGTTACATTTGATTTATCCCATCTTTATGAATTGGTATATTATGAAAAATTAAAACTCCATCTCTCCCTTTCTATAGGAAATGTCCCGTCTACTTTTAAATACAAAGGGAGAGTTGGAGTTTAACTTTTCTTTCAGAGACAGAAGGAAATGATAAATGAAGTTTCAAATAGAGAGGTTGAATTTTTCTTTTTGGCTGCATAGTTCCCATGTTCTCAGTAAGGACATGAATGATGTCTCTGTATGAATAGTAGATCTTCTTAATCTTTCCTGGCTAGTGAGGTTCAGTGCCTCCATGAATGAACTATCAGGTAATGGGTTGGCAGTTTTGAGGAAAGAAGTGAAGTTTAGAGCATCTGCTGAGGACCATGGGAAAAATGAGTGGGCTAAGGATAAATAGAAGGGCTGCTAGGGTTATCGATATATATAAAAGTCTAAGTGACCATCCGACCAGAGGGAGCCTGATTCCTCATGGGGCCGAGTGATTCTACCTTTAGCCATGGGTTACTTTGTTGCTGGGGCACTGTCAGCCCCGAATCTGGTTTACTGCTGAGTTGTGGTGACTTGGCAGCTGTGGTTCTCGGGTGATGAACCCCGGAACCAAAGAGGAGGGAGCCCGATTCCTCACAGGATTCCTGCGTGATTCCACCTTTGGCCATGGGTTATGTTGCTGCTGGGGCATTGTCGGCACTGAATCAGGCTTACTGCACATTTGCATTTGCGTTCCATACCCTGTACGACAGCAACTTTGCAGAGTGCCTTCTTGCACTCTGGGATTCCTATCTATCTATCTATCTATCTATCTATCTATCTATCTATCTATCTATCTATCTATCTATATAAAAGGCTAAGTGACCGGCCATACATCTGATGATTTTACTAATTTTCTTTCATCTCTGACTTCTATTATAGAGAAAGAGCAAATAGCAATATTTAAGTATTTCTTCTAATTAATTTCAATGTGCACAAATCCATGCACTGGGTCACTAGTTAGTATATGATCTTAGAAATCATTAATCAAAAAAAAAAAGAAATCATTAATCAATATTGACTCTCATCATCAAAATCACTGAGTGATATTCTTCATCAGGGCTTAGTACTCTGAGAGAAAAAAACAGACAAAGGCTGTAACCATTGGATCTAATAGGCTCTGATGAAGTTGAGGAGAATGTGGGTCCCTAGACCAAGTATGAGTGTGCAGGTACCAGGAGATTCATTTGATTTAAAAGCCATGGTAAAGAATAAAAAAAAGTTGAAACCTGGAAGAACAAAGTCTGATATCCAAGGAGGAACAGGTGAGGTAGGTAAGATAGAGATATGGAGGATGCTGAAACAAGAAAGATCTTGTGGATATTACAGTCCAGCCAAAGGTGAACAGAAATTTACCCAGGACCTCTGGTGGCCCTTTTAAAAGAGTTTATTTTACTCTGACAGGCAGCCTACATTCCTTTTTCTTTTCTTGTTCTTTTTTTTTTTTTCACTTTTTCTACACAAAACAAAACAGAACAGAACAAAAATCAGATTAGATTTGTTTGGCCTAAAGTATCAAGAACAATAGGATCATTTATTGTGAGTAACATTTCCAGAAGCCTCCTAATTCATTTATTAAAGAGAAACAGTATGCACATTGCTATTCATTAACAAAATAAAGGTTAATGTCCCTCATGAAATCTTTACAAATTTTACTGCCAACTTATTGTAATGATGTTTTTCTAGGTCTAGACATTCTGGAAAATATAGCTCCTAGTAAAAATCCTAAAAACCTTCAAGAGAGAAAATTCCAGATTTCCAACTGGAGTGCATCCCTGAAGCTGATTAAACACTCATATCAAAGGAACATCTACCCATATGTAAGAAACTGACCATCAAAGTCACATTTTTGAAGGTAGAAGATTAAGGAAACAGAAATCCCTGAGGGTGACTAAATGTTACTGCTAACTTCAAAATACTCTTAGTTTCAGTTATTTTTTCAAGATGTCATAAAATCCTGCAGTCATTCCAATCATTTCATGCCTAAAGTTTTCTCCATTGAAATAACATGTTTTTCGAGGATTCAGGAAGATGGCGGCGGTATAGGCAGACGCGTCCCAGGTCGTGTCCCTGAGCAAATGGAGTGAGCAGCTGAAACTAGTAACATCCACCCCGAATTGGCGAAATTCCTCAGCTGGCGAGACGGTTTACATCCGGGAAGAGCAGAACTCCCCTGGAAAGGTAAAAAAACCAGGGATTTGGGCAGGAAAGTTTGCCAGACCTCTGAGCCCAGAGAGTCGGAGGGAGACCGCGTGGCAGACAGCCGCGTCCCTTGGGACAGGCACAGCCCCTAACAGGGGAAAGGAGAACCTCGGGATTCCTGGCGCTGCCGGGGGAATTGAGAGCTTGGTCTGTGATCACAGAGGACTGAGCCTAAAGGGGGCAGCCTGAAGAGCTGATCAGACCATGCAGTCCCGGTAAGAGAAGAAGCTTACAGAAACCAAGCCTTCCCCGTTTCCGCGGCCGGCGTTTGTTTGTTTGTTTTCACTGAATCCTGTTCATGGGACATTTCGGATACAGACACTCACCTGTGCTGAAGAGAGGGAGAGTGTGCGGAGGAGTGGAATCTGGGGAGAGACTGAGGAGAGAAGGGGGGCCGGGAGAGGTGGCAGCGAATTGAGTGCTGAGACACCCCTGAGCCCACGTCTGAGGCAGCCATTCTCTCCGGAGAGTGAGACTCCTCCCCCCAGCCCCCAGGCAAGGAGCACAGCCACACCCAGATTCCACCCTGTAGGAGATCAAGGATTAAAATAACCTGATCAGTCCCTGGGAGTTAACAGGGTCTGGCCTATAGAGGGATTTTCAATCCCAGCAACAACACAGCACTGGTAACTCTTACGCAGCCAGCTCTGGGCAGTGAACTTCCACTGGACAGAGAGGCCCTGTAGCCTCAGAGGCCAACCCCAGAACACTGCCACCCAGAGGCTGACCCACAAACTGACTCTTTGCTAAACACAAAATAAGGCAGTCTGGGAAACAAATGCGGCTTGCTTTAAAATAAGGACTGTGGTTTACAACACAGAGGAACAGTGTATCGCAGGGAAACTCAACACTCTCCTGAATACCGGGCAGGTCTAAGGCGAGCCACACTGAAGAATAGAAGAACCGAAGGACCTTCACTACTGCAATATTTTTTTTTTTTCTTTTTTCACCTTTTAACTAAGAAACCAATTTTTTTTTTTTTTTTTTTTCTTTTTTTTTTTCTTTTCCTCTTCTTCTTTTTTTTTTTCTTCTTTTTTCCATCACCTGATTTTACCCTTTTAATTACTACCTTCTTATTTTTAACCAGTATTATTACTGCTACCATTTTACCATTTTTTTTAAAGTGCCATTTTATTTTCTCTTTATTTTATTTTGGGATTAGTGTTCTCCATTCTATTTTCATCGTTATATTATTGGTTGTTTCTAGTTTGCATTTATCTCCAGGGAGCTGTTGCTGGAATTTGTTGGGATTAATGGCTGTTCTATAGGAGCATTCTCCTCATATAAAAAGTCTCTTCCCCTCTTCCACTTCATTCTCTCTTTTCGCTCTTTTTTTTTCTTTTCCTTTCTTTTCTCGCTTTTACTTCCCCCCCTCCTTTTTCCCACTTTCATTTTTGCACTCCTTTTTTTGGTCCCTAATTTTCTTTTCTTTTTTCTCTTTTCTCTTCCTTCTTCCTTATCCCCTAATTCTCTTAATTCAGGTGGTCACCTTTATTTGGGGTTATTAATATCGTGAATATATTTGTGTATAGTGCCTGGTACGTGGTGCCTTGTTGTGTTGTATTTTGTGCCTTTAAATCAACACAGCAGATCCAAGCAACAGCAACCTCCTGAGCACCACACCCTCTGCTGAGGAACAGCAGCTGTACGTGAAACCTCGCCCCACCAGCCAGAAGAGCCACCACAGCTGTGAACAGCACCCACCAGAGGAGTTGCTGCCAACTGAAGAGCAGCTGCTACCGCAACCGCCCGAAGAGGAACCGCAGACCAAGGAGTCACTGCCACCAAGGGAGCAGCCACTGAACGACTCAACGTCTAGATATGTCAGTGAGATCAAACATGGGTAGACAAAGAAACCCCCAAAGGAAAGAGAAGGAGGACTCTCCAGAAAAGCAGCTAAGTAATACAGAGGCATGCAACATGACAGAAAAAGAATTCAGAATAAGGGTCCTAGAGTGCATAAACCGGATGGAGGAAAAAATCGACAACCTCAGCAAGAAGCAAGAAGAAACAGATGAAAAAATCGATAACATATGGAAGAAGCTAGAAGAAACAGATGAAAAAATCGATAACATATGGAAGAAGCTAGAAGAAACAGATGAAAAAATCAACAACTTAAGTAAGACCCAAGAAGATATGAAGAGCGATATAGCTGCAATGAAAAACTCCATTGAAAGTATCAACAGTAGACTAGGAGAAGCGGAGGACCGAATTAGTGATTTAGAAGACAAGGAAGCAAAACACACCCAAAATGTACTGCAATTGGAGAAAAAAATGAAAAGACAGGAGGAGAGCCTAAGGGAGCTTTGGGACAACATGAAACGAAACAACATACGAATAATAGGGGTACCAGAACAACAGAAGGATGAACAAGGATTAGAAAACCTATTAGAAGAAATAATATCAGAAAACTTCCCTGAGGTGGGGAAGAAAAAAGTCACACAAGCCCAGAGAGTCCCAAATAAGGTGAACCCAAAAAGACCCACACCAAGACACATCATAATTACCATGGCAAATGTTCAGGACAAAGAGAGAATCTTACAGGCTGCAAGAGAGAGACGGAAAGCTACATACAAGGGATCTCCCATTAGATTGTCAAATGATTTCTCAACAGAAACACATCAGGCCAGAAAAGAATGGACGGAAATTTACAAAGTGATGCAAAGCAAAGGACTGAATCCAAGAATACTCTATCCAGCAAGGCTATCATTCAAACTTGAAGGGGAAATAAGAAGCTTCACAGACAAAAAAAGGCTAAGGGAGTTTATCACCACCAAGCCAGCAATGCAAGGAATGCTAAAGGGACTGGTATAAAAATAAGAAATTAAAAGCTCAGAAAGAAAACAGCCACACAAAAACAGAAATGCCTACAAACAACTACCTTTCAATAATAACTTTAAACGTAAACGGACTAAATGCTCCAAACAAAAGACATCGAGTGGCTGAATGGATAAAAAAACATGACCCATACATCTGCTGTCTACAAGAAACCCACCTCATTAGAAGGGACTCACACAGACTGAAAGTGAAAGGATGGAAAAATATCTTTCAGGCAAATGGAAAGGAAAAGAAAGCTGGGGTAGCAATACTTATATCGGACAAAATAGACCTCAAAGTGAAGGCCATAACAAGAGATAAGGAAGGCCACTTCATAATACTAAAGGGATCAATACAACAAGAAGATATAATCCTGGTAAACATATATGCACCCAATGCAGGAGCACCCAAATTCATAAAAAAACTCCTGGAAGATATCAAAGGAGACATCGACAACAATACAATCATAGTAGGGGACTTTAATACACCACTGACAGCACTGGATAAGTCCTCTAGACAAATAATCAGCAAAGATACAGCAATCCTAAATGACTCACTAGATCAGATGGACTTAATAGACATCTTCAGAACACTTCACCCGAAAGCCAGGGAATATACATTCTACTCAAATGCTCATAGGACATATTCAAAAATAGACCATATATTGGGTCACAAGCAAAGTATCCCCAAATTCAAGAAAATTGAAATCATAAAAAGCGTCTTCGCAGACCACGATGGCATAATATTAGAAATAAACTACAATAAAAACAACCCAAAATACTCAAACACCTGGAAGCTGAATAGCATGCTATTAAATATTGATTGGGTTACCAATGAAATCAAAGAAGAAATTCGAAACATCCTGGAAACTAATGACAATGAAAACACAACAATCCAAAACCTATGGGACACAATGAAAGCAGTCCTGAGAGGGAAGTTTATAGCTCTACAGGCCTATCTCAAAAAACAAGAAAAAATGGTAGTAAATCATCTAACTCTACAACTCAAAGAATTAGAAAGAGAGCAACAAGAAAACCCCAGAGTGAGCAGAAGGAAGGAGATAATAAAGATTAGAGCAGAAATAAATGACATAGAGACCAAAAAAACAATACAGAAAATCAATGAAACCAAGAGCTGGTTCTTTGAAAGGATAAACAAGATTGACAAACCTCTAGCCAGACTCACCAAGAAGCAAAGAGAGAGGACCCAAATAAACAAAATCAGAAACGATAGAGGCGAAATAACAACAGACCCCACAGAAATACAAATGATTGTTAAAAAATACTATGGACAGCTCTACTCCAACAAACTAGACAACCTGGAGGAAATGGACAAATTCCTAGAAAAATACAACATTCCAAAACTCAATCAGGAAGAATCTAAAAATCTCAACAGGCCAATAACTATGGAAGAAATTGAAGCAGTCATCAAAAAGCTTCCAGCAAACAAAAGCCCAGGACCAGACGGCTTCACAGGGGAGTTTTACCAAACATTCAAGGAAGAACTAAAACCTATCCTCCTCAGACTACTACAAAAAATTCAAGAGAAAGGAACACTTCCAAGCTCATTCTATGAAGCCAGCATCACCCTAATACCAAAACCAGGTAAAGACAACACAATGAAAGAGAATTACAGGCCAATATCCCTCATGAACATAGATGCCAAAATCCTCAACAAAATCTTAGCAAATCGGATCCAGCAGTACATCAGAAAGATCATACACCATGACCAAGTAGGATTTATCCCAGGGATGCAAGGATGGTACAATATCCGCAAATCAATAAACGTGATACATCACATAAACAAATTGAAAGAAAAAAACCACATGGTCATATCAATTGATGCAGAAAAAGCATTTGACAAAATTCAACACCCATTTTTGATAAAAGCTCTCAGCAAGGTGGGAGTAGAAGGATCATACCTCAACATAATAAAAGCCATATATGACAGGCCCACAGCCAACATCATACTCAATGGACAAAAACTAACACCATTTCCCCTAAGAACAGGAACAAGACAGGGATGCCCCCTCTCACCACTCCTGTTCAACATAGTACTGGAAGTGTTAGCCATTGCAATTCGGCAAGAAGAAGAAATAAAAGGCATCCAAATTGGAAAAGAGGAAGTAAAACTGTCCTTATTTGCAGACGACATGATATTATACATACAAAACCCTAGAGACTCCATCAAAAAGCTACTGGACTTAATACATGAATTTGGCAATGTAGCAGGATACAAAATTAACCCCAAGAAATCCGAGGCATTTCTATACACCAATAGTGAACTTTCAGAAAGAGAGATTATAAAAACAATCCCGTTTACCATCGCACCAAAAAAATTAAGCTACCTAGGAATAAACTTAACTAAAGAGGTAAAAGACCTCTACTCAGAAAACTACAGGACGTTGAAAAAAGATATAGAGGAAGACATAAACAGATGGAAGAACATACCGTGTTCATGGATTGGTAGAATCAACATCATTAAAATGTCCATACTACCCAAAGCAATCTATAAATTCAACGCACTTCCCATTAAAATACCAACGGCATACTTCAGAGATCTAGAACGAACTCTCCAAAAATTCATCTGGAATAAAAAAAGACCTCGAATAGCTGCAGCAATCCTGAAAAAGACCAAAGTAGGTGGGATCTCAATACCAGATATCAAGATGTATTACAAAGCCACTGTTCTCAAAACTGCCTGGTACTGGCACAAGAATAGGCATATAGATCAATGGAATAGAATAGAGAGCCCAGAAATCGGCCCGAACCAATATGCTCAATTAATATTTGACAAAGGAGGCAAGAACATACAATGGAGCCAAGATAGTCTCTTCAATAAATGGTGCTGGGAAAATTGGACAGATATATGCAAGAAAATGAAACTAGACCACCAACTTACACCATACACAAAAATAAACTCAAAATGGATAAAGGACTTAAATGTACGACAGGAAACCATAAAAATTCTAGAAGAATCCAAAGGCAACAAAATCTCAGACATATGCCGAAGCAATTTCTTCACTGATACAGCTCCTAGGGCACTTGAAACTAAAGAGAAAATGAACAAATGGGACTACATCAAAATAAAAAGCTTCTGCACAGCAAAAGAAACCATCAACAAAACAACGAGAAAACCCACTGTGTGGGAAAACATATTTGCCAATGTCATATCCGATAAGGGCCTAATCTCCAAAATTTATAGGGAACTCATACAACTTAACAAAAGGAAGATAAACAATCCAATCAAAAAATGGGCAAAGGACCTAAATAGACACCTTTCAAAAGAGGACATTCAGAAAGCCAAGAGACATATGAAAACATGCTCAAAGTCACTAATCATCCGAGAGATGCAAATCAAAACAACAATGAGGTACCATCTCACACCTGTCAGACTGGCTATCATCAACAAATCAACAAACGACAAGTGCTGGAGAGGATGTGGAGAAAAAGGAACACTTGTGCACTGCTGGTGGGAATGCAGACTGGTGCAGCCACTATGGAAGACAGTATGGAGTTTCCTTAAAAAACTGAAAATGGAACTCCCATTTGACCCTGTGATCCCACTTCTAGGAATATATCCCAAGAAACCAGAAACACCAATCAGAAAGGATATATGCACCCCTATGTTCATAGCAGCACAATTCACCATAGCTAAGATCTGGAAACAGCCTAAGTGCCCATCAGTAGATGAATGGATTAGAAAACTGTGGTACATCTACACGATGGAATACTATGCTGCTCTAAAAAGGAAGGAACTCTTACCATTTGCAACGTCATGGATGGAACTGGAGAGCATTATGCTAAGTGAAATAAGCCAGTCAATGAAGGAAAAATACCACATGATCTCACTCATTCATGGATAATAGAGACCATTATAAACTTTTGAACAATAATAGATACAGAGGCAGAGCTCCCTCAAACAGATTGTCAAACTGCAGCAGGAAGGCCGGGGAGGGTTGCGGGGCAGGAGGTAGGGGGGTAAGAGATCAACTAAAGGACTTGTATGCATGCATAGAAGCATAACCAGTGGACATAAGACATGGGGGGATAGGGGAGGCTAGGGGACTGTCTAGGGCGGGGGGATAAAATGGACACATATGTAATACCCTTTGTAAAAAAAAAAAAAAAAAATAATAATAAAACAAAAACAACAACAACTATTGAATTGTAAAAAAAAAAAAAAAAAAAAAAAAAAAAAAAAAAAAGAAATAACATGTTTTTCAGGAAATGTTACAAAAGGAATGAATAGAAGTTCCATTAAACATCTGCAGAAGATCTGTGAGATTAAAAGACTTGATTGCTTTGTGGTATGTTTATTCCTTTCTCCTGCTGGAGTTCCTTATGACACATGCATTTTCTTCATGGGAAAAATAACCACAGTGCTTTGAAGTATATCTAACTTCAGGAATTATACCTGTTTACATTGTCAAATATGATCCTCAGAAAAATGATTATTTAGCCAGTGGTTCTCAACCTTCTGGCCCTTTAAATACAGTTCCTCATGTTGTGAACCAACCATACAATTATTTTCGTTGCTACTTCATAACTGTAGTGTTGCTACTGTTATGAATCGTAATATAAATATCTGATATGCAGGACGGTCTTAGGCGACCCCTGTGAAAGGGTTGTTCGACCGCCAAAGGGGCCATGACCCACAGGTTGAGAACCGCCGATTTAGACCAATGGTGGGTTCATTGATCAGTGTCATTAATTTCAAGCAACAGAAATAAACTAATGTAAGTAACAAACTTTATTAGGTAATAGGTGGAGTATCATAGATTCTCCAAGAGGATCAGAGAACAGGCTTTGGGAATGCAGCCAGGGACAGTACTTTAACTGAGTCCCAGAACTAAATACATAAACCATCATGGCAGGCTACAGACAGAATGGCTGGGACCATCAACATCATTGCTGGGCACTTGTGGCCTGCAAACTGGATGCAAGTCATAATTCTATTGCCCAGACCTCCCCTTCCTTCACCTTCCTTCTCGTTTCTTTTCTTTTTCTTTTTAAATCCTCACCCAAGGATATTTTTCTATTGATTTTTGGAGAGAGTGGAGGAGAGAGGGAAAGACATAGAGAAATATCAATGTGAGAGAAACACATTGATTGGTTGCCTCCTGCACGAGCCCAGATCAGTGCCCAGGCCAGAGAGGAGCCTGCAACTGAAGTATGTGCCCTTGACTGGAATCAAACCGAGGACCCTTTGGTCCACTGGCCAATGTTCTATCCACTGAGCCAAACGACTAGGGCTGGACTCTGTTTTCTTGCATCCCCATCTCCAGATTGAAAGTTCAGGGAAGGTACATCTGATCAGAGGAGACTGGGTTCTGCATTAATGTCCTAGCTTCAAAGGATGCTGGTATTCTCCAATTCTATATTGGAAGGTACACTGTTCTATAAGATAGGCATGTATCTTAGACATAGGAAGGATGATTGGTTCATAGGTGGGCAAAGGAATAAAAAATATCTGCAATAGTTTTTATATTTTGGTAAACATATAATATGCTTTAATATATGTATATATTACATATATAATGTATATGTGTTCTAATATATATGATATTAACTATAATTTCACTTTACTACAGTACTCGTTAAAATATCTCTAAATTCTCTTTCAGTATCTTCTCCCATCTCTCTCCCAAATATACTCTGTGTTCTCCTAATATGACAAACATTGTATGGTAATGTCATACATTTATTTGTTTGCTTAAATATTTATTCATGTACCAATTACTATGTTAGTTATTGAATTCTCAGTGACGCGTGAAAGCATCATCATCTAATGAAGGAGACAAATTAGACAAGTAAACAGGAATTGTAAAAAAAATCAATCAGGCCACTCCTCTAGTGAAAGCTTCTAATGGCTTCCCATGTAATTAAGCATAAAAGCTAAAGTCCTTCTGAGGGCCCACAAGGTCCTACAAAGTCCAACCCTGACCTCTTCACTCTCAGAACTCATTTCCTGCTTGTCTCACCATGGGTCGATCATTTGGTCCTAGCCATTCTGATTTCCTTAAGTTCCCTAAACACAAAGCCATGTTCCAACCTTAGTGCTTTTGAACTAGTTATTCCTTCTGCCTGGAATATACTTCTCTAGATATTCTAGCTAATCCATCACCACCTTTAAATTCCATGTAAATATCACCTTTCTAAGATTACCTGAACCACCCTACTTAATGCAACTCTCCCCATCTCCCCACATTGGTATTCCTGAACCCCTCTGCAACCTGCTTTGTTTTTTCCATTGTACTTATAACCTTCCATATTATTGGCTTGTTTACTGTTTTATCCCAAGTGCTTATTACATGGCCTGGAACACAGTAGGCACTTAATAGATATTTGTTGACTAAATAAACAAAGGAAAGAAGTGAGTTTAGTGCACAGAATTGGCAAAGAAATAAGCAGGCAAAAGAGAATGAGATAAACTAGGAAGTAAGAGAAGAGCCTGAGAGGTAAGTATTCTAGGAAACAGGAAGTGCTCTCCAGTGCTTCTCAGAATTGTGATATGATGAGGACAGAAAGGTGTTTATTGATTTTGGCAACAAGTAACTCATTGAGGACATTAACAATGGTGGCTTCAGAGGAGTGAGATAAGATTGGAAAGAGGAAAAGAGTAAATTGGAAGTGAGAAATATGGACCTTAAAGGGAACAGAGGAAAGAGGTGTTTGTATAGGAAGATTTTGTTTTGTTTTGTTTTAATTATAAAGGAAGTAAAAACATGTTGAATATGTTCTAATAATCAGGAAGGAGAGCAATACTTGATGCAGGAAAAAGCAGATGTAGCCAATGGGCTAAGTCCTTGCTAAGGCCTGGGAAGGGAAGCTGGAGGAGACTAAATCCTGAGAGAAAACCCTTTGTCCTGAGACAAGAGGAAAGAAGCAGAAAAGGGGAGCAGTTGCACCCTGGGTACCACTGGGTATTTTTTCTGTTCTCAACTGGGCTCACTCACCTGTGTGATTTGCTATGCTAGACTGTGAGTTCTTTGCTTCTATCTGTCTTCTCATCACCTGATACTCAACATAGTCTTGCTGAAAAAAGGAAGAATTGGTGGTGACTTTAGGTAATGGAAGCCATGAGGATAGATGAGCTTATCAGTGATAGTGTCTCTTGCTCTGGTGGCCAATATAGTAACTCAATAACATGTGGCTATTAAAACAAATTAATGTAATTAAACTTAAATATAATTAAAATGAATTTAATTTATTTTAAATAAAAATAAATTAAAAATCTGGTTCATCAGTCACACTAGCCACATTATTTTTTAAATCCTCACCTGAGGATATTCTTCCATTCATTTTTAGAGAGAGGGGAAGAGAGAGAGAAAGACAGAGAGAAACACATCAATTGGATTGGTTGCCTCCTGCATGCATCCTGACCAGGGCCCAGCCGGGGAGGGGCCTGCAACTGTAGTACGTGCCCTTGACTGGAATCAAAAAGGGGACCCTTCAGTCTCTAGGTTGATGCTCTATGCACTGAGCCAAACTGGATAGGGCACTAACCATGTTTTAAGAATTCAATTGACACACCTGGCTACCTTATTAGAAAGCACAGAGATAGATACTTTTCATCATAGCAGAAAGTTCAGTTGGACAGCTCTGGAATCCTATATAATAAAAGCCTAATATGCTAAGTCTGGTTGTCTGGTCATCCATTCAACTAATCAAAGCATAATATGCTAATGATATGCTAAGGCTGCTCAACCACTTGCTATGATGTGCACAGACCACCAGGGGGAAGACAGTCGACCAGTCAACCAGTTGCTATGACATGCACTGACCACCAGGGGCAGATGCTCCAACTGGTAGGTTAGCTTGCTGCTGGAGTTGAAGTATGGTACCTATTTGCTTTGTTTAACAATGGACAGGTTACTTTGATTTTCTAAATTATATAAGTCATCCCATTCGATTGAATTCCTTATGGATTGAATGACTATTCCATTGATTGTTATCATACTGGTCTTAGAGAGCACATTCTACTGTACCTGGAAACAGGACAGCACAATTACCCTAAATTGTTTTAGTGGCCACAGGTGGTGCGTTCCAGCTGCCTCAGTGGTCCCGAGACCAGGACAGCACAATTACTCTAAATTGTCCTGACAACTCAGTGGTCGGGAGACTCGAGGGCTCTAGATAATGTGTTTCTATCAACTCAGTGATCCGGAGACCCAAAACTGTAATTTAGATAACATGCCTAAGTTTAACCCAGGTTACCCAAGGGTTCTAGATAATGTATATCTGTCAATTCAGAGACCCCGAGACCCGAAACTGTAATTAACATGCTTAATTCGGCTTCTGTAATCTGCTTTTTTTGGGAGCCAGGTGCCACATTCCAAACCCTGGGATGTAATCAATACCTTTGTGATTTTTGCCTATATAAGTCTGGTTTTGCCACCATCTCATTGCTATGAGATTTGGGAATGCCCCCTCATAGTCCTGGATTGCAATAAATGTGACTCTTTAATTCGACTTCTTGAGGTGTCCTTCTGTGATTCGCGGGGTACATTACAACAGGGTTTGGCTGATTGGGACTGAGCAAAATGAGCCAGACACACCCTGGAGTCCTCCCACAGTCCCTCCCCAGCTAGCCAACCTCCTGGGTCCCTCCCCGGCCCCAATCATGCACCAATGGGGTCCCTCAGCCTGGCCTGTAGCCTCTCGCAATCTGGGACCGCTCGGGGGATGTTAGAGAGCCAGTTTCGGCCTGATCCCACTGGTGCACGAATTGTGCACTGGGCCTCTAGTTATAGAATAAGAAGTTGTGGGGGAAAAGGGCCTAGGGACAATGTATGGAAGTTACTGACAGAGTTTCACCATAGAGGAAGATGAGATAGGAGAAGAACAATCAGAGTTCTAGGAAGTGGGCCATGGAGATAACCTTCCACAAGAAGTCCAGTAGGTTATAGGAGAAAAACAAAAAATTGCTACAAGAAATTAGATGTGAATGGAAAATATATGATGCTATATTTTTATATAAGGGTGTGCAAAAGTAGTTTACAGTTGTTTGTATGCAAACTAGTATAATAATTAATTAATAATAATACAAGAATAAACTTTTGCATACTCATCACTCTAAGCCTACTTTTGTACACTCCTGTGTGTGTGTGTGCATATATATATATATATATATATATATATATATATATATATATATGAAGATAGTAGGAGGAAAGGTAAAAAAGAGTTAGACTACAGCAAAGTGGTAGGGCTGAGTGAGAGATATTTTTCTGCTGGCGACCAAGATCAACAGTAATTGATATAAATGTGAGGAGTCTGGCAGAAGGCTGACCAGGACTCCTTTTGATATTCACAGAGTGAATATCTACATTTTATTACCTGCTGCTGACTCAATGGCCTAAAGCTAACTCCCCCAAGACCTGGCAATCTTACTGTTTGCTAAATATTACCATTGATATGTCTGTTTGCATTCCTAAAGGCAATTGTGTATTCTAGCTAATAAAAGCAGCTGGGAAAGGAGCAACAGGGAGAACTTGACTTCTTTAGTTGAGTTATTCTCTGGTTCCCCCGGTAATTATAAAAATTAATATTCCGTCTTGTGTGTATCATTTGCGCGTCAGCCCTCCCTCCAAGTCTTTGAACCCTCGAAAGCCACGCTGGCCATGGACTCTCGCATTTTTCTTTCATTTGGAATGGGAGAGTGGTATATTTGTGGATAGAGAGAAGTTCTACAGAAGAAATGATTGAAGAGGGGAAAGCATGGAAATCATCAATAATGCAAATTTCAGTGTTTGAAAGCAACATGGGATCTAGGGGATGAGTATTGGAGTTCCTGCTTTGTTTTCAGCTCTGTTCTAGGTACTAAGAATTCACTATGAGCAGATAGAAAAACTGGTCTTATGAAGTTTATATTCTGGTTTTGGAGACAGACAGTGAACAAGGTATGTAAATGCATAGCATGTCATAGAATGATAAGTACTAGCAGTGTAACCCACTGTAGGGAATGGAAATATTGCTGTCAATAAAATCATTAAAATTTCTTTCTACTCTGCACTAAAAATCTAGCAATGTGCTTTTAATTTGCATATTATTTTTAGTCTTATTTTACTGACACTGTCTGTTGCAGTCACGGAGTGGAAAATATTACTAGAATCCTATAGAAATTTGCCTGTTAATTTTATGAATTTTGTAAACTTATAACTAACTTAAAATTTTTTATTATTCATGGAAAAAATTACATAACTTGAAAACCTGATGCTAAATTGCTAAAGGACCCAGAAGACTATGAACTTGTGTAATTAAAGGAGTAAAAAAGAAAGGGTGTTTCAGTTACAAAAAAGAGTGAGTCCCATGTTATGTTCTTAAATCTAAGGGAGTCAGTAGAGCATTTCAAAATTTTTGTTCAGTTTTCCTTTAGTTAGGAAAAATGAATCTACACTAATAAAAGACAAAGATGCTAACTGATCATTCCTTCACTAAGCCCTAAGCCACACCCACCAGCCAATCAGAGTGACTATATGCAAATTAACCCAACCAAGATGGCAGCCAGCAGCCACGGGCTGGAGCAAGCAGGAGGCTTGGTTGCCCAGGTGATGGAGGAAGCCAAGCTTCCCTCCAGTACTGAGCTAGCTGAGGCCTCTGCTCATGGCAACAAAGTTTCAATTATAGAAGACAAATAAATCCCAGATGCCTGCTTCCAGCCAGCCTCCACTGGGAGCTTGGGTGCCTGGGGGTTGTGGCCAGCCTGCAAACAGCCATCAGCCCCTCACCCAGGCTGGCCACACCCTCATGGGGTGAGCGTCCCCGCTGGGGGGCTTAGCCAGCCTGAAGACGACCCTCAGGCCCTCAACCAGACTGGCCTAGGCACCCTAGCAGGAACCGCCACCCTGAAGGAGCTATGGCCAGCCTACAAACGGCCCTCAGCCCCTCACCCAGGGTGGCCAGGCACTCCAGTGGGGACCCCCAAACTGAAGGGACTGTGGTCAGCCTGCAAACAGCCATCAGCCCCTCACCCAGGTTGTCCAGGCACCCCAGGGAGGACCCCAACCTAAAGGGGCTGTGGCCAGCCTGCAAACAGCCCTCAGCCCCTCACTCAGGCTGGCCAGGCACCCCAAGGGGGGACCCCCACCCTGAAGTGGTGGTGGCCAGCCTGCAAATAGCCATCAGCCCCTCATCCAGGATGGCCAGGAACTCCTATATAATAAAAGGGTAATATGCAAATTGAACCTAACAGAAGAATGAGTGGAATGACTGGTCACTATGACACACACTGACCACCAGGGGGCAGATGCTAAATGCAGGAGCTGCCCCCTGGTGGTCAGTGCGCTCCCACAGGGGGAGCTCCGCTCAGCCACAAGCCAGGCTGATGGCTGCCAATACAGCAGTGGTGGTGGGAGTCTCTCCCGTCTCCTCAGCAGCACTAAGGATGTCTGACTGCAGCTTAGGCCTGCTCCCCACTGGCAAGTGAACATCCCCCGAAGTCTCCTGGGCTGCCAGGGGGATGTCTGACTGCCATCTTAGACCCGTTCCCCCAGGGAGCGGGCCTAAGCCAGCAGGTGATCATCCCTTGAGGGGTCCCAGACTGCGAGAGGGCACAGGCCAGGCTGAGAGACCCCTCTGAGTGCACAAATTTTTGTGCACCAAGCTTCTAGTGTATTCATAAGACTCTAAGGTGACTCAGAAAAAATTAAAAATTTTAAAATGTATTTTTCAATTTTAGAGATTTTATTAGAAGTTAAATTGGTAACAAAATGAGCCAACATTTAAATACTGATATTTAATGTCATATGAAAGATTCATCACTTGATAGTCGTGTTGAAATGAAAGGTACATAACTTTTCCTGAACAGTTGAGGTTGCAGGGTGCTGTAAAACTAATCAGGTACCATTTTCTCTGAGAAGCAGTGGTAGATTTTTATAATTTAGTAAACATGCTGGAAAATTTCACAGAAATGACTAGAAGGAAAAAAAATAACACATCTGGAATTTTTGTAGCATATATCTGGAGATCAGGATCTGAAAGAACTTTCAATGGAGTAAATGAGTACCTGACTGGAAGATCCAGTCCTCAAATATTTCCCAACAGGCTTGTCTTTGTTCTGTCTCTATTGTAAAATTCCATCAATAGCAATTCATTTCTTTGCTTGAGCTTTGTGCTTGTGTAGGGCCCAGAACTCATTCTATCTCCCTTTTCTCCTTTCTTAATCAAATGTCAGTGTTCTTCCAGTGTTAACGTTGGTTGTCTATTCTCAATACTATGTACTACCGCTCACTGCTGCTGTTTCGAGCATCCATGATTCTCCAAACCTTATTTACTGCTCTAGACTTATTCCAACAAGTCTACTGCATGTAATACTAATAGTAATCATAATAATTTGATTATAGTGAAGGATGTCATCTATGAATGGTTTATATTCACTATATATTAGGAACTAGACTTAGAACTTTCAAACATGATTCCATTTGATTCTCTTAAGTCTGTGAGGTTTACAGAGGAGAAAACCAAGGCATATTAAGTATAAGTAACTCACCCAGGATATCTTGGCTTTTAAGAGGAAGATTTGTGACCTAAATCCAGATCTGTCTGATGTGAACGTGCTTGCTTTAATCCTTACCTTACACTAATATCCCACTCAGATGAGATGGTCCAGGGGGATTTCAAAATCAACTACAGCCAAATATCTCATTTTATTCTTCCCAGTATCCCCCTTCTCCCATGTTTTTGATCCTAATTAAGGATCCCACTATCCACTTGAGCACTTTAGACAGAACCTAAGCACTGGGAGAGCTTCATGGACATGTCACCTGAGCAGTTGCATGAGCTTCAACTCAGAAGGGCCCTGTGCTCAGCTGTTGCTCTCTTCAACATTTTTATAATTTTTGAACAATTTTATTTTTCACTGGGCTCCACAAATTATGTAGCCAGTCTTGTGTGGGGTTGTCTTTGATTTTTTTCCTTCTTTTGATACATTCTTCTCACTACTTCCTTTATCTCTAAGTAGTAAATCCTGCTGGGTGGAGTCTCCTTAAGTCCCACTTGAACCTCTCCCCTCTTCATACCAAATTTCTCTGCCTTAATTTAGGTCCTCATCATGCTTTTTCTATATTATCATAGAGTCTCTTTCTTTCTGTTTCTAGTCTCAATTCCTATGATAAGTCCTGCACATTATTTCCAGAAGAAATTTTTAAAAATGTACTTGTTTGCTTGAAATCCCCCAGCAACTTCCTACTTCCTGTTGGAATAAAGTTTAAACTCCTTTTTACAGCATGTAGGTTCTCAAAACTATGCCCTTTCCCTGTTTCCTTGGTAGCATCTCTTGCCACCTCTCCACTCACTCCGTGTTTTCCAGCCAAGTTGATATGAACAAGGGCAATTTCACCGTTTTATGCTTATATCCTTGATGTTCCTCATTCCTGGGGTCATCTTTCCTCCCTTAACTCTCATGATTTAGACTCAGCTTATCTTCTTAGGAAAAGGCTTTCCAGGATTGTCTCTGCTTTTCTCCAAACACAACTCATTATGTCATTCCCTATAGAACCCAGGACTTTTAATACACTTTTATCAGAGATTTGAAGCAAGCACTTACATTAGGCTAAGCCATAGGAATGGTTGTTTCGGTGAGTCCAAAATGGTGGTATATCTGCACTTTTCTGTGGTTAGTCCTCTATTTTGTTGCAACTCTTGATACTGTCATTTGATTACTAGTGGCCCGGTGCACAGATTCATGCACATGGAAAGGAAATTAATTAGAAGAAATATTTTAATATCACTATCCGCCCTTTCTCTATAATAGAAGTGTCAGAGATGAAAGAAAATTAGTAAAATGTATATGAAAATAGTATATAAATTGATTAATAAATAAATAATAACAACATGATATAACAACAACAAACACATGATATAAAAAAACATTGCTGAAAACAATGACTGATCAA
The DNA here is from genome assembly GCF_014108235.1 of Myotis myotis. Lineage (NCBI taxonomy): Eukaryota > Metazoa > Chordata > Mammalia > Chiroptera > Vespertilionidae > Myotis > Myotis myotis. Next base: position 27,599,853 of record NW_023416390.1, on the reverse strand, counting down.
TTGATTAAACTGATTCTAATATCTCCCTGTATGCCACATTAAGAGTGAAAACACTTTCAGAGTGCTTGACTAATTTTTCTCATGATGAAGTATTTACAACTGTAACTTTAACATCACACGCTCTTCAAACTTGAGAGAAAGCAACATATAACTGACCATGCCTGAAAACGGGTTCAGGTAGGAATATTCTTATTCTGTCTAGAGTTTGTCCTTGTGATTTATTAATAGTCATCGCAAATGCTGGCATCACAGGAAACTGTCTTCAAATTAATTTAAATGGGAGGCCAGTGTCAGACAGGGATGCTGGCTTCTTTCAGCTTCAGAGGTACACTGTACCAATAGTTGGTCTTCAGACATATTCTATCGACACCAATGCTTTCTTTCAGCTTCAGAATGTGAACAAAAACAACCAAATTCACAATCAGCAATGACAGATTAAAACACACACATGCGATAGGCGCCAGAGAGAGCTTTATATGTATCATGCATGTGCAAGTCAACATTTATTTTTAACATCATATGTGCTGGCTGGTTGGTTGGTCACTTAGCCTTTTATATATATAGACTAGAAGCCCGGTGCACGAAATTTGTGCACTGGGGGGTGGGGTTCCCTCAGCCCAGCCTGCCCCTTTCACAGGCCGGGACCCCTCAGTGGATGTCCTACTGATGGCCACAGTCTGGCAGCAGAGGCTCGGAGCTGGCATCCTGTGTGTGTGTGTGTGTGTGTGTGTGTGTGTGTGTGTGTCTGCTGGGGGCCTGCCCCCAGCCACACCATGGAGGCTTGGAGCAGGAGCCCCTCTGTGTTGATCTCTCAGGCTCCTGACCTCCACTGCATGTTGTATTCTCCCTTGAGCTATGGCCAGGATGGGGGTGCTGCTTGCAAGCCAGGCTTTCCTGCTCCCAGGTCTCCATGGCAACTGGGGAGCAGGCCCAGCTTGGAGCTGCCCACAGACCGGGCTTGCTCTCTCCTGCTCCTGGATCCCCATGGCGACCGGGGAGAAGGCGCAGCTGGGGGCTGCCCGCAGTCCAGGCTTGCTTTCCTGCTCCTGGATAAGGCGCAGCTGGGGGCTGCCTACAGGCCGCTCTTTTCTACTTAACGATGGCCAGGTCACCACAGCAACCTAGGGCCCAGCAGCACTTTCCTGCTCTCCAATAGTCATAGGGTCCCAGCTGGGGGCGGGGCTTAGCAGTGTGGGATTTAGGTGGCACGGGGGTCCCAGCTGGGGGCTCAGGTGGCACACAGGGGTCCCGGATGGGGGCGGGGCTTATGCCCCACTGCCCAGGGCTGCACATGGGGCCCGGATGGCAGCTAGTGCTGTCCCACCCTGCCTGTAGTATAGGATAGAGGCCTGGTGCATGGGTGGGGGCTGGCTGGTTTTCCCTGAAGGGTGTCCCAGATCAGGGTGGGGGTCCCGCTTGGGTGCCTGGCCAGCCTGGATGATGGGCTGATGGCTGTTTGCAGCTGGTCACACACCTTTCAGGGTGGGGGTCCCCACTGGGGTGCCTGGCCAGTCTGGGTGAGGGCCTGAGAGACATTTTCAGGCTGGAGGGCAACTTAAGCTCCCAGCCTGTCCTTTTTTTCTTTTTTTTTTTTTAATTCTGGAATTTATTTACCTTCTATAGCTGTCACTGGAGCTGAGAGCCGGCTCCAGCTCTGAGGGCTGAAAGCAGGTTCTGGGTATGTTTGGCTTCTATAATTGAAACTCTGTTGCCATCACAGCAGCTCTAAGCTCTGAGGCTGAAGCTGGCTGAAAGCAGGTTTCTAGGTTTGTTTGGCTTCTATAATTGAAACTCTGTTGCCATCACTGCAGCTGTAAGCTCTGAGGCCGAAGCTGGCTGAAAGAAGGTCTCTGGAGCTTGTTTAGCTTCTATAATCGCAACATAGTTGCTTAGAGTGCAGCTCAGAGGCCGGCAGTGGCAGGCTGGGAATGTTGGCTTCCTCCGTCATTGGAGCAAGCAAGCCTCCTGTTCACTTCAGCTGCGTGGCTGCCGGCCGCCATTTAGGTTGGCAGTTAATTTGCATATCCTGCTGATTAGCCAATGGGAAGGGTGTTGGGGTTATGGTCAATTTGCATGTTTCTCTTTTATTAGATAGGATGAGTTAAGAACAGAGACTGAATTGTGCCCCGCCTCTATCCTGGAGGATGATTCCTGGCACAAAACAGTTGCATGAACTTCATGAAGGAACAACAAATCAGAGCACATTGTGAGGACATAGTAACTTGAATTGGAAATGCTCATTTATAATTATACAATTCTTTCCTCAATATATGTATAGGTTCTTGACAGTTTTAAGTAATGTAGAATCCCAGAATCAAAGGGAGCCAATGTTTTTCATCTAAGAGTTCATCGACCTGGAATATTTCTTACACAGTCATTGTCAGTTATCAGAGTTCAAACTGCTTAGAGGAAAATTGTTGGATAGAGGCACCCAAACCTATGGGCAATGAAGATACTGGGGCTGGCTAGGGAGGGCAAGAAATAGTTTTAATAGGCTCTGAGGGCAATTCTGATACCAACTTCCAGAAAAAGTCTCTGAAATCTCTAGTATTTTATGGATAACCATGTACCTCCCCACCCACAACCTGAGTGATTCCTGGTGTTTCTTGCTTCTGGCTCTAGGTTTATTCTTATTATCTGCTTCAGGTGTTTCTGTTCATTTTGCCACCTTTGAGGAAATTGGGGAGTAGAAGTGTTTCCAGTCTGAGCATTCTTATGGAAAGCCCTCCTCAGCATCAAAACCCTGAGGCTTCCTAGTTTTGAACTGGTCTCTCACCTGGATGGTTTGACCTTGCCTAGCAGAATACCAAATAAAGGAAATGAAGCTGACTTGCCTAGGAGCAAGGAAAGCATTCTAAAAGACAGCATTTAATTCTCCTTCCCAATTGATTTTCAATTGTCTTTCCTTTTTTTAAAAAAAAATACTGATTTCAGAGAGAAAGGGAGAGAGATAGAGAGATAGAAACATCAATGATGAGAGATAATCATTGATTGGCTGCCTCCTGCATGTCCCCTACTGGGGATTGATTGAGCCCACATCCTGAGCATATGCCCTTGACCAGAATCAAACCTGGGACCCTGTAATTGCAGGCCAATTTATCCACTGAGCCAAAACATCTAGGGCAATTGTCTTTCCTTTTAATCATTTATTATCTTCATCTTACATAGATGTTGTGCCCAGTGCTGGGCTATGCATTGCAAAGTATGGAAAAGAAATTGTCTGATGCATCAAGAAATATCTAATCTAACTGAAATACCAAATTCAAATCTCCAACCTCTCAATTAGAGAAAGATCAGAGGCAAACTTTTGTGGTGCCAAGTACCTTTACAGGAATTTAGGATTATCTAAATTCCCTTTAGGTGTGATTCATTTGGGTGGAAATGTCAGGAGGACACATGCATGAGCTGAGACTCCAGATGGGCCTGCCACTGACCATGGAACAAGGAGTTGCTGTGGGCTCACTATCAACCTAACTATTAGGCTTGATGGGATGATGAAAACTCATGAGAAGGAGAAGGAAAAGGTGAGTATGGGGAGTCATTTTATAAAAGGCAAAACAACAAATATAAAAATATAAATATGAAATATAAAATAAACCAAGTGAATCCTGATTTTCTATTGTAGGATTTCTCAGATTCTCTCCTCTGAGTATGCTTAATGTTCAGCAATTTCTATAGTTACTAAGCAGCAGTCCAGTGTCATATTCCATGGCAGTGGAGTTTTGTGGAATGTATTTTATAAAATAGCATGGAGTCCCAGGAAGTACATTGAGCCTGACAGTAGGAAAATTGAGGGGAGATGGAGAAGCAGACCATGTATTGTAAAAAGCAGATAATGATCATTGTTAAAAGGACATGAGAAGAAATGTTTCTTGTATCCTTCATGATAAATAAATAAGAGGTGTGAAGAAAATTGGGGAATATAGAGTGAAACCATGGCTTTTTTAGTCTATCCAAAGCTATGTCCAATTAAGACTCTGAGAGTCCCAGATGATGTTGCTGAAGGCAAGAAAGCTAATAGCAAGATAAACAAGTAAGGTTTATAGATGGGGGCATATCCAGTTTTATTAGCTATCAGTTGTCATGTTTGAAAGCAAGAAAGAAAGACTGATTTATGACCAGCAAAGTGATTTGATGTGCACTTTGGGTTAATCACTGCCATGTTTGATTTCAGAGCCAGATTCTATTTTGGTAAGGTAAATTTGGCATTTGCGTTGCTTGTCTTTCAAAATGAGCATATATATTAGAAACATGAGTCTCTTACAATCATCAAATGCATGTTTTTATTTTACTATATAATACACACACATTAAGAAAGCTTTACTCTTGTAGGATCTATGTAGTGTTTGGATTTAGGGCTGAATATATGGAACCAGCCATTTTGTAAACACAATCCTATGCAGCATGAACTTGGAATAAAGGGGGTGGTTATAAGTGTCAGAGGATTCATTTTAACTACTCTATAACCTTTTTTTTACTACTTTGACTATTAATTAATTTGTTTGATTGTTTGTTTATTTATTTACTGATAGGTATTTTTTTCTTTCCTTGATTCCATCCTGAGATTTCTTTTGAAGAATAGATAACTGCTGATAAATGCTCAGTATATTTCTTAAAGGGAAGGATTGAAAATGTCTTTTAAACGATTTCTCTGTGTACAATTTGGTTATAGGTGTACCTTTCTCCATGTGAATCATAACACACATTTTGCCTATTATTGTGCAAATGCACACATCCACACACACCCCTAGCTCAGGTAGATAAGGTGTGATTCCACCTTACAAATTACACAAATTATTAGGTCTTTTCCTTTTATTATTGTTAAAAATAGTGAGATAATTATTAATGATATTAAAATGTATTCAGGTATCTAAAACATATTTAAATATATGCTTAACTGTAAGTGGGATAAAGTATTGTACATCTGGAAATGTCTTTTTGCTTCTGTTTCCCCAAATACCCCTTCTTATTTTCCATTCTATGGTCTTGATTGTTTCACCTAATTTAGCACATTTATTGCATGCTGGGTGTGTGCCATAAAGTGCTCTAAGATTCTCAGAAAATGTGGATAACTAGAATTTCTCTATTAACAGACTTATGAACTAGTGGTGAGCAATTGGGGTGGTTAGTGTATACATACATACATACATACATACTATTAAGTTTTAATAGTTTCTGAATATCAATAGATCTTAGATTTTAATAAATGATGACTTTGGTTGTTGTTCCTGGCTTCCTCTTTCTACATTCTAAGATGGCACTCCTGGCCCCTGATGGAATTTCTTAAAATACCATCTTAATCATTTACTCCTAAACTCCAAACTCTTTAGTATGGTATAAAATGTTCTCCATAACTTGGATTCTTTCTTACTTTCAAATATTATCCATCAATTGCTATTTCCCTAAAATCTCATCTGATGAATTGGTTTATATATGGGGTCACCTATTAAAACTATACCTATAAGGCCACATGGATAATGGAAATGAGTACCCTGGCTATGGTGAGATGACAGAGGTGGGGGCTCTGACAAATTGGAGTGTGTCTAAACACTTCTACTAAGCTCCAGCCAGTTGTATTCATAGGAAAATGTTTGCCAGCTATTGCTGGACTTTGGGTATTTGAATATTTATGTAAATCTACCAGTTTGGAAGTGTTATAACTAATTTTAAAAGGTAGCATGAAGGATAATAAGTAGACTATGTCTGTGGGCTGGATCTAGTGCATGGATTGTCATCTTGAGACTTCTTATCTCAAAGTATTTGCCTGGATATGACTCGGGCTCCTCCAGCTTTGTACCTTTATCTGTACTCTTTTTGTTTCTTGTTTAGAATGCTCAGTGGCTATCTCATTCTACCCCATTGTTCAGTGTTCAGTGCGAGGACCACCATGGAGTCTCCCTTGCTGCAGTCTGTCAGCTCCTCTGAGCACCTGTAATGTGCGTTGTCTGTGACTCTGCTTTGATTTTTACAAGTCCTTTGTCTTATCATTATTCTTGGACATATACCATATTTACTCTTTAAAATTTTTGAGAGCCATGTCTGCATATGGTAGACTATATATTTTAGCCATAACTGCAATATCTGTTTAAGGATATTACACATAACTTTTATACAAAATCAAGTAGTTGAATGAATGAAACAATGTATCTGAAAGCATCTTGGCAAAATATGTTTTCGCATACATGTAAGAAAAGAGCTAAAGTTTTAGTTCATCAATTATGGAAGTGGTATTATATTACTTTTAGAAATAAAGCCTTAATAAGTCTGGGAAAATAGCTGATCATTAAGTATCATAAAAATCACATGTGGTCTATTGGATATATTTTATTTTAAAACTTTTCCCTTCAGGTTTTTACATACTACACATTCAATGAGCTTAGGAATATTTGTAGGTATAATTGTGTTGGATGTGTTGAAGAGAATAATTTTTTTAAAACACTCTGGAATTTCAGTGGGCTGTTTATTTCTCTCTGTTTCAGATTGATTAGGCAAGTGTTTTAAGATCTTAAGCTTACCATAAAAAGAATCTAACTTCTCAAATTGCCTAAAGTAAATGAAAATTAAAAGTATTCTCAGAGCAATTACTTGAAAGATCTCACATTTAATCCTAGGTTATGAGTGCGGACAGACAAAAAAACAAACAACGCAAGGAGCTATAGGGGGGATCAACATATCAGATCATTTTATTGTTTAGTAATTTTTGTGTGAAGACAGAATATACATATATCTTGATCTCCCTGGGGGGAGATATATACATATACAGTGTATTTTGAAAGTTTAAAACATCTTTTTTTTCCTAAGGAATGAAAAAGCACATTCATCTAAATCATATTATGAAAAGAGAAAAGGTTTCCGACATCTGTTGGAAATATTAGTGCGGAGATGTTTGAGCTAGGCAGCCCTATAATATTTCCTTTGTACTGCATGTGATATCATGCATGTGGCAGTTTGTCTGTGTGCTATAACAAGCTCCCTTTCTGATTGGGATTTGCAAATATTTCCAGAGGGCTGACCACACTTGTTAAAACAAGGGGAAATTCCTCTCAGATGAAAGAGTATATTACCTTTAGGACTAGTGGGATTATGCACTAAGCCCTTAGAAGTGAACTGTTAGAAATGACTATGACTTTGAGAAGGTAACTGAATGAAGGAATCTATTGCCCAACAGTACTATAGTGTTCATATAAATTTGGGTTCAACAATCCTGTGATATTTGTCTTATCAAGAAAGCATTTTTCATGCTTCAATGCTGCAAACTTTGACATAAAAGAAAATGTGTCTCCTCTTTAATTCAACAGCATGCATTAAACTCTATTTTGGTCATTGTTGGCTCTAGGAATAACATAAAAATTAAATGAGAAACTACCTCTTTTCATATTCTAGTAGAATGCAAGAAATGTCTTAACAATTATAATACAAGATGATGATTGTTATAATTGAGGCACATAAATCAGGAAAGAGATCCACACTTCCTTGGGGAAGCCAGATGAAGTCACAGGAACCAGGACTGTAAAGATACATCGTGATGTTTTGGAAAGTGGGTTTGGGAGGACAATGCTGGCAGAGGAATTTTAAGTGCAAAAGTCCAGGGGCTTGGAGTCAACATGGGTTTGGTTCATAGAAAGGTCAGTAGTTTGAGGTGGTCATGTGAGGTGGCTCTGGGACATGATGTGGAATCAGAATACAATGGGCATTATATGCCTGCTAAAAAAAATTGCAGAATTTTATTCTGTAGGGAATATTCTTATTGCCTTTGACTGGCTCATTTAAATTAACGATTTAAAACTATGTTGGGTAATAAAAGAGGAGGGTAAACTTAGTGGGAAATTTTGATGACTGTCTTACTAAGTGTCAAGTATTGATTTGACATTTAATACTTACAACCCCCTTTCTGGGTAAGTAACATCATTGTCTGCCATCTGAAGATTCTGAGGATTGGAGAGGGTAAGTACTTGTCCCAGAGTCACCTGTCCAGTGAGCAGCAAAGCCAAGTTCAAGCCCAGAAAGTCTGGCTCCAGTGGCCTTACACTTGAAGTTCTGATGTTCTGATTCTCCAGGCAGATCTTCTATTCCAATTCATCCTTATTGACTGTAATAGATTGCATTGTCACTGATCCAGACCCTTTAAAGGCTAAACGGATATGATTGTTAAATGTCACATGTTAAGACAGAAAGCTGTCTTCTTAGCGCTCTTCAAATATAACACTTGAAATGATAGAATATTCAGACCAATCCTCATCCTTTCCCCAGATATTAAAAATGGAAGCTGGAAAGAGAAAGCCATCTTTACTCTTTGGTCAAAGGCTATAAGGATGTGACTTTAGAGCTGTCAGTGGTCATGTCCCCAGCAAGCAGAGAAGCACGAGAGCAGGAACTCACACTGCAGAGAGGTGCAGAGCTGAGATTTGGAGGGAAAAGGGATTGTGTTCCAGAACTGAGTCCTGGTCATGCCTTGTTTAGAGGACCCTCTACCTTTTTAATATCTGACTGTTTTAAATCACCAAACACCCCTTTTTTGACTGAGCTACTTAGAGTTCGGATCTTAGAAACAGCAATTCTAATATATGACGATGTGTTTCTTGTCCTTAGAATAGTTTAGTTCTTAAAATGTAAATTTTCTTTGCATGAACTGATATAATACTACTACTAATAATTATAACTAAATTGAATATCAAATGACTCTACTCCAAACTGTCTTCTTTCTTTGATCTCATACATTTAAATTTTTGTATGTTATTGGCATTTAACCATCCAATACTCAATGTTATTTCCATGATCTATAACAAATGACAATGTGGAAGAAAGGTAACAGATAAATAATTCAGAAAAAGAATAAAGAAAATAGTCCCTATAAAATAATTTATGAACCCTTTTTAAATTCTGAACCTTGTTTGAGATTCTCTCTAGAAAATTTAAATTAATAGATGAATTAGGCTTTAGGATGCTGAGAAGCTTTAGGAGACTCTTATTCAAGCATGATATTTAAAACTAGAGGCCCGGTTCTCGAAATGCATGCATAGGTAGGGTCCTTAGGCCTGTCCAGTGATCAGGGCTGATCGGGGACTTCTGGCTGCTGGCTGGGGCTTTTCTGCTGGCTGCTGGCTGCCAGACAGGGCCTGCTGGACGGGAGGGAGGGACCGTGGGATGTTGGCCAGCCATGGGGAGGGACCAGGGGAGGTTGGCCAGCCACGGGAGGTTGGCTATGGGAGCGCACTGACCAGCAGGGATCAGCTCCTGCGTTGAGTGTCTGATCCCTGGTGGTCAGTGCACATCATAGCGACCGGTCGTTCTGGTTGTTCCAGTTGCTTAAGCTTTTATATATACATATAGATATATATATCTCTATCTATCTATCTATCTATCTATCTATCTATCTATATATATCTATCTATATATCTCTCTCTATATATAGATATGTATATAGATATAAATATAGATATGTAATGACTGCAATGCATGAGTACTGACCAATCAAAATGGGTGCTGGCCTTGAACAATTGGAATGTAGTCCTACTGGTATGATGGGTATTTGTTGAACACAGACTGCTCTTCATTCCAGGTTTTGAAACATTATCTGACTCCTTTATCCATCCCTGTCTTCCCCCATCACCCTGACAACACCCACTGCACACCCACATACACATGCTTTATTGACTTAAGCAGGGAGTCTGGATTTTTACTGAAAGCAGAATTGGGCCCATGGGCTTAACAAACATGTTTTTCCTATTAAGGTGAGGGAGGCTTATTTTAAAATTCAAACAAGGTCTCTGTTTTGTATGACTATCATTTGACTATTTTCTGGCATTTTAATAACCTTTATTTATGGAATTCTTTTCATATTACAACTTCTTCTATGCCTTTCAAGAAAACATAATTTCTATGGTTCAAAAGAAAAGCCATTTGACCTCATAACACTTCTTTCCACAGGGAGTTCAAAGTGCTTTGGCCTTTGTGTTTCACTTTGAAAGTGCCGCTGTGCTGATTTTAGGTTCTGTCCTTGGCCTGCTCCCTGGCAGAAAGCTTATGCATGGATTGTCAAAGGTAGGGGTGACTTGGATGTCTCAACTTTGACCCTGGGACCAAGCAGCCCCCACACTGAGGGCCAGTTTAGTGAGTAATTAGTGACTAATGGGTTTTCTGTGTAATTCTTCAGCTGTTACATCAACATGTAGCTCAGAACCTCATGCTCTTTCCCATAAATCCTGTTAATCATTATAGAAAATTTTAACATATGCATAATTATGACAAAAAGGTGGAAGCATAGCCTTGGATTGTGGAAATTTCTTAAAGTGAAGGGGCACTCCTTTTGGGTGCAGAATAAGGCAACTCATAAGAACACAGGGAGTTGAAAAAGATACTATATTGAGGGAAAAAATAAAAGGACAACAGATATAGACCAACAAGGGCAGTAGAGAGTAAACAAGACAATATCCTGTGAAGAAGAAAAAGTCATTAGGTTTATAGGAAAGCTGGAATTCTGTACTTCCTTATCAACAAATCTCTCCAAGGTTGAGACTTGGGTTACTCAGCTGATAGAGGAAGAGACCAACTCCTTGGAGGCTTTGATGAAAAATCAGCAATTCACCGACACTGATTCCCAGACTCCCACTAAGGCAGGAAGAACATGAAAGTTTTTTGACTCTGGTGTGGTCCAGCACAGATCCAGCATTTATTTTTCTATTATAATCTAGTAACAAGAACTTACTGAAATCTAGAAACCATGCTAGCCACTTTGATAGAAAAGAAATTCAGATTGTCCCATAAATCCAGCATCATAGGAAAATACTATTAAAAAGACAACAGAACAAGGCTTTCATTCACACAAATTCTGATGCAATCATTGAGCCAGCACATGGGGAAGCAGGTCAGCAGCAGCGAGGTTACATCCCTCACTAATGTGCGGCAATTAATACTCAAAACTGGCAATTTTCTCTACATATGTTTGCATTTTTAAACGGCAAACTGCGCACCCACACATAAAAATTATTTGTGTTACTCTTTCCTTCATTAGAGGCATTAAGGTTTGCAGAAATAGGAAAATATGAATTATGAGTAGAAAAGTATACATTTTTTTCCTATGAGATTAGACTTACAAGCCACCCTGTGAAATTTATAGTTAACTGTCATTGAAAACTAGGTACCTAATGTGTGTGTGGGAAGGGAGGGGGGTGAAAATATAAGATTAAAGCATTTTATGAATCAGGCTATTTGTACTCCACATGCTTACATACTGGTAGGGTACCATGTTAAATTGGGCATTCAACCAGCAAACTATGGCCCATGGGCCAAATCCAGCCTGCCATCTGTTTTTGTCAATAAAGTTTTATTAGAGAAAGCCACACTCATTGGTTTACATGTTGTCTGTCTAGGGTGCTTTCCCACTACAGAGGCAGAGTTGAGGAATTTCTACAGAGACCATAAGGCCAGTAAGTCTAAACTATTTACTATATGTCCATTTGCAGAAAAGTGTTGCCAACACTTTTTCAGAAGCTGGAATGCTTAGAGGTATTCCTGAAGATTTTCAGGCATAGGAGACACCACAATGAGTAGTTTCCCTGTGCTTTTTAGGAAGAATTAAAAGTTGAGATGGACTTCAAGGGTAGGTTTGAAGGCAAAAAGAAAGAAAGTCAACATAAACTGATGGTGCATGTGGAAGGGTCACTATGATTCACTGACTGGAGGGGCACCAGACTCAGATCTGTTTTCCAACCAGCTGGCAACTCTTAACCCTTCATCCCTGTCATGTGAAACTTTAGCCACCTGGTCCTAGCAGCCGTGAGGGCCCCCCAAAGTGAGGGGCTCAAGCTGATTAGCACAATTGGTTATACTCTAGGATTTGGTTGTGAGAAGTCATACAAAACTGTGACATTGTGAAAAACAGGCACAATTGAACAGGGCATTATGTGATAAAATACTTATCATGTGATGTGTACAAAAGATGAATTCTGTAACTTGAGGGGTTAAGAGTCACCAGCTGGCATCATGAGTCAAGAATGCCCAAGAATGTGAGATTTGAGGTGGGCTCTAAGGAATGGTAAAATGCTGATAGATGGGGAAGGGTAAGAAATGCTCCCCCGTGGAATCAGTGGAGATTATCTCTTCTCTGCCTAGAGCAGAGCTGAGCGACAGCTGGTCGACTTCCTACAGAGAACAGCTTTTGTACACAGGAACTGAAGACATGGTCCAGGGCTTTATGCTCTAGGATTAAACTGCCTCAGGACTTATACAGTGTCTCTCAGCACAATTCTCACTATTGTTCATTCAGGAATTTTCATTTGTCTTATCAAATTCTCTCCGGTGCTATCACAATAGAAAGCCATAGGAAATATTTTGCAATTTACACAATGAAAAAGAAAGACATGCTTATACATAAATCCATTTAAATGGAATTCACATGGAGTAAATTAAAGAGAAACAGCAATAAACTTACTTTCAAAGTAGGGGAAATGGAAGTATCAGAACAATTTCCCAGAGTGACAATTAGTGTCAGATTAGTGACTGAATTCAAATCTATTAACTTTGAGTGCACAGTGCTGATATGAGGTCAACAGGCAAGGATAAGGCTTTACTGTGTTAACACTTTTTAAAATTCTTTTACTTTATAGTTGGTAAATATTCATCCTCTTGAGTTCAAAATTAGCACAACTTATTATACTGTAGGATTTGGTTGTGATTATAGTCTAAGGTGACTCTAATTCAGGGGTGGGCAAACTTTTTGACTCGAGGGCCACAATGGGTTCTTAAACTGGACCAGAGGGCCGGAACAAAAGCATGGATGGAGTGTTTGTGTGAACTAATATAAATTCAAAGTAAACATCATTACATAAAAGGGTATGGTCTTTTTTTTTTTTAGTTTTAATCATTTCAAATGGGCCGGATCCGGCCCGTGGGCCGTAGTTTGCCCACGGCTACTCTAATTCCTGCTTTGCTGGGACATTCCTGATTTACATCGGTTATCCTAGTGTGATTAATACAGTGTCCTCTAACTCAGTCTAAACTGTTCCAGTTTGGGTGATAAATGATACGATCACCTTACCAAGGGTCCTCCACTGTTCCTCCCTAGAACCTCTTGGACTTCCTACAAACTAGAAACTAGTGGGTTAACAGCAATATAGCCACAACCTACAGAGGGAGTGTGGCCTCTCACTAAGGCCAGTGTCCCTGTCTAATCACTTAGTAAATATTTTGGCTGTTACCTCTGTAGGTTTGGCCTTTTCCAGAGTCTCAGATTCTACAGATGGCTGAGAGAGATTCTCCCTTAACCTGTGGCGGTAAGCAGCTCCCCACAGATTGGAGGACTCAAGACCTCTCAGGGCCTATGTGGCCCTGGATGATGTGGCCCAGGCTATCCACTATACCTCTCTCCAGTCTCAGTTCATTTTCCGTCCTCTTGCCATGTGGGTTTCTCCTCCATTTCTTGAGAACAGCTTTCCTTTTCACTCTTATTCTCCCTACCATGCTCCTTCTCCCTCCTCATCTGGCTAAGGCCATCTGTTAGGTCCAAGCTCCATTATGACATTCTTAGACAAGCTTTCCCTGACCCACTGTGGTAGTAGAATTCTAAGATGATCCATAAAACTTTTGCCCCAATATATATAATCTCCTATCTAATAAAGAGTGATTATGCTAATTGACCCTCACACCATCACAAAGATGGTGGCCAATAAGAAAGAATATGCTAATCAACTGCCCCACAAGATGGTGGCACCCAGTCCCTTCAGCCCCCAGCTGCCCAGGGCTGCCCGAGGTGCAGGTAACCAGGGCTGGCCAAGGCTTGCGCTGCCGGCAGTGGCAGCAGCAGAGGTGTGATGTGGCTTCACCTTCCCCTGATCGCCAGGTCGCCTTCCACCCCTGAGGGCTACTGGACTGTGAGAGGGGACAGGCCGGGCTGAAGGACCCCCCTCCAATGTATGAATTTTCATGCCCTGGGCCTCTAGTGTGTATATATATATATATATATATATATATATATATATATATATAGTATATATTCAATATATTATGTATATATTCAATGAAACACTAATGTAGGTACTGCTGTGATGGGATTTTGCAAATGTAATGAAGGACACAAATAGATTGTGAATCTTCAGATGTAGAACCTAACCTTGCTGAGCCTAACCCAGGGGTGGGCAAACTTTTTGACTTGAGGACCACAATGGGTTCTTAAACTGGACCAGAGGGCTGGAACAAAAGCATGGATGGAGTGTTTGTGTGAATGAATATAAATTCAAAGTAAACATCATTACATAAAAGGGTACGGTCTTTTTTTTTTTTTTTTTTAGTTTTATTCATTTCAAACGGGCTGGATCTGGCCCACGGGCCGTAGTTTGCCCACGGCTGGCCTAACCCAATCCAATAAAACTTAAAAGGAGCCTGGACTTTTCTGGAAGAAAGAGACTTGAATTATGAAAGAATCAACACAAAGATTTTCTTTTGCTGGCTTTGAAGGAGGATGAGATGCTGTGATAAGGATGTGGTTAGTCTCTAAGAGTTGAGCCCAACACCCAGCAGTCAGCCAACAAAGATTGTAGGGGCCTCAGTCCTACAATCACAAGAAACTGATTTCTTCCAGCCATCCGAATGGAGCTTAGAAGTGACTTCCCCCCAGAATCTCCAGTCTAGAACTCCGTCTGGCTAAAACCTGAATTTCAGCTTCTGAAATGCTGGGTAGAGAATCCAGCCACACCATATCATCCAGAGTTCTGACCTACAGAAGTTTGAGATATTACATGGATATTGTTTTAATCTGCTCAGTGTGTGGTAGTTTGTTACATAAGATGAGAAAACTACTATATCCACAGTCTAGCTTGGACTCCTTTCTTATCCACCCATACAGTGTTATTCTTTCCTGTCACTGGTCTCATTTAATTTCTGATTATATATTGAGTTATGTGGTGGGTTAAAGAGTCTATCCCACATATTTAAGTCCACTGGAAACCTCAGAATGCAACCTGTTTCGCAAATAGGGTCTTTGCAGATGTAATTAGCTAAGTGAATTCTTGGTGTGAAGTCATCCTGGATTTAGGGTGGGCTCTAAATACAATATCTGCAGTCCTTATAAGAAGAGACGAGGACACAGAGACACACAGAGAAGACCATGTAAAGATGGAGGCAGGGATCAAGGGAAGTGCCTATAAGCCAAGGAATGCCAAAAGTTCCAAGAGGCAGGAAGGATCCTCTCTTAGAACCTTCAGAGGGAACTTGATCCCACCAGCATCATGATTTCAGACTTCTGGTCTCCAGAACTGTGAAAGAATGAGTTTCTGTTGTTTTAAGCCATCTAGTTTATGTTACTTTATTATGACAGAGTTAAGAAACTAACACGAGGTATATGATTAAAAAAATAAATAAAAAAACTTTGGATTCCCTCTGTCAAGCCTCTTGAGTTAGGACATGTGTCTATTTTTTGCCCAGCATGATGCCTTTCCCAATGCTTGGCATAGAGTAGGTGCTCAATAAATAGATCACCATTGAATTAATGAGTGTATGATTATATGAATAGAAAATGACTGAGAGCTTTGCCCTGCCTCTGACTAGTTAATTTCAGCACACGAGGGAATAAATAGCTCAGTGTCTCTTTTCCTTGGAGACCCTCTCGACATCCATTTGGTGTAAGTGGAGCTCCAGGTATGCATAGGAGACCGTAGCCAGGCCAATCCAAACCAAGGAGTTTCAAGCCTATGTTTCCCCTTGGGCATATTAGAGAAAAAATACTGTGTGTTTTTTTCTCTGAAGGTTGCTAAGAATATAGGCTTTAACTCTTGAAAGTCTTATTTCCATATAAAGAAGAGCCTGGCTGAGGGTGGAGCCCATAGAGGAAATCAGAATCAAGGAAGGGGAAGAGCAAGACTAAACCATAATGATCTCATTTGTGTCTCAAATCTGACCCAAATTCTGGACTTTTCAGTTGAATGAGCCTCCCTTCCCTCCCTCTTTCCCTCTCTCCCTTTTCCTTCTCCTCTGCTCTTCCTCCTTTTTTTATTATTTTATTTTACTTTATTTTTTTGGCTTGAGCAAGTTTAAATCATAGTTTCTGTTACTTGCACCCAAAAGAATTCTGACTAAGTTGGAGGGAGGGGGAGACAATCCCCCCTATAAACAGCGAGGACATAGTGCCCTGACTGGTGTCTGCAAATGTGAGCTTTGTTGCAGTGCGCACAGAGCACTGTCTTGCGCCTTCTGACCAGAGGGCACACCGTGTATCTGGTGTTACTATTTCCCATCCCTTCCCCCCAGCTCTGATTGACTGTCAGATCTCTGGTGTCCTCTGCCATGGCCCCTTGAACTGCCTTCCTAGTCCTTCTGTGTCTGCTTTGACAGTTGCTCTCACCATCTCAAAAGTTGCCAATGTTTCTCACTGTTGCTCTGAAAAGTGGGAATTGTGCAGAGAGAGGTGATATCTGTCAGCACACACAGCAGTGTTGTGAGATTGGCTTGCCAAGTTGGCGAGACCCTTTCAATTGTTTCCTGGGGGTGCAGAGGTTTGGGAGGGTTTATTTTACTGCTGCTGTAAAGAAGTCAGTACATAAAGGCACGTGTGGCTGCCCTGTGTGCAGACAGCACTGGCCTGAAGCAGCCTGGAGCACACGGAGGGCTTTTGTGAGGAAGCAGCGCCATCCATTATTTTTGCTGCAGTTCCCGGACTCTGTTTTGAGAAATGAGATTTGCCAAACTAAGCCAAGGATCTGAGCCATGGCTGAACTAGGAAAGAAAAAGCTAAGAGAGGGCTTCTCAGGGCTTCCTTGTTTATCCTGGAGCTGAGCTGTTGGCATGAATGTCATTTCTCGCTGCCCACCTCTGACGGCTGCCGAGTGACTGTTAGAGTGATTGGTGACTAAGTGGAGTGGAGCTATTTGAGGATAATGTAGAACATCGCCTTTATGGGCCTCAATATATTGTCTCAACAGACAGGTGGCTTTGCAAATCCATTCCCACGAATGGGGGGTTGCTGTTCTTGTTACATCCATGGAAGTGGGTGTCTGTCACTGCTGTGCCCTGTTCATGGTCTTTGTTATGGTCACTCCCTTGTCTGAATTGCTAGAGGACTTTGATTTTAAGCCTAAATGACAACAGCTGCTTTTTTGCTTAAAAGAAAAGTCCATATTTCTATTGGCAAGTTGCTAAATCTCTCATGAAGAAATACTGCAATTCTAAACAAAAGGCTCCCCAACAGTCACTTATTTGTAGTTTATAAACTTACTGTTGCAAAAGGTCTTCTGGTAGAGCTTCCAGGAATAGCGTGCAGCATGCTAGGAGAACAAGCAGAAAGTTCAGAAGTGACTTCATAGAATGAGGCTCTCTGGAGGAGAATGATCTAGGGCAGTGATGGTGAACCTATGACACGTGTGTCAGAGGTGACACGCGAACGCATTTTTTTTGGTTGATTTTTCTTGGCTAAATGGCATTTAAATATATAAAATAAATATAAAAAATATGTCTTTGTTTTACTATGGTTGCAAATATCAGAAAATTTCTATATGTGACACGGCGCCAGAGTTAAGTTAGGGTTTTTCAAAATGCTGACATGCCGAGCTCAAAAGGTTCGCCATCACTGATCTAGGGAAAGGCAATCAGAGTTAGCCAGGTGAAAAAATACAGCAAAGGCATTATGGATGGGGGTGGGGTGGGGGAGGTGGTGACACAAATAAATGCAGTCTTTCCAGACATTCCTGTAACATGCATATGAATCGTTCCTACGAATGCAAGATGCAACAGAAAACACCTTGATACGTTTTCTCATCAATAATGTTATAATCGGTATTAAATTTCCTATGAACACTTGCTTACCACTTGGACACTTTAAAGCAAATAGAGGAGAAAATGTTGTCCTATGTAGAACAAGCAAGTTGCCCTCCACGTGAAGAGAAGCAGGGCCTCCCCATGTTCCGGGATGTGCACACAGATTGTGTGCTCTCAAGTAAGGAAGCCATTGTCCTTCAATCCTGCACACGATAGAAAAGTCAAGCCCAGATTGCACCATCTATTAGTTCTGTGGACTTTGGAAATTATTTAACTTATTTGCGTCCATTTCCTCACTTGTAAAATGGAGCTAATCTATAGCATTTGCTGGGCTAACTGAGAAATTACATTTGAAGTGCTTATCATTGTTTCTATAGAAAGAATAGAAATAAACCACTTAAAATAATAAAAATGAGCCCAAAGCAAAGCAATAGGAAATGGTATAATTCAGACAAAGGTAAAATTAATGAATTCAACAGAAAACAGGTTGACAGTTAACTTAAGACATTTTTATATTGGAGAAAAGATGTTAATATTCAAATATAACAAGAACTAGAAAAAGACAATACTTATATATGAAGTGCTTTCAAATACTCATAAACTTTGATCCAGGATTTTCACTTCTAGGAAAGTTTCATGAGGAAATAATCATAGAAATGCACAGATTCACAAATGCATCTATTATTTATTTTAGGAAAACAGTAGAAACAGCATCATTAGTATATAATTGAATAGATAAATTATGCACTTCATTAAAAATTATGGTAGAGTCAAATAATCAAAATCTATGAATAATATTTATGGATATAGGAAAATGCTCATAATATAACAAAGTACAAAACTAGACTATAAAGGTATATGTTTAGATAATACTTTGACTTTTTAAAACATATGCGAATTCATATGCCTAGGGGATGGCTGTGGGGTGGGGCTAATGATACAGCCCATGGCACTTAGATACAGTGGAGTGAGAGAATTATATAGTGAGTTTGATTTTTTTCTGCATACACATTTCTTCATTAAATAAATAACTGAAAATCTCCCTCCCTCCTTCCCCTCCTCCTGTAAGACACTTTGTTGAACTGAGTAAAGTCCACGGATTATTGCACAAACACATGTTGGCATGAAGAAACTTCTGTAGAGAAATATGATTGTTTTAAAAACTCAGAAGGATCTACATTGGTGGGGGAAGGGTAGTGGGAGTTGAAAGTGTCCATCATTCCTCGCCCCCCACCCCCACCCCTGCGCCTCTTCTCACATTCATTTATTCCCTTTATGCACCTGGACCAGGTGGGCCATCCTCCACAATAAGGGGCCTCACAGCTGCCCATTCTGGCCTAGACTCATCTTAATCACATTTTTTCTTTCCTGGCCTGGCATAGTCAAATCACATCGGTATGAATTTAAATGGAACTTGCATGCATAACTGGTGGATTTTTTTCAAACCCAGCTGCATATTTTAGTTCTCTGTTCATTTAGGAAATCTGAATGGAAAATTAAGTCCATTCAGCAGTACTTTGTGAGTTTTCTGAATCAGTCAGAAGAAAAGATCATTTCTAAAGTAAGTTGCTTAAACTTTATACAATGGGTTCATTTCTCTATATGTTGTCTTATTTCTTCAATGGGCTCTTTTAAAAAAATTCTTATCAATTTAGTATTGCTTTGTGCATAATGACAAGTGAATCTAGAAGAGCCATCAGCATGAGGCAGAGGTTGAGTTCTTGGGTTGTCTCAAGGAAAGCATTTCATCTTCCGTTATAGCAGCATCCTCTTCTGTAAAAGTTTATTTGTGTGAATTCTCTCTTGGCTGTTCTGGAAGAATTAATTAGGCCAAGTTGGGAAGCAACATGAGTGATTCTGAAAATAAGGTTCTGGGAATCTGTGATTTTCTCTCTCAGAAGGATTTATGGCTTCAGCATTGGGGATTGCGTGTGTTGTGAGTACAGAACTGGGAGTGATGTTCCTGGTTCAAGAAAGGAATTGATTTCTTTACCAAACACATAGTGCTTAGTATATGCCAGGTACTATTCTATACTCTTTAAAAATTTGTGCTCATGTAATCCTTGCAATAACCCTATGAAGTAGGCACCATTATCATTTTAATTTTATAGGTAAAGTGATTTGCCCCCCAAGTCTTGCACTTACTGAATGATAAAGCCAGACTGTAAACTCAGGCTTTAGATTTCATATTTTTAACCATGATTTATGCTGCTTCCAAGGGACGTTTGAGGACTGAAAGTCATGGCCATTGTATGTTGCTGAGGTTGGTTTGATGTACATTGAATCTTACTAATGTTGCCCAATCCCTGATTGCTAGCCAATGCTTATCTCACATGGAATTGTGGTTCTTGAACTTAACCTTTCAACGGTGATTATTGCTCTTAAATGGCTTCTATGAGCTAATGGAACCCTTGCCAGCCCATGAACTTGAACGTATTTGAATACACAGGTTGAGAGTGCCAAAGAGGGGAGTGGGGAGATCCTCTTCTGGATCGACAGAGGAGGAATCTCAGGAGGAATCTGAATGTCAGGAGGCTCGGAGCACTCAGGAGAATCTAAAGTGATAAGTTATTTTGAGGGTTTTAAATCCATGAGCCCAGCAGATTCCCTGCTGTGCTGATAGACAGGATTCGCTTGGCTGTTCCATTCCCAATATAACACCATCGACTTGAGCCTCAGTGGAATTACCTTGGCTGTTGGTGACATTTGGCATTTGATCAAAATGAATGTGATGCAGCTGAACTTTCAGATCACATTTGTTAATTTTTGAAATGTCGCTGTTATATTTAACACAAAACTCTGGCCAAACAAATAATGCAAGTCAAAGTACCTGCTTTTTCAATCTAATAAAAGAAAAATCCTGAAATGTATGCCATCATCAAGCTATCTCATTTCTTTCTGAATGCATACATACAATTAAATGCCATCAACCTTAAAATGGACTGCAGGGATCAGAATAAGGCAATCTCCTTGAAATAACTCTATCTGTAAGAGCTATAATAAAACTTGTGAACATTATCTCTGTGGTCCATAAGTGACTTAATATGAGATTCTTAGAGTCTGGATGGCACTTTACAATTGGCATTGTTCTTTAATGAACTCTTTTCTAACAACTTAACACCCCTCATTCAGTAATTAATCTCACAATCCATTTAAGGGGCAAGTACATATCATTACCTTTATAATCCAATGGAAACATTGCAAATCACTACATTTGAAAAGTGGTTGTTAGAGTTAAAGTGAAATAATAATGTTAAAGACAGTGTTAAAAATCAAACATAGTTTGGCCAGTGTTGCTCAGTGGTTGAGTGTTCACCCATGAACCAGGAGGTCATGGTTTGATTCCCTGTCAGGGCACATGCCCAAGTTGTGGGCTCAATTCCCAGTAAGAAGCATGCAGGAGGCAGCTGATTGATGATTCTCACCATTGATGTTTTTGTCCTCTCTCTCCCTCTCCCTTCTTCTATGAAATCAGTAAAAATTATTAAAAATAATTTCTAAAAATCGAACATAGAAGAGATAATAGAACAAAGAGATGTTTAAAAACTCCTTTGGCCCTAACCAGTTTGGCTCAGTGGATAGAGCGTTGGTCTGCGGACTGAAAGGTCCCAGGTTCGATTCCGGTCAAGGGCATGTACTTTGGTTGCGGGTACATCTCCAGTTTGGGATGTGCAAGAGGCAGCTGATCGATGTTTCTCTCTCATCGATGTTTCTAACTCTCTATCCCTCTCCCTTCCTCTCTGTAAAAAATCAATAAAATATTAAAAAATAAAATAAAAACTCCTTTGAACAATAAACAGTGCTTTCTATATTTATTTTTCAATACTTAGATAATTATTGAGTAGCTGTATCCAAGTTCCTCTGTTGAGTTTATTTTTGGGTCAAAGTTGTTTTGTGTAAACTGCTTACGCAGACAAATCAAGAGGGTTCAGGTCGATTGACGAGAGTGGTGTACACTTGTGCTACAGCAGCATCCTTGCTTAGGCAGTGTCCATACAGATTAGACCTAATGGGCCAGCAGCCCCTCACTCGCCTGCTGAACTTGTTCTCTGGAGCCTGACAGCTCCGCCAACATCTCAGTGGCTGATGGAGGCTATGGAATCCAGCTCAGGGACCATGGCATGCTTCTGCTCTATGGGTATCAACCCTGTTTCCCTTTTGCCTCTTCATCCCATATTTGCTCAACATCTCTTTAAATAATTAATTCCTTGTATTAACACACCTCTGTTTAAAGTACCTAAAATAATTTCAGTTTTCCTGAGTGAATTCTGAGCTTAATTCCAGCAGACTCCTAGAAAATGAATAACATCTTAAAAAATCTTAATGCCCTGGCCAGTTTGGCTCAGTGGATAGAGCACCAGCCTGTGGAAGAAAGGATCCTGGGTTTGATTCTGGTCAAGGTCATATACCAGGCTCCTCCCTGGCATGGCCCTGGTCAGGGCTCATGCAGGAGGCAGCCAGCCCATGTGTTTCTCTCACACCGATGTTTCTGTCTTTCCCTCTCTCTTCCACTCTCTCTAAAAATCAATGGCAAAATATCCTCGGGTGAGGAATTAAAATAAATAAATAAAAATAAAAAATCTTAATGATGTCACTTAGAAACCATTCTTCCATTGGTGAGTACTTTTAGAGAGGGCTACTAGAGGTATGCTGAAAGCAATTTAAAAGTTGTTATCAAGCAATGACTAATCAATTTCATTTATTCATTGAATGTTTATTGATGTGCACAATATTGTATTATACACATCTAATATGTAGTCCTAGCTTTTACAGAATTTTCTTCTCTTATTATTTCTTACTTGGTCTTAACTAGATTATAAAATAAGAATTTGATCATAAGCAGAAATAAATGCTACTTTTAATTAAAGCCCCTGGTTAACAAGGAATAATGCAGCTCTAATCACTCTCAGCAAAACAATAAGGCAATTAAAAATTTTGGAACTGTCAACGGAGCTTAAAACACAGCTAGAAAATTGCCAAACATCTGTAAACTTATAAAGTACATGTTGAAACATCATGGAAGAAAATAACTTTTATGTCCAAAGTGGGCTCTTGCAATTTGTTAACAGTACTAGCTGCAATGTTTCTAGATGCAGAAAGGATTGCTTTTAATTTCTGTAAGGCCAGTAGAAATCTCAGCAGATGGTGAAACTGGTTAATGGTCAACATGGAGTATAGGAGAGGCAGCCTCAGGAGACGAGAGCAGGTGGCCCAGTGGTGTGGAGCCTACCCAAGTCAGTATCCTGACCCTGCCGTCATCAACAATGAGTGTGGAATGCAGATCTCTCCTGTCTGAGGGTGATGACTATGATTATAATAATAGAAATGAACTCATAGGATTATGATGAAGGTCATATCTAACGTACTTAGAATAGTATCTGGGACATAGTAAACATTCACTCAATGTTATTATTAACAATTATTATTATGGCTGATATAGTCACGGGGCATAGATAGCCTGGACACTAATGAAACTCTGTTTAGTGCACTCATATCAAATCTTTTCCTTCCTTCCTTCCTTCCTTCCTTCCTTCCTTCCTTCCTTCCTTCCTTCCTTCCTTCCTTCCTTCCTTCCTTCCTTCCTTCCTTCTTCTTTCCATCCTTCCTCACATCTTCTCTCTCACTTTCTTCCTCCTTCTCTCTTGAAGTGTCATTCTGTCTCTTTCTATCTGTTTTCCTCTCTCTCTCCATTATCTGATCTACTCTCTCCATTTATTGACTTCTAATCTGCCTATCTTATTTTCCCCTACCATCTTGCTCCGATTCCCATCAATCTCATTAGTGTCCTCTTTAGCTTATAATGTTTAAAATGCATGTTTCATTATTTTTAAAAAATAACCTAAAATTTGTATAGCTCTACTTTAAAGAGAAAAAAAAAACAGGTAAAAAATGTGTTTTACTTCGTTTAAAACAAGTCCTTCAAAACTAACAAATTATTATTTTTAAAAATATATTTTTATTGATTTCAGAGAGGAAGGGAGAGGGAGAGAGAGAGAGAAACATCAATGATGAGAGAGAATAATTGACTGGCTGCCTCCTGCATGCCCTCTACTGGGATCAAGCCCACAACCCCAGGCATGAGCCTTGGGTTCAAACTATGAATTCCTGGTTCATAGGTCGATGCTCAACTACTGACCCATGCCAGCTGGGCATTAACAAATTTATTTTATGCAAATCATGGCCCTGATTGGATGTTTTTATTTGTGAGGCTATAACAAAAAAGCTTCCTTGCTTTTTTTTTCTTCCACCATGGTAAAGCATCAGTGACTTCCTTGCCTTGAAATGAGAGAAACACACAGAGAAAATGAAGAAAATGAGAGAGAGAGAGAGGAGAGAGAGAGAGAGAGAGATTGGATTTCTACAGAATCTAATAGCTATAGCTTCTATAGAATTTAATAGCTAGTAAAGCTTGAACTTTACTCAAACAGAGAATCAGGAAGTTGGACAATGCACAAGGGTCTGGGACCATGTGAACCAGACAGTTCCAACTATTGAGCTTGACTGCCTAAGTGGAGGTTCGACAACACCCATGACCAGGCACATGGCAGGAGAAATTCCTGTCCTGAGAGGAGGAGGATTAGAGGCCTTCCCGTGGCTCTTCCTCTGGGTTATTATAATAGTTGGATTCTTGTGTCTTTTAGGTCAACATATTTGGAGTGACACTTTTCTCTCATCTTGCCTATATTTCAGAGTAACTAAGGTGATCTTAAACATGATTCAGGGTGAAATGACAAAAGAAAGTTCAAGGGCATTCTAAGAAATTATGCTGTTCCCAGTGCTTGGGAAAGCATATATCTATGTGATTTTCTTTACTTAGTAAGATTTTATATCAATAACATGGGGAGAAAGATTCACTTGGCAGACAGGAAACATTTTATTAAGAAGTACTTATGATAAGGCTACTTTATGAAAGGTAAGGATTGTTTTTTTTCCATAAGATATTTTATCATTGTTTACATAGGTTTTAAGAGCCCATAATCTTCCTTTCCTATTATAGTGTAGATAGAAGTGAAATTGAAGCACAATTCCCTTTTCTTTTTTTAAAGTAAATATATATTTATTGATTTCAAAGAGGTAGGGAGAGGGAAATAACAATGATGAGAGAGAATAATTGGATTGAGCCTGCAACCCAGGCATGTGCCCTGCCTGGGAATTGAACCCTGACCTCCTGGTTCATAGGTCAAAGCTCAATCATGGAGCCATCGTGGCTGGGCCCTTTTCCTTTCTTACTGAAAAGCCTTCTACTTGGTACCCACTTCTTTTAGAGATTCCACAAAATGATACGTAGTCTCAGTTTCCCATGGCATGCTGAACTGAATGAGGGTGAAAGTGGCTGAGTATCAGAGCTAAAGTCATTAGCAGGATAACTTTACTGTATGACCAAGTGTCTCTACTTTCTCACAAATCATGTTTTCATCAGAATTCCTAATAGGAGTGGCAACTGAAGGAGGTGGCTGCAAAAATACCTGGTCTGGGATTTTGTTATGTATCTGACATTTATAACCTTGCTCACAACACACTTCCATTCATTGTACTAGTTTGCATTTGTAGAACATACCTACAGCTTCATAAAGATCCTTTACACACATTATGGTATTTTGCATTTGTGGAGCATGTTAGCATTTATGAAGCACATTCACCTACATGTGGTGTTTGTTTCATAATGAATTGATGTATTAAAGTGGGAGCCCACTGCAGATCAGTGATTATAAACCTTCCTCAAGTCATACAGATAAGAGTTAACTTGCTCTTCTAAGGAGACTGCTTAGGAATCCAGACCTTCTGACACCTTTTCTCAGAGGAACCCACCAACTGATTCAAAAACTTGCAGGTTTATGCAAAGAGGGGATAGGGAACAAAAGTCATGACATACAATCTCATATCCTAGGTGCAACCCTGTGAGCAAGTCCAGGTAGGGGCATTGCCCTTTTTCCATATTACTTCATTCCAGCTCTATAAAATGTATCAAGATGATACCAGCAGGGCACTAACTTGATTTAGAACAGAGGCACACACCTGTTCTTCTAAATATAAACAAATTTGCAACCTAAGCCATTGGCAATCACTGGAGGGTAGGCAAGTGAAATCTGGGGTTGCTGCCTGGCTGCAGCTTGGCTCTGGAATTACAAATGCCAAAGGGCCAAGGAAGCATCATGCCAGACAAGATAGTTGGCATTGGGTTCTGGTGATCACAGTGACCTTTTATATCACCAGAGAGATTATCATTATCAGCCTTATTCATATTGTTATTTTTAAATGTGCCTGGTTTGCTCTTGAGGCTCCACTTGTATTGTTGTGGTTCCATTCCAGGTCCTGTTGGTTTGTACATATGAAAATGCCTGAATAGCCATGATTGGGAAAAATTTTACCCTAAGAGAAATAGTGTGCTGAGCTCCAGAACACTAAATTAAATCTCTAACGTATTTTTATGGTCTGTGTGAAGGCAATATTGTTCCAGATTTTGTAGTTCCTGACTATTCAAAGTGTGTGACTATTCCTTGATACTCTGATGTCTCTCTCCATTCTTGATCAGATGGAAAGAGGTCATGTTGGAGTCCTCGGGAATATTCCACATTATCCTTAACTGAGGGGATACTCCAGAGGTGAGGCAGATGTAAGTAGCCCAGTTGCAGGCATGTTATTGTGCATGTGGTGGAATCGTACAGAGCTAGAAAATCTGTAGACACATCACCATGATGTCTTTCTGTTCACACGGTGTTCTCTGTCCCCATGTCTAAATTTCCCCTTTTCATAAGGACATCAAGCCATAACAGTCATTATCTTGAAATTCCTCATAATTTTCATGTTGCACTGGACTCCACAAATTATGTCCTTGCTCTGGAGAGCTAATTCCAGGCTTTAATCTGCCTTAGCCTCTTGGATGTCAGGACAGAGTGCCTTTTTTCCCTATAATTTCAGTAAAAGTCCCCCCTAGGAAGCTTGATTGGCCTTGAATGGATCATCTAACCTTTTCTAACCCATCACTGTGGCCATAAATACCCCATACTCTGAGTGGCCAGGCCTGGGGCTTGTGCTTCCCAAATCACATTGCCTGTGATGGGGAGGGGCAGGGGAGTACAGTCTGGTCCCCTAGTGCATTCTTATCAGTGTTTGGGGACATATTTATGCTCATTTCATTGAATGGAGTTTGCAGCTTTCCTATGAATTCTGTAATTTGGAATGGTTTCTATTTTTTAAGAATTATCTGTGTACCCTAGCTGGTTTTTCTCAGTGGATAGAGTGTCAGTCTAAATGGTCCTGGGTTCCATTTTGGTCAAGGGACCATGTCTGGGTTGCAGGCTCAATACCTAGTGGGGAACATGCAGGAGGCAGCCAATCAATGATTCTCTCACATTATTGATGTTTCTCTCTCTCTCTCTCTTCCTTCCTCTCTGAAATCAATAAAAATATATTTAAAAATAAAAGATCTGTGACTTGGAGGTCTAAAAACAGAAAGCATCAATAAAGTCCTGTTTTCCATTTTAAAATAGTTTATATAATCCGATACATGCTTACATTATTATTAACCTCCTGGAGTTTTCTAGTTTTTGAGTCAAATATTAAAATTTAGTTCTTCTTTAAAAAATTGTTCATTATGAAATGGCAATCTTAAACTTTTCTCCTGTGTATAGCTGTTTATGCCTGTTATTGGTTGAATTGTGTCCCAAATTCTCATGTTGAAATCCTAACTCCCCTTTCCCAGTAATTCAGAATGTGACTGTATTTGGAGATAAGGTCTTTACTGAGATCATTAAGTTAAAATGAGGTCATTAGGGTGGGCTCTAATCCAGTATGACTGGTGTATTTAAAATAGGGGTGGGGAACTATTTTTTTTCTGCCATGGGCCATTTGGATATTTATAATGTCATTTGTGGGCCATACAAAATTATCAACTTAAAAATTAGCCTGCTATATTTGGTCAAACATTTAATTAACTCAGCCCTAAATGCCTTGGCAGGGCCAGACCAAATGGCCCACAGGCTGGACATTCCCCACCCCTGAAAAAGAAGAGGAGAGTAGGACACACACACACACACACACACACACACACACACACAGGGAAGACCATGAAAGGATACAGAGCTAAGACAGCCATCTATAAGCTAAGAAGAGAGAGGTCTCAGAGGAAACCAACTCTGCCAACATTTCAGTCTTAGACTCCTAGACTCCAGAATTGTGTGAAAATAAATTCTGTTGTTTAAATTAGAAAGTTTATTGCAGCCCTAACAAATTATTAAACACAATGCCAAAGGTTTTATATTTGTGTTTTCTTTTATTATTTAAGATTATAATTTTCCCTCCCAAAATGCATTTGGTTAAAGTACCTTCTGAGACTTACCATGTTTAATAGTATCTGTTTCTCTTCTCTCATCTCACTATAAATTTTGTATTTCTTGTTTCCCAGCCATTTTTCTTCAGAACTCTGTGGACAGTGTTTTATTGCCTTTTATCACTTTGTGTTATAAAAAGAATTTTAATATAAAATGAATACTTTTATCCTTTGCAGAAAATATTTTTTTTATTCTGTCTGTTTTTTTTTTTGTGCAGAATGTTCTGTTTATTTTTGAAATAAAAGCATATCATAAGAATATATAGCTTTTTCTTTTTCTTTTTTCTTTTTTTTGTGTGTCTGTCAATAAGGGTCCCCTATGACCCACAACCTCAAACCTGTCTTTAGTTTAGAAAAAGTTTTCTTATGTTATTTTGAGTATGACCTCTCATCTTTCTATTATGAAACAATGTTGCATGCACATCATGATCCCTAGATACCTTTTCCATGTCTCCTATCTTTTCTGTCATCATTTTCATATCTGTTTCCTTAATTCTTGGTTATTGGATAATCTCTGAAGCACATCTCCTGCTTTAATGGACTGAGGTTTCAGGTGATTCTAATGAAGGATTCACCGTCTACATTGCAATTTTAAATCTGGAGATAGTCATGCTTTCCAGATCTCAGGTAGCTGCTGTTGGTGCTTGACTAATATCAATTCACAAATATAATAATCTCCTTAAATTTTCTCCAAACTCCTTCTTTTATTGCAGTAAGTCTGCTGAAGTTGAGAAATACTTAGTTGACTTCTTGGATTGACTCATTTCTATTGAAGTCTCTTTTTATGCTTTTGGTTATTTTTCTCTGTTCATCCTTACAGTTCTAAGGTTGTCTAATGCTGAAAATTCTGGTGTATTCTAACTGATATTATGTGATCCCTTTGTGGATCTAACAGGCTTGGAGGAGGGAAAATAATCACTTTTATATTTATAACTAGAGGCCCGGTGCACAAAAATTTGTGCACTCGGGGGAGGGGGGGAGGGTGGTCCCTCAGCCCAGCCTGTGCCCTCTCGCAGTCTGGGACCCCTCAGGAGATAACGACCTGCTGGCTTAGGCCTGCTCCCATGTGGCAGAGGGCAGGCCTAATCCCTAGGTGCAGCCCCTGGTCGGGCTCAGAGCAGGGCTGATTGGGGAGTTGGGGTGCTGCCTCCTGTCATGCACAGAGCAGGGCGGATTGGGAGGTTGCGATGCCACCCTCAGTCACACTCAGGGTAGGGCCGATTGGGGGGTTGGGGCACCGCCCCCTGTCACACTCAAGGCAGGGTCGATGGGGAGATTGTGGCGCCACCCCCTGTCACGCACAGAGCAGGGCCAATCAGGGGGTTGGGGCGCTGCCCCCTGTCACTCACAGAACAGGGCCCATCAGGGGGTTGGGGAGCTCCCCCCTGTCATGCACAGAGTAGGGCCGATAGGGGAGTTTGGGCATCGCCCCCTGTCACACACACAGCAGGGCGGATCAGGGGGTTGGGGCGCCGCACCCTGTTACTCACAGAACAGGGCCCATCAGGGGGTTGGGGAGCTCCCCCCTATCAGGCACAGAGCAGGGCTGATCAGGGGGTTGGGGCGCATTCCCCTGTCACGAACAGAGCAGGGTGGATAGGGAGGTTGTGGCCCCACCCCCTGTCACACACAGAGCTGCAGGGCGATCAGGGGGTTTGGGCGCTGCCCCCTGTCACGCTGATCCCAGTGCCGGGAGGCCTCGTGGCTCCACTGATCCCGGTGCTGGGAGGCATATTACCCTTTTACTATATAGGATAGAGGCCTGGTGCATGGCTGGGGCTGGCTGGTTTGCCCTGAAGGGTGTCCTGGATCAGGGTGAGGGTCCCCACTGGGGTGCCTGGCCAGCCTGGATGAGGGGATGATGGCTGTTTGCAGCTGGTCACACACCCTTCAGGGTGCAGGTCCCCACTGGGGTGCCTGGCCAATCTGGGTGAGGGGCTGAGGGCTGTTTTCAGGCTGGCGGGTGACTGAAGCTCCCAACTGCTCCTTTTTTTCTTTTTCTTTTTTTATTCTGGGCCAGCTTTAGTTCTGAGGCTTGGCTCCAACTCTTAGGCCTCCACTGCTGAAAGCAGGTATCTGGTTTATTTGGGTTCTATAATCGAAACTCTGTATCACCTCCAGCTCTGAGATCCTGGCTGGCTGAAAGCAGGTTTCTGGGGTTTTGTTTAGCTTCTATATTTGTAACAATGTTTCAAACTGCAAGCTCAGAGGCCGGCAGCAGCAGGCAGGGAACGTTGGAGTCCTCCATCACTGAAGCAAGCAAGCCTCATGTTTGCTTCAAGCTGCCTGGCTGCCGGCCACCATCTTGGCTGGCAGTTAATTTGCATATCACCCTGATTAGCCAATGGGAAGGGTAGCGGAGGTATGTCTAATTACCATGTTTCTCTTTTATTAGATAGGACTAGAGGCACAGTGCATGAAATTTGTGCACGGGAGGGGAGGGTCCCCTCAGCCCCTCCTGCACCCTGTCCAATCCGGGACCCCTCGGGGGATGCCCTACTTCTGGTTTAAACCAGCAGTAGGACATCCCTCTCACAATCTGGGACTACTGGCTCCTAACTGCTCACCTGCCTGTCTGTCTGATCGTCCCTAACTGTCCCCCTGCTGGCCTGGTCACCCCAAATGCCCCCCCAGCCAGCCTGGTCACCCCTCACTGCCCCCTCCTGCAGGCCTGGTCACCCCACACAGCCTGTTGCTTGATCGTTTGGTCATCCCTCACTAACCCCCCTGCTGCAGGCCTGGTCGCCCCACGCAGCCTGTTCGGTCATCTGTTCGGTTGCAATGGTCGCTTAGGCTTTTATATATATAGATTGATAATTGTAATTACCAGTTACTGACAAGTAATGAAAGGGGTGGAGAGGCAGTGAAAGCTAAGGATGGGACAATTTAAAATTCTGCCAAGGAGTTTGTGTTGTTTTCTTTTTTCCAACTTTATTGAAACACTAGAGGCTTAGTGCACAAACTTGTGCACATGCGGGGTCCCTTGGCCTGGCTGGCAATTGAAGCCTATCGGGGGGCCGGATGGCTGCGGGGAGGGGCTGCAGGAGGTTGTCTGTGAGACTGTACTGACAACCAGGGGGCAGCTCCTGCATTGAGTGTCTGCCCCCTTGTGGTTAGTGTGCATCATAACGACTGGTCGACTGGTTATTCTGGTTGTTTGGTAGGAACGGCCACTTAGGCTTTTATATCTATAATAATAAAAGCATAATATGCTAATTAGACCAGATGAAACTGAGGCTGCGAGGGAAGCCTGGGTCCTGGGTGCCAAAGGGAAGCCAGTTCTGGCAGCCAGGTGAAGGAAGGCCTACTCTTGCACAAATTTCTTCCATTGGGCCTCTAGTATATAGATAACTGATAAATAAAATTGAAACATATTTAAAGTGTGCAACTTGATGATTTCATATACGTGAATATTGTGAAAGAATTCCCCCATTAGCTTAACTAATATCCATTAATTATCTCACACATTTACCTTTTTTTGTGTGTGAGAACATTTAAGTTCTTTTAGCAAATTTCAATGATACAATACAGTGTTATCTACTATTATTACCACGTTATACATTGACTCCTCAGAGCTTATGCATCTCATACCTGAAATTTTGTACCTTTTTAGTAAATTCTTCCTGTTTTCATCAACCACACTACTTTTGTACTCATTGTTTCTATGAGTGTGACTATTTTTTTTTTTTTAAGATTCTACATATAAACTGTACCATGCAATATTTGTCTTTCTATGTCTGGCTTATTTCACTTAACATAATGCTTTCCAAAAACATCCCATTTTCTTTCTCTCTCCCTTTCTTTCTTCCTTTCTTTCCTTCTTTCCTTCCTTCCTTCCTTCCTTCCTCCCTTCCTTCCTTCCTTCCTTCCTTCCTTCCTTCCTTCCTTCCTTCCTTCCTTCCTTCTTTTCTTTCTTTCAGAAAGTTTTTTAAAATATATTTTTATGGATTTCAGAGAGGAAGGGAGAGTGATATATAAAGAGAAGCATCAATGATAAAAAAGAGTCATTGATTGGCTGCCTCCTGCACACCCCCTACTGGCGATAGAGCCTGCAACCCAGGCATGTGCTCTTGGCCAGAATCGAACCTGGGACCCTTCAGTCTGCAGGCCGACGCTCTATCCACTGAGCCAAACCAGCTAGGGCTCTTTATTTATTAATCCATTGATTGACACTTAGGTTATTTCCATACATTGGCTATATCAAATAATTCTAGTAAATATGGGAATACAAATACATACTCAAGATAATGATTTTGTTTGCTTTGGATAATAACCCAGAAGTGACATTGCTGAATCATATGGTAGTTTAATTTTTAATTTTTTGTGGAGCTTCCACGCTGTTTTCCATAATGGCTATACCAGTTTATATTTCCACCAACATCTTCAGCAGCATTTCTCTCTCTCTCTTTTTTTAAAAGAATTATAATGAACACGCTAACAGGTGGGAGGTGATATTGCATTGTGGTTTTGACTTGCATTTCCCTGTAATTAGTGATGTTGAGCACCTTTTCATGTATGTAGGTCATGCGTATGTCTTCTTTAGAAAAATATCTATTCAGTTCTTCTGTCCACTTTTAAATTGGGTTACTTGGGGTTATTTTGTTTGTTTTGCTCCTGAGTTGCATGAGTTCCTTGTATATTTTGGATAGTAACCTCTTATTGAATATGTGGTTCACAAGTATTTTTTCCCCATACCATAGGCTGCCTTTTCATTTTGTTGATAATTATTTTGCTTTGCAGAAACTTTTCAGTTTGATGTAGTCCCACTTGTTTATTTTTTGCTTTTGTTGTCCATGATTTTGGTATCTTATCCAAGAAATTATTGAAAAGATCAATGTCAGGGAGTTTACTCCTATATTTTCTTCTTGGAATTTTAAGGCCTATGTTCAAGTCTTTAATTAATTTTGAGTTTATTTTTGTATATAATGTAAAATTGGGGTCCAGTTTCATTCTTTTTCTGAATAAATAAATATATATATTGATTTCAGAGAGGAAGGGAGAGGGAGAGATAGAAACATCAATAATGAGAGCGAATAATTGATCGGCTGCTTCCTGCACACGCCCTCCTGTGGATCCAGCCTGCAACCCAGGCGTGTACCCTGACCTGGAATCCAACCATGACTTCTTGGTTCATAGGTCAATGCTCAATCACTGAGCCAAACTGAGCAGGCCAGTTTCATTCTTTTTCATGTGACTATCCAGTTTTTCCAACATCATTTATTAAAGAGATTTTCCCTGGTATATATTCTTGGCTACTTTGCTGTAAATTAATTGACCATATATACATTGGTTTAATGCTGGAATATTTATTATGTTCTATTGATCTATGCTTCTGTTGTTACGCCAATATCATACTATTTTGATTACACAATCTTTGTAATATAGTTTGAAATGAAGAAGTATAATGCCTATAGCTTTGTTCTTTCCCAAATTCCTTTAGCTATTTGAGGTCTTTTGTGGTTCCATACAAACTTTAGACTTATTTTTTTTTTCTATTTTTGTGAAAATGCTGTTAGAATGTTTATAGGGATTAAATATGTAGATTCCTTTGGGTAATATGGACATTGTAACAATATTATTTTTTTCAGTTATGAGCATGGAATATTCTTCTATTTATTTGTCTTCTTCAATTTTTTATTAGTGTTTTATAGTTTTCAGTATACAGATCTTTCACCTCCTAAGTTAAGTGCATTCTTAGATATTCTATTCTTTCTGATGCAATTGTAAATGGGATTATTTTGAAGTTTCTTTTTCTGGTAGTTTGTTGCTGATATATAGAAAGGTAACTGCTTTTTGTGTTTTGATTTTATATCCTGCAACTTTGCAAGATTTGATTATTAGTTCTGACAATTTTTTGGTAGAGTCTCTAGGTTTTTATATATAGTATGTATAATGTGCATATATATTGTGTTATCTGCAAATAGAAACAGCTTTCTTTTCTGCCTTTTTGATTGGATACCTTTTACTTTTTTGCGCCTTATTGCTCTAGCCAGGACTTCCCCTATTATGTTGAATAAAAGTATTGAGGGCGCATAGCCTTGTCTTGTTTCTGATCTTAAGAGAAAAAGCTTAAGAGAAAAAGCATTATTGAATATGACTTTAGCTGCATGCTTGTCATATGCCGCCTTATCATGAGATATGCTCACTCTGAATCAAGCTTGTTGAGAGTTTTTATCTTGAATGGATGTTGGATTTCATCAATGCTTTTTCTGCATCTCTTGAGATGATCATGTAATTTTTATCATTCATTTTTAAAATGTGGTATACACTTTTTTTTGCTTTGAAGATATTGAATCATTCTTGCATCTCTGGAATAAATCCCACTTAATTATCTTGTGTGATCTTTTAAATGTATTGTTTCATAAAGCTTCCTAATATTTTCTTGAGGATTTTGCATCTATGTTCATTAGGGATATTGGCTTGTAATTTTCTTATAGTGTCATTTTCTGGCTTGGTGTCAGGGTAATTCTGACCTCATAAAATGAGTTTGAGAGTGTTTTTTCTCCTACCTTTTTTTTTGCAAGAGAATTGGAATTAGTTCTTCAGATGTTTGATAACATTTGGCAGTGAAGCCATTTAGTCCTAGGCTTTTTTTTTTTTTTTAGATGATTTTGACTATGAATTCAGCCTCTTTATATTATTATTTATTTCTTCATAATTTAGTCTTGGTAGGTTTTATGTTTCTAGAAATTTACACATTTCTTCTAGGTTGTCCAATTGCATAGTGAGGTTAGGTCTCTTGCCTCTGATCTCACAGCTATTAAATGGCAGAGCTGGAAGGTGAACCACAGTAGACTGCTTCTAGAGCCTGCTTAGTTAAACATGATTGTATTCAGTCTCTTTTCTTTGTCAGCTAAACACTACAAGAGGTGCACAAACATGCAGATGTTGCACAAATACCAATGGAAGACACATGATCTCTCTGAAAGTCCTGATCGTATAGCAAATACATTTTAGGTACCAATTTTGTTCAGTATTAGTTTTTTTATAGCTTTAGATTATTTATCTCCTTATATTCTTCAGATTAAAGATAGATATATTGTTTTAAAACCACATACAAGAAACATATACACATAAGTGAGGAAATGATGAACTAATTAAATATGAGGTGAATTAAGGATTGTTGGTCACCATGCCGCCTGACGTCAGGCTCTGCAGGGTTAAAGCAAGGCAGGTCAGGCATCCTGAGTGAGTCCTTGGTCTTTGTGCTCTTGGTGCCTCCCTGGCCTCACCTATCCCTAGTCCCAAGGCTCATCCTGGAAGATATGGATCATAGACTTGTCTGGTCTGGGTTTTATATCACAAAATACCAAGAGGGACACAGGGTTGATTCCAAAACTTACAATGTTCATAAGATAAGAAAGAAGCTAGTAACTTATAAGAAATACAACTGTTGTTGGAAACTAAAATGAGAAAAAAAAATCTCCAATGATTCCTCACAGAGAGGCCTTTGTGCAGTACCATGAAAATGTTCTCAACACCATCAGAGTGGTCAAATCGAGGAGTGTCCTAGGAAGAGGCCCATGGCCTGACATCCAGATGTAATTCAGTGGGAGCAGTGACCTCGTACGAAGTCTCAAGGCAAGATTTCCCCAGGGTCCAAACTTATCCTTTATTGTAACATTTATTCCTGACTTCTATCCAGAGAATAAGAGGCTTAGATTTTATTGACCTAGCTTATTTATTTTATTTAACATAGTAATTATAATTGTGTGTGTGTGCGTGTGCGTGTGTGTGTGTGTTTGGGGGAAAGCCAGGGCTCAATTATCAGTTCAAATGTATCTTCAATTTGTACAATGTGAGACACTTATGGATGACTTTAAATGTCTTTAAATGTGGTTCAGGATGCATATCATGTTAGACACAATATGAGGTCTAACATGATAAGGGGAATATAGTTATCAGGAATGCAGGGGCAGTGAGAACAACAGGAAACTAAAGATAGAGGCAAACTAACTTTGGCTTGGCTTGACTCTTGCAGTGTGGCGAGCCCAGAAGGAATTAATTGGATAAGTTCCTCAATCATTCCTTTATCTAATGATCAGTTATACTTGGTGTCATGACAGATGGCAGAGTTCTTTTGAAAACCAGACAGCTTTGAATAAGGCAATGTGTGAAAACTCAGTAGCTCCTCCTACAATAACTTAATTAATATTCAGTAATTAGGTTTAACTTGTGGTTGGATGTGTTGGTGGTTAGGGCTTGTGGCTTGTTAGATGTGAAAACACGTCCCTAAAGCAACACCAGATTAAGCTGCAATAGAGAAATCTAAATGCTTACACTATTAGATAAAGGAGCTATGATAGTACTCTTTTTTAAAATCTGCTCCCCCCTATTACAATTATATTTATAATTGGCACTTGTGCACTTTTGGACAATCTAACTATTTCTATTATTTTATAATTCTAAATAAAAAGTATATATTTATTAGTAGAATTATCAGCCTGTATGTCTTTGTGGCATAATTACTAGCTTTAGCTTCTACAAGTCCCTATTCCCCATTTTAACCCCTGCACTTGAAAGGCAATGTCATGGTTCTGTAAGAGAAGACATCATATTTCAGATGACCACAGAGAGTGAATATTTTGAATGAGTTTAGCAGGCTGATCTTACCTGCAATTTTTTTCTCTTTCTAAGGGTAGAGATTAAGACTAACTCACGAATGGTTTAGCAACAATTTGGTTTCTCCAACACCTGTTCCTTAAGAAAGATAAAATGTCAAAGAATTCTACACTATATATTAAATTTAACATCTCCCAAATATAAGGGTTTTGTTTCTTGTCAGTCTTCATGTTACATTTGGTTCCTATGGTAGGGGTGGATTGCATAATGGATTTGTTCTATTACCCAAATCTTATTCTTTGGACTATGAGTTTTGCAAGGGTTTGAAACCTTTTACCACAATAATCATCAGCACCATAAAATTCTGAATTGTGGATCACATTTTTATTTATTGGACAAATCTGATTCATTTATTTTGGTTGATTTTAAATTTCATCTCAGATTCAACTGAAGTTCTAATCCCTCCACATAGGTATTCTTCTTCTCCTGGAGCAAATATTTTAATCTTCCATTTGTACAAGTGCTTCTCACTCTTTACCCCGGATTATAGTTAACAGTGCCCAGGTCTTACTGTTCTTACTGGAGTGAATTCCTTTTAGAGACAAGATAAATATCTGATTCAACACCGGATCCTTTAAAGACCTAGCTAAGTTTTCTTCAAATAGTTGGTTTGCAAAGTATATTTGTTGAATGGATATGTATAAGGTATTAGTTGACCAATGCAAAGACAATGGCACTTAGTTATTAATGTTTTTTCAAGTATCTTTTGGAAAAATAAGCTTAATACCATACATAGGGTATGGCTGAAACTATCAAAA
Source organism: Myotis myotis (assembly GCF_014108235.1). Classification (NCBI taxonomy): domain Eukaryota; kingdom Metazoa; phylum Chordata; class Mammalia; order Chiroptera; family Vespertilionidae; genus Myotis; species Myotis myotis. Next base: position 27,562,401 of record NW_023416390.1, on the reverse strand, counting down.
TAAACCATAGGTAATACAGGTGTCAATTGTCCCTTCATCTTCTTCTTCAAACTGTCTGCTCATGTCCTCCCCATTCTAATCAGATAAGGCAAGCATTAGTCAGTGAAGAATCTACTGAAGATAAGCTAGGAAAAGCAGAGGGGTAGATTACAGCATAAACCATTTAGAGCTTAGTTTGTGCATTGGCCTTTTCTTTTTTTTTCTTCTGCCAATTTCCTCTCGTTCCTTTTCATCGTTTTTCCATAAAGCACCCAGCTCCTCCTAAATACAATCATATATTTTGCATCTCTATTATATGTGGAATTTGTCTCTTCTATCATTATAGTGCACAGCAAAATGCCTCCCGTTAGTATCATCCAACCTCCTGAAAGGGATTAGGGGATTATATGCTTTCAATAATTCAAAAGGACCTTTATTAAAATCATTAAATGTGGTTAATAGTTAATACCTTAACAAAAATTAACATTATTTGATAATACACCTGTCTTAGATGTGGCAGATGGGAAAGTTCTGTAATATAGACAGAATTATAGCCATTTATTTGTTTGGAGAAGATTAAAATAAATGGGTCTTTGTTAAATGCAAGTTATGACCCACCTCAGGAAGTTTTCAATTTTGTGGGCCTAACTGAGAATGACCAGGGAGTTCCTGATTCTGTGTGAAAACCATTTCAGATTATTCAAATTCACCTGTACATGTCTGCAGATGATCAATGGGAGTAAGTTACCTGAATGTTGCTCAAGAAGAATAAAGAATATTGTAGACTCCATTAGCTATTTTAAGACTTAAAATTTGGAGCAAAATTTTGGAGAAGTTTTATGCCCCAAGTTCTCATTTTTTACACTCTCACCTTAAAATACTCCTCCTATTCTTTTTGCTGAAATGTATTTGATGAATCTGAAAGATAACTGGATTAATATTTATTTATATAATGATGATCATTCAAAACTAATGATTAAATAGCAATTATTATTATTATTATTATTATTATTATTATTATTATTTTTCATGAAAAGAGCAGATTTCACCATTTCGTGGACATTTTGTCTTGATGAAGCTGTTCTACTCTGGTTTTCAAGATACTACTCATCTTCCCACAAAAAGCCATAGATGTGCCTGTCCTAAAGCCAGTCTTGCCTTTGCCTTCCAACTCTGCCTGTCTTAATTCTACTTCTGTACCTAGATTATTTGAGAACATCAAGAAACAAACATGTTTTAGAAATAAACTAATTGTAAAATATTTCCTTTTAGGGATTAGTCCACTAAATTGGTAGTCATAGATTAGTTAACAGAGAGCAGACTAGCTAGAGTACATGACTGGAGCGTAGGCAGGCTTTAGGAGGTGCCTAGGGGCCTCAAGGATCTCTGCATAAGACCCACATGGAACTGAGCATTCCCAACTGGAGTGTCACCTAAAGCATGAAGTGAAATGATAGAGCCACCAAAAATCAAACAAAATCAACAAAATAATCACAGAAGCTACATACTACTTTTCTGAATTCCCTGTCTTTCCTATGGAGATTTCCTTATGAGTAATTTCAGTCAATACTGTTCTACTTTACAAATTTATTTTGGAGTAAGAAAATTTCCATTTAAAAGGCCTATTAAACACATTTTATTTTTATTTTTCTACAAGAACATAACTGTTAAAGACACATTGAATCAACACCATAACAAGTGTTATAAAGTCATTTCACCGCACTGTCTCATGGATAACCACAATTAATGTCATGTTCCAATCTGAAGGACATACCCTTCTCTATTTTAAGAAGAAAGTACTTAAAAGTAATTTACACTCCAATTATCTCAACTTGAATGTCAGCTGCATTAAGTCTGCACTGCTGAAAAGGTGAGTAAAGCCAGCTGCTAAACCACTGTAGTCATTTTTTGGAAAAACCATTTCTTTTATTAGGTCAATTGAAACAAATTGAAGAATTGAAGCATGTATTCATAGGAAGAGACTAATTCCAGTGTAATAGTCATTGAGGTGTCTTCGGAGTTAGCAGGTTAGGCAGTAAATAGACTTTTTTTTGTGTTTGTAGCACACAAGTTACCGTATGACCCAATTCTCCATGAAACTGGAGTCCTCGTTGGCAATGTCACAGAGAGGCCAATGCTTGAACTGTGTATAAGATATGAGCCACCAGTTCCCTTTTCAGAGGTCAGACTACAGCAGACATAGGAGGAAAAGTGTTGGAACTGGAGTTCCTTGCACTGCTTTTGTCCTTAAAGCCACACTCTTCACAGACACTCATTAACATTTAGTAGTGGCCATGCTGGACCTCAAATGCACAGAGTTGAATTGACTCAATCAGCTATATTCCCTGTTACTAACATGTTATCACTAAAGGCCCAGTGCATGAAATTCGTGCACTCAAGGAGGGGGGGGAGTCCCTCAGCCCGGCCTGTGTCCTCTCGCAGCCCGGGATTCCCTCGGGGGATGTCTGACTGACGGCTTAGGGAGTGGGCCTAAGCCGTCAGTCAGACATCCTTAGCACTGCTACAGAGGTGGGAGAGGCTCCCACCACTGCTGTCGTGCTCACCAGCCATCAGCCTGGCTTTTGGCTGAGCAGTGTTCCCCATGTAGAAGCGCACTGACCACCAGGGGGCAGCTCCTGAATTGAACGTCTGCCCCCTTGTGGTCAGTGAGCATTACAGTGACTTGTTGTTCCACCGTCAGGCCGAAACCAGCTCTCTGACATCCCCTGAGGGGTCCCAGATTGCAAAGGGTGCAGACCAGGCTGAGGGACCCCACTGGTGCATGATTGGGGCTGGGAGAGACGTGAGAGGTTGGCCAGCTGGGGAGGGACTGTGGGAGGGCTCCAGGGTGTGTCTGGCCCATCTCCCTCTGTCCCTATCAGCCAGACCCCAGCAGCAAGCTAACCTACTGGTGGGAGCATCTGCCCCCTGGTGGTCAATGCACATCAGAGCGAGTGGTTAAGTGGCCCAAGCATATCATTAGCATACTATGCTTTGATTGGTTGAATGGCCAACCGGACAACTGGACACTTAGCATATTCGGCTTTTATTATATAGGATTGTTGAAATCATTACTCTAGGACTATTGTTTTCCACTTTATGCCTTTTCTCCAGTTCCATCCCCTTCCTGAGCATTTGCTCCTAATGCATCTCCTTAGAATCCATCTTCACCCAGGGATCTAAAATATATACATGTCCATCAACATATAAATACTAGAGGCCCGGTGCACAGATAGGGTCCCTAGGCCTGGCCAGCAATCAGGGCTGATTGGGGCCTTCTGGTTGCCAGCTGGGGCCTTCCTTCATTCCGTGCCGCCCCCTGGTGGTCAGCGTGTCATAGCAAGCGATTTGTCTCCCAGTCGAATTCCCACAGGGACAATTTGCATATTAGGCCTTTATATATATAGATTGTTTAATATATAATTTTAAAGTTCATACAAATAATTACTTGGTATGAACTATACACACTGAAACTTGATTATTTTTCATTCAACATTATGTTTTTTGTATCTATATAGCCTGATTCTTTTAACTTCAGTATAGTATTCCATGGTATAAATTCTACCACAATTTTATCTATCCACTAGAGGCCCAGTGCACAAAATTCATGCACGGGTAGGGCCCTTAGGCGTGGTCAGTGATCAAGGCTGATCAGGTTCCCTGCCTCCCCGCCTCCCTGCCTCTTCCTTCCCTTGCTCCCTCAGTGCCCCGCTGCCACTGCTGGTTACCTGCCATGTTCTGCACCACCCCTTGGTTGTCAGCACATGTCATAGCAAGTGATTGAACTCCCGGTCTTCTGGTCAAACTCCTGAGGGGACAATTTGCATATTAGCCTTTTATTATATAGGATTCCTCCACTGACAAGCATTTAGATTGTTTACAAATCTTTGTTACTATCAGGTTTGCAGTATAAACCATACTCTAAAACAGTGGTTGCCAACCAGTGGTCCGGGGACCACTGGTGGTCCATGAGGTCCGAAAGGTTGGCAACCGCTGCTCTAAAGAACAACTGTGTACATGTTTCTTAGTGAGCTTATACTAGATTTTCTTTGGGATAAATAGCAAGAATTAGAATTTCTGAAGCTTGAGTCATATATGCATTTCCAGAATTGTTTTTCAAAGAGGCTGTACCAACTTTTCCTCCCATCTGAAGCACAGGAGAACTCCCAAATAAATGTACATGCAAACAATAGTCATTTAAAAGAAAATAAAATTTCCCAGGGATGTGGTTATGATATTTTCCAAGGCAAAGCATGTTGAAAGCCTTTCCATAGCACTGATCTGTGGTCACTGGGGAAGCATTTCTAGGCGACCATGCCAAGGCAGAAACTACCATAGAACCAGCCACCAATTAGTTCTCTGTCACTTGATTGGTATTTTTTTAGTAAGCTGATGAAATTTGATCACATCCTGCACTGACTTCACACCAACCTTCAGGTGTCTTAACTCACAGCCTTCTGTCCTTCCCCCCGCCCCTTCAACTGCTGGAGGCGGAGCAGGCTACCCTGGTGTGGGCAACTTGCTGAAGCATCAGCCACCTCTGCTAGCATGCTTGGATTAAGCAGATACATAGAAAAGAGCTGTGAAAGATTCATCAGTCACAGGATGTTTGTTATTGGAATTAAAACACCTTCTTACTGTTGCATAGATTTGCATTGATTGCTATAGGCCATGGGCACCATGCTGCCTTTCCTGCTCACCAGGCACTGCCTCTGCCTCTGTACTGGCAGCTCTGATGTATGGGCTGATTTGCTTTCTTCAGTGGAGCCTAATTCTGTGTGGAAGAGACAATGGGGAGTTAAATGGAATACAGCTATGTGAGGTGACTTGACTCACTGTGCAGTCATTACACTTAATATTGTGGTGAACAATCAGATATTAGAGCATATGAGCTGATAAAGACGTTTTATGCAAATTTAGTATCAGAGGCAAGCTGGGAGAAGCTGTCTGACACTATAATATGATATATGGAAACAAGCAGAGGATGTGTGAAATCACAGGGCTGATGGCCATAGTTACAATGTCTTAACATTTGTCTCTCATGTTCTTTCTATGATGATGGAATCCAACCTGTGTCTTTACACAGCTGAACAAAGGAGGGAGTTTATACTAAGTACAGCCTTTTACTTTTTCAAGAACAGTCTTATAATTAGAAGGAGTTTGTTTTTGTCAATGCGGTGTGTTTTGAAAGGCTTTTTTTTTTGGACATCTCAAATGTTTTCAATTTCACAAGTAATAACTATTACTGATAATAGTCACCGTTTATTGAACATGTACCAGATTTAAATCACTTGAGCCTTATGACAATTTAAAACCAGATATTATTATCTGCATTTCCAAAACATGTTAGTGACATTTAGATTAAACAACTTAAATTACTTTCTCACTGCCCCTCCAATTCCCCCCACCTCTGACCACTCCTGGGCCACTTGTCTCTTTGCTCTTCCTTGAAATGCAAGGCTGCTTCATTTTCAGAGCCTGTTCTCCAGATACCCACACGACTGGCTCCCTTACTTGTCTTCTTTAAAAAAATATATTTTTATTGATTTCAGACAGGAAGGGAGAGAGAGAGATAGAAACATCAATCATGAGAGAGAATTATGGATCAACTGCCTCCTGCATGCCCCCTACTAGGGATTAAGCCAGGGGTGGGCAAACTTTTTGACTCGAGGGCCACAATGGGTTCTTAAACTGGACCGGAGGGCCGGAACAAAAGCATGGATGGAGTGTTTGTGTGAACTAATATAAATTCAAAGTAAACATCATTACATAAAAAGCATGGATGGAGTGTTTGTGTGAACTAATATAAATTCAAAGTAAACATCATTACGGTCTTTTTTTTCAATAGTTTTATTCATTTCAAACGGGCCAGATCCGGCCCGCAGGCCGTAGTTTGCCCACGGCTGGATTAAGCCCACAACCCGGGGATGTGCCCTTACTGGGAATTAAACTGTTACCTCCTGATTCAAAGGTTGATGCTCAACCACTGAGAAACACCAGCCAGGCTCCCTCACTCTTCTTAAGTCTTTGCTGAACATGAATGCCTAAATGAGGTCTACCTTGACCACTCTTTTTTACACAACATTAAAATAAAATAAAATAAAATAAAATAAAATAAAATAAAATAAAATAAAATAAAATAAAATAAAATAAACAACATGACCATTTTATTTTTGGCATAGTTTCAGATTTACAGAAACGTTGCAAGGATACTGTTCCCACAGACCTCGTACCCAATTTCCTCTACTCTTAACATCTAATAACAGTATGGCATATTTGTCACAACTAACTTACCACTACTGATACGTTCTTATTCACTAAAGTCCATACTTCAATCAGATTTGGAATTTTTACTTAAGGTTCTTTTTCTGTTCCAGGATCCCCTCCAGGAGACCCCATGACATCTAGTTCTCAAGCCTCCTCAGGCTCTCTTGGTTATGAGGGTTTCTCACTCTCCTCATTTTTGATGACTTTAACAGTTTTGAGTGCTACTGCTCAGGGATTTTGTAGAATGTCTCTCACTTGGTATCTGTCTGCTGTTTTTCTCATGATTAGGCCGGAGGAATGTGTTTTGGGGATGAACACCACAGAGGTAAAGTTCCACATCATACTAGCGATACGTATTATCAGCATGATTTATAAGGTCTCATGTTGACCTTGATCACATAGTTGAGGTAGTGTTGGCCAGGTTTCTCAAACATAAAACTACTCTTTTTTTCTCTCTCGCTGATTTTCAAACTGCATTCTTCAGAAATAAGTCACAATGCTCACCTTAGTGGATGGAGAATCGGCATAAATTATTTGGAATTCTGCATGGAAGTCTTCCTATTTATCGTCAATCTATCTATTATTTATTAATTTATTCAATCATATGTTTACATCAGCGTGGACTCATCAATATGTATTTTCTATCATGTTACTTATTTGTTGCTCAAATTGTTCCAGCTTTGGCCATTGGGAGCTCCTTCAGTTGCCTACTGTATCCCTTTGAGATATGTCCATCATAGTGTGTGCATGTGTATGTTTTGAAATGTTTAACACTTCCTCACTTTCTGACACAACATGGTACTCCAGACTCATCTTTTATATTCCCTACCCCAGCCATAGAGTCAGTGATTTCTCTAAGGAGCCTTCCTTCTTTTTATCAAAGACGGGGATAAGAAACCAATATCACCTCTGGATATGCTTGTAGCTATGGGGGTGCTATGGCTCTCTTAGTTTCAAAACCAGGGACTGTATCAACCAGTGCTTTTAATTAAATATTGCCTTTATATATTCCTGAGGTCCCCACAGCCTTTACTGTCTTTTATTCCCCATAACATGCATCATCTTATTTTATCCTATCTACTCTATTGATCTACTTACTTAAGCAAATATTTAACAAAATGTGAGTGAATCAACATTAAGCTACAAGTAGCGTAATAGAACCATGGTGGTTTTTCTTCCCTGGGGATGAAATTTACTGGGGAGTGGTATTACTCTTAAATGGAAGCACTGTCATTAGCAGTCCTTAGAAATAAAAATTAAATCTCAACAAGCAACAAATAAAAGCCTCTTTGAAAAACCTGTTCTTGCCAAAAGATAATAAAATATATTTTAAATAAGTTATGTTAAAAATGAAAACAACTTGCATATGTAAATAACTATTCATATGTATTCAAAGTTGGGCTATAATAGAAAAAAATCAGTAGGATTGTAGTATACCCCTTAATGTTCTTTAAAGTTTTAGATGTTTTTGGTAAATAGTTTCATTTTCTAAAACCAAAAGCAATTAATGTTGTTTCTCAATTGCTTTTTTGTACTACAATGCTACTGAAATGTGTTTCAATATTTATAGATTCATAATATTTCAAATAGCTACATATTATCTCCCAGTATAATAATACAGTACCATAATTAATTAATCAAATCACTATTAATGGATATTTATATTTCTTTCACAAAGTACTCACCAATACTTTACTGAACATCCATGAATATTACTTGTATAGACATTTATTTTATTTTAAATATATTTTTATTGTAGAGAGGAAGGAAAAGGGAGAGAGAGATAGAAACATCAATGATGAGAGATAATCATTGGTCTGTTGCCTCCTGCATTCCCCACACTGGGGATCGAGCACCCAATCCCGGCATGTGCCTTGACAGGAATCGAACCATGACCTCCCGGTTCATAGGTCGACGCTCAACTACTGAGCCATTTCAGCCAGGCTAAATATTTATTTTAAGGATAGATTTCTATAAGTGAAACACCTGTTTCAATGTGAATAGGTAAAATTTTTAATTCAGTTTTCTAAAGTGCTTTACAGAAACATAGCAAACATGAATGAAAGTGACTGATCCTCTACATGTGTACTAATATTGCATAATATCATTCTTTGACATTTTTGCAAATCTCAATTTTAATTTGATTTAATTTGATTCTTTTATTTTATTATCAGTGAGTATAAACATATTTTAAGGAATATGTTGGCCATTTGCACTCCTGTGGTGAATTGCCTTTATATCTTTCTATGCTATTTTTATATTATGACATCTAGGGTTTTACTTTCTTCTTAAAATGTAAAAAAATAACTATGTTAAAGATATCAACACTCTATCAAAAGTTACCAATGCTTTTCTTGTGTGTTACTTGATTTTTTACTTTCTTTTTTTTGCTATAAAAGTTTTAATTTTAATGTAATAAGTCTTTTCTGTTGTGACTTCTGGAATTAGTGCCATGTTAAAAAAAATAAACGTACCCTGACCAGGTAGCTCAGTTGGTTAGAGAGTCATCCTGATATGCCAAGGTTGGAGGTTCAAACCCTCATCAAGGCACATACAAGAACCAACCAATGAATGCATAAACAAGTGTAACAACAAATTGATGTTTCTCTCTCTCTCCATTCCTGTCTCTCTAAAATAAATAAATGAACAAATAAACAAATAAATGTTTTTGAAAAGTAAAAGAAACATTCCATCTTAGTTCATACTTATATTGTATTATGAACATATGTTTATGTTCTTGGAGTTATTAGTGGTGTTTGGAAAGGGCTAAATATGTGAGCAATTCAGTTCAAATTCCCAACTTGGAACCAGGTATCTTTTTATTTTTAATTAAATTAAGATTTTAAAATTTAAACAGTCTGCCCTAGCGGGTTTGGCTCAATGGATAGAGAATCGGACTGCGGACCGAAGGGTCCCAGGTTTGATTCCGGTCAAGGGCACATGCCTGGGTTGTGGGCTTGATCCCCAGTAGGGGCTGTGCAGGAGGCAGCTAATCAATGATTCTCTCTCATCATTGATGTTTCTATCTCTCTCTCCCTCTCCCCTCCTCTCTGAAATCAATAAAAATATATTTAAAAAAAAAATTTAAACAGTCTACAGGGAAACCCTTAATCTCTTTATTTATTGTTTTCAAAGGAGGAAAAGTACTTTGAATTCCCTAATTTTGTATTAATGTTAACATTTTAAAAAATGACTCACAAATCATATAAGTGCTTTGGTCTCAGTATTTTTTTTTCTATTAGAAAGAACTGCATTTAATTATTCTTTTCTATTTTTTGAAAAAAATTAATTTTTAAAATATGCAAATTAAATATTCTATTAAATGGATACATTTTAGCATTCAGTTTGCCTCGCTGAGATAAACAGAATTATACATTATTGCTGGCGAAGGAAGGGTAAAGAAGATGTTATATAAATTCACATTAGTGCTTATATTCACAATTACTATAAAACCATTAATTGAACAGCCACATTCAGTATTTATTAATGATTTTACACTAGATTTTTCAGTCTTTTCTGAAAGGCATAATCCAAGTGTTGCAAATTAATAGATATTCTCCACTTAAAATTAATGATGTTTTTTGTTCCTTATGTTTCATGGGGAAGAGCAGAAGGCATACCAGGAATCTCTGAGAATTGTCAATTTCTTAGTTTCTCCCCCAAAGCATGCTTTGTAATGAGTGGGTAAGAATTTACAGGATCCTTAAGGAAGTAAGCCAATGAATGTTGAAAAATAGTGAGGAATCATGATGTGTCTGAGCACTCCACCTGTGTCAGCTCTCTCCGCTCCCCTGCCCTTCTGGGTCTCTAAACCTGGGAATCTGGGTCATAAACCTGGGTATGCCCAGTGGCATGTCAGGTTCCCATCACTGGGCATACCAGCCACCATCTAGAGGTGTTTGTCAACTTGTCTCCTCGGAGCCTTCATTGGAAAATAAACTAAACATACAATGGACAATCTTTAAATCCCACTCCAAATAATTATATTTACACTTTCGAGATAAAGCACTCAATGGGGTGGGGCTGAAGGGCCCTGAATTAGCCACATCGATCTAGACAAGTGATGGATACGTTCCCCACTGCAGGGGAAAGCCTCACAGAGTGAAGAGCTTTATCTTCTATTAAAAAACTCGATGGACAAATCCATCAGGCTATTTGACAGGTAAATTAAGCAGGGTTCCAGTTCCCACGGAGACCAACTCATATTCCTACCAGGCAGCTCATAATCCTACCAGGCAGCAGCAAAGCATGGCCCTTTCATCCACTGGGCTTCCCCTTCAGGAGCTTAACTGGCTCTAGACCAGCCTCACAATTTATGTCTCTCAGTCTTTCTTATGACGTCCAAGCCAAGACACCGAGAGCTGCCACAGCTGCTGCTGTTTCTCCTGGTGTGGCTATTTCTGGAACAGGCAGGTTTTTCTTCTTGCACAACCCACCCAAAGGGCAATTCATTCATTCTCTCTGCCAGGGGAAAGCGGTGACCCTTACAAGGCACATTTTGGTCACGGATGAACCATGACATTGAAGCAAGTGAATTCCATTTAGGGGCAGAGACACTCAGTGCTTTCCACTCGCTGTAAGCAGAGCCCAGCCAAAGAAGCAAATAAAAAGCCTATAGAGATCACTTTCCTGAAGACTGAAGAGAGACACTCTGAGGTTATAGGAAGAAACTAAATAAATTTCATGTCAGGTATGTATTAAGCATGTCATGTATCCAGGTGCCTGAGACACATGGCAAATGGTGAATAATCCACCTGAGAGAGACTTTGTCCACAGGTATAAAATCCTCACAGCCCATGTCTATGTTTTGAAATAGCTAATATCTAATTGGATTGCTAACGAAGGGAAGCGTGCTGGTCACTATAGAGAAATACATATGAGTGACAAATGCTTCCTAACCTCTGCCTCTTCATCATAGTGGCTCCTGTCTCTCTACTGCTTTCCATGAGCCTGACCCTGAACTACACACCTTAGTCTACTCTGACCTTGTGCAGCCTCATCAATTATTCATTATTAGTCTGACTTTACAGTTAGGGATTGATGCCCAGGATGTTTTATCTGGTACTTCTTTTCTTCAACTGATGCCTGAGTATCAGTTACATACTGGACACTGTTCTGTGGTCTTGCCCTAGAGGTCTAGGGGGGTCCAGAGTCTCCTAGCCACCAGGCTGTGCCTCTATTCATGCCCCCTCTTCCTAGTAGGTGTGCCTCATTTCATGCTAGAGGTGCAGGTCTAGACTTCTCCATAATTAGGGGCTCTTGGAAGAGCGTAATGGATCAGCACTCATCACCAAACTGAATACAGTATTTATTGTGGCAAATTCTGCTGTGGTTCTGGATTCTCATTGGATAAAAAGAACTTCAATTTGATCCTTTTGGGCCCTCACTTTGTGTACAAACCTGTGCCTTGCTCTGAGCAATCTGATATAGTGTCTTTTAAAAATATATATATATATTTATTGATTTCAGAGAGGAAGAGAGAGAGAGAGAGAGAGAGAGAGAGAGAGAGAGAGAGAGAGAGAAAGAGAGAGAGAGAGAGAAACATCAATGATGCGAAAGAATCATTGATTGGATGCCTCCTGCACACCACTCCACTTGGGATCAAGCCCACAACCTGGGCATGTGACCTTGACCAGAATCAAACCTGGGGCCCTTCAGTGGCAGGCCAATTCTCTATCCACTGAGCCAAACCAGCTAAGGCCTGATATAATGTTTTGATAAGCCACCTGGTGTTCTGATAGTGCTTAAATTTGGGTGCTGTTTGGCTGGCTCTTGTCAGTCCTCACAGGGATGTGATTGCTGTACTCTCATCCCCTAGTTCCATATTAGGAGTATATCTACCTCCTGTCCCCCTCAGATGGCCTGCTCAGAGCTCAGGGTCATGTGTGTGGTCTACTGAGACTCCCCATCACATGCCAGATGTATAGAAACCTAGGGGTCATCCTGGACTTCTTCCTCTCCTTCACCTCCATAAACAATCCGCCAAAAATTCCCATTCAGTCCATCATCAAAATAGCCCTGAATCTACCCATGTCTCTTTATCTCCTGGTCTAAGATGCCTTTATCTCTTCCTGGGCTAATGAGGAAGGCTTATTCTTGTGCAACTGCAGTCACTCATATTCCTCTCCAATAATTCTCTACCTACAGCCAAGAGTGGCCTAGTCAGATCTGACAACTCTCTTCACCATCCACCATGCTCAAACCACTTTAATAGCTTTCTATTCTTCTTAGGAGAAAGACAAAACTTTTTATTTTTAATTTATAGAGGAGTTGCAAAGATAGTACAGGTAATTCCTAAATATCCTTCACCCAGTTTCACTTAATGCTAACATCTTACATTGCTGTGGCCTATTTGTCAAATAGCATTGACCCATTATTATTAACTAATCTCCAGACTTTATTCGGGTTTCATCAGTTTTCCCACTAATATTCTTTTTCTGTTTCAATAGCCAGTACAGGATATTATATTGCAGTTAGCCTAATGTCATTTTTCACCAAATGACTATAGAATTTAATGTCCAATTTGGCATATTTTTGGGAAAGTGGAAATTATTAATAGTGACCTATGGGAAGTAGGTGAATGGGCTTGTCCCAGGTCACCCTATCTAGAATGACCAGTTAGGTGATGCTCCTCCTACCTTGGATCTTATCTCACACTCTCAAGATCCCCATCCCATCCTCATGTTTAATGCTAGAGAAATGTCAGCCTTCTTTAATTCCTGCTACTCCCTCTTTCTTCCCATATGCTCTTCCCACTCATTTTTACCTAGTCATTGGCTATAAACTTCCCTGGCCTTCTATATTAGATCAAATCCCTATTCTCACATTTTTAAAGCATAACACGTTTTTTCTTTCTAGCTTATCAATTGCATGTACTTATACTTGAGAGACTGTTTGATTGATGTCTCTCTTCCTTATACAGAAAGGCCCATGAGGCAAGGAGTGATGATTCCTTCCATTGTCCCCTCGTGCCAAGAATACAGAGTGGGTATTGAGAACTACTTGCTGAATAATTGAATGAATAAACCTCTTTGACACAAAGTGCCATTCAGCACATGTCATATTCTCTGAATAGCATGCTCCATCTGCCAGGAAGGCATCCTCCCTCTGGGTCCTTCCCAAAGCACTTGCCTCATTGGTGGACAGGTTTAGTTTTCAGGCTTTTTGCATAGTAGGCATAGTTGTTCAATGAGTGAATGTCTATATTCAGATTCTTGTCATCAGGATTCTTTTAGTTGCAAGTGACAATGCCTATATGTTTATCAAAAGTAATAAGGAAGGGGGAAGTAGTGCCTCCCATACATGGGAAGTATAAGGACTGGCTAGTTTCCATCTGGACTTGATTCAGGTACTTAGGTGAACCCACCAGGATGCTATGTGTCTCCATCACTCTTTACTCCGCTTGCCTTTGCATTCACTCCACTCTTAGACCGGTTTTTGTTACATGGTAGAAATGAGCAGTGGCCATTTTAGACTCACAAGGTCCTTAAGAGTCAAAACTCAGAAGATGAAAAATTCCTATCTTATCAATATCAATATCTGGTCCCCACAAAAGATTCTGATTTGACTTTGCTTAAGTAGCAGTCCACCCAGAAGTCAACCTCTATGGCTGGGGAAGTGAGTGATTCTAAATGGCCATTGGGAATGACACATTCACCCCTCTGGCAGGAGAGGCCAGACCTTGAAGGCCAAGGTTCTGTTGGGTGAGAATGGGACAGAGGAAAATGTAGAGCTTCATTGTGATCCTTAGCTTCCAGAAGTGTCACAATAAGAAATAGATTTCTACACCACTCCACCGCTAGTTATTTTCACTAGTTTTAAAGTTTTACTAACAGTGCTTTTTCAAAGAAAACGTGAATGAAAGATAATAATGTTAATTTGCATGTAACAATAAACCACAGTGTTTCTCTACATAGTACTCATAAATATCTTTATAGAATAAAATCATTGAGCCAGTTTGTATTAGTAGTTGTCTGAAAAATACTATCCAGGTCAGTTTTCCCTGAGTGGCTCTTAAGCTATCAACTTTTAATTTAGGAAGTTCTGTTATTTGGGCTCAGTGGGCCATATTTTATTTGGTATGTTTTTTGGCAGTAGAAAAAAACAAAGTGCTCCTGTTTCTAGCATCCCTTTGTAATCAATTTATTTTCAGACCATCACTTAAATGAAAAAAAAATAGTCTGGTAGGTAAGATATGTTTCTATTTTCTAGAGTAATCATAGATTGACATATTATGATTAATACTCTGTTTAATTTAGAGTTATCAAAAAAACATTCATAGATTCTCACTAATTCTCTTTATAAAATGAAGGCCTTAAATTATTGAATCTTTCATATGTGATTTGTGAGGGACTTTAGACACATATATGTTCCTTAATTTGAGTATCATAGTCCAGGCAGCTGTGAAAAAATTTTGGATTTTTTTAATTGTTTAGATCAGGGGCTGGCAAGCATTTTCTTTAAAAGGCCAGATAGCAAATATTTTAAGCTTTGCTGGTCTTATGGTCTCGATCTTAACTCAAAAAGGGCAGCAAAACTGCCATAGACAATACATAAATGAATGAGCATAACTGTGCTCCAAAAATAAACCACAACCTCTTCACAAAAACAAGCATCAGGCAGGTTGGTCCATGGGCCACAGTTTGCAGCTGCTGATTTAGATTCTGTGAGGATAGTATTTATGATTGTTATTTTGTGGGCTGCTTAATTGTTTACAGTTTTCCTTGTTAGCATGGTTTAAGGCAGGGTACCCTGGAGAACAAATCATAAGCTCAAGGGGTCCTGGGTATATATGCTGACTTTAGTCCAATTACTTAGTCCCTCCAAGCCTCAGCTTTCTTGATGGTAAAATGGAGCTAGTGATAACTGTTCTACTGATCTTAATGAGCTATTCTGAGAATCATATAAGGGGATTTCAAGGAAAGGGAATTGAAAACACAAAAGTTTTTTGCCATTATGAGGTAGTATTTTTTTTTTAACATTATGTCATTGGAGTTGTCAAAATATTTGAAGAAAAAGGAAGCACATATGTGAAAAATTTTATAATATGTGTATCAGCTAGGGACCTGACAGTTTCCATACCATGGCTCAGGATGAGCCTCTGCTCATCTCTGCCTGTCATGCCAGAGTTCAGCATTGGGTGGGAGGAAGGAGTTGTCACTTTGAAGGCACCTTTGAACCTGCAGCTATTATTAAGCCCATGCAGGCTGGGAACAATGATGGTGGGCATTGTGGGGTCCTGATTAATCAGAACACACATCACCTCAATTGACTATACGTAACCAGAGGAGAAATAAGGGCTCTTTTATTTCTACAACAAACAAACAAACAAACAAAATGGTAAAGAAAAAGTGGCTTCCTCATCAAGCCTTGATTCTAGTTTTGAAAAGAGCATTTTGATGAAAGGCAACTCCTTACACACATACATTCTCCTTCTTTTCAGCTTGCTAGAGTGGGCCCTAATATTGCTGCTTCAGAAAGGGTTTCTCTGAGCATTCTAATAAAAGTAAGGTTTCCATAGGTATTCATATATTATAAGGTTGAACCCTAATGGTCTTATTTTAATAGTAATTATTATTATTTTTTTTTACTTGTTTTTTGTCTGTCTTCCCCACTTGACTGTGAATGTGTGATTTGTCCCCCTTTGGATCTCTTACAGTTAGCACAGTGCATGACAAGAGTGGATAAAAGCTTTTGAATGAATGAATATTGCATCCACAGGTAAAGGGACAGTCAACATGGCAGACTGTTGGACACACAGGAGGGTAGAAGTATTGTTAGACTTTCCTGAATGTCTGTCTTAATGTAGTTTGGAGAGAAACTGGGCTTTCTATGTTACCAACAAGCTTTCTTCATTTTCATAGACAATGAAAAGTTGCTGTGAAGTAGCTTGTGAAAAGAATGCATATGTCAAGTTCTAAAATATGCAGCGCCACACATCTTTAGGATTGACACGTAGGCTGAATCTATGTAAATGAATTACTTATCAAAGACAAACTTGTTAGGAAAGCAGACTTTCCATGACACCAATCTATACATTTTTGAGGTTTTCACTACATTATTCATTTATAGAAAGTGTTCATGGATCTTGGCATTTACTTTTAAAAGTGTATAATAGTCTTTGGAAATGTCTTCTCAAACATACTTTTTTTCTGAGGGCAGGATTTAAATCATTTTGGGATAAAATAATTTTATGCACATTATTTAAACAAGTTTGTTCTGCAATCAGGTTCAAATTCTACTGGGTTCAAATTCAAATGCTATGTTATATAACCACACTAAACTTCAGTTTTCTCAAGAGTAAAATTATCTGGAGAGAGAGAGAGAGAGAGAAAGAGAGAGAGAGAGAGAGAGAGAGAGAGAGAGAGAGAGAGAAATAGGGATAGAGATAGAGGTAGAGGTAGAGAAATGAGAAAACCTACACTTAGTACAGTGTTTGGCACATTACTTATTCTCAGTTAACACACTTTTGTTTAAGTTTAATTATGTAAAACAGCTTTCTAACGTTTGCTAAAACAAATCTATTTGATTTTTATGGAACTATTTTTTTCTTTCATTTACATCTTACCCTTTCTTTCTCTCTCTATTTTATTCCAAAGTACAACCATTAACATCACTCTTTGGGGGAAAAGTCAGAACACTGTCTCAGAAAACTTGAAGACAACGCCTATAGCTTCATGGGGCTTGTGTGTGTGCTGGTGGTGGGGTATGTGTGAGTGATCCATTTAAGAAATGATCTCATTCCGTGAAATTATTGTCACCTTTTAGATTGGTTGTCATCTTGGGAAACACAGAATCCTGTGCCCAGCAGGGATTGTATATTTGGTTGAATAATGGCAGTTAAGGGTCATGATTTTTCAGTCATTCCCATTACCATTCTCTTGCCATGTGACTTGTATGTCTCAAGAAACAGGTGGAGTTATTTCATCATCCTGTTCATTCTGATTGGCCATGTGTCTTGCTTTGGACAAAAGAACATTGGCAGAAATGACTCTTGTAGGGACTTGAAAAAGCACTTACCCTTTTCTGCTTCTCCTCTTGTTCCCCTACCTTCCTATAAGAACATGCCTGGACAGAGTTGAGACAAGTTAAACAGAGCTGGGTTTCTCTAGTCGCCCTAGCCTAAGCCATCCGACATCAGCTAATTAAGGGCCAGTGATCCCCAGACATGTCAGAGAGCTCAGCTGAGACCAGATGAATGTGTCGCCTAGCCCAGCCTAAATCAGCCACCTGAAGGGTCATGAGCCAAATAAATAGTCATTGTTTGAAGCCACTCAGCATTGGGATAATTTGTCATTCAGCATTATTGTGGAAATATATAACTGATATTGAATATGAGATGAATAGTCTCATGGAACCCTGTGTGGAATCATTCTAATATGTAACTGATTATATTATGTCATACCTAAGTGGCTATACATCAGCTAGGCCCTGTTTATTTCATCAACTTTATTCCTTTCCCCCATACCCCAAATGCATCTCTCAAATCTGTACTTATATTTCTGAATATAGCACATTATCTGTCATGGGCCTTAGGGTGTACTGCCTAAAAAGACTCCTTCCACTACCACAGAGTTATATTTTCACTTGTCTCTTGGTTCTCATTTTAAGAATAATTTCCTTTGGATAATCTACTTAAGCCTTCTAAAAGAAGGTTAGGTGATTCTCCTCTGGGTTCCCATAGCTCTCTGTGGTTTCACTTTCCTGGTTTATATCATAAGTTGGTGTAATTGTCTGCTTCTTACCTTTGGTCACTGGAATTCATGTTATCAGGGCCAAAAGCATGTGTTCTGTGGACCACTGTGTCTCCAGTGTGAAGCTTAGTGCCTGGCACACAGTATGGCTTAACTAATTGATGTTAAAGGAATGAATAACTAGGTATTAAATTTGTGGACAAATGGGGTCATGATGATATTGTGAAGGTTTCATGCCTCAGGACAAAGATACATGATTGACAAAAAGGAGAATGTTAGGTCCATCTGCAACTTGGTAACATTAAAAACACACAGGAGTTTTCCACTCTGTGGGCCTCTTATAAATTATTTTTTATTGATGGATTTCAGAGAGAGAGGGAGGAAGGGAGACAGAAAGAAAGAAAGAGAGAGAGAGAGAGAGAGAGAGAGAGATTGATTTGTTGTTCCACTTATTTATGCATTCATTAATTGATACTTGTATATGCCCTGACAGGGGATCAAACTGGCAACTTTGGTGTATAGAGATGAGGCTCTAATCAACTGAGTTACCTGGCCAGAGTAATATGTAGACCTCTCCTATAGGTTTCAAATAAAGATCAAACACCATCCAGAATGCTACAATAGAAGTAGAACTTTTGCTTTATAAGTACACCATCTGAAAAGGACAATCTGAATGACATCTGCAAAGTAGGCGGCATGGACTGGACTTCAGTTTCTTCTCTAAATAAGTTATAAAAGTTGAAAAAGAAAGACACTGCTTGGAATTTCTTTTATAAAGAGCCATTTCCAAATTTTGGGTATTATTTTAGGCATGAATGTATAGATAAAGAAAAAAGTGGGACACAAGCTTTTTGCTGTAAAGATCTATTCCTATGATATCAGGAGAACTCATGAGTCAGAAATATATGTATAATAATCTGGTTATCGGAATTTAGATAAGGAGAAAGCCTTTATCCTAACCCAATGTGTTTTGCAAACTAGTGGACACGTATTTGATGTCCTACATCTACTCTGACTCATGTCTGCTAGAGCAATTAGAATTCAGTTCCTTCAGGTCTTTCCTTAGGACACCCACACTTCTGTTTTCTTGAAGACTTAGACCTTTAAATTTGAACTTTAACCCATTGGGTGAGTTGATCCTTTCTCAGTTTACAAATAAAGAAAATAACCCCCAGAAGTTGTGAAAGGTAAAATCTAGTTCTCCAAACTTGCAGCTCATTCAATTCTTTTTCAACGCAATGCACTGTCTTTGACCCCTTTTCTCACACATTCCATTGGATTGTGCAGAATCTGCTTGGCTGGAATGAATACAAGTTGAAGGGGAAGTTAAATCCATCTAAACTTTAAAATCTAGGGGAGATTTAACATCCTTATGTCCTTTGGAATGCAATGGTGCATTCATGGTTCATGTAGTCAGCAAACTAAAGGTCGGGCTTTAGTTGATATTCAGCAGAGAGTGTGTTGTAATACTGACAGGCTATATTTATACAATGATGCTGAAAGATTCAAATAAATATATATCAATGTTGATCCTACCAATGAATGCAGCTGATGGAGTTAACATCAGTTTTGGAGTTTTTAATTGTTTACACATATGTTGCAAATGTCAGTTTTTTCCAAAATATAATAATTTGGCACTTCATTCTGTAGATTTATTTTTGGAAAAAGATAAAATAAGTGTTTAATATGGGTAAGCCTAGATTTCTAGACTATATTAGTGAGGGAAAAATTATGGACCTGGCTTGTAATCAATTCTTCAATCAGTTTTATGGGAATTCCATCTCTCAAGTCTTTTTAGGCAGCGATTTTTGCTTTTCCAAGTGCTAAAGGAATAAGAATGTCATGCTCTCCAATTTCTCATAAGGGAAGATAACAGAGATATATGGTATTTGGATCTGTAGGTTAATGTATTAATTTTACTCCATATCTGTGCCCACATTTCTCTTGTCCCTTGTGCCCAAGAGATCCCAATCTCCTGCCAACAGGTTTCAATCCCTGTTCTACTTTCTGCTACATCTTTAAAGCTAATGACATGGTTCCTACCCTTGTCTTGAGAAGAACTGCTCCCTGGAAAAAGGATGATTTCTCTCAAATGGTGGTTATTTTGGTTCAACTATGAACCTCTCAGCACTTGTAATTTTCTTTGAGATCAGTAGCTCTTTCTGATGACAACCAACTTAGAAAAGAAAAAAATGAGTGAAGGCTTTAATAAAATCAAATCATGTCAGTCAATTCACAGAGCATAATTCAGAAATGTTTACTGTTGTATTCTTTCTGATTTTTGTATTTCCTTGGAACCCTTCTTGGAGATGTATTGTGAATCAGTGACTCAAGAGGAATCTACTTCAGGCACTTGCTCAGCATTTCTGAGAAAAATCCACAGGATGTTTAATTCCCTGTTGGAATGGAAGCTCATGTTATTCGTAATCACATATTTGGATATAATCAGGTAAATATGTAAGTGACTTTGAATGTGAACTATTGTGTCCATATTTTCCTTCAAAGGTTCAGCAAAGTCTGTTTTCTCTGGAGACAGTCTAGTCAATACCTGTGCTTGAACAAGCCAGATATGTGACATTTAGAGAGCCGAGTGTCATGGGAGGCTCAATTCACAAAGATTAGCAGTTATAGCAAGGATGACATGAGCATGAAAAATCCTTCCCTCCACTGTAAGCTGGACCTGCTCTTCCATCAGCTCAATACAAGTTAGTTCTGAGCAATTTCCCCTGCAATTACCTGATTAGCAATACCAATTGCTTCTCCCTGTTTCAAAGACCTTGATTAAATGATATCCCCTCCTGATTACTCTATCAAGTCCAGCTACTATGGATTATTGACCTCTCTGTGTTAACTGACTGTCTTATTCCTTTGGCAAGCTGCCAGGCAAATGGGAAAGCAGCTGTTTCTTGAGATGGGGAGAGGGGAATGTCAAATTATGTGACCCTTAAGGCTTTTGCAAGCTGGCAGACCATTAGCTGACCTTGAAATTGTTTTGGTGGTTGTTAGTGTGTTTGACATCCCTTTAGGTTACCTGAGATTGACAACTGGATAGCAGAAGGGGTTGATCTTCTGATACAAAACACCATCACCTTAAAGCTTGTAGACAGGTGTATTGTGGGTTGCTGTAGAGGTTTTATGGGTGGAAGGAATGAGCTGCTTTAGCCTACTTATAGAGTTATGGATTGTTTTGAGCCACAAAGCTTACATTTTGCCTTACTTTCTTGTGAGCTGAAATCTTATGTAAAGGCTGCTGAAGATGCTGATTATTATTAAATGGCTCTAGAGAGCAGGGGAAGCTATCTTTTTGTAGATCTTACCTATACAGTGAAGGGTGTTTTGACCCATGCCCAACAATGACATAAATGTATTTATAATCACTCTGCCACCATGATCTTTAAATATAGATTATTTTCTTTTTAGTTGTTTTACTTCCTTTTCAAAATATAAAGTCAACTTTTATGTCTTCTTTTTTTCTATTCCAAAATGGTCCTCCTATCTGAAGATGTGTAGGCAAAATGTTGGGAAAGAAGGCTTAAGATAAGATGAATATTGTTTAAAAGAGACATGATGTTTGCATTTTCTTCACACTTACTCCAACTATGTTTTTCCTTTTGTTATAAACTTTATTTTAGAACAGTTTTTGATTTACAGAATTCTTGTACAGGTAGAACAGAGTTGCTGTATCTCCCCACCCACTTTTTCCTATTATTAACATTCTACATTACTATGAAATATGTCATAATTAATTAACCAAAATTAATAAATCATTACTGACTAAAGTACATAGTTTATTCAGATTTTCTTAGTTTTTTACCTAATGCCTTTTTTTTGGGGGGGGGGGGGTTCCAGGATCTCATCTAAAAACATGACATTTAATCATCATGGCTCCTTACGTTCCTCTTGGCTATGAGAATTTCTCATACTTTCTTTGTTTTTGATGACCGTGACATTTTGAGGCATACCATTTAGGTGTTTAGTACAATGTCCCCACATTTAAAGTATAATTGTATAGTGGAGAAACCTGATAAACATGATCTTCAGCCAGATTATCAAGGTCGACATCAACAGTTGTAAATCATGTTGATATGTATGTACTCTTGATATGATATAATAAGAATGGTACCTTTTCACTATGTTGATTATGTCCTTTTAGGCACAGTAGTTTTAAATTTTGTTGTAGTTTAATTTACCTATTTTTATTTTTGTCACGCATGTTTTTGGTATCACAGCCAATAAATCATTATCCAATTCAACACCTTATCTTTTCTTCTAAGAGTTTTCTAATTTTAGCTTTAACATTTAGCTCTTTGAGTTGATTATGACATATAGTTTATGGTAATGGTCCAACTTTCTTTACTCTTTTGAGTGTGAACATCCAGTTTTCCAACACCACACCATTTGTTAAAAAGACTTTTCTTTCCCCATTGATTGGTCTTGGCACCTTTGTTGAAAAATATTTGACTGTATATGTGAGGGTTTATTTCTTTGATTTATATGTCTGTCTTCATGCCAGTACCATGCCAGTTTTGATAACTGCATCTTTGTAATAAGTTTTGAAATTAGGAAGTGTGAGACCTCTCACTTCACTTTTGTTCAAGATTGTTTTGGCTATTTGGGTTCCCTTGACATTCCATATGAATTTTAGGATTGATTTTCTATTTCTGCAAAGCAAGACAAAACAAAATACACGATTGGGATTTTGATAGGTATTTCATTAAACCTATAGATCATTTTGGATAGAATTGATATCTTAAAAATCTTCTGATTCATGAACATGGGATATCTTTTCATTTATTTGTGTCTTCAAACGTTCAGCAAGGTTTTGTAGTTTTCAGTGTAGGTATTTTTTTCTCCTTGGTTAAGCTTATTCCCAAGTATTTTACTCTTTCTGATATTATTGTAAATTGAATTGTTTTCTTAATTTCCTTTTGGATTGTCAACTGTTAGTGCATAGAAACACATTGATTTTTGTGCCCAATAACTGAATTGTAACTTAATTCACAGATTCAGAAAACAAGTATTGTATTTTAGGGTCCATTTTTGGACCTAATAGTTCACCTGAAGAGGAATCTGCAGTCTCAGTGTTTTGACTTCAGAGTGCTTTCACTAACGTGTTTGACTCAGCATCTAATTTATTTAAGTAGATTCTTGACTTAAGGATTTTCTTTCTTAACATCTTGCTCTTACTCCCAGGAGAGTGAACATGCTTGTCCTTTTTTATAATGGAAAAGAGAGAGACCAAATTAGTCTCATCCTGTGGGGTGGATGTCCTTAGATAGTGATAATGTCATTGCTACTGATAGGAAAGCTTGTTTCACATGAGTCAATTAGATTTCCCATAGTGCTTAGGAACATGGTCTTGGGGTTAGAAAAATCTGGTTTACCTATCTCTAAGATTTAGTGGCTGTGAAAACTTTCTCATTTCCTTTTTATCATTAAACCTCAATTTGTGTATTTTTTAAAAGAGATGAAAAGACTGATAATTACCGCCTTAAGTTCATATGCGCATGAATGAGAAAACACATGTGAACTGTTTAGCATAAGAGCAAGCATGTCAAACACATGTATTGAATAACTTGCTATCATGTTTGTCCCCTGATCAGTTGTAAAACAATGAATTTAGTGCTTAACACTAGAATTTTTCAACTTGACTATTACTGAATATAATAGAAAGAAATTATCATTGCAACAAGCAAATGCACAGCATAATGATTTTCTTGGGAGGAGGAGGGGGTTGGTGGAAAGGATTTACCACAGAAGATATGACCAGGTAGCCATAATTCCTAGACTATTTGGAAGTTGGTAGAGAAAGATTAGTCTGTTGCAAGGGGGCTCGGCAAGGATAGCAGATGTGTATCAGAGGATGGTGTGCTGTGAGTTGGTGCAGAATTCATAATCAACAATGATTAGAAATTCAGATACCACATTTCACAAACTGGCTCCATTCCAACTCTCCTGCATGCGTGCCTGAATCCAAATAGTATCGTTAAAGAGAAAAGAACAGCAAAACTGTGAAATGTGCAGTTTAATGAACTTCCCAAATATAGGGCCTCAAAAAAAAATCAGCTCCGGAGCAAATAGATGAACGTGTACTAAATGAAATTCTATCTTCCAGCTATCCGAAAGCCACTTGTCTCAAAGTCCTCCTACACCAAATATGCTGGAAATTTTCTTAGCAAATGTGTATCACTTTAGATGAAAATAGTTAAAATGGAAACAAGTGGGTAAAACGGAATCAGAGAAGTGAACAGATGGTATGTAAGTATAATGATGATCCAATTGCACCATATTACAAATGAGGTATCACAAAGTCTCAGGGAAGCTTCTGGCCAAATACTTGAACATAATGGAGAGAAGCCCTACTTGTATCTCCCCTCTTTTTTTTTTTTTCCTTTTAAAACTGAACAAAATTGCAAACAAATAAAGCAACCTACCAGAAAGTTAACACTGAATACCCACAACACATATCCTTCTGAATGTCTTCACAAGAAATTAAAAGAGGCCATGTTGCACGTGGTCAGACCCTATTTCTGTGGAACTCAACAGCATCAAGGGCTGATCATTGAAGGAGCCTTTACAACAGCAAGTGACCACAGCACTTCCCTTTTCCTGGTCCCTTGGGGAAGTCGTGCATTTTATTCCCCTCTGTTGCGGTATGGATTTTCTGGCATCTTTTCTAAGTTTCTTAAATTGTTGGTGGAAATTGCTTCAAACCACTGTGTTATCTCTCTCAGATGTTCTCACGGAAACTGAAATAGATGTGTCATCTGCAATCACTTAGCAGTTTTTAAAAGCCCTTGTGTTAGAATGTCACAACATAATTTTGCACTCAGTTCAGCCCCTTTCAACAAAGTTGAACAACTAGCGGAGATATTTGCAAGGGCCTAAGGATTATTTTATTAGTCTGAACATCAAATTAGTTTCAATTCTATTCATCAAATATTTCCAGAACATCCACAGTCAGCTTAGAACTGAATTTAGCAGAGCATCTCCACATTCGTGAGGAGCCCTGAAATTTCCAGGCATAGAGAAATCTGTCCATCCTAAACAGTTCACACTAACAAAGTATTAAGAGGAGACATTAGTGGTTATTTACAGCTAAATCCTTTGTTATAAGAATTGGCACAGGCCCATCAACCCTGGGGGCCTGGGCTTACCCCATCTTATATGGCCCTTCCTGGCTCCATAGGCCATCACATATTCACACTGGAACCATACCACCTTCAACAATGACCTGACACTACTGAGCTTGCCTCCCCAGCCAAGTACATGGCATGCATCTCATCAGTTTGCCTGGCTTCTCCAAATGAGGTGCTGCCTACCTGTGTGTCACCACTGGCTGGGGCTGCCTCAGCGGCATGGGCAATGTGACCCCAGCATGCCTGCAGCAGGTGGCCTTGTCTCACAGTGAGTTTATAGGCTTTGTAGCATGTTGCTGTAGCATCACAAATTAAGTCTTTGTAATGCACAGATAATGTTTTAATGCCAGTAAATAAACAAATGCTTACTATGGGTAAATCTCTGTTATATAAGCTCACAATACCACATTTAATTCTATGCACATATTAGGGGGTTAGTAAAAATTTGTTTAGGGAGGGAAACCAAAATTACTGTACTTCATTTCTTTAAATAGGACACTACCCAACTATTTGAGTGTATAAGAGAAGTGAATCTTATTTTTCATGGCTTCCTCTTTATTCAGGGCTTGTTCTTAGGATCATGGGGTTGAAAGTTATCTGAACAGAGGGCTGTATTACTAGTTTCAAATATTTCCTGATGTATATAGCAAGCCTAACTTTTATTGCTACATATAGTTTTATGTCATTGGCCTAGGAGGAGAGGTAAAATAAAATAAATTTGTTTATATATTTAGATTCTTATAAGCACAAATAAAAATGTTTATCTTTCATTAATTTCTAGCAAATGCATTATATAGAAATATTTAATAAAGTAACTGACACATTTTTTTATGAAAGCAGTGTAAGTGCCCTTTTCATTTGTCTTTACGCTTGATATAAATTTGAGCTCTTTAATTTTAAGCCCTGTCAGTGACCTGGAATGAGCCATCAGAAGGGATTTCCTGGGGAATTCTGACCAGGGTCATGAACTCAGGTTAATTTACACCTAAACCCTCAAACACAGGTGGTTTTTTAGTCTTTTTTTTCTTTTTTGAGAATTTTCAGAGTCAGACAATATACAAGGGCCTACCTTCACTTCTGAGTTTAAATTGTGCTTTTAAATCAATCAAACAAACAAAATATATCTATCTGGTTTAAGTCATTCTTGCTAAAAGTGAATTATTTGTTTTGTTTAGTCTTTAATGGATATCAGTAGGCAATTCCACAAGGAGACAGAAAAAGGGGACTTCAAGGTTATTCGCAGACACAAAGGCAAACTTTTAAACTATAGACTTATAGCAAATAATACCCATAGAAATCCTGTAAGATATTTTATAATGAAAAATGTTATACTACTTTTCTGAGTAAATCTATATAGTTATAAAGGAGGGATCTTGAGTGTCTCTCCTCTCTCTTTCTTTCTCTTATATATATTAAGATCATGTCTTTTGTGTGATAATTACTAAAGAAAGGATGCCTATTTCTCTTAATTCTTTCTACAGACTATTTGTTGCCAGACTAATCATCATAAAACATGGTTACTCTTTCAATAGCTTCCCATTGCTTATGTAATATAATCCAAACTTCTTAGCTTGACACTCCTGACTGTCTTAGGTCAGATCTCCTAGAAATGAATATGAGGTATGGAGTCTCATGCAAGTAAATGAATTGGAGATGTTCTCAGCAGACACCTGTAGGAAGAAAAGGAAGCAGGAGAGGGAAAAGGAAGAATATAAGCAAGGATGTGGTTTTAGGGATGACATTAGCTTTAGCTTGATCCCATAGGGAGCTCTGACTTATGAATGGCACCAATACATTTTTTCCACATGAGGCAAGGTGACCACCTTCTGTACCCTTGTCTCAGTGGCTGATCGTAGGTATCACATCCATGTGGATTTCTTTAGCCAGGGCACTTTTCCAGAGAATGGTGTGGCTGTGAGCCTTTATCACCAACACTCATGATGGTGGATGAGTGCACCAAAGTAGTGAAAGAAATTTGGATACTCAGGCTCCTATGATCTGGCTTTGGTCTTATATACATCCCTCCCCCACCCTCCATTTATGTTTTCTTCTGAAGCTTCCTGTAAACATTTACTTCCTTCTTTAAAATGATAGGATTTAAGGATTTACTACATCTTTAACCTTCCCTTCAGTAACCTGAAAGATGGTTGACTATAAGATTTTTCTAGACAACTGGTAAGCCAGTACAACATTTATTAAACTATGGGTAAGATTCTCTTGAGTGCGTACCAATAACCATTCCCCCATTCTCTTCTTCCTTGTGGACAAGACCCATGCACCATTACAGAGGCTGAAAATGAGTTGATACCCCTTTTTCCTGCCTCTCTTATTGCCTGAGCTGGGTGTGTGGCATAATCTTGGCCAGGGGATTTAGGAAGTCTCCTGAGGGTTTATGGGAGGATAGAATCTCACCGTTGCCTGTCTTCTTTTGGATAACTTCATATGAAACCAAGATGTTTGAAACTAGTTCTGACACTTTACAATTCCAAAACAAAGCCCAAAGAATCTCAGCAGTCTGTTTGCAATCTTGTTTTCATTGAGCCTCTGAATTAACCCTGATGACTGCCATAGATTTTTTTTTTGCAATTGAGTAAAATAATTTCCCATTGTTTAAATCATTTTTGTTGGATATTTTGTTCTTTGCAGCTGAAAGTACCCTACACTTTTCTTAATTGTAGAACTTTCTGGTAAAAGTTGGGTTTGAGAATGTGGCTAAAAATCTAAGAATTAAGAGAATCTTCCTACTCCCTTCTCTCTAAACTGACAGCAACTGCACTCAGCAAACTGCATGGATTTGGACTGTGGACCTATTTCATATAGAAAAAATATGTCGGAGAACCAAGATGGCGGCATAGGTTAACGCCGGAGTTTGCTGCTTTGAACAACTACTTCAAAAGTGAAACCAAAAAACGGAAGGGACATCACCCAGAACCACAGGAACGCTGGCTGAGTGGAAGTCCTACAACTAGGAGGAAAGAGAAACGCATACGGACACTCAGAGGAGGCGCAGTGCTGAAGTCAAATTCTGAGGTGCGGAGTGCGCGGAGCGGGCTGGCGGCGGAGGGCGCGGTTGGCGTTTTCAATCGGGAGGGAGTCGCAGACTCTGAGCTCCAGATCCGGGCGAGTCTTTAGGGACCCAGACTCAAACGGGAGAAGCGGGACTGTCTGGCTTCGGTCAGAGCGAGTGCAGCTTTCTCTCTGAGCTTTGCAGCGGGTGCTGGGACTCAGAGAGGCAGAGCCCCTGGGGACAGGACTGAGAGCCGCCATAACTGCTCTCTCCGGCCCACCCTGTTGATCCTGTTCTACCCGCCCCGCCCAAGCCCTGCACACAGGCATTTGCCGGATAGCCTCAGGCAAAGGCTAGATTAGCACCTCCCTAGAGGACAGAAGTTCTCTCACTACTGACACAGCTGATTCTCATAGCCACTTGGCCTAGAGGTCAAACCCTCCCTGGAATTAGCTACAACAATCAAGATTTAACTATAAGACTGCAAACAAAGACCACTAGGAGGTGCACCAAGGAAGCATAACAAAATGCGGAGACAAAGAAACAGGACAAAATTGTCAATGGAAGATATAGAGTTCAGAACCACACTTTTAAGGTCTCTTAAGAACTGTCTAGAAGCCGCCGATAAATGTAGTGAGATCCTCAAGAAATCTAATGAGACCCTCGATCTTATATTGGGGAACCAACTAGAAATTAAGCATACACGGACTGAAATAACGAATATTATACAGACTCCCGACAGCAGACCAGAGGAGCGCAAGAATCAAGTCAATGATTTGAAATGCGAGGAAGCAAAAAACACCCAACCGGAAAAGCAAAATGAAAAAAGAATCCAAAAATGCGAGGATAGTGTAAGGAGCCTCTGGGACAGCTTCAAGCGTACCAACATCAGAATTATAGGGGTGCCAGAAGATGAGAGAGACCAAGATATTGAAAACCTATTTGAAGAAATAATGACAGAAAACTTCCCCCACCTGGTGAAAGAAATGGACTTACAGGTCCAAGAAGCGCGGAGAACCCCAAACAAAAGGAATCCAAAGAGGACCACACCAAGACACATCATCATTAAAATGCCAAGAGCAAAAGATAAAGAGAGAATCTTAAAAACAGCAAGAGAAAGAAACTCAGTTACCTACAAGGGAATACCCATACGACTGTCAGCTGATTTCTCAACAGAAACTTTGCAGGCCAGAAGGGAGTGGCAAGAAATATTCAAAGTGATGAATACCAAGAACCTACAACCAAGATTACTTTATCCAGCAAAGCTATCATTCAGAATTGAAGGTCAGATAAAGAGCTTCACAGATAAGGAAAAGCTAAAGGAGTTCATCACCACCAAACCAGGATTATATGAAATGCTGAAAGGTATCCTTTAAGAAGAGGAAGAGGAAGAAAAAGGTAAAGATACAAATTATGAACAACAAATATGCGTCTATCAACAAGTGAATCTAAGAATCAAGTGAATAAATAATCTGATGAACAGAATGAACTGTTGATTATAATAGAATCAGGGACATAGAAAGGGAATGGACTGACTATTCCTGGGGGGAAAGGGGTGTGGGAGATGCGGGAAGAGACTGGACAAAAATCGTGCACCTATGGATGAGGACAGTGGGTGGGGAGTGAGGGCGGAGGGTGGGGGGCGGGAACTGGGAGGAGGGGAGTTATGGGGGGAAAAAAGAGGAACAAATGTAATAATCTGAACAATAAAGATTTAATTAAAAAAAAAAAAAAAAAAAAGAAAAAATATGTCAATTGTCCAGCTTCTATGCCAAGAAAAAAAAATAGGAAGCTAAAGACTACTGCCTTTGAGTGGTCCAAGTGACTGGTCTTCCATGCTTGGACCAGGCAATGCAGAGGGAACCTGGCTGTGGAAAGTCCTCTTTTAAGGCACAGTGACTCTGTCCACTGGAAAAACATGCCCCGACAAAGGCCATGCCCCATCCATCAAACAAGTTACTCTTACTCTCTGAAAAAGTAAGTAAGGGTGAGAAGAGAGAGGCTATAATGGGTG
This sequence comes from Myotis myotis, assembly GCF_014108235.1. Taxonomy (NCBI): domain Eukaryota; kingdom Metazoa; phylum Chordata; class Mammalia; order Chiroptera; family Vespertilionidae; genus Myotis; species Myotis myotis. The sequence continues at coordinate 27,532,302 of NW_023416390.1, read as the reverse complement.
TCTGTAATATTCTCTAAGAAGAAAGTGTGGCTTTAGTTTCTTCTCTTTGACCAGAAAATGGGATAGGGAATGAGAAAGAGATTCTCTTCTGACAATTCATAATGGTAATAACAATTATGAGCCCATACTATACAGGGAGCATTTTTCCAAGAGCATTGTATGCAATATCTCCACTGAAATTCACAGTAAATCAGAAATATGCCACTTCTTTTCCTCTCTGACTTTTCTTTGTGCTCTCTTGCCTCTTTTATAGACTCACAAGAAGCAAAGTTCCCTTCAACTGCAGAGCTCCGCATCCTCCTCCCCTTAGTTTTGTGTTCACAGAAGGGAAAGGTTGGGAATTAGTTTAAGAGTGATGGGTGAAATATCTACTCATGAAAAAATAACCCATCCTTTTCTCTACCAACTACTTTAATTTACTTTATATGTTTATGCTGGTTACTTAAAACATGTTATAGAGAACATGGCATGTATAATAGGAAATGTTCACTATTTTGTAGAGCCTGAAATTGGAAATATAACTGAGTATGAAAAGAAATCTATATGAGATTACTCTTGTAGAACATTTCCTATATAAGACTAGTTCTATGAGATATTAATAGATTTTTAACACATAAATCTTCATTGAAACTCTATGAGAACAAGAAATGAGCCTGAAAAGTTTCTCAAAGTTATCGAACCATGAATTCCATATGATGGGGAACACCTTTTAACATTTCTGGAATAAATGTTATGTTATACTTTGAGATACTAGCAGACATGAATAATTTCCTTATATCAGTAATCAGATTACTAATGTCACAACATGTGCATTTATATCACCAAAGGTTCTGCTTTAATCACATTGCATAATTCTCAGATATGGAAATATTACTTAATTTTTATGTCATCTATCATTGATACCACTTACGCTGAGCTTTCTTTTTTCCTAAATTACTTCTTTTTTCATGCTTCGAGATTAACCAATCAAGAACATCCAAATATATCAAAGAGATGTTTCAATGAAGATGAAAATAATGTCTTTTTAATGTGAATTAAGTTCTAATACAATAAAGATAAAAAATAAAACCAACAATTAGAAATATTATATATCACTCTTTTTCTTTTTTAAAAAATATATTTTTATTGATTTCAGAGAGGAAGGGAGAGAAGAGAGGGATAGAAACATCAGTGATGAGAGAGAATCATTGATCAGCTGCCTCCTGCATGCCCCCTACCGGGGATGTGCCTTTGACTGGAATCAAACCCAGGACCCTTTAGTCCGCAGGCTGACTCTATCCACTGAGCCAAATCAGCCAGGATATCACTCTATCTTGAATAGCAAATAATTATTTTTTTCTCTGATCTTTTAAAGAAATTCTTGTCCTTCATCAGTTGTTTAGGACTAAATAGTCCCAACAGTAATATGAGAATAGATATATGTTAGGGTTGAGTAATTGCATAATAATTCATATAATTAATTAGTTCATAATCATTCATATGACCCAAAGATAAGAAAAGCTTGACTATTTATATTAAGCAGGCAAGCACAGGGTTAGAATACAGAAAAGCTTATTACAATGTTGGTATGAATTTCACTGCCAAAAAGATGATGAACTGGGACTGAAAGAGAATAAAGAAAAGTAGATGAGAAAAGTACATAGAATAAGAGGTAGAAAAGTTGGTTTTCTTTTTTGGAATGACTTGATAAATGTTCTCTGTACATTTTATACTGATGTGTACATTTTATAGTAAAAAATCAGAGGTATACTTTGAAAGTTACATGAAAATATCCACAGAAATGTGATAAGCAAGAAATACTAGAAGGGCCCAGTTGTTAATAGGAAAAACACTGGACTTAGAGTAAAAAGCAAGGGGTCTAGGTCTCACCTTGTAGAGAGAGGGATGTGCCCCTGGAAGAAGGTTATGAGTTACTAGATTATCATTATGCCCATTTCTATTTCTAAATGTATGGCAATACTTTAAAGGTATTTGAAAATAATTTACTAGATGCAAATGTTTTTGGTAGATGTAACCTTAGTATATGTGTATGTGTTTGGCCTCCCTGGGGAATGGCATAATTATGTACTAAACATAATAAAAGGCATATCTCATGAGATACATGAAAGAAAACCAAGTACTCCAGAGGGGAAGTAAGATGAAAGATGAGATGGGGGCATGGTTACATAGCTCATGAAGTTTTTGTGTCACCTTAGAAGAAGGTGTTCCAGTTCAATATGCCTTGAAATTTTCTTTACAAAACCCTAGTTACTGTAGAACTTGATGAGGTGTGAGAATTGAGAGAAGGTGTATTTTGGTGCTCTTGTGTTCCATCTGACTTGGCCAGCACAGCTGGCTTCTGTACTGGCTCCGAAGATGTATTATGTATTATGTACCAGGCAGGATTATCTTAAATAAGCTGAGTACTTACTTGCCTTTCCCCAAATCTCTTCAGAAGGAATTTGGAAGATGGGCCAAGGGGTTATTTTCCTCTCAAATATGTATGTATTCATGTTTTATTTATAATCACTCTGAAAATCTCATTTTCGGAGATGTAATGCCTGCATTGTGGCTGTAGAAATGACAAATGACCACAAACATAGCAACTTCACATCCACTTATGATCTCCCAGTTTCCCTGGGGGCAGAAGTTCAGGCACAGGTGCCTCTGCTGGTTCCCTGCTGAGGGCCTCAGCACAGGATTGGGTCCCTTTCCAGAGGCAGTCAGGGAAAATTCCTTTCTAGGCTTATTCAGCTTGTTTATTGAATCCACTGTCATGTGGTTATAGGTCTAAGGTCCCTGTTCTTTGGCTGTCAGCTGAAGGTTGTTCTCAGTTCTTGGAGGCCACCTGCATTTGAAAGGCTTGTGGCCTCCCTCAAGCCAGCACTGATGGATGGAGAAGTCTTTCTCACACTTCCAATTTCTCTGGCCTCTCGTTCTGCCACATTTAACCTGCCTTTCTCTTCTGCAACATCTCTATTCTGACTCCAATAGTTCCCAAATTACACTTTGGGAAACTCTGTAAGCCTTAGTTTGAATATAGATGCTTTAGATAAATTTGGCCTAATATTTTTTACTTAGTGGTGGTAAAAAAATATGCACATAACACAAATAATTATTTTATAAACCTAAATATGGTTTATAGTCTAATGGAACAAAATTCATAGAAGGGAGAGAGTTCTTTGGTTTGGGGAGCAAAGGGAATCAGAAAATCGTTAGTAGGAAGAGGTAGCTCTTGAGTTGAGGTTTGTGATGGTGGGACATGGAATACATGGCAAGGCCATCCATAGGCGAGTATAAATGTGGTTAGCCCAAACTGGACAGAATGTGTAAAAGTTGTGGGAGCCATATCTTGGAAAGTTCTTTTGGTCACAATTCAGAGACCCTATGTGCTACATCAGACTTGTAAACATCTCCATAGGCAACGAGGTGAAGTGGTAGCATTTTGAAGATGCAAATCTCATGTGAGGAATCATGTTTTAAGACCATAAATCTAGCCATTTCATATAGAATTAACTGAAAGGGTAAAAAATAAAATAAGAAGAGAAGACATGCAGTATGAGGGTGTTGGCAGGTTTGGGAGAAATATAATTAGGAATAAACTGGGGTATGGAGTAAGGGTGGTGAGGTTGGAAATCTACACACCCTTCTCTTTCCCTAACAACGTTTATGTGGATAAGATTATTATTCTTACTCTCTTTCAGCTGTCTTTTAAACTCAAGTTATAAGTTCTCCTTTAAAAAATGAGAAAATTCAGAGATTTGTAGCTAAATTTCAGATCTTACCCTTAATCCATGTCTTCCACAATTCCCCTTTCTTTCTAGTTATTGCAATTGTAGCTTCACTCTAAATTACTCCAAATTCTGGGCTTTCCACATTCCTGTAAAGTTAATGTAGTTCTTTATTATTATTTTTCTATAGCTCCTATAATTTTCTAATATAAAACATGTTTTACTTATTTATTACCTCTGTTGTCTGTCTCCTCTATTGGAATGTAAGTTGCGCAAGCTGTATGTTGTAAGACCTTAATACAGGTTTGTTGAATGAATACATGAATAAATGAATGATAGATTAGCTGCAAAGCTGGAACTAGATTGAGACACTCAGTATTTCCAGAACATGCTTCTTTGACATTGTCTTTTACATATTTAATACAGTGATAAACAATTCACTTGGAAGGTAGAGTATTCTACTGATGCTTGCAAACTACAAAACATTATTGTATAGAAAGTAATTATATCAGAATTTGAAGTATTCACCTTAATTAGACTCGCCAATGATAGTATAAGAACAAACTCTAAATTGTACAGTCTACAGATACTTTGGTGCTATTGAGTCACCTGTTACATATTGACAAGGGGAATTCTGGGTGGGTCACTAGAAACAGATGATCCTTCAGATTTCAGACCACACCCAGGAAAGTGTGTTCCACACATGTGTGGCCATGTGACTGTGACTTGGTGAGCAAGCAGGCAGTGTGGGACCAGATTTTGGCTTACTTAAAGCCAACAAAGGAAGCCAGCCATATGGTGTCATTTTGAGGATGTCAGGAAAAACTGTATGTACTCCCAAAAGCCTTTCCTACATACTTGCTGCTGGTTTTACTCAAAGGCAAAAAAGAAAGAAAACATGTTTTTTTCCTACAAATACACATATGGCTTAAAATAAAAATTCCTTTGTAAAAAAGTTGAACTTGATTTAAAAATCCATTAAGATATGAATAATAGCAATATTTTTTTTCTGGGAAGATATTTTAATGTGGAGACAGCAGTGCAGAGGCGCTGTAAGTCTGGTGGCTTGAAAGGTGACCATGCCAGCACAGGTGTTTAAGTACAAAGAAGGAATTGAGTGCATTCAATGAAATATATATCTCAATCACCATGTTATTGAGTTCAGGCCTTCCGTATGTATAGGGTTTACTATACAAGGTTCCTTTCTTTGGTCATCCACATAATTGTAGGTAGAACACTTTGTCTTACATTGTTGTTGTTGTTTTTATATTTTTATTGATTTCAGAGAGAAAGGGAGAGGGAGAGATAGAACATCAATGATGAGAAAGAATCATTGATAGACTGTCTCCTACACATCCTACACTGGGGATCGAGCCCATAACCCAGGCATATGCCCTGACCAGAGTTGAACCGTGACCTCCTGGTTCACAGGTCAATGCTCAATCACTGAGCAATGCTGGCCTGGCTATCTTACATTGTTTATAGAATAAAATATTTTGATTTTTAGTTTATGTAGATAAGTAATATGTAAACTAAACACATTTACCAAGATCTGTTTGACTTAGAATGAGACTGAATTTTATCTGCACCAGATGAATGACAGTATAAGTATAAAAGGTCATCAACTCCTACTGTTAACTAGTTAACTAATTATGTAGCCTTCAGGAAATAGTTTCTTGTGTCTGAAATTATCAATGTCTCCATCTATTGATCAGTGGATAGCTGGTCTCTAGTTGGCCTTCCATCTCTGAGATAGTAACACCTTTTTATTTAGCTTGTGAGTAAAACAGGTAACACCTGAGACTAGAGCGCAAGGCCTCTGAGGGAGCTGTGATGGGACAGTTGTGTTTAAATGCATCCATGTTTGAAGTTGTGCTAGCTTGTATAACAATTATCCCCTTGGGCCTCAATTTCCTCTTTTATGAAATGAAGCTATTGGGCTATAAGTTGTTTCTTTTGGACGAAATATTCCATTTTTTCATAGTTCTGATATAAACATCAGGTTTTAGAATTGAGTCAAGTTGTGAAGTGATTTGGTGCAATGCAGCAATGGGGCTAACATTAACTTAGCCTTTTCATTTGGTAAAAATACAACTATTTAAGATCCCTTCTTCTATTTCTTATAACCTATTCAAGTTGATTGGAAAATGTCTACAAATATTGCAAACTTAAAATCAACAAGAAACCCGTACCCAAGAGAAGCAGTCTGAAGTGTTTCTTTTATAAGTCAAAGTCATACTGTATGCCTTGATCTTCATATATAAGAATTTATTTTTTTCATCTAGAAATGTGGGTAGAGCTTCTGAAAGATATTTGAGTTGCTTAGATTTTGGAAGTCACTTTCTGGAAGTAAATTCAAGGTAGACACCTATGTATATCTTAGCTGATTCATTTCCTTGAACATTCTCAAAAATATTTTCCTAATCCACTTTATTCTAAAAAAATTAAAAAGGCACTCTTTTTATTCTTTCACTCTCTGTTTCACTTTCACAAGAATTATAAGTTCTCATTAAATTATTGAGGTTACTATTAAACAAAGACAGCTCTGTCATTGTATTTTCCAGTATTTGAATTTGAATTATTGTGGATTCTACTTGTAAAGGTTACATTTCAACTCTGTCATGTTCAACCTCAATTTATTAACTAGCAAATTCTTTTCTGCTGGCCAAACTACTGGTTGCCAATTCCTTTATCCTTTATTTCATTATTTCCATCCATTTTGTTTTGTTCATCTGCTTATTGTAGAGGAAATATCCTCCAGTCAACAGAGTTTCTCAGATTCTGTGAAAAGATCATTGATGATCGAAGTGTTTGCTGGTCATGACAGGGTCGGGGCAGTGACAGGGGTCAGTCTTCAAAGTAGGAAGTCACCTTGTCACCTAAAGACATGATACTGAAATGTATGAAATAGCAATATCTGGCTTCTAGTGCAGGTGGAAAATGAAATAAAAGATATTAGAGCCCCAGAAAACATGAATTACTGCAGATGTGCCTATAATTGTCACGCTGTGCAGCACAGCACATGGTAAACTTTATTGCTCTGTGTCCCTCCAACTCCCATTTGCATCTGTTTGCTGGATGTAATAAAATGTGGATGGATCTTGGCTGGCTCCTGCTCTGCTGAAAGTCCTTTGTGGCAACCTGCTTTGTTGTTTATCTAGGTGCTTTTTCTGGCTTCCTAAAGGAGACATTTTGAGAGAAAAGGAGCAAAGGGGTAACGTGCCATTCAGAAGTGGGCTTATAATAGGCAAGTTCTTTGCCAAATTCCTGGAAGTCACAGGTGTGTTCCACCTGAGACAGTGCATTTCTGTGCTTGGTAGTATGAGTAGGTGTCTGGGATAAAATGTATATATCATGAAGACTCATGTGAATTGACTTAGTATTTTAAAAATATCAATCAGGTTAATAAGTACTATCTTAATTTATAAAAAATTCAAAAGGTTAAAGTTGATCCAATAGCAATTAGGGAGGCTTCTATATTATTTGTAAACTCCAATAATATAAAAATACTGTTTACCTAGGAGACAGTCATTTTCTGGCTATTGTTCCTTGTCATTGAATTCTCTCTTCCAGCTTTTCCCTGCAGTCAGCAGAAGTCAGTTGATCTCACCTTGTTTGACTCTGCCTTCCAAGAACAGAGAGGCCAGGCCATTGGCAAAATTCATGCTAATTTTACACTAATTAAGCATTCATACTAGATTTGGTATTCCTATCTAGTCCTAAAAGAATAAAAGAGAGTTTTGTTTTTTAAATGCAAATTTATTTTTCTCAAAATAAGAATACCTTACATGTTTTGAGTGCTTCATAATATAAAGCCCAGTTTCACATGTTCTCTCATTTAAGGTACAGAGCATTCTTGAAAACTTCAGTTATTAAGTACATTTCATAAGGTTATTAGTTCTTGTTATTTTATATCTTCTTTGTAAATCACCTCAAAACTTTGAAAGGATGAAATGGAAATATTAAAATCTATTGTCTGCTTAGTGGTAATAAAATAATCATGATTAGGGCCCAGATTCTTTGGTGTATAGTTCAGCTGCTTCTTCATATTGGGAAGATAATCAGAATCAATTTCTTTCCCTGGTTTTCATTCCATGACTTGTTATGTTCCACAATAACTGTCAGAATAAATGTTTAGATTGCTTTCAGAATTAAATATTTTAGTGACTATTGGGGAAGTTAGGTGGGAAAGCTGACTGGCTCACTTCTTGGACATAAAATGAGAATGGGTAGCTTTGCAAGGTGCATGCATGTCTGCAGTCATTGATTCCTCCACTAATTCAATGGATTGAATGTGACCTGTTTTCAAGGTAGTATTACTTGTGCTTAGGACCCAGAGATAAAAAGAAACATTGTTTCTATTCTCCATTGACTAATAATTCTAACGTTAATTGTAATAAACTCTTGTATTTATACATGGCAGGTAGTACATAGATGATAGTTAAAACTTTTTGGTAGATCAGGTCATTTAGATAAATAATGTAAAATGAGAAGAATAAAGGGTAGAAAGTCAAATCTTGGTGAATAGCAACATTTAAATATTAAATAAAAGAATAAGAGAAAAAATCTGAAATGAAGTAGGAAATATCAGAAAATAATATAACAGTGTCATGAGCATTAAAATAGATGAGTGTGTAAGTTTCTTAGGGCTGCCATAACAAAGTGCATATTATAAGCAGGGTGGTTTTGAACAAGAGAAATGTATTCTCTCACAGCTTGGAGGCTAGAAGTACAAGCTCATAGTGTCTGAAGAGCCATGCTCTCTTTGAAACACCCAGGGGAGAGTCCTTCCTTGGCTCTTCCAACTTCTGGTAGCTCCAGGTATTCTTTGGTTTCTGGCTGCAGAACTCCCACCTCGACCTTTTGTTGCCCTTTGTGTCTGTATTTTTAATGGTGCTCTCCTCTCTGTGCATGTGTCTGTATATTACAAATATCCCTCCTCTCATAAGGACACCAGTTATATTGGATGAGGACATACCCTAATGACCTCATCTTAACTTGATTACATCTGCAAAGACTCTTTATTCAAATAAGATCATATGCACAGGTACTGGGGGAAAGGTTTTCATTCTATCTTTTGAGGGGGGGGGGGCACAATTCAATTCATAACAGTCAGTGTTTCAGGAAGAAAGGGGAGTCAAACATAAGAAACCAAGCAGAGAACAAGTAAGGACACATATGTGATACCTTAATCAATAAAGAAATTTTAAAAAAAGACTAAATGTGGCTACTAGATTTTATAATTAGACATTTGTTGATCACCTTGTTTTCAGCAGACTCATTAAGATGTTGAGATCAATGGCAGATAACATAGGGATAAGAATTGAATGCTGTAAGAAAACACTATGAAAGAGAGAAAGAAGGCAGTGACTAGAATGAGATCTGGAAATGATGAGAGATTGTGTGTGGGAGTGTGTGTGGTATGCACACAAACACACAAACACTTGTATGTACATTACAACCAATTTTTCTGCTTCCTTTAGTTTCCTTATTCCTTCCTAATAGTCTTCATTCCTAGGCAGTAAAGACTCTTTTGTCATGATACCTAAGTGATGCTCTGAGAGGTCAATATTTGTGAGAAAAAGGTATGTGGAGACTGTAAGAATATATCAAATGAAGCCAAGACCATCCATCCAGAATGACTTGACAGGGACGATGAGAAAAGCAATAAAACTCTCTGCCCTACTTGCTTTTGTGGATTGTGGTGCACTGTAGCTGAGTAGAGTTGCCAGAATAAACACAAGCTGTTCAGTAAAATTTGAATTTTATATGAAACACATAATTTTTATATAAATATATCATGAAATGTTTAGGACATACTTATATTAAATGTTTTTATTGTTCATGTAAATTTTAATTGGGTGTCTTATATTTTTATTTGCTAAATTTGGCAACTTAATAGGTGAGTGAATAAGTATAAATAGGAGAAGAGGGAGGGAGAGAGAAAGAGAGAGAGAATGAATATAACAGGAATTTTAGAAATAATAGTAAGAAGGGGTACTATCTAGATATCATACAGAGGAATTAACTTGAAATAGAAGGGACATTTCTTTCACTGAAACAGGAAGAAAAGAGGTAGATTAGTTATAAATATATCCAACTTAGGGAATCGGAATCTGTGAGCATTCATTTCTAATTACCCCTAGTTTTATCTGATTTAGGAGGGTGAACTGTCTTCTGGGATTGAAGAGGCAATTGTAAAACTAAGGAGGGGAACTTGGAGAGAACAGTGCCTATCCGTAAGAGCCAACAGGGAGAGAATACCATTGGAAAGTGGACAGGATGAGTCACTGAGCCTCCCTCTTGTGCAATATGCGTAGCGAGAAGAGTGACCCTACTTTTCAAGAAGACTGCAGAGGAAGTGCTCTAAGTTGTAGAGTAAATAGAATAGCAAAGCCATCAGGTCCCCAAGCCTGAAAAGGGAATTGGTGAGCCTAGACAGGGGGAAGGAGACTGAAAAGTGATAATCTCTCACCAGTGTTTTCCTATGTGTTAATTTAGTTGATAGGCGGGCTTTTAAGTCATGATGGTGAGATGTCAGCAGAAGCTTCAGGCTTAGTTCAGACTCGCAGCAGAAAGAGAATTCCTTATTCCTATATGGTATTGGAGAAATTCCAGAACTGATGCTCCTTGCCTTTGATTGGCTCTAGTTGACAATTCCTATAAATCAGACATGTAGATTATATTGATAGAAACCTTTGATTGGCACATCCTTGGGCTGAACTACATGGACTGAGATGGGGGATCAGGAATAAAAGAAACTGGAGTGCCATGGGGTTTTATGAGCACATGAAATCTGTTACATGTATGTGTAGACATTGAGGAGGAGTAGGAAGGCAAATAGTGATATTGGAGGGGCAGAAAAAAGCAAACCCACATTTCATCCTTTGGCCTAACATTTACCTTTCTTATATAATTTTCTATGTCCACTTTGGGTTAAACTTAATTATATGTAGGACTTAAAGTTTACAAAGGAGAATTCTGATGGACATCAATAATACCCTCCTATTTACAGGTGAAGTTGGGCTTAACATTTTTAAGTTGATAGATCTGTCTCATTCTAGATCCAGAATTACAGATAGTTAAAAGGTATCCAAATTTTTTTTTCAGAATAATATGCAGTTATCTGAGTAATAATGGCATAATCTAACAGTTCCATTTAAGAATCTACTGCCTCACTACTATGCAAATGACACTGTTGTAGATATTAAAAAATATAGTATGCTGTGTTCACAGGTTCTCTCAGAAAATATATTGAATGACTATGAGAAAAAATTAATAAATTATATGGAATTACTGTAGGTAAAATTCAATACTAGTAAGGATTCATGTGGGTGTTATTGGGTGAATAGTTGTCTTGAAGATTTATCTTTGAAATTTCTTCTTGTATCAATCAGATTTATCTAAGTTATACTGCACTAAAAAAAAATCTCTAAGATTCAGGGGCAGAAAACAACATAAGTTTGTTTTTGCTCACATTACATGTCTATCTTTCATTGGCAGTATGCTCTATTTCATTTGGTCCTCACTGAGGGCCTCCGGCTGATGTATACTGTAATCATTCAAAATACCAGTCAACAGGTCAGAGGAAAGACAGGATAAAGGATTATGTTGTGCTTCTTATGTGATTCAGCGAGGAATGGCACGTATCACTTCTGTTCATATATCAGTGACCAGAGAACGTCCTTTGGTGAAACCTAACTTCAAGGTGGCAGGGAAATGACCTCTCCCCATGCTAGGAGGTAGAGGGAAGTGCGATGGTTTTCAGTTGCATTCTATTTCAGTTTATCAAAGGTGAATTAAACATTGAGTCATTAGCTGCTGTCATGACAAGGATACAAGAGATTTTAATGATAAAAACCAACATTTATGAGCATCTATTCAATTCCAAATATTATGCTTCCAACACTTGATGGTTAATATTAGCTTTCCCTTTTTATAGCTGAGGAAAGTGAGTTGTAGAAGTTATGTAGATTCTCCAATGTCACAAGAACGAATTCATGATGATATAAATGATTCACATTGTTCAATTCTAAAAGATTCACAAATGCCCCACATCTTGTGCCTAATAAACTTATGTTGATTAGCATAGTAATTAGTAAATGGCACCCATTGATCTAAACACTTCTTGTATATTTTCCCACTTAAGAAATAAACATCTGCCCCAATTCTGTAGATTGCCCTTTCTTTGATGGGTAAGTAATGTATTATTTTATTGCTGTACTCTAATATTTAGAAATATTCAAGTAGGTCAAAAAGAACATACAAAGTAGAGAATATTACATGGAAAGAGTCTTAGACTTGATTGACATGGAGACTTCACTCTTCATTTTATCTGCCTCTCTCTGAACAAATCACTCAGCCTTCTTTGACGCCAGTTTCCTTTTCTACAAATCAAATTGATTAGATCAGTGGCCTCTATACACCCTACTCATACTATCTGTGGTTGTGTTTTCTGTCAGTCACTCTATATCCATTCAGATTAATATAACAAGGCAGAATTTGAAGCTTTTATCAGCTTTATGAAAGGTCTCTAGAGCAAAAAGAAAGACACTAAAATGATTAGAATCAGACAAGGATACATTCAGTTTTCAGCAGAACTAACAACTCTAGCAGGGCATGTGTGGTTTGTGTCGGGTTTTGAGAGACTAACTTGCAGAGGAATCACCATAATTAATTAAAGCAAATAGCATTAAATTTTTTTATATTTTACTGATTTTTTACAGAGAGGAAGAGAGGGATAGAGAGTTAGAAACATCGATGAGAGAGAAACATCGATCAGCTGCCTCCTCACACCCCCCAGTGGGGATATGCCCACAACCAAGGTACATGCCCTTGACCGGAATCAAACCTGGGACCCTTAAGTCTGCAGGCTGATGCTTTGTCCACTGAGCCATACCCGTTAGGGCAGCATTAAATTTTTCTTTGGGTGCAAGACTGTAGGATTTTTCTCTGGGTACAAGAATGTGGATGTACAGGCCTATCTGCTTCTCAGCCTGTTGCAGATTTTCCTGCAGCCTAAAGCTTTCTATTTAGCCTCAGAATTAATGCTGTGCAATGGAACAATCAAATGAGACATGAAGCCAAAGGACTTCAAATAAAAGGGGGGGGGGATCACCCACTCCCCCCTCATTTCCAACTCTTTTGTTCCATAAACACTTTTAGATGTCCTTTGAGCTTATGATTCTTACTTTTTTTTTTTTTTAATACTCACCCAAGTATTATTTCCCATTGATTTTTAGAGAGAATGGAAGGGAGCAGGAGAGAAAGAGAGAAACACCGATGTGAGAGAAACATATCAATTGGTTGCCTCCTACATGCCCTGACCAGGGCTGGGAGCCTGCAACTGAGTTATATGCCTTTGACCAGAATTGAACCTGTGATCCTTCCGTCTGCAGGCCGATGCTCTATTGACTGAGCCAAACTGGCTAGGACTGAGCTCATTTTTAAATGGTGACTGAAAATGCCTCCTTTTCATGCTCCTACAACATTAAAACACCACATTTGTAAAATAAAAGGCTATACCAATGGTGCAAAAAGCAGGCCACTTTATAGAGTCAAATAACAATCTTCTCTCTGGACAATAAGTTTACCACACCAGTTTTCTCAAGTGACAATAAACATACCAAAGAATGGCTTCCATCTCAAATTTTTAAAGTTAAGTGCATTTGCTAAAGAATAGGTTATATGATATGAAAAATGCATGCTATGTATAAAGTAAAATTATAATTATTTCAGTTCATCATAACATTATGTAGAAAAGATAGATACTATTATGTAATTAAGCTACAATGACCAACTAAATCTTCAAACTTAGACTTAAGCAACACAGGACTACATGGGGGCATAAGTAAATCCTTTCTGGTGTGCAGCCATTTTGTACCAGAGATTACATCAAAGGAGTACAAATATATTTTGCAGGCTCCAATCTGCTTTTTACTATTTCAGATAAATCAGCCAGATTTTTGTTAAACAGAAATAACAAATATTTCTACATTTTACTATGTATGCATTTTTTTCACATAAATTGCTTGACTCTTACAATTACACTGAAAAGAGGGTATTATTTTAATTCTCATTTTACAAGGGAGGAAGCTAAAGCTCAGGTTGTAATAGTGAGGTCTTGATACAAAACCAGGTCCCCAGCCTCCCAAATCTACCCTATATCTCACTGTCATACATGGGCCCTAAATTGATCATTACATTATATGTTGCCATCAAAGACATAGAGGCAACTAAAGTAAGATACTTCTGATATGACCCAGGTATAGTGGCCAAAACAAATAAATAATCCAAGTAACAGATATTGAGTGCCTACTGTGTGCCAGGCTCACAAACACAGCGATGGACAAGATGGTTGAAAATATCATAGGTTTGTTTTGTTTTGCTTTGTTTTTGTTAATCCTCACCTGAGGATTTTGTTTTTGTTAATTCTCACCCAAGGATATTTTTTCATTGAATTTTAGGTAGAGTGAAGAGAGAGGGAAAGACAGAGATAAACAAACATCAATGTGAGAGAAACACATGGATTGGTTGCCTCCTGCACATACCAGGGCAGGGCGGTGGGAAGCGGGGAGAACCAGAAACCAAGGTACGCTTCCTTTACCAGAATCTAACCCTGGGTCTGCAGGCCAAACCAGCTAGGGCTGTGCCTCATAGATTTTAATGGAAATGGGCCAGGTTATGGAGAACAAGGCAATTGGGTAAAATAAGAAGTAAATTTCATGATGTGTTCAATAATGATCAGTGTGAGAGGAAAACAGAGCAGTGTGGGAAGCAGTTGAGGGTGCTGCTGTTTAAAATGGGTCAGACAAGGACGATCCTAAGAGCATAGCCTTTTTAGCAATAATCTGACACAGGGGAAGGGAATGAAAATGCAGGTGAACTGTAATTTAAAGGATTATCAGGAACAAAACTGAAAATATGATTCTATCACAGTTTCCCGAAACTCCTAAGTGATATACATCTAAGTTGACCATAGGGGTAGGAAAATGAACCATGCTGTGAACTTTTGGGTTGGCTCCCAATGGGGTCCATGGTGACTGATATGCTAGCAGTAAAATCAGGGAGCACCACGCTGACAAAATATCCTGATTACTTGAAGGAAACGATGCCATTTCATTCCACATGTTGGGAGAGAGCTCCAGGACGAGGGTCCAACTTTATCTTTCTTTCTTCTTTTTCCAAACACCTTGTCCTCTTTCCTTCTTTTGTCCCTATAATTTTTTTTCTAATTTCTATATAATAGAAAAAGGAAAAGGGGGTAAGAAATGGGAAATGGTTGGTAAGGAGAGTCAAATCAGAGTTGGAAGTTAAAATCAATTTCTCCTTTCCCCCTTTCCTGCCTCCTACCCCTAGTAATTTTACTCATTGCTCATCTTTTTCCTGACTAAATCTAATCAATATTGCCTATTGTTTTTCCTTATGTAGCCTGTATTCTCTTTGAGAATTAAAAAAAATAAAAGTTGTTTTACTGAAGAGTTTAATTTGTGAATGATTAACTAAAAAACAATTTTAACTCTTGGTTTGCTTTTCTTTCACGAATCAGACCATTTGACTGAACTGAGCATTTTGGGCATGTCCAATGTAGACACATCTTACAAAGAGAAATAAAATAGAAGTAACCATTCACCCTCAGTCAAACTAGGCTATAGAGAAAAAAGTTGGCAAGTATTTTTGCTGTGCTATTTCTGGATAATATTGGGATATAAAAATTATTCCACTTCCTCCCCTGCCCACCTACAACAGGTGTATTCAATATTAGATGAGATTGCCTTCAGTGATGCTGTCCCAATGAATCATTCATCTATTGCCTTTACACTTTTTAAATCATAATGATGAATACCTGATTAAAATTTCTTACAGACGTCTCCTTTTGGTTGGCCTTACTTTAAAAGAAAATTTCTGTTTTATCTGGGGGAAAAACATCTCCTCATTTGACAGGTTTCCTAAGTCTTTTCAACATTTGAGATACTTGCTGCTGTAGAAATAAGTGGAATGCCCTAGCCTGATTCATAAATGCCAGTAGGGCTTAATTCTGGGCTTAAATTATGTATGGAATTGGAAATGACATTTTGAAATTTTTAAGTTTGTATAAGTTTAGAAGTGCAGAGACTTGGAAAAAGTCTAATTGTAAAGGTTATTAGTTGTCATCAATCTGTATTCTTATGTGATGTAGAAATTCACTACCTAATAGACAGTTGTTCAGTTCATGCTTGAACATTCATAGCATTCCTTTTAAATTATATATGAGAATCATGCTGCGTTTGGTTAAAAAAAATGGAGAGGAATTAATTAGCAACATGATACCCACTGCTATCTCCATATAGGTGAATACCTTTGTCCTTAGATTTAAACTATGCAGTCTTCAGCACAAACCTGCGTTTCCTCATGTGTTTCCAAAGATTTTTTTAAAAAAAATCTTGTTTTTTTTTTTCCCCAAATAATAATAACCAAAAATCTAATTTGTGCAAAATTATAATGGTCTATTGTAATATGTAATATTTTTCTAATGCAAATACTTATCTGAAAAGAATGCTATGGTTGATATCAGTCTTGAATATTTTTTTCCCTAATTATAATGAGCACATGAAATGTGGTGATGTTGTTTTTTTAAATATGTTTTTATTGATTTAGGAGAGAGGAAAAGAGAGGGTAAGAGGGATAAAAACATCAATGATGAGAGAGAATCACTGATTGGCTGCCTCCTGCATGCCCCCTACTGGGGATCAAGCCTGCAACCTGGGCATGTGCCCTGACCAGGAATCCAACTGTGACCTCCTGCTTCATGGGTCGAAGCTCAACCATTGAGCCACCCTGGCTGGGTATGAAAAGTGTTTTTAATGAAATGATATTGTTGAAACTGTTATGACTAATGTCTGAACTATTTTATTATCTATGCCTCTGTTTTAGGCACATTAAGTTCTTTATATGCATTTTATGTATTTCCTTACAAATACATTGGTCACATTTATTTAAAAATGGATTTCTCAGTATCAGAACCTGTCTTCAGAATGTCCAGCTCTATCTGATTCTGAAAATGGCATCTATGTACCTAAACTCAATAACAGCTTGAAATGAGAATCAAGTCATGGAAAATAGTGCACTCTTTATATTCTTAAGCTTTTGATGTTTTCTGCAGTTTTTAAATTAATCCAAAGGTTAATTGTTTATTAACATTGTGGATAAAAGCTCAAACCCAGGAGTCAGACATCCTATGTATGAATGTTGGACTGTCCACTTGCTCAGGATGTGACCATGAACTATTTACTGAATCTCATCCCTCACATGTGGTAATAATAAGACTTCTTATCCACTATTGCTTTCTCAACTTCCTGTCTCTTATTCTTTCTTCTATAAGCATCCGGGATTATCTTTGCAAACACAATTTTTTTTTGTATTCCTCATCTAATATCCAACAATGGTTTGTGATTGTTTCTAGAATAGCCTGTAAAATCTATAACATGGACTACAAGGTCTTGAAAGGATAGTGCTCTCATTGTCCTCTCAAACTCTTTTTTAAAAATGTTTTTATTGATTTCAGAGAGGAAAGGAGAAGAAGAGATAGAAACATCAGTGATGAGAGGGAATCATTGATTGGCTGCTTCCTGAATGCCCCACATTAGGGATTGAGCCCACAACCTGGGCATATGGCCTGACCAATAATTGAACCATGGCCATAGGTAGACAATCAACCACTGAGCAATGCCAGCCAGCCAGCCTCAAATTCTTATCTTACCCATTTCCAACATACCTGTGACACAGTCACCTTGACCTTTCAATTTTTCAAGTACCCTATGCTCCGCACACCAGAGTCTTCATGAACATCTAGGCAGCTATTGACCTGTCCGGGCACCTAGCTAACTCATCCTTTAATTCTCAGTTTATGAGTCTTTTCCCTTCAATCCAGATTAGTTTCCATGGTATTTCTCTTTCTTAATACTTATAACAATTATTATGTGTGTAATTATTTGCATCATTCTTTGTTTACAGTCTTTATTGCTAGCAAGATCATAAGCTCCATGAGGCCAGACATTATTTGCCTTACAGCTGTATCATTAGTTATTTATTGAATAAAAAAATATATTCCAATTAAATTTCTCCTTGGGATGATTTCCTGATTAATCTTGTAACAAACAAATAACTCTGAAAGCAAGCAGAATTACAACTATGGAACTGCCTTTTGACCCAGCAATCCCACTTCTGGGGATATATCCTAAGAATCCTGAAACACCAATCAGAAAGAGTATATGCACCCCTATGTTCACAGCAGTATTATTTACAATAGCTAAGTTCTGGAAATAGCTCAAGTGTCCATCAGCAGATGAGTGGATAAAAAAGCTGTGGTACAATTACACAATGGAACACTACATGGCTGTATAAAAAGAGGAACTCTTACCCTTTTCAACAGCATGGATGGACCTGGAGAAAATTATGCTAAGTGAAATAAGCCAGTCAGAGGAAGACAAATAACATATGATATCACTAATATATGGAAGCATGAGTGCATGGAACAGACTGGTGTGTGCCAGAGAGCAATGGTGTGGGGGTGACTAGATAAGGAAGGTGAAGAGATTAGCTCAAAGAACATATATGCATACCCCAGGGACACGGACAATAGTGTGGTGAAAGCCAAGAGAGTGGGAAGTGGGGGCTGGGTGAAAGTGGACAAAGGAAGGCATATGGGAGACATCTGCAATAGTGTCAACATTAAAAACTTTTAATTAAAAAATACCCCAAAAAATAGCCTGGCCAGCATGGCCCAATGCTTGAGCATAGACCTATGAACCAGGAAGTCATGGATTCCCGATCAGAGAACATGCCCAGGTTGCGGGCTTGATCCCTAGTAGGACATGCAAGAGGCAGTTGATCAATGATTCTCTCTCATCATTGATGTTTCTATCTCTCTTTCCCTTTCCCTTCTTCTCTGAAATCAATAAAAATATATTTTAAAAAATACCAAAAAAAGATTGCTTTTAAAGTCTTCCCAGGTTGCAGATGAAAGTATTTACACAACTCTTCTCTACTGTTTGTAAAGTCCTTTTTAAAAAAATTCTTTATTGTTTAAAGCATTACATATAAGTATTACACATGTCTCCTTTTTCCCCCATTGACCTTTCCCTGGCCTCCCCCACTCCCCAGCACATGCCCTCACCCCCCTACTGTCTGTGTCCATTGGTTATGCTTATATACATGCATACAAGTCCTTTTGTTGATCTCTTACCTCCCCCTCCCCTGCCTTCCCTCTGAAGTTTGATGGTCTGTTCTATTCTTCTCTGTTTCTGGATCTATTTTTGTTCATCAGTTTATGTTTATTATATTCCACAAATGAGTGAGATCATGTCATATTTATCTTTCTCTGACTGGCTTATTTCACTTAGCATAATGCTCTCCATGTCCATTTATGCTGTTGCTAATGGTAAGAGTTTCTTCTTTTTTTATAGCAACATAGTATTCCATTGTGTAGATGTACTACTGGTTTTTAATCCACTGATCTGCTGATGGGCACTTAGGCTGTTTCCAAATCTTAGCTATTGTAAATTGTGCTGCTATGAATATAGGGGTGCATATGTCCTTTCTGATTGGTGTTTCTGATTTCTTGGGATATATTCCTAGAAGTGGGATTACTGGATCAAATGGAATTCCATTTTTAATTTTTTGAGGAAACTCCATACTGTTTTCCACGGTGGCTGCACCAGTTTGCATTCCCACCAGCTGTGCAGGAGGGTTCCTTTTTCTCCACATCCTCTCCAGCACTGCCATCTGTCGATTTGTTGATGATAGCCATTCTGACAGGTGTGAGATGGTATCTCATTGTCTTTTTGATTTGCATCTCTTGGATGGTTAGTGACTTTGAGCATGTTTTCATATGTCTCTTGGTCTTCCGTATGTCCACTTTCGAAAAGTGTCTATTTAGGTCCTTTCCCATTTTTTGATTGGATTGTTTAATCTTCCTTTTGTTAAGATGTATGAGTTCCCTATAAATATTGGAGATTAGGCCCTTATTAGATATAACATTGGCAAATATGTTCTCCCTTGCAGTGGGCTTTCTTGTTGTTTTGTTGATGGTTCATTTTGTTGTGCAGAAGCTTTTTATTTTGATAGTCCCATTTGTTTATTTTCTCCTTAGTATCCATTGCCCTATGAGCTGTATCAGTAAAGATATTGCTACAACATATGTCTGATATTTTGCTGCCTATGGATTCTTCTAAGCTTTTTATGGTTTCCCATCTTCTGTTTAAGTCCTTTATCCATTTTGAGTTTATTTTTGTGTATGATGTAAATTGGTGGTCTAGTTTCATTTTTTGCATGTCTGTCCAATTTTCCCAACACCATTTATTGAAGAGACTGCCTTGACTCCATTGTATGCTCCTGCCTCCTTTGTCAAATATTAATTGAGCATAATGGCTTGGGTTGATTTCTGGGTTCTCTGTTCTGTTCCATTGGTCTATATGTCTGTTCTTGTGCCAGTGCCAGGCAGTTTTGAGAACAGTGGCTTTATAATATAGCTTGATATCTGGTATTGTGATCCCTCCAACTTTGTTCTTTCTCAAGATTGCTGTGGCTATTCGAGGTCTTTTTTAATTCCATATGAATTTTTGGAGAGTTTGTTCTAGGTCTGTGAAATATGCTGTTGGTATTTTAATGGGGATTTCATTAAATCTATAGATTGCTTTGGGTAGTATGGACATTTTAATGATGTTGATTCTGCCAATCTATGAACATGGTATATTCTTCCATTTTTTTATGTCTTCCTCTATCTCTTTTTTAAATATCCTGTAGTTTTCCAAGTATAGGGCTTTTACCTCCTTAGTTAAGTTTATTCTTAGGTATCTTAATTTTTTTCGTACAATGGAAAATGGGATTTTTTTGTTTCTCTTTCTGTGAGTTCATTATTGGTATATTAAAAAGCCATAGATTCCTGGGTGTTAATTTTGTATCCTGCTACACTGCCAAATTTATTTATTATGTAATGTTCATTTTTATGTATGTATTTATTTGTTTGCCTACTTGCTTACAATATTGTAAAATTTGTTACCAGTATCAAAAGCTTGTAACAACAAACAAAATGCTAGGCCTCTGTGATTTTCAGAGTGTTATAAAGGAACAAATAACATAATCAAAGAATTTAGCTTAAACATATCTAAATGGCAGAGGGATGAACAGAGGTAAGGAAACCAATAAGGGATGGTGACATACCCAGAGACTAGCATCAGAGTGGAGCCATGATCATCTCTAGGACTGATGGAGAAAGGGGAGGACACAGTGTCACTGAAACCTGGTATGAGTTATACACATGGAGGAAGGGCCTCTCACCTGAAGCTGAGACATGGAGGGAAGCAGATTCTACTGAAACGCATCAAGACTGGAGCAGATCAGCAGCAGGGTATGCAGAGGGATCATTCCTTCACCTTCTTGAACCTTCCTGTCCTTCAGCCTCTTACTAATGTCTGCCACTGGCCTAACCCAATAAGAAACCAGGGGACAAGAAAGATAGCAAGGTAGTGAAGAGAAGATACAACTTTGCTGGTTAGAGTTTGAATGGGAGAGGGAGCTAGAGATGACACCCAACACACCTCCTTTGGTTCCATGATATTGTATGAAGATGGTTCCTAACTTATAATTCTTATTTTTTAAAGAAAAATATCTGTGGTTTTGTCTCTTCTTGATAGCCTAACAGTAATAATTTGACTCTCTCATTTCTAGCAGGACCTTTTAATAAATTTTCCTTAGATTATTTCCATACTGCACTAAATAAGGGAGGCAAGGTGACTAAATAAGGATATTTCATTAAAAGTATAACCCATGAAATGTAAGTTTCCCTAGGGAAATTTTTTTCAGACCACCATGGGAATAACATCCAGAAAGAAGTTCTGTATTTTTAAAAAATATATTTTTATTGATTTCAAAGAGGAAAGGAGAGGGAGAAAGAGATAGAAACATTAATGATGAGGGAGAATCATTGATCAGCTGCCTCCTGCATGCCCTACACTGGGGATTGAGCCTGCAACAAGCATGTGCCCTGACTGGGAATCAAACTGTGATCTCCTGGTTCATAGGTCGATGCTCAACCACTGAGCCACATTGGCTGGGCCAGGAAGAGGTGCCATCATGTCTGAAACAAAGTTAATGCAGTATACATGATGTCACAGGGATGCCTGGAAATGTCTTAAGTGAACTTGGTTTGGATAGGGCAACATAGGCAAGAAACCAACAGAGGTAGATAATAGCAAGAAAGGAATTTATAACTAGAGGATGTGATTTAATTTTACCTTGGAACCCACTTAAATAATTCAAATTAAGCCTCCTATTACTTTGCAGTTTGGATAGCTGAGTTTGTCTTATGTCATCTAGGTTACTTGGAAAATTTATTAAGAATGGCATTATCTGATGAGACATTCTATTAAATTGAACCATATTAATTGCTAATTGCCCATTTCAACCTATAAAAACCATCTAATATATAAATGTACGTTAAGTTTCTGAGTTTTTTAAAAAATGACCAGATAAAGACATGCAACTTTGCTTTTTGATATTTATTAGTTTCTTCAAAATACCTTACCTGTTTTAAATGGTGTTAATTTACTTGGTTGAATACTAGCAATTTTGTAGGACATATGTAAGACTTGTATTATAACCAATGTCAACAAGTACATTTGTGCCTGATTAGTCTCTTTGACATAGCGCTTTTGGAAAGTAATTTGTTTATCTCTTCCACAGCACATGCTTGTGCAAAGTTCTTTTGTTAATACAACACATACACTTATCTTTTTCATTAAGCACTTTGAATGTAGACAGATGCTGTGGTGATGGGGGAATAACACATCTCTCTAATACATTTTAAAAAATCAAAAATAGCAAAGCTATTATTTCTTCTTTGGCACTTTTACTACTTATAAGAATGCTCTATAAATATATATTCTTATTCAATTTTCACTCCTGTAGAATTTAGTAGGAGCTGAGTGTTAATGAGAACATCCTTTGGTAGTAATTTTCTAACCTTCATTTCCGAAGAGCTCTAACTAGTTATTTGTCATTGTAAACAAACATTAATTTTGATGTGTTAAAGACTTAAAAAAGAAACATGTATAATACTATTTTTAATAGAAACTCTCTCCCATTGGTATTCTATATTGTACTTTTGTATGAAATATGTAAATATTATCTAGATAAATTTCTGTATTTAGGCCTGTAGCAATTTATGAGGTAAATAATTAGCTTTTAAATTGATGTTTAAAATTGTATGATAAAATAATTTTCAATATAAGCCATTTGTGGGTTTGTTGTTGTTTTTGCATGTTCCTGGGTCTTAAATAAATAGGAGATTGAAAGTGAATATAATATCCTTAACTTCATAAACTATTAGCATGACTTAAAATTTTGTTTTACTAAAAGTGAACTTCATTATAAAAAAAATAAAGAATAAAGAAAGGGAAGAAAGAGAGAACTGGATAAAGAGAAAGGAAGGAAGGAAAGAAGGAAGGAAGAAAAAGAAGCCTAAAGCAAACTAAAAATCAATTTAAAAATAGAGTGGCAGGAATTATATGCCCATGTGTTTGAGAGTTTACTCTATGTGTATCTCAATTGGCTGTGCCCTTTAGTTGACTAGAGATGGCAGGTGACACTGACCTGGGTCATGTGTAGTGAGGGATGATAAAGGACAGGAGGAGAGCTCTTCCTCATTGCCTTGGCAGACATTTCCCTCTATATTACCATGGCTCCAACTATTGTTTTAAGAAGAGAATTTTCAGTAAAAGCAATGAGTTTGAGGTTACAGCTGAACATGAATCAGGGGGAATTATTACAGCAATGGCTACCTCTGCTCAGGTTTAATTCTCAGATATCATCTCGACATTTGCTCAGGGCAGGTGGTCTCAAAGACTTAGCTTACGGTATATTCTTTCAACACTTAAATGGAATTGGAGAACCTGCCAAAAATAAGACCAGAGTAAGAACTGGCCTCCTTAGACAGCTGAATGAAGACTCTCTATGTGCTAATAAATATGTCATTTCATGTCCCAAGCCTTCCTTTTCTCACATGTAAATTGGTATCTGTCTTGCTGGTCTCAGGGGAGTTTTATGGGCTTAGATGAGAGACTATATTTAAAAGTTCTTTAGTAGTTACCAAGCATTATGCAGGTGGAAGGTGTAGGGTTACAACTGTATTTGAAGGATAATTTGAAAGCATTGAACTGGAAAACTTCTCTGAAAATGCTAGAAAACATAAATTCACAGAAAGTGAACTAAACCATTTGTACGTTTGGACAGTCTCTGCTCCCAGGGGCTTTTGTGCATCAGAATGTAAGTCTAAGGGAACCCAAACTTGAAGTGCTCAGAAAGCAACTAAAGATGGCTTGCAGGAGAAATATTTGGACCTCAAAGACAGGGTTGACACTGATGCCATGAGTGGTGTCAAACTGAAGTTCAGAGGTATGTAGAGATAAAGCAATTATTCATTCATTTGTACATTTATTAAGTGCCTGCTATGTACTAGGCCAGTGGTCAGCAAACTCATTAGTCAACAGAGCCAAATATCAACAGTACTTCTTCAAAATAGACTCGCCCAGGCTGAAAAACGACTTCTGCGCATGGGCCACGAAGTTTCAATCGCACTGTACACGCGCCCACATGTGGTATTTTGTGGAAGAGCCACACTCAAGGGGCAAAGAGCCACATATGGCTCGTGAGCCACAGTTTGCCAACCACGGTACTAGGCTCTAAATGCCAAGGATACCAGATTGGCCCTCTGGGAGCTTCTGTTCTAGTGGAGGTAAGGAAGTGATAATGGATAAAAATATAGTATAAAATTGGGAATGTAGACAGTAGACAGTAGGGTAATAGCATGATTCTTAAAGGTGAATTAAGCTACAAGTGGGTCTTCTACCCCCTATCTCTAGAAAAAAGGAGATAAAGGGCAGAGGAGTGGTACTATCTGTTCCAGCATTCTCACAAACACAGTCTTTTAAGTTCCATCCTTAGAATTTTTGTTCAAATCCACGTGTCATCTGGACCTTTATTTCTTCCCCATTTTTCTTGGATAACCTCATTTAAACTTTATTGCAAGTTTTATAACTTTTATCCTAGCAATCCCCAAACTGAAAAGTTTAATGTGCTTACTATAGTTTTAGTATGTGTTCATTAAATGTATAATCAAATTTTTAACAAATTAAAAACAAGTCAATAAAGGCTTTCTGAGTACCACTTAAAATAATCTTCCACCAGTGGGATCTCTTAGACTTTGGGAAGCACTGCTTTATTGTGCTCATCCCTTTGGAAGCCCCTGTATTATAATCCCAGCATAAACAACACATCTATAAGGCTCGGAGCCTCTAAGTTTGGATGTCTTTTAGCAACTCTCAGGGAGCCATTTTCTGGGGAATTCCAACTTTCTCGGAAAGCTCACCTTTGTGGATGAGCCCTGAGAAAGTTTCCTTTATCCCCTTTTCAAGATGAAGTTAGAAGTTGGGTGTCTCCATCCTTCGCCTCTGCTCCCAGTCCCGGTGCTCCTGACTCAGCATCTGCAGTGAATACTTGCTCCATGCAGTTCAGTTGATGTAGCAACCATGACATTTGCCTCATACAGATTCAGAAAAGGTGTCCCCGTATGTGCTACTTGTGCTAAATCTCCTGACACGTTTATTTTCAACTTATTGCATATTAGATTTCAGGTCTTCAATTTGCATCTTTCTGGCAAATAACTAGCAGGTGTCTGGAGTTGAAGGTACATAAACACAGGCAAATTCAAGTGGCAAAGCTCAGAGAAGAAAACAAAGAATACACCATAGTTGTTGAGCCTGTTCGCTTGAGTAGCCTTGTTAAATTGTCTTGCCCTTTCCGCCGCAAACGTGTCAAACTATATAAAGCAGCATCATTTAAAATTATTGTAGGTTATTTCTGTAGTTGCTCGTTGGTAGTTTCTGTTTTGTTTACCCCTGGATCAAAAGTAGCTTCTGACTTTTGTAAAATATTTTTTATTGAAAAAGTATACAATACATATCAAAGAGAAGCTTTTTTTCTAACTCATGTCAATTTTCAAATTGTGTCATAAGGAATGAAATCAGAAAAATATGAACCATATTTTTTAACAGGGCCTTCATTAAAACCACTCACAAAAGCAGACAATCTCTGTTCTTTTTCATTCAGCTAAGAATTACTATTTCGGTAATAACAGTCATATGATAGAATTTCCTTTTTCATTTGAAATATCTCATTTTGTTACTAGGTAATCTTAGATTACTGAATTCTAACTAAACTTTGCCACTTAGGAGTCCAACAATCTGAGCAGAAACAACTTCTTAGATTCTCAGTTTCAACTGGAAAATGGGCATAATAATAATTGAGCTAACAGCTGCTTTATAGACTTAAGGAAATTAAGAAAATTTATGTGAAACTTGGTTTATAAATTCTATGTTACTATAAAATGTACAATATTAGAACACATATAAATTTACATATAAATTATATTATGTGCATAATATTAATTGGCATATATTGCAATTATTTAATGATAGTCAATAATACCATAAGACTTCATAAAATTAAAGTGTCCAGGGATAATGATAAACATGCTTTCAATTTCAAATATTAATATATATGTATATATTTATGTGTGTGTCAGTATATATATATATATATATATATATATATATATATATATATATATACTGACATGAAGTCCTAGTGGTTTGCTCCTTAAGAATCTTTCTGGCCCAATCAGTGTAGCTCAGTGGTTGAGCATTGACGTATGAACCAGGAGGTCATGGTTTGATTACCAGTCAGGGCACATGTACAGGTTGTGGGCTCGATCCCCAGTGTGGGGCATGCAGGAGGCAGCCAATCAATAATTCTCTCTCATCATTAATGTTTCTATCTCTCACTCCCTCTTCCTTTTTTTCTGAAATCAATAAAAAATATATTAAATAAATAAATAAATAAATAAGTAAAATTAAATTATATATATTTTTAAAACGGATCTTTCTGGATCCTTTGTGAACAACGTGAATTTTAATACTAAATTAATTGTTATAGTTGCTTAGAATTATAACTTTTTATTTTGTGTTTTTAAATGGCTTTTGCTAGAGTAGCCTTGTTAAATTGGGCTATGTAAACACATAGTTATTTTCCCAGCTCACATTAGGTGCATGGTTTCACTGCCAATTTTCCATCGTTGTAATTATAGCCATAGCAGGTCTTAACTTATTTGAACTAAACAGTTTACTGTCTCGGAACCATATTTTTGAATTTTCTTTGCAAGTTATACATTCATTAGATTTTTTTAAAGGTGAAATTACTTTATATATATATGCATACATATGTTATATATACAGAAATTTAAACTGTGTATGAGATGTATTCACAATTCTTGAAAAGTTGGTAATTCTGACCTCCAATAGATGTTTCAGAAACAGAAAGTAAAACTTTCACTTAAAAAGATGTTCTTTATACTTTAAAATAACTTTAATTTCCTTGGATGTAATACTATATAATTAAGTAATCCCCGTTATACATAAAGACGTGTTAGATGTAAAAACATAGTTCTGCCACCACAGCTAAAAGAAATGTTATCATTAAATGGTTTCTACATTCTTGAGAAAAGTAATAAATATCCCATATCTGATAATTTTTTTAAAAAAAGCATTAGCCATATTGACTATCCAGTTCCAGCAGGGAAACAGGAAAACACAGAAGACATAATATCAAATACTGTTTGCCAACCTTGGCTACCATGAATGGCATTATTAACTAAGATTCACTATCATAAAGCATCTCTTGTAGCTCTCACAATTTGCAGTTCTCTAAGTTCAAATAGAAGTTCTTTGTAATATTGTTATTCTAAAATTCACCTCTAGTCTGATAGGTAATTTTATTTCCTTAATGGGCAATTTCCACTAATTTGTTGCTGAATGGTATACAACTACTTTACTGTGGTCTGATTTGGTACTAAGTTTGATTACTTGCCTACTTCTGCATCAATACAATTCACATAATTGTGTTTAGGTAAACTCAATCCCCACTGAATTTTGAGTTATGTTTTCACCAATAATTTTCTTATATTAATGAGGGACATTGTCATCACTAGACTTGTTCAGGGTAGATCAAAGAAGTTTGAGTCTGAGAAAGGAAGGGTTGACATGATACACTGTTACATTTCAGAGCCTAATATGTACATTAGATCCATTTTCAACAAGCCCAAACTCTCAAGCACCAGAATTTGTCTTATTTGGATCAAACTGTCATTTTCTTTTTTCTTCTCCAGAGCTTGGCTTCACTTACCTACCTCATTTTTTTTCTTAGAACAAATGAGCTAAGAAATTCCTAAACAAAAGTTGTGAAACTCCATAATCACCCACTAAGCAAATTTAATTTACCAGTTTGTCTGAAAACTATTGATTAAAACAGGAAGAAATAAACCAGAAAAAACACTTTGGTCTATGTGCTTTTCTGACATCGCCTAAATTAATTTTCTTTATTGTGTATGTTGAATCATTTGCAGGCTCACAATAAATTTGACATACATGTAAGTGATTTGTAGGCAGAGACAATATTTGTACTTATATTTGAGCTAGTTTTTTATTGTATATTTTTGCATTCATACAAGATTATATTTAATTCATTCAATTCAGATGACTGTAGACTTCGTCCTTCTAAGTAATATTAATTGTATTTGAATTGCAAATGACCCCAGAATTTCATTTTTAATTTCAAGCCTGGGGACTCAAAGATTCTACTAAAATCCAAACAGATGTTCAACATGAAGAATGTTTACAGACTTACTGAATCAAATGTTTTCAGTTACTGAAAGAAACCCATTTTTTTTAGAGTAGACTCACACAGTGATTGTGTGTGCAATGGATTATTAAAACTCTTTGGTTTCTACATTATAGAGTTTAGAATCTTAAACAATTGTTTTGTTTAGGGAAAATACGTGAAACAATGATTTTCAGATATCGGCAAATAGGAAGTGAAGTTCAGTGATACCAGAAAAATAGAAAATAAGCAAGCTAAGTCCTAACAATTTCCTTAAATTACTACCCTGAGATTTTCCAGGCCCTGGTCTGGCAAAAAATACAGGCAAAACCAGGTGGATACCCTGCATAGAGAGGATAGAATTGGAAAATTCAGAAGGACAAGAAGCTGGAGCTTCTAGGACAGAATAATGGTGAGGAGAAAGTTGCACAAAGAAGGAATGATCTCCAGAAACAGGCTAGGGTTTCCCTCTCTGAGTCCTCAGCTGAATACTGATCCGTGTGTGCATGTGAGCAAACTGCCAAGCCCAGGAAAGAACCTCCTGTAAATATCAGACAGAAAAATACTGGTCCTATATCTAGTCTTTAAGAATTGATATTCCATTGAAGTATAGACATGGATGCCCAAAATGAAATCACACACACACACACACACACACACACACACACACACACACTCACACACAAATTGATCTTCTCAATAGTCAGGATGGAAAAACTTATAAAACATGGGTCATTGAGCAATGATATAAAATGCCATTGCCTAGGTAGTGGAGAAAAATTAGCCCTGGACTAAAGTCCTTTCTGATCCTAACTAGCAAAACTCAGAAATAAGCTTCAAAAATGATCAAACTATTTCTACATGACTTTAAAACCCTAGGGGGAAAAAAAAGCTCAACAGTATTTTTAAAACACAAAAATATTTGAAGAAGTAATCAGCCAAATTTTCAGAAATAAAGAAGAAGAGGCTCAATGAACCATGCATAAGAAAATTCTAACTACATGGTACATCAGAATCAAATTGATTAATACTGGTTATAAAGAGAAAACTCTTAAAAGCAGAAAGAGAAAAAAAGACAGTACAAATTGAGAAAAAGATTAGGATGATGCATGGTTTCTCTTAGGAATCAATATAAACCAGGAGATAGTGGAACCATGTCTTTAAAGTACTGAAAGAAAATAAAATTGTCAATCAGGGAGTTTATATTCAGTATGAAACCTTTCAAAAACTAAGGTGGATAAATATTTTTCCAAGAAACAAAAGATGAAAAATTTAATTACTGTTAGACCTACAATATAAGAATGCCAAAGGAAATTCTTCAAATAGAAGAAAAAATTACACCAGATAGATATCTGGATTTACACAAAAGTATGAAGAGCACCAGAATTAGTAGCATATGGATACATTTAATTTTTGTTTTAAAACTCAGTTTAAAAGATAATTTTTAAGCAAAAATAATAACAGTGCATTGTGGGGTTTATACTTAAACACAGAAGCAAAATTTAAAACAGCAATATTAAAAATGCTAAGATAGGTAAAACGAAAATATTCAGTTATATACAAAGTGGTATAATATTATTTAAAGATAGACCTTATTAAGTTAAAGATATATACCAGAAACCCTGAAAGAAAGTCCTAAACAAACATACACAGGACATTAGAACTAATAAAGCAACATGGAGATCAAGTGACATCATAAAAGGTAACTAATCCTAAATAAGGCAGAAAAAGAGAAAGAAAAGGAACAAAGAACAAATGGAACAAAACAAAAAACAAAATAGATTTAAACTCAGTCATGTCAATAATCACATTATATATAAATGATCTAACACGTCAATTTATTTTTTTAAAATCTTTATTGTTGAAAGTATTATATGTCCCCCTTTTTTTCTCCCATTGACACCTTATACCCAACCCCTACCCCAGGCCTCCACCACCCTAATGACTGTCCATGGGTTCTGCATATATGCATACAAGTTCTTTGGTTGATCTCTTCTCACTAACCCATTCACCCCCACCTTCCCTCTGAGATTCGACAGTCTGTTCCATGCTTCTATATCTCAATTTAAAGGCAAAGATGGTCAATTTGTCAAATTGTATAAAAAGCAAGGCTACTATTTGCTGACTGTAAGAAGCTGAATTTAAATGAATGCCACAAAGAACTTGAATGGAAAAGGACAGAAAATATATATACCATTCTAACACTAATGAAAGGACTTTTGGAATAACTATGAAATATTAGACCATGTAGATTACAGAGCAAAGAGTGGTAAAGGATGTTATTACATAAGGATGATGTAGTCAATTCATTAAGAGAACATAACAATTATTAATGCTTAAGTATTTAATAACATACTTTCAAATACATGAGGTAAAAATGTCATAACTGAAAGAATAAGTAAACCAATTTACAATCTAGCCAAATATATCAACACCACTCTCTCAATAATCAATAGAAAATGTACAGTAAAAATTAAATCCACAAGGATACAGGAGACTTGAGTAATACTATCACCTAATTCACAAAGTTAACATTTAGCAATTACCACTTTATTCAACAAGAACAGGCTATACATCCCTACCAGGTTTGGCTCAGTGGATAGAGTGTTGGCTTTCAGACAAAAAGGTTCTGGGTTTGAGTCTGGTCAAGGCTCCTCCCCGTCCCTGTTTCAGGCCCTCGTCAGGGTGGGTGTAGGGAGCAACCAATTGATGTGTTTCTCTCACATTGATGTTTCTCTCTGTCTTTCACTCTCTCTAAAAGATCAATGGAAAAATATCCTCGGGTGAGGATTAACAAAACAATCAAACAGACAAAAAGAACAGGATATACATTGTTTTCAAGTGCACAAAGAAATTTTTTTTTAAAGCAGATCATATTCTTTACAAAGTCTTCAATGGTTAGGATCTAAATAAGTTATAGCAAAACTAAAGAGTAAGTTTAAAAAATCAGAAAGTATTCTGAGCTGAATGAAAATGAAAACAATATATCAAAAATTATTTTGTGCAGCCAAAGCATTTCTTAGAGAGGAATTTATAGCATCTTTAAAAGCTAAAATAGTAAGTGCTAATTAAACCCAGAGTAAGAAGAAAAAGAAAATAATACATATAAGAATAGAGCCCTAGCTGGTTTGGCTCAGTGAATAGAACACCGACCAACAGACTAAAGGGTTCTGGTTCGATTCCGGTCAAAGGCACATGCCGGAGTTGCATGCCTGATCCCCAGGAGGTGGCGTACAGAAGGCAGCTGATCAATGATTCTCATTATTGATGTTTCTATTTCTCTTTCCCTCTCCCTTCCTTTTTGAAACCAATAAAAATATATTTTAAAAGAATGAAGTTATGTGATGATGAAGCAAGATCAAGGAAAACCTGATTCAAGTGATGTTTGTATAATGAGGTCATAAGGTCTCTAGGTTATTGATGGAGATTTCTATCTATCTTCACAAAGCTGTCCACAGTACAGTGGACTAACATTATGGTGTATATTAAGCCCACCATACTTTTATTAATAAAAAACTACAACATGCCCTACTCGAGTTCTAATACGAAAGGAGTCAAGATTCTCTCTTCCAAGAATTTGGAATTGAATTTAAGAGGTGCTAGTTTTCAGATGGTTACAAGAGATGAACATTTAAACTCCAGAACTGTGAGGAAACCAGAGCAGTGAGAGAAATAAAAAAGCAGGTGTTCAGAAAGAAGCAGACATGAGACTGAAGGGTCCCAAAGGAAAAGATTAAAGAGTGGAGGGGGACAGCAGGCTTCTAATGGTCTCTTTTTGCTTCCAGGAGGTCTCCATACACTGTTCTTTTACCCATGAGTGTTCTGAAATATACTTGATTCCTTACTTCAAAATCCTTTTCTCCTTAAGTTAGTAATTTTTTTGTAATTGAAAAATTATATGAAAAATAAAACTAACAACTTAGAACAACAAAAAATAATGTGTGTGAGTGAGAGAGGGAGAGAGAAGGAGTAAGCTAACTTCAGGGTATATACATAAACTGTTACTAGTGATTATGTGTGGACAGTGTAACCATAGGTGATTTTACTTTTTCAGATATACTTTACATTTAGAGAGAAATATGTATATATTTTTACAAATAAAGAAATGTGCCACTTCATACCAATTAGAATTATTACAGGTAAAAATTTCTACTGGTTTGATATTTGAACTTTAATTACAATAGTTACCCCCCCCCCCCCACACACACACACTTTGAAAACATATTTTAATTGATTTTTTACAAAGAGGAAGGGAGAGTGATAGAGAGTTAGAAACATTGATGAGAGAGAAACATTGATCAGCTGCTTCCTGCCTGCCCCCCAATAGGGATCAAGCTCTCAACCAAGGTCATGCCCTCCACCATAATCAAAGCTGGGACCTTCCAGTCTGCAGCCCGATGCTCTATCCACTGAGCCAAACCTGTCAGGGTCTTCTGCTCCCCACTTTTTAAATAGATTTGCTTGGAATATGAATATGTTTATTTTATAATAAGGGAAAAATGGCACATTTAAAATAATTCAAAACAGATTTCACTGATATTCATATAGCCTATTTCAGATATGATATTCTATTGATTTTCTTATTTCCTTATAACATGAAACATTTTTCATGTTTCCTTGCCATTTCCCCTTGATGATACTTTTCTTTTAAATTAGTGCTTCTTTTAGCTCCATATTCTTTGCACAAGCAAAAGGAAAAAAAAACAACTTATTTTTATCATTCTTTAAGTAAAATCCCCTTTTAGTAAGGGATTTCTTGCCAGGCTGGAGTGGCTCAGTGATTGAGCATGGACCTATGAACCACGAGGTCACAGTTCAATTCCCAGTCAGGGCGCTCAAAGGAGGCAGTCAAAGGTGGCTGCCCATCAGTGATTCTCTCTCATCATTGATGTTATCTCTCCCTCTCCCTTCCTCTCTGAAATCAATAAAAAATATATTTTTAAAAACATTTCTTAAAGGAGATCCGTTTTTTTGCTTTTATAGGAATTTATCATATTTAACATTGTTTTATATAATCATAGGTGTTATGAATAATTAAAAACAACTGAATCTCTCACTTTTCAAATGAGAATACTATGATCTAGAAATGTTGTTACATATAAATGTTAAGACCGCCTTCAAGCTGGTCTTCTGTTTTCTAGAAGGAAATAATTTTGTGTACTAGAATTTATCTTAAGATATTAGATATTTCTGTTCTCAAAACCCTATTTCAGCAGGTGGGATTTATTCTTTTTTCTAAAGCATTTTACATTGTAATTTTTAATAGTATATATTTAAATGACTTGTACCTCATTGATGCCTTATGCTTTTCTCTTCCTTCTCTTCCTGTCCTTTTTTCCTATTCCTCCTCCTCCTCTTCTTTCTCCTCCACTTTTAAAAAAGGTTTGCCATACAGGACGATTTTAAGATCTTGTCTTCACTCCCTTTTGAACTGGTAACAAGTGAGAGAAATGACAAATGGTCTTGACAGAGAGTTGGCATTTGTTTCTTGTCCCTACTTACTTAAGTTTACAAATTTGAGAAATCAGTAACATACATTTACCAAGTATGCACTATAAGGCAGGTACTAAACTAAGTGCTTTATATGGATTATTTTACTTAAGCCTCCAACAAGTCAAATAAAATGGTATTAGAGTCTCCTGTGGAAATTGAGGCCCAAATAACTTGTTCAAAGTCAAATAAGTAGTAAGAGGTGAACTTTTGACTCAATGCAGGTTGATTTCAGAGACCAGACTCTAAACTAGGACACAACATAGGGTGAAGGTCCCTGAGGCTCAATGCTTGAACTTTGCAGGTGGGAAACCAGTATTTCTGGATCCCCACAATGGCCTGTAGAAATGTGTCATTGTGACCCTTGGCTGAGTTTCTCCACTGGGAGAGGCTCACACAGTCTCCAGCCAAGACTGAGGTTTTCCATTTAGATCAAGTTCAGACTGCTTGTTTACTCCTCTGGCTGTGGTTTCAGGGTCATCTTTTGGGGAAATGTCTTACCTGTCCTGAAGCTCAAGATGTTCCATGCTGAGAACTGAGTGACTATTAAAAAATGAATTCTTTCTTCAGTCTATTTATTTAGCCCAGTAAGCAATGTTAAAGGTGACTTTGCTTGCACTGATTATTTATAGAACCACTAAAATTCACAGAGGCTGACAGAGGTTTGCCCTGGCCTTTGATGACTTCAAAGTCTGTACAAATATAATTTCTTAAAATAATGAAATAGTTTGATATTAATCTCTCTATGAAGGCTGATGCACAGCCAAAGGATGCATTTTTCTATCTGATCATATTAATGTGGAATAGGTTTGGAGATGAAAAAATATATTTGGTGGCCATTATATGTTCACTCCAATTACATCACTAGATGTTATTAAATATTAAGTATTTAATCAGAGTGTTATTTATAATTTAAAAAAATTAACCTACTTGCCTAGCATTATGGAATTGGTTAAGAAAATTTTGTTCATAATATGGAGTACAACACATTAAAATATATCTATGTAAATAACTTGTGTTTAAAATGTTATGATATGGTTAAATGGGAAATATCAATAACCACCACAAATCAGAATATGGGATATATGTTCATTTTTATAAAACAATCAATAAAAATATTTGTCTATTATGAGAGATTTTAATTTTTTTTCCCTTATTTCTGTTTTCAACTCTAAATAAGTATCATTTGTATAAGAAAATACCATAAACAAAATATTACTTAAGGACAATGTATTAGGAGATAATCTACTTATGAAAGACACAATTTAGGTGTTGTGGATGAAAGACAAATATAAAAGGCATCTCATTGAAAATGCTTTCTTAAGGTTTTAGTCATGCAGATGTTAGAGACCATATGCAAAACTTTGTAGTTTAGCATGCAAATAGCTTATCTTCTAATTGCCTAGGGGAGATTGCCCAGGTTTGGGAAATTAAAGTTATTTCAAATAACTAAGTTAATTTAGTCTATTGGACAAAGTATAATTTCAAAAAAAAATCTATCCCAAGTAGAAATGTGTCAGTTACATTATAAAGAACATGTAGGTTTGTTATTAATTCTCCTTAGGGCCAATTATGTCTCTATGCATTTGTATTGCCTCAAGAATGAAATTTTATTAGCATAGAGCAAAAATCTTATTCTTTCTAAGGTCCATCTGGCCATTTGCAATTTTACTCATTGACAAGTTTCCAAAAAGGTCTAACATGCTCCAAAATACATCTTCCCTTATATTCAGGCATGGACATAACTTTAAGTATGTTGCCAATGCCAATGATATGGTTTAAACTTCTTAAAAAGCTTCCTTTTGCTCTTTGAGGAAAATCTAAAATTTAAAATATTTCTAAGGTCCTCCATGGTCTGGGCTTTTCTTGCTTACTTGTCCCATCCGTCGTGATTCTCCATCCATGTAGAATGCTTGGATTAAATGGCAATTATTTCAGTTACTTGATTGTGTCACACTCTTTTGTTTCTGTGCCTTTCTACTACATGCTGCTCATTTTTTTTTTAGCCAACTTCTACTCAAATTTGAAGCCTGGGCAGGCATATTCCATTTCTTTTGGGAATTACATCATGGCAATTCTCACAGTGATGACATAACAACTGCCTGACCACCCTTGTAGAAAGTGTACCTTGACTACGTAGTGGTAGATATCATGATATTTTTGAACACTACTATATTTTCAGAAGATGAATTTGATTCTTTCCTCAACATGGTATGTAAGAAAGATCAAGAGATTTGGAGTCAGAAGGGGCCGGTCCTTGGGTCCTGTTTATGTTTGCTGTGAATGTGACCTGTAAAGAGTTACTCAACCTCCCTGACCCTCAGTTTTTTTGATTGTAAAGAGGAATAATACAATATCATGTCTATGAAAGCATTTTTTGAAATGATGAAGTGTCATATATATATATTCAGTTATCTTACTGTCTACATTTTAGTGGTGGTTGAATTGTCACTTCTAAAGTTCATCAGCATCTACCAACAGCAACACTAAATGGATGTTGTACAAATTAAGTAAAAGTAGTATGCTTTCTATGTAAATACATCGTCAGACACCCTGATCCACTAATTTAAAATATGTTCTGCTCTTCCAATTTAGACATTCTAGAGCAGTGGTTCTCAACCTTTTGGCCTTTTAAATACAGTTCCTCATGTTGTGACCCCAGCATAACATTATTTTTGTTGCTACTTCATAACTGTAATATTGCTACTGTTATGAATCATAATGTAAATATCTGATATGCAGGATGGTTTTAGGCGACCCCTGTGAAAAGGTCATTCAACTGCCAAAGGGGTTGCGACCCACAGGTTGAGAACCGCTGTTCTAGAGGCACCTTTGTATTAATCTGCAAAATTATTATGGCTACAAGCATATAGAAATAAAAATCGACTACAAACAGATTTGCTTAAAATTAAGTTGTCCAGGTCTATTGGGGAGATTTATTTTAATCATCTTATTCTATCATTGGGTACCATTGGAGAGAAGTTTTGAATGATGAAAAAAGTATAACTTGGCATAGAATTAGGACCAAGATCAGTAGGAGGAAAACTATTTTTTTAATGGATTTCTAAAAAGGGTTATCTATAGAAGAGCCTGTATTTAGGAAACAGTGACATTTGACTAATTAAAAACTGAGATATTTCCAAAGGCGAAATTTCAACCCTGTCTTCTCTTTTGACTGTCACGCACTCTCTTTGAAAGGTGTGTTGGGTTCGTTGGTTTGCATGAATTCTTCTGGTTTCTGTCATCTGAAAGTCGTGTCTTACAATTTTGAGTGTTTATGAGCTTTGGCAGTTCCCATCTGCTGCGGGGATGTCTAAGTACCCCAAGCCTCATTGGCAAAATTCAGTTAAACCTTTGTCTTTACTTGATGGAATTTAAATTATTTATAGTGGTTGTATCTCATTGATTATTAGAGAGATTTTCTTTTATTACACGAGGATTTCCTGTCACCATTTCCCAGATTATGAATAAATGCAGTGCCAAATGACACACGCTTCCTATTAACATAAACTTGCTGATATTGTGATCATAATTAGTTGGACTGCAGTCCCTTCATTAGTTATTTATTTATTCACCTTCATTTTCCACTTCATTTTGGGAAGGATTTATGGTGTTGTCATTTTATTAAGGATAGTGCAAGGGCAATCCTATCAGAAATGTCAAGTATTCAGAAATTGGCGACCTTGAGACAATCACCCTTGTAACTCCAGAGAGCTAAAATTTGACTATGGCAGGATGGCTTTCTACAAGAAAGAACTAGGGGAGAGGTCAGCTACGAATGCCATCTGTGCCAAGATGGCCGGCACACATCCCACAGTTGCCAACTCATTATGCCTAATTTGTGGACATTCATGCTCTCTGTATCACTTTGCTTGATAAATGTTTACTGGGAATCTACTGTGTGCCAGTCATTTTCCTTAGGGGTGAGGGAGAAAAAAGAAAACTGAAAAGGTAATTGTCCTCATGAAGCTTATATACCAATGAGACATATTAGGCAATGAATAAGCCAAAAATATTTTTTTCAGAGTTCTGTGAAGGAAATACAGAGAGCTGTGTCTAGGAACTTTGGAGCTGCGGAGGTCAGGCAGAGGGACACTTTCCTGCATAAATCCCCAGTTTCTCTGTCCCTGTATTTGTTGTAAAATATCTTTTCACATTAGAACTTAAGGTTGTGATATTATATAAACAATGGACATTGTGATTCTAATGTTATGGGTTAGGTCCAACTTTTCCCCTGCTGTAAAATAATCATTCTTCTCCAAGGTAATATTGCCTACTTGTCTGTATGCAATATTTCAATCCCAATTACTGGTTTTATAATAAAATAATGCTATATAATACTTGTAAAACTTCTATGCTGAGCATGAGTTATACCATTTAATTTTCATGGACTGAGAGATAAGTATATATGACTGTTATTATTATTTTTAACACAAAGCTCTCTCACAAAATGCAATTGTACAATACAATTATCAACAATAGTCAGCATGTTATACATTAGATCCTCAGACCTGAAAGATAGTGCCCTTTTACCAACCTCTCTATATTTCCCATATCCCTAGTCCCTGAGTAGACATTTTTCTACGCTCAGTTTATATGAATTTGATTCTTTTTTGTAGATTGCACATGTAAGTTATACCATGTGGTATTTGTCTTTCTCTGGCTTATTTTACTTAGCATAAGTAAATGTCCACCCGTGTTCTCACAAATGGCAAGATTTCCTTCTTTCTCATGACTGAAAAACATTCAGATATATTCATATAAAAAATAAAACATTCACATATACATAATGAATGGATAAATAAATGTATATATATATGTATGAACTATTCATAAATACATTTATTTAACCATTCATTTATTGATGGACACAGGTTGCTTTCATATCTTGGCTATTATTAATAATGCAGTAATGAACATGAGGGTGCAAATATCTCTGTGCTATCCTATTTTCCTTTGGATATATACCCAGAGTGGGATTGCTGGATCATATGGTAGTTCTGATTTTAATTTTAAAGGAAAATCCATACTGTTTACTGTTTTCTATGATGGCTATAGAAATGTACCTTCCTACCAACTGTGCACAATGGTTTCCTTTCCTCCACATTCTATTTGCTATATCATTTTTTAAAATTTCACTTTATTTATTGTTTAAGGGTTGAACATGAACACAGTTCTGGCCTAAGACATGTGAAAGAAAAACTTTTGTGGGATTCCAGGAATAAGTTTCCTCACTCTTGAGGAAACATCAGACATTCTCTCTTCACCCTCTTGGATATTGTGTCTGCCTTTGACATGTGGACCTACATTTATCCTTCAGTGTTGAGAGAAGCCAGTTTGAGAACAGAGACTGATGTATTTCAGAAGGGGGGGGGTCATAAAAAAGATTAAACAAAGAACGTATAGGCAAATATAAAGTTATGCCCATGGGCAGCCATTAGTGTGGGGAAGGCCTGGGGAGGGGTTAGGAGCAGGGTGAAGAGGGCCAAAAGGGGGAAAACAAAAGGGGACATTTGTAATACTTTCAACAATAAAGGCAAAAAAAGAAAAATAAGAATGTGATAATATTTGATATTTATAAATCAAATAATATTTGAAATATAAAAAAAAGAATATGCCTAGTCTCCTGACTCTGTGTGATGTAATATCTCATTGTGGTTTTGATTTATATTTCCCTGAGGATTAGTGATTTTGAGCACCTTTTCCTGTACCTGTTCGACATTTTATGTTTTTCTTAGAAAAATGTCTATTTAGTTCCTCTGCCCATTTTTAAATTGGACTTTTTTGTTTTGTTATTCAGTTCAAGTGTTTATATTTTTGCATATTAGTTACTTATCATATACTTGAATTATAAATATTTTTTTCTCATTCCATGGGTTGCATTTTCATTATTTTGATGATTTTCTTTATTCTGCAGAAACTTTTTAGATTGATGTAGTTCCGCTTGTTGTTTTTTTCTTTTGATGTCAAATCCAAAAATTATTGCAAAGACTGATGTCAAGAAATTTATCTCTTATGTTTGCCTTTAGAATTTTATGGTTTCAGGTCTTAAATTTAAGTCTTTAATTAATTTGACTTGATTTTTTAAAAAAATATAAATTATTGATTTTTTTACAGAGAGGAAGGGAGAGGGATAGAGAGTTAGAAACATCGATGAGAGACAAACATCGATCAGCTGACTCCTGCACGCCTCCTACTGAGGATGGGCCTGCAACCAAGGTACATGCCCTTGACCTGAATCGGACCTGGGACCCTTCAGTCCGCAGGCCGACACTCTATCCACTGAGTCAAACCGGTTAGGGCTTGACTTGATTTTTGTGCATGGTGTAAGATAGGGAACCAATTTAAAATTTTTTGTATATAACTTTCCAGGGTTGCTACCACCATTTATTGGAGAGATTACCCTTTGCTAGAGGAATATCAGCATTAATAGTGAGCCATTTCTACCTATTGATTCCTGAACCAATGAGTTTTGACTAGGAGAAACTAATATATACAGGTGGCTGATTTAGAGCATGTACTGCATCCTAGAGGACATTATCTCAACCCCATAAGGTGTGGTGTTCTTACCCAATTGATGCCATAATTGAGTCTTCAGACAGCGATCCACCATTCTATTAGTGTAGCTGCTTCAGGGCGATGGTAAGACCAGTGAATAGCATAAGAATGAGACTGTATCCCTCAATTAGAAGCAAAGTTGTGTGGAATATCATGATGATGAATAAGGTTTTCTATGAATCATGGTTTTGGCAGGAGCATTGAGTGCAAAAAATGGTCAATCTGAATTTAGAATGTCTACTCTAGAAAGAACAAAGTTCTGTTCCTTCCATTATAGAATGGTCCAATGTAATCCACCTGCACCAGGTGGCTGAATAATCTTCTCAGGGGATGGTGAGCATTGGGTGCTTCTCCCATTGGCAGGTTAGGCATTCAGCAGTGGCTTTAACCAGATGGACCTTGGTGAGTGGTAATTTATGTTGTTGAGCCCATGTGTAAACTCTATCCCTTAAACTATAGCCGCCTTGGTCATGGACCCACTGGACCAGGACAGCAGGTCCGGGGAGAGTCTGACCAACTGACTTTCATAGAATTGGTCATCTTGTTTACAGTCTCATTAAAGTCCTCTTGTTTGAGGTTACTCCTTGTTACACATTCACAGGAACCAGTTTTTAAATTATGTTCCTTCCAGGTCTTCAACCGATCACCTAATCACTAGCCACTGTCCATAAGTAGTATAGATGCATAGTCCTGGTCAGCTGTTTCTCCTTCCTGGGAAAAACAACTGGATCCATGGCTCAAAGTTTTATCCACTGAAGAATTACTTTTCACTACTGTTCTCCAGGACCAACCCAGTGTGGGCCTGTACAGTTTCTCCCATCTTTAAAGGAGACCATTTTCACAGTCAACTGATTCTAAAAAAATTCTATGTGGTCATGAGGGAAAGTTGAGAAATGGGCCAACTCCCACATGGGCCATAAGCTCATGCAAATTAAATTTACATTTAGCTTACAGTTGAGTGCAATATTGTAATTCTCACTTCCATTTGACAATAAAGTACTGCTGTGGTGTCCAATTTTATGGTTTGATGGTCAGACAACACCCACTTTATGATGGGCAGCTAAGTTCTCATGGTAATCTGGTGACTTATGATTCAGCATTCATTATTTTCTTGGCCCCAGTAATAAGTCTGAAACTATTTCTCAAGATCATTATTGTTATCTGCATTGTGATCTACTTATAAGGTCTTGCCAAAGTGTCTGTAAAGCATCCCTTTCTCACATAGACATGTGAAGCATTATCATAGCAGGAAGGGGGAATCACATTTTCCAAGTGGTAAGACAGTTGATTTTTTTTTCTGAGACCATTTGAATTTGGCAGATTATCAGGCTACTCAATGAATTGATCAGCGTAGCATACCCAAATTGGGTTTAGAGTACTGCAAAACCTAGGCATTTTGGTTCTTTTTTAATGATAGAGGTAAAAGATGTAATAATTAATATTTTACTTTGGAAATGATATCTCAATCTCAACATGCTCAGACCACTGTACTCCTAGAAATTTCACTGATGTGACAGATTCCTAGAGTTTGTGGGATTTCTTTCCCTTCTCTCTTAGGCATGTATCCTACCAAGAAGTCTAGGGTCGTTGCTGCTTCCTGCTCATCTGGTCTAATCAGCATGATATCATAAATTATTTTGGATTGGCTTTACGAGAGAGAGAGAGAGAGAGAGAGAGAGAGAGAGAGAGAGAGAGAGAGAGAAATTTGTTAGACGCCAGGGGATGTGTTGATTTGTTCCAGTAATGATACTACATCTGGACCAGCAGCTGCAATTGGATTTCACCACCTGATTAAGTTTACAATAATGCACTGTCACTTTCTAAGTCCCATCTGTTTTCAGCACAGGCCAAATAGGCAAGCTGAATGAGAATGTGGTAAGATGGCCACACTATATTTTTCAAAACCTTGTTGATAGAATTATCTCTGAAATCCCTCCAAGACTATGTTATTTGCTTTGCTTTCTTATTTTGGTAGATAGAGGCAGTTTTACAGGCTTCCCTCTTGACTTTTCTATCATATTTGCTATGGATCTACTTATATACTTGGTTCATATCTCTAAGAAGCTGATGAAGGGGATCTGATGGGAGCAGAAAGAACTAAAGATCTGAAAACTGTCCCATGCTAACTAGGTGAACTGACAGAAAAGTAACAATATACATGAACTGTCCCAGTGCCTGGTGCGCCGTGCTGGTTTCATCCATCAACAAAACAACAAGAAAACCCACTGCAAGGGAGAATATATTTGCCAACAATATCTCCAATAAGGGTTTAATCTCCAACATTTATAGGGAATTCATACAACTTAACAAAAGGAAGACAAACAACTCAATAAAAAAAAATGGGCAACAGACCTAAATAGATACCTTTCGAAAGAAGACATAAGGAAGGCCAAGAGACATATGAAAACATGCTCAAAGTCACTAATCATCTGAGAGATGCAAATCAAAACGACAATGAGGTATCATCTCACACCTGTCAGAATGGCTATCATCAACAAATCAACAAATGACAAATGTTGGCGAGGATGCAGAGGAAAAGGAACCCTCATGCACTGCTGGTGGGAATGCAGACTGGTTCAGCCACTGTGGAGAATAGTATGGAGTTTCCTCAACAAACTAAAAATGGAACTTTCATTTGACCCAGTGAGCCCACTTCTAGGAATATATCCCAAGAAATAAGAAACACCAATCAGAAAGGATATAGGCACCCCTATGTTCATAGCAGCACAATTTACAATAGCTAAGATTTGGAAACAGCCTAAGTGCCCATGAGGAGATGATTGGACTAAAAAACTTTGGCACATCTACACAATGGAATACTATACTGCTATAAAAAGGAAGGAATGCCTACCATTTGCAACAGCATGGATGGACATGGAGAGCATTATGTTAAGTGAAATAAGTCAGTCAGAGAAAGATAAATATCACATGATCTCACTCATTTGTGGATTATAATGAACAACATAAACCGATGAACAAAAACAGATCTAGAGACAGAGGAGCATTGATTAGATGCTCAAACCTCAGAGGGAAGGTAGGGGAGGGTGGGGGTAAAGGGGAGAGATCAACCAAAGGACTTGTATGCGTGCATATAAGCATAAGTGATGGACACAGACAACAGGGGGTGAGGGTGAGGGCAGGACTGGAGGGGGGGGGAAAACAGGGGGACAAGGACACATTTGTAATAACGTAATAAAGAAAAAAATAAATTAAATAAAAGAAAAATGATTATCACTTTACATAATTATGAATATAATATTTTATCTTACAGAAGACATTGTTTACTAGAGGCTGGGTGCATGAATTCATGCATGGGTGGGGTCTTACCGGCCCCACCCCCCAATCGGGGTGGGGGGCTGATCGGGGGCGGGGCTGGCTTGGGGCAGGGGCTGCAGGAAGCTGGTTGGCCCTCCCCTGGTTGAACTCCCAGTCGAGGGGACAATTTGCATATTAGCTTTTTATTATATAGGATTATTGAAATTTAGGTCTATAATCTATCTGGAATGGACTTTTACATGTGGCTTATGAGAGCTACAGAAGTACATAGTTTTCCCAGACTGATAATTATTTACTTCAGCATAATTTATCATAGAGGAGCCTCCTTTCCTGCATTGCATTGCTGTGGAACCTCTGTGGTAAAACAGCTGAAAGCACATGAAATAAAATTGAATATAGTGAT
The DNA here is from genome assembly GCF_014108235.1 of Myotis myotis. NCBI lineage: Eukaryota > Metazoa > Chordata > Mammalia > Chiroptera > Vespertilionidae > Myotis > Myotis myotis. The sequence continues at coordinate 27,488,118 of NW_023416390.1, read as the reverse complement.
TGTGCTTTAATAAGAAGTCTTTATTTCTAATAGTGCAACTTCTCCAAAAGTTTTGTCTTCACTATTTTGGCCTTTTGCCTTTCCATAATTAAGGATGGGTAAAAGTAGGTGTAGAGTTGTGAGTATGCAAAATACTGAGCTTATTCTTATATTGTTATTCATTATATTATTTTCTATACAAGCAACTGTAAATCTGCTTTTGCCCCACCCTGTATTTTAGAATTCACTTGTCATTTGACACATAAATTTTTGTCAAGGTTTTTGCTTGAATGTATTGAATGAATAAAACAATCTTTTGAGAATCACATGTTTATAATATTGAGTCTAACAATCTATGGACAGGTTGTATTCCTCTATTTACTTGTCTCATCTAATTCCTTTTTTTAAAAAAAAATGTATTTTATTGACTTTTTACAGAGAGGAAGGGAGAGGGATAGAGAGTTAGAAACATCGATGAGAGAGAAACATCGATCAGCTGCCTTCTGCATGCCCCCTACTGGGGATGTGCCCGCAGCCAAAGTACATGCCCTTGACTGGAATCAACCTAGGACCCTTGAGTCCACAGGCCGACGCTCTATCCACTGAGCCAAACCGGTTAGGGCTCTAATTCCTTTTAATAGTTTGGTAGTTTACTGTCTAGGAATAATTCATATGTTAGCTAGATTTTTTTTCTTAGACATTTGATGTTTTTATTGCTATAGTAAACTGTACCTTTTAAATTTTTAAAAATTGTTTTGCTACTATCTAGGAACTACTCCACATGATCTTTTTTTTTTCTCCACATGATCTTAATTATTATTTGAATTTGTTGAGTTTTCTATATATTTAATTATGTTATCTTAAACGACCCTTTAACTTCTTCCTTTCTGATTCTTATAACTTTTTTTTTTTAATTTCCTTTCTGAACTGTCTAGGACTTCTTGTATAATTTCACTCATAGTGTTAGCTGTAAGTTTGTTTTTGATTTTGTTTTGTTTTGTTTTTGTAGAATCTTTTCTACAGATTAAGAAAATTGCTATATTTCTCTCCTTGTTTGATAATGTTATTTTTTTTAAGTTAATGGGTGTTGATTGATTTTTCTGCTAATATTGGAGATGACATTATAAATTTTCTTTATTTTTTCTGATAATATATAAATCATGTTTATTAATTTTAGAATATTAACTAATCTTGTATTTCTTAAATAAACCTAACTTTTCTAAAACATTATTTTGAATTTTCTCTTATTTAGTTTGGTATGTATGTACATATATTTGCAAACTTATTTTCATATTGCATTTATGTAACTTTCTGTTATGATCCCTACATTGCAGATTTGGAAACTGAGATATAGAAGACTTAAATAAATGAGCAAAGTCAGATGAATAGTAAGAGATTCAAAGTGAAAAAGTCTGATTGAAGTATGTATTTTCACAAAATTAAATTATTAAATAGCAGTTGCTGAGTATCATGATTTTAGAAATGGTACTAAAAAAAAAAACCCAAAAAACAAAACAAACCAACCAAAAAAAAAAAAAAAAAAAGAACCAGAAAAGAAAGAAAAAACACAACAATGCTGTTGTTCCATAGAGCCCCCATAAATTAAAGGTTGTAAATTTGTATCTTTCTAGAATTCTACCACTTTGACAAGTATGATGGTTAATTTTATGTGTAAACTTGACTGGGTAAAAAGATGTGGTCAGCTGATAGAACATAATTTCTGGGTGTGGTGTTTCCAGGAGAGACTAGCATTTGAATGGAAAGACTGAGGAAGGGGATTGCCCTCACCTTGCCAACATGTTAGGGTCAGAATTGAACAAAAGAACAGAAGAAGATGAATGTGCTCTCTTTGAGCTGGTAGAGGCATCTTCTCCTGCCCACATCCTTTACTTCTCTGCAGAAATGCCATCTTATTAAAAAGGACTTCCCAGACGCATGCCACCTTCCCATGCAAATTATTCACAGAGGCATTGAGAGCCATGCTCCTTGCCCTGCCTGCCCACAAACTATTTCCTTCACCAGTTCCTTTTACCTGTTTCTGGCCTCCATAGCCTGTATCACCACCTGACATTTTAAATTCATTTCTCTAACTTCTTCAAAAGAATATGAACTCCATTAAAAGGCAGGGCAATTTTGATTTCTAGGGCCCACATGAGTATCTGTTATGTTATAAACTTATTTTTTACACAAACTATTTGTTGTATGGAAAAATGAGTTTCCCAGTGTCAAAAGTTACTTGATTTCTCAGAAATTCTAAATTATTTTTCCTGTGAATTTAGCTTTTTTTTCTTCTTCTTTTTCTTTCCTGTGAATCAAACCTTGGAGAAAGAGTTGCTTGTTGCTGCTATCATTATCTTCTTTTTATAGCAATCACTGCAGAAGGTGTTGATAGATATTTAACACATCTTTGACATACATCCTGACTATGCCCAAGGTAACTTGGAGGAGGGAACATTGATCATTTGCCATGTGATAAGCTTCTGCTGTTTGCTGGTGGTGCAGCGAGTACATAATGCCCACTTTATATGCAATATGCTTGAAAAATGCTAGATTATTGTTTATATCCAAGTAAGATACGCAATAAAATATGTCATTCGTTTCCCTCAATGGCTGCCCTTTGGCTATATTCAATTCTGTCCTTCACACCTAGTCCTGAGATAAATGTAAAAGTGGGGTCCTGTGTATAAATGGTGCATCTATCTACCAAATTGATTTCTGGGGCCAGAGAAATAATTGTAATTTATGAGATATACTTGTGACAGTCATGAATGTTAAGCAGTGTAGATAGTGTGAGTGGTATGACTTTGATTTTTAATTATAGGTCAACTCAGCTTAATTCTGTAGTGTGACACTTCACCTGTCCTTCTTTCTCTAAACTGAATGCCAAGAGTACAAGTGAACTAACCTTTGAATGTCAACCTGAGTTCCGGAAACTAGATGTGCAACTGAGCTAATGATGTGATTTCCTGGGTCCTTACTTGACCTATATGATTTCTAATATCCTTACATCTGAAATGCAGTGATTCTGTTGCAATGATTTATTAAGGGAACTGGTTTGTATTAGAACTTAATAAGAAGGGATAAAAAGAGAGGAAGAGAAAAGGGGAAGAAGAGAGAGAGACCTAAGTTATAAATCTTTTTTTTTTTTAATCCAGCCCCCATTCTAAAAATACAAACCCAGTTTGCCAGACTTTGCCTACCTGGGGGACAGATGGAGGTTAGATTCAGAGACTCTAGTTTTATGGGTGTTTTCCTTTAACTGCTGACCTGGAATTTCATTGTCTTCTTGAACATTCTTACTCTGATTAAGGTCTTTCTAGGGATCCCTAGAGAGTATTTAAAAGTCTACCAGACCTGAGGCCCTGAACCTAACTGTCCCCTATACCTGGGCTCCTGAGCATTAAAGAGAAAAAACCACATGATATAGAAAAATGTTAGTTACATGCAAACAAGTGGTTAGAATAAGATGGAACGTGGAGACATTGTAGAAAATAGGTCTACCTTTCATCTACCTTTCATCTAGGGCCAATATTCCACCTTTGTGTGGAAATTACCTAAAAATCGGTACAGCGTTCTGGTAGGGTGAGGAAGGGAATTGGAGCCAGGCTCAAGGAAAAGGGTTTTTGTTACCTCAACACCAAGAGTAGTTTCTATTACCTGACAGAGCATGGAGCATCTCAGAAATGATGAGGCTAGAACCTAAAGAAGTAGAGGATTGGGGTAACATAAGACCAAAAAGGGAGGCAGGGGTTAAACTAAGCAGTGGGCTGTGAGATAGCATTTTAGCTTTTCTGTCTGATACGTCTATTCACCATAAGTCTAGGGTAGGGCTGAAGTCTAGGGTAGGGAGGAAAAAGTGCCAAATAGCATGCTGCATTTAAGATGGGTCCTCCAACCACTGCCAAGGTTTTCCTGGCTAGTTCAAATTCCTCCTGGGTGGTTCCTTTTCACCTAAGAATTTAAGAGGTCTCCCAGGAAGCCCTAGATCTTTCATAGATGTGTTGGAGATCAGCCTTGAGAACTCACTAGATATGCCCGGTCATGTCCGAATCACATTTTAGGTAGATTGTGGAAGTACCTGTACTCGGGATGCATTATAATCAAATATCATAATCAAAAGTTGTGATGCCCCTAGTCTAAATACTTTCATGCAAAGTATAGTTTGACTTCTAATTGGAGAGAAAGATGTTTTAAATAAGGTTATTGCTTTCATCTGTCATCAAAAATGTTTGTTTTGTTTTTCATTAGCTCCTTTGCGATCTGCTTGTTGGCCCACTAATCCCAGCCATTCCCACTGCTGTCACAGAGCTGAAGCCACATCCCTCTTGAAATAGATCTCCTTATGAGCAGAACCAGGCTGGTATAAACTCTGTCTGTCAAAATACATTCAAGCCCCCTGTCTGGCCTGATTGGACATTGTTATTTCAAAGAGTGGCATAGAGTCCTTTGCACCTCCTTAAAGGTCGATTGATTTCATATAAACAAGTTAAGGGCAGACACACTGGCTTCCCATTAAAAAATATGATCAAATAGATTCTCATGTATACGTGGCAAGACTGGATAGCAAGGACTGACAAAATATTTGTTTCAGCCTCAGGGATGAAAACAGATGACTGTATTTGGGAAACCTCCCCTAGTGAAACCAATCGTTTTAATGAAAGTAACACACGATGTTTATTTGAGGAAATGATGCTTTATTTAGTAATATTTACAAAACTTGATGAGGAAATGAAGGGCCTACCAAACTAAAGTATTGCATTAATTTCTTTGAAAAACATTTTATGTGACTTAGCTACTTTGTAGGCCAACTTAAGGGATTTTATTTCTGTTTTTAAAGGAGAAGAATTTGTTTGTTGATTCTTTTCTCCTTATTGTGCTCATTAAATGATTTCAGGAACATCATTTAAGGTTTTTTTATTGATAAGCTCCCATTGGGTTAATATTGCATTTATTTGCTTATAAGATTTGATTCTCTAGTTATTTGAGATGAGCTTGTTCGCACCTAGATTTTTTTTGTACAAACAGGCTTTAATCCACTAAGTTATAAGAAGCATGGAGTTAGTGATATCTGCCTTGCTCATCTCATTATTTTGCAGGGAAACTAATAAGGACTCTTTGACTCCTACCACACACCAGCCTAATAACTTTATTAATAATTGCATAGGACCTCTCAGCTCAGATTAACTAGAGATTTAAATGCAGGATTCTGACCCAGTGATCCCACTTTTGGGAATATTTCCTAAGAATCCTGGAATGCCAGTCAGAAAAAAATATATGCATCCCTATTTATAGCAGCATTATTTACAATAACCAAGATCTAGAAACAGCCCAAGTAGCCATCAGCAGATGAGTGGATAAAAAAGCTGTGGGTACATTTACACAATGAAATACTACTTGGCTGTAAAAAGGAAGAAAGTCTTATTCTTTGTGACAGCATGGATAGACCTGGAGAGAATTATGCTAAGTGAAATAAGCCAGTCAGAGAAAGACAAATAGCTTGTGATCTCACTGATATTTGAAATCTAATGAACAATATAAATTGACAAACAAAATGAAACCAGAAGCATGAATACATGGAACAGACTGGCTTGTGCCCAAAGGGGGTGGGGTGGGGGGTTACTGGATAAAGAAGATGAAGGAAATAGCTAAAGAACATATATGTATACCCAATGGACATGGGCAATAATTTGGTAAAAGCCAAGAAAGGGGGAGGAGGAAGAGAAGTGGGAGTGAGCATAGTGGGAAGTGGGGGGGATTCCTGCAATAATGTAAACATTAAAATATTTTTTAGTTACAAAAAAAGGTTAAATAAATAAATATAGGATTCCTTTCTAGCCCTGATGATAGCATGAAGAATTACATACTATTTGAACAAGTGTTTAAAGTCTCAGTAATTTCTTTGCACCTATGGAAGAAGTAGTTTTTCATCTTTATTGTTGAATGTATTACAGATATTCCCGATTTCCCCATTGACCCCTCCACCCTTCTTCCATCCCCACCCCTAGTCCTTCACTGCACTATTTTCTGTGTCCATGGGTTATGCATATATGCATGTAAGTCCTTTGGTTAAGAAATGGTCTTAAGAAATCACTTGTATTAGTCAATTGTGTTCATTCATTTGCCCAGAGTAGAAGAATATATAAGGCTATTAATGACTAATAAGACTGTGCTGAAATTAAAATTTTCTTAGAGGTGAAGGTACAATTTGCAGCATGAACTTCAAAGAAAAAAAATAATGTTCTTTTTGGTGCTATTAATTCTTGAAAAGTTTGTGTGAATGGCTGACAGTCAACAATATCCACAGCACTGACAAAATTGCTCTAGTAGGGGAGGCTTTGTCCCGAGGGCTTCCTGAACATTATTGATATTAGGTCATTTAATTCTCTGGAGATAGGTTTCTTTAAAGATGATGAAATTAAGGTGCAGAAATTAAATATATGTATGTGTTCAAGGCTAGACAAAGTGGGAGTGGAAGAGGAAGGATCTGAACTCAGGACCTCCAGCTCTTGAGTCTTTGTTCTTCAAAAATAGGTCAGAACTTTTCATCCTTTGCTTCCTGTCTTGGTAGCAGGTGGTGGCAATCAAGTTAGTTTTATGAACCTTGTGAAAAAAGAGTGGAATGGGGGTCAACACTGAACTTTCTTCAAAAGCTAAAAATAAAAAGAGTCAAGACTTTTCAAATAATAAACTTAGAGAAAAATAGTGAAAAAATTTCTACATTTTGCCATAGCCTAGAATAATGGCCCTCCATTAGAAGTGCATGTACCAGCTAAATTAGTGTTTTTTAGCATCAACTCTACTGACATTTTAAAACAGATTTTGTGTGTGTGTGTGTGGCAGGAGCCCACCCTTTGTGTTGTAGGAGGTTGACCAGCATTCCTGTCCTCTACTCACTGAATGCTCATAGCACCTCCAGTGTGATAACCAAAAATGCCTCCAGACATTGCTCAGTGTCCCCTGGAGATAAAATTGCCCCTGATTGAGAACCACTGATATATATATATATATTATATACACATGTAATGCATATAGATGAACATATATATAAGTAGGATGAAGTTTCTTTATAACTTTATTAATGAAATTGTTATATGTTTAGAAAATGGCCATTTTATTTTTATGGGATTAAAATTATTATTTATCTTTTATTTAATTAATTGATTCTTGATGGAGTGATTAGTGCAGGTAAAATAGAAAAGGCAGAATTTTTTTTTCAGGTATGAAATATTGAAGGCTAAACAACCTGGAATGCGAAGATACTGTGTTACTGAGAAATTCCAGAAATAGTTCAATAGAGATATTTCTAATCCAAGCAGAGGGGAAGTTTACCATATAAAAAGGTAGTTGGAGCTTGAACCAACCTGTCAAGAAATATTGACAATGGTGACTTTTCTCAGCTTTATTGAAAGAATATTATCATGGCACATCAGAGCCTAGGGCCCTTCAATGAGATAATCTCATTCAGTTCTCTAAGAAACAGGGTGCACACAGCATTCCTGGTGGCCGAGGAAGGAATAGCAGATGGATCTCCTGATTCCCATTTCTATCGAACAGAGTTTCTCTGGGGAATGCATGCAATTTAAGTTTGTTGTCAGGAAGAGCCTTTAATTCCCAACTGTAGAATAAATGGCTCTCTTTTTCTTTTCTCTGCTCACGTAACTGTTTTTATCTCTTTAATATTTCTGTTATACTGCTGTCACCCTGTCTCTCTTTCATTAACTAAATTTTGTTTGTGAGTTTTTTTTTTTTAAAGAAGAGACTATCTTTATATCATATCAGTGCCTAGAATAGTTATTCAAGTGTTTAAAAATACAATATTCTATGCACCTTAAGAATGATGAATTCCAAGCATTCTGAACTGATACAGAGGCTACTGATAGCTGCCCCAATGACACCCATGCTTTCCCAATATGGGCCAAACTATTATTAGAAGTTTTATCGTTTTATTTGATTGATTTTCCTGTCCTCTCCTTTGAATGCTGCAATGAATACAGGGCTCTGGCCTCTGTTGCTCAATTTTGGTTCCCCCGGGCCTCACATTGTAATTGGCAAATAGGGGGTCCTTCATAAATGTTTTTGTTGAAATAAAGTAGTGACTTTGCCAGGATGGACATAGTGGAAATTTTCAAAATGAATTCCCATGCAACACAGTCTCTTGACAACCTTTTGCCAAACCGGGCATGTATCATAATGTTTAGAAACAGCAGACGCAGTCAGCCAGACTGGGATGAGAATTCCAGTTCAGATCATTAGTAGCTGTCACCTCAGTCAAGTTGCTTAACTCCCCTAAGCCTCATCTTCTGCATCTATAAAATGGTCATAATATTAGTATTTATCTCTTAGAGTCCTTATGAGGATTAAATGAACGCATGCACTTAATAATTAGGGGCTGGGGTTGGCAGAAGGACACTTCTCTCCTATCCCATCTGGCTATTTTCCCATGGATAAATGTTCATTGGCCAAACCCCAGATTTTTGGAAGGAATAGCATGCTTTTTTTTAATTAAATATATTTTATTGATTTTTTACAGAGAGGAAGGGAGAGAGATAGAGAGTTAGAAACATCGATGAGAGAGAAACATCGATCAGCTGCCTCCTGCACATCTCCTACTGGGGATGTGCCTGCAACCCAGGTACATGCCCTTGACCGGAATCGAACCTGGGACCTTTCAGTCCGCAAGCTGACACTCTATCCACTGAGCCAAACCGGTTTCGGCAGGAATAGCATGCTTTAAACATCAAGAGTTATGCTGGGCAAGCCTCTAATTGCTTTCAGCATACAAGCAGTAGGTGTGCTTGCTTCCTTCCCTGACTGCCACAGTTGCCAGAGGGCCAGGGTATGAGACCCAGCCAGGCTACCATCTTTGTGTAGTAACTAGCTGTGTTCATGGACTAAGAACCTCCCCACAGGCAAATCATTCTGGATTCATAGAAAGGGTGAAAGAAACAGCCCTCTGAAATTAAGCCCAAGTCCCTTGACAGAGCAATGCTTTCCAGGGAAGTCCGATATGAGGGGAGGTATTGAGTACTCAGGAATTATCAGTAAAGTGGATTTTATTTTTCACTTGACTATGTTTCTTTTGTGTGAGGGAGCTCTAGAGAGCTCCCAGGGTATACTACCAAGACCCATCTCTTTCAATTATTATTAAAATAAATATAAGCTTTAGGATTCTACCCTTTATTTAAATGAGAAAATAAAATATCAATACTAACAACTAGCAAAGGGATGGGATCCATATACAAGTGATGCAAATTGAACAGACTATACTTAATTGCTAAAAAGATATACTGACAAATGCTGGGTGCATTATAACCCATCCTTACCCTTATACACATTGCCATTCACCTTATCCTAAGTTCTATTGACATCTCTTTACTTCTGAACCATGAAGTTGCATACCTCCATGGTTGCTTGAGTTTTGGAGTTGCATATATAGACTTTTTGAGTCATTCTAAAATGGGATAATTAGAGAACGAGGACACTGAATGCTGTAAAACGGCAAAACAGAAGTCTGAGGTGATTAGCATCCCTTGAGGGAGATGAAGAAAAGGGTGGAGTTGACATAGCTCAGTCCGAGGAGAGCAGGAGGAGGGGTGATGTAACAGACTGGGCAAATGTGGTCACAGAGAATGGCTATGCTGAACTGGCAATGTTGAAGTGAGTAGATTATTGATAAAAAAAAATTAAAATTAAACAATCACTTTGTTTTTTCTCAGGCATGGAAATTTTTTTATGTCTATGGACCACTCTGAGCAAGAGAAAAGAAGTAAACAATTTAGAGACTTAAATAGGCCTTGAACATGGAAGAGGGTATTCATTTATTCAAGTTATTTATTCATTTATTCACTCATCCACTTGTTTATTCCTTTAAGGAATACTTAGTGTCGTTCCTTCTATGTTTCAGACAAGAAAAAAAAACACATTGAGTCATACATCTTAGCTGTTTCAAAGCTCTTACTGAAAATCCTGTAGATCAAGTATTTGGAAGTAGTTTAGCAATACAGGGATGCAGACTAAAAATAACTAAGAAGTAGCCATTATTAGCAATATGTTTTTTTTTCATTATTTTATTTATTTAACAAATATTTATACATATCTATATAATTTTATTAGTCTTCTTTACAAGCTCTATCCTATAAAAGAATAATAAGAATAAATGTAAAAGTTTCTTTAAATTAAATCATTTATCACCCAGTTACTGGGTGATAGATGATTTGTTTTAGTTCAAATCGTTGATTGTCTGTTTATGATAATTGCTTTTTGATTGGTTTTGCAAATTGGAACTCAAAATTCCAAGGTGAGATTTACAATACCAGGAAGATTTTTATTAAGTTCTGAACCAAAAAAATATTTATAAAGTGTATTTTAATTATATTTCTTTGAAAAAGAAATTAGTTCATATTTCACAATTAAATAAAAGCCACTTATTGTTAATAAATTTCTATTGAAATATTCTGTGTTCCTTGAAAAGGGTAAGATATAAGATACTAAAAATGAATTCCTCATTTTCTGCCTCTAATAATCAATCTTACTCTAAAAATCATACATAAACTCGATAATTATAATGATAATGATAGATTACATTTATTGATCACTTAGGATGTGTCAAGCTTAGTGCCAAGCTCTTGTCTACAGGTCATTTCACTTAATGCTTACCCATCCATATTCTCACTTTATAGATGAGATGTGACACAGAGATGTTGAGTGATTTGTCCAAAGTCACACAGCTGATAAAAAGTGGAATTTGGATTCTCCAATTCTGTCTGGGTCCTGAGCTCACTGGATTAAGTATGCTGGATGCTATGATATAGAAATCACTTTCTTTAACACTGTCAGCTGAAATCTGCATGAGACAAATTAAAAACAAAGCTGGGCTGCAATCCTTGTTTGATGTCAGAATGTAGAGAAAATGAAGAGTGGACCTGGTCTTTTGGTGAATCATAACTTCTCTCTCAAAGGGATCCACCCTTTGTTAAGTTCCCTTCCATTCTGAAGCACAGCCTCCTGCTTAGCACTAAAAATCAATTTTTCTCTAAAAACATCACTTCCAAAAAATACAGATCATTTGAGAAAATTCAATGAGCGTGCATTATGTGGCTAAAACCCCAACTATAACCCTAACTGAAATGAAATGGAAAAAAAGAAAAAAAGAAAAAAAAAATTTGATCTATTTTCCCATTCTGCCCAGCACGGTATTCTCTCACAGCCTCCATTTGGAAACACTTTCTCAACCTTCTCATGGTTTGAGCACATATTTAACATTTTGAGAAACCGCTATTTGTCTTAGGCTAGAATGTCCTTTGTAAACATTCTCTGCCTACTTCTTTAGAAAAGCTCCTGTTTCTTCTCACACTCTCTTCTTGCAAGTTCACTATTGTGGTAGCAATCATATCCTCCAAAATATAATAATTAGCACTTAGTAATAAGAATGTAGGAAAGTTTATTCTTGGTTTCTCTTACCCCCAAATGGCATTGCTTCTTTTTTTTTTTTTAATCTCAGGGGAAAACTGGGTAGTGTGGCAGTGTTCCTGAATTTCCAAATCTCATTCTTAAAGAATTCCATGAATAGTGATCCACCAGCTAGCACTGTGCTGAGGGTTGAGCTCCATAAAAGATCTTGAGTGAAGAATGCCACCAAAATTGACATTTTAGTCAGAGATTCCAAACTGGATTTATTTCCTCTGTTCCCGTTATTTTTAAGCCAATCGTATACGTGTGTAGTATGCATGCACTTGGAATGACAAGCCAGATAAATATCAGGCTGATCAAATAAAGATGAAAATATAAAATAGAGTTGGAAGACAGACTGGTAATTAAAATGAATGCTTTAGGAATGTGCCGTGGTTTCAAGTAAAATATCACATTTGTTTGTGGTACAAAGCCAAATATTAATTTATGAATAATGAATTATTTAGGTAATAATTATATGGGGAAATATTTGGATTTCTTAATTTCATTTTTTTACTCTTCATGATATTTTCATTTTCACCCTGATTCATTCTTCTAATCATTTAGCTGGTCTGCTAATTGATTTTTTTCTAAAGCTGGTTTTAAGGAGCCTTTGCAAACTATTCTCACAGTCCTGTTCAAGTTGTCTTAACCTCTTAAAATATCCTAGTTTGAATTTACTATCACTTCACCAGGTTCCCTTTTTCATTCCATATTTTCTGTTTGTTAATAGTTTCTGATACTGTCTAGTTATAGAAATATTTGCTTCCACTTTTATTGGGGAGGAAAAAAGATTGACTTTTTCTTTTCTTTGAGCTGGAATACCTTGATTATAAAATTTCAAGACATCACTTTTTGGTACGTGTTTCAACTTTTTCACGAGTGGCAAAAGTGTCAAGATGGTACAAAAGTGTAACTGTTCCTTCATGGCAATACAAAAAAGAAGTGATGTGAAATACTTGGGTCTCTTTCCCCTTGAAATAAAACAATTAAAATGGATTAGGCCTCTCTTTCTAAGCCTGTGTAGGTCATTTCTTCCTGGAGTCTTCAGAATTGTTAGCCACTAGCTGTAGTGCTTTTAACCACAAATGAAAAAATCCCTATCAATTTTGAAGTTTTATCTTTAGTTATATTGATATTTTGTTCTTGTGAAACATATCTTTATGACACTTGTAAAGATAAAAATAAAATAAATGCACCTGTAGATCCAAACTCTTGAATATAGGTTGGTAAAGTCATTGACATGTGATGGGTTTTGAAAGATTCTAAAAGGATCTGATTCCTGGTCCCTTCCCCAAACTCTTTCCATCCCTCCCTATAAAGAACCATGTTTACATACTGGGGTAACCCTCTATTTCCTCTATTTGAGTTACATCTGTCTAATTTATGGTTTTAAGTCCTATTAAAATGCAAGATCATCTTTTTTGTTGTTTTACAAGAAAACAATGTATTTACTTTGCAGAAATAGCACTATGGTTGTTGCAGACTGTGAACGTGATTAATATCACTTTAAGGTGGTGCCTGGCCACCTTACCTAGGATGTAGCCTCATTAAGATGGAATCTCATCTTTACTTTCCAAATGATGAATATGGGAGAAGGTTTTGGTAGGGCAGTAAGAGGTTGGGAGGGGAGGGGCATTTAACTTCCTGCAGTGCATGTGGCTATGCCAATGAAGAAGCCAGAAGGCACAGAAGGAGATAAACACTGAACACAGACAAACACCCTGCTTTGTAATTGCACGTAAAGCAGCTTTGGCAAAAGCCCTCACTTATTTTCACCTAACTTGTTTACAGTTTTCTACCTGCATTTTAACATCACCTCAACCTTCAGATTACAGCTAAGACACATAATTATATAAATAAGAACACCTAACATTAAATAACAAACAGTTATGTCCCAGAAGCAAGGTTGACAAATGACAGTCCCAGATTGCTACAATTGTGAAGTTCTTTATTTAAAACCTCAGCTCTCTTTAAACACTGTTCATCCTGTCTTTTTCAAGCAAGGCTTCCACAGCTGTATCATAATTTAAATAGTTAATGCTCCTGTTAAAACAAACTTTGTAGGTGAGCCCGAGTTGCTTTTTATTCTTCACCCACACCATTAGCATATTAATAGTTGGGTTATTTTAAGCATAAGTAAATAAAGTGTCTTTGCACCCACTGAATAATATATTGTATAATACATACATATAAAACACACATATACATAAATGGGAAACAACCTTCTGTTTTCCTTATTAGCTTTAGTAACTGGTAATACTCATTATCTCATGAGTCCAGGACTGTTAATATTGTTTCCTATTTGACAGAGGAGTTACCTTGAATAACCTATACCCACACAGAGTGTTATGGCTTGTTTTCCAAATTATACAAATTACTCTGTAGTGAAAACCACAGTGGAAATATTCCAGAATCACATTCCTGGCCCTGGAACACAATGCCTTGGTTGTTTGCCAGTTTCCTTCATCATTCGGAGTCGTTTCTAAAAATGTTTTTTTATATGCCAATATTGAGAACTGGCACTAAAATGTTCTTTAAATGTATTGCTGGCAGCGATAATGATAATTTGGAAGAAACATATCATTATCAATTGACTACTACATCTTAATCCAGGAGATATCTCATTATTCTGCATTGATCATTATTCGATGTGATATGGAGACTTCATCTGAAATGTATGGTCAGGGTGAAGGATGAACCGAGATTTATAGGAACTTGCTGATACAACAAGATGCCTCAATAATTTTATTATCAGTGTCTTCAAAAAATCATTTAAGAATTCTGCATGTTTTCTTGAGCATTTAAAGAGTGCTATAGAAAGGAAACAATACCAAAATATATATTTTATGACCAACATCTTAAAACATGTCTATGTAAAGTCCATTCAAGCATGCAAAAATGTTTAATATTAGGATATCTGCTTATCTACTTCCATAACTCATCATATTAATAGGTTAAGAAGAAAAACATGCACCTTTATAAATATTAAAGGTATTTGATAAAATTTCTTATCATTCTTGTTGAAAAATTTTTTGAAATGGTAATGTATATTTCCTTAATAGGATTGGGGCGGTCAAGTACAACTAATGAGTTGCATCACAGAAGAAGAAATCTCATTAAAGTAGAGAACATGAAACGAATGACACTATCACCATCACTGTTTAATATTATTCTTCAAGAGCCTACTCATCATTAGAAAAGAACAACGAAAAGGTGCAATGATGATAAAAAAGAAGGCAAAATGGTCAATATTTGTGCATTTTTAAATTATATATCTACAGATACCAAGATAAGCATTTGGGTAGAGGTTAGGGAGTTAAAATTACTCAGAGTTCAGCAAGAGAACTCTGAGTTCTCTTTTTGTAAAATTAATTTACAAATTTTTTTTGTTCCATCTTGAAAATTATCAATAAAAATATAGTAGAAACAAAATAAATGTTTAAGAATAGCATAAATATGTGTTACCTCCATGAATAAAATTATAAAACATTTTCTTGAAGCACATAAGGTAATAATTGAACTATGTGGGTTGTTTTCTAAGGATGTCAATTTTCTTTGAATTAATGTAAGTGCAATTCAATCTTAACAAAAACCTTCTTCCATAGAATATGATCAAATGATTCTAAGATTGATGTGGACAAGTAAATATCTGACTAAAGGCAAACATCTGAAAAAATGAGTATGAAAGGGGATCTTAAAATGCATAGAAAATACATGGTAATCAGAAGATTCTGGTATTGAAATAAACATATAGAAATAGGGAAATTTACATCTAATTCTGTAGGATACTCCCTGAATATATATTAAACAGAAGCATTGTTTCCTAGATGTGATTATTAATCACTTTATACCCATTATCCTGTAGCTATATGTACACCAATATTTCTTGGAAAATGTACATTTCTTGCTATTATATCTAATAAGCTGATTTTCTTAATTTGAACAGATAATTTCAAATTATCTGGCCTGTGATCAGGGCCATCTTCCCCAGCTGCCTGCAGCTGGCCCCACACCTCCCTCTCCTGCTGCCACCCACCCCTGTTTCCTCATTTGCCATCAGGCGATTAGAGCCTGACAGTCAGGGGAAGGGACCAAGAGGTCGACTGTTCCCACCCACTTGCTGGTCCTGCCCCCACTGTGGGTCACTCTCTGTGTGTGGGGCTACTGGAGGGGTGGGGGCCTTGGCCTGGTGCCACCCGTGTCCCCTGCCATCCACCCTCAGTTCCCCATTTGCCATTGGGCGATTGGAGCCTGCCAGCCCGGGGGAGGAACTGAGAGGTCAGCCATCCCACCCACTCATCAGCCCCACCCCTGTCACCACTCACCCCCATTCCTCCTTTGCCATTGGACGATCGGAGCCTGCCAGCTGGGGAAAGGGACTGAGAGGTGGTCAGTACGCCACATAGTGACTGGTCCAACAGTCATTCTGGTCATTCTGCCATTAGGGTCAATTTTCATATTACCCTTTTATTATATAGGATATAGGCCCAGTCCACAGGTGGGGGCCAGCTGGCCTGCCCTGGTGGGGGCCCTGGATCAGAGTGAGGGGGTCCCTGCTGGAGGGCAGGGCCGGTGGGGCAAGGGGCTACGGGTGGTTTGCAGGCCAGCCACGGCCCTGATCGGGGTAGGGGTACCCTCTGGGGGGCGGGGTTGGCCGGGGCGAGGGGCTGCAGTCATTCTGGTCTCTGGTCATTCTGGTCATTCTACCATTTCAGTCACTGGGCTTTTATTATATAGGATATTAGAAACTATACACCTTTACCCAGTCTAAGATATTACCCTTTTTTTCTTCATTGGCAATTAGATATTCAAATTGTGTGAAAACTTTGAAGCTACATTAATGTAAGGGAAAGGAAACTTAATATTGACAAGCTAAGAAGATACAAAACTTTCAATGAGTCTATTCCTTGGACTAGCTTTAAACAGTAAGCTCAAATGTGAAGCTAGTGAGCAGAATACCATAATATTCATTCTGATTATACTTATTTTTTAACCCAGCACCTAACATGTTCCATGTCCTATGCTAGGCATTTAGAATTGAAAGTTGAACAAAATTCAGTCTCTGCTCTGCTAAATGGAATGCACAGCACAGTGATGGAAAGAGGGGCAAACACAGGACAAATATATACCTTGGAACTAAAATGTGGGAAAATAGAGAAATACAGTGTAGGAAACGGAAATAGGGTATTTAGTGGCAAATATGGAAGAACATTATTCTCCTTGAAATGTTAGATTTTCTTTAATAGTTTCTTTTTTTTTTTAATCATGGTAAACTCCCTGCAATTCTTTTACTGTAGTATCACTAGTTTTTGTAATTTTTTTCTTTGTTTATTTTTACTTGCTAACTAATAGAACACCATGATCTGGGCACTCATTTTATTTGAATAAAAATGTTTATTTATGAGAACCTAAAAAACAAATGGGTCAGTTTCAGTTGATTCCTGAGAGGCCTCAGCAATAGTTAATTGTTTGTATCCTAGGGCTATTATAACCAGCATTTCCCATGACTGTGACTTGAAATTCTTCCAGAGGTGGTTGATGGGCCTAACTCCCAGAAAAGTTTCCAAGTCAAATGAATTTGGGAAGTTCTGGATTAAACAAAGTTAAATAAGTTTATTTACCTCAGGATTACTTAGAATCTTTAATATTCTAGGGGATAATATGACTCACCAAAAAGGGAGTATTTCATTTGGGGTTTAGCAAACATAAGGTGTCATGGACCCCTATTTCCCCTCAGATTTGGCAGTAATATAGACTGTGGATCTTCAGTTACATCATATAAGAATATGTGCTTCAGTGTCACCCTATCAGAGAAACTTTTGCCTACTTCCTATCTAACTTAGTACTAGGGTCACATTAATCTCTACCTTTTTACCTTGTCCTAACTTTGTTCTTCATAAAACTCATTAGGACCACCATTCTTAATGTCTATTCCTTTCTACCCCTTAGAATTTAAGGTCCATAAGGATAAAGTTTTGCTTTTCCTCAGGGCTTGCCATACAGTAAATACTCAAACTATATCTGTTGACTGAGTTTGTTCCTGCATCACCATCTTAATGTGTGGCTTCTGCGTCCATGCCACAAGACGCTGCTCTATTCCCAGGTGTCATGGCCATATTTTAGACAAAAAGAAAAGCAAATGGAAAAAAGTCACGTACCTGCTGGGACTGTCCTTCCCCACTGGAAAAACCATTTTTCTTAGTGGTCCCACCCGATAGACTTGTTTATACCTTATTGTTCCATTTGTGTCATGTGACAACAACAATTTGCAAGGGGTCTTACACAAATGAGTATTTTAATTGGGCTTTCCATTCTGAATAAACTAGGATTTCTGTTAATAAGGAACAAGGCTATGCTGGGTATTATGGGGACTACTAGCATGTATCCCCACCACCCTAGGAGGCTGTGGTTGTCACACATTGTCTTCCCTCATGACACTTGTTTGGCTCTCATAGGCACTTGAGTTTACAACCTTGAACTAGCAAATTTAAAAAAAAAAAAAAATTTATTGATTTCAGAGAGAGGAAGGGAGAGAGATAGAGTGATAGAAACATCCATGATGAGAGAGGATCATTGATCAGCTGCCTCCTGCATGCCTCCTACTGGGAAGAGAGCCTGCAATCCTGGATATGTGCCCTGACCAGGAATCAAACTGTGACCTCCTGATTCACAAGTCAATGCTCAACCACTGAGCCACACTAGCCAGATGAACTAGTGATTTTTAAAGTCATTCCCAATCATGATATGGCTTTACGATCAACATATCTCCAGAAAATGATTTTGACTTATCTATAAACAGAATATTTTCATGTGTTAGTTTCAAACTATAAAGTTAATGATTATTTAAGGGGAGGGGACACCTTTCTTTTCCCCCCTCCCCTGATAAAACAAACAAAAAAACAATATTTCTAGGTGATGGTCAGCTCTGCTCTGACCTAATTCTTGGTCGTGTTCACTGAAATAAAACAAATGTTCTGGAACAAGTGAGCGCCCCTCCCTTGGGAAGGCTTGTCACCCAACCATCACTGGTCCTAATCATGGTCTCAGGAACAATGATGACACTGTCACTAGGAGGCCAGGAGAGGAAGCTGAGAGGCTCTGAAGTCTAAGCCAGAACAAGACTGACAGAGGACACAGGGGAAAAAAAAAGCTCAGATTCTCATAAGAGGAAATGAAGACACAGAAAAAGCACTTTGTGAAATGTGTTGAAAATTGGAACATTTGCTTCTGTAAAATATCCTGTCACCTTCTAGCAATTTTCCATTTTGCTGTTTGGTAAGTGACAAGTTTCACATTGCACAGGTGGCCGATTTCACTAAAAATAGTTTCTTGAGCCTTATCACTGTCATTTATCAGAGGCATCCTGGGATGTTGTTTTGCACTAGAGACATTCATTCCAGGACCATCTACACTCCTGATGGGCCAGTGGACTTCGGGATGGGCGAAGATGAGAGGTTGATATACATATATTGAGTGCCTACTAAATGGCAGGCAATACAGCAGATATGTTCACATAGATCTTATTACTTCTTGTGAAATCCCTGCTAACCTATTACAAAGAAGGAAATAGAAGCCCAGGATATAAACTTAAACAGATTACTTAAACCTGATGATTTTTATTTTCTCAAATCTTATTGGCATTGGGCAGGGTGGCGTTTAATGTAATTGTCAGCAAATTCCTTAATTTCTTTAAAACTTTGTTTCCTCATTATAGAACAGACATCATAATATCTACCATGTGTATCTCACTGGGTTTTCATAAAAATCGAATGAAGTAATAATATGTGAAAGTGTTCTATTACTGTCAGTGATATGTAAAATTTAATTAATTTTAGGACTTTCAATTAATACTTTTAATGTTTTCACACAAAAATATGATTTTAATTTTTATTTATGTATAACATACGGAGCAAAGACTTATTTATTTTTTCCAATAAGGATATCCAATTACTCTATCACCATTTTTTAATCTATACTGACAACCCTTCTCCCGGTGCCACCTTCATAATAAATTAATTGAGTTATGTATACAAGTCTGTCTTGGGACTCTGTTCTGTTCCATTAGTTTGTCTACCTCTGACCGATGCTACATTGCTTTAATTACTAGAGCTTTAAAATAAACCTGGACACTTAGTACTGTTAGCCTACTAGATTTGTTCTTTTTCCAGATTGCCTTAGCTGTATTTGTACCTTCACAATATTCAGTTTCCCAATCCAAAAACATGGGCTTTAACTCCATTTATATAGGCCTGTTGTATTACAATAATTTTTATAATTTCCAGTAAGAAGATCTTACAGATCTTTCCTTAGATTTATTCCTATGTATTATTTTTTAAAGATGCTTTGGTAAATATAATTTTTATTTTAAATTTTACTTGGATATATTGAGTATTTTTGTTGTTCTTATTAATCCTCACTGGAGGATATTTTTTCAATTTATTTTAGAGAGTGGAAAAAAAGGGGAAACGGGATAGAGGAAAGAAAGAAGCATCCAATGAGAGAGCCACATCAATTGGTTGCTTCCTTCACACACCCAACCAAGATGTGCAACCTGTAACCCAAGTACGTGCCCTTCGAGTCTTGGGCCAACGCTCTAACCACTGAGAGACACTGGCCAAAGCAATACATTGAGTATTTTTATATTGACCATGCATCCAGCACTTTGGTAAATTTACTTATTGATTCTACAGTCTGTTTGGAGATTCATTTGGAGTCTTAAATGTACACATTCATATTATATATGAATAATCAAAGTTTTATTTATTTACATCTGTCCTATGACTCTTGTTTCTAACACATGCCTTATTGCACTGGCTAAGACCTGCTATATATTTTGAATAAAAATAGTGACAATGGATGTCCTTGTCTCATTCTCAATATCAAAGAAAATGTTTATAATATTTTATTAATACAGGTAATGTTTGCCTAAGTTTTTAATAGGTATTCTTCATCAGATTTCAGAAATTCCACACCTAGACACACTATTCAGAAGGTGTGAGGGTAGAATGGAAATATTGTCAGACATGCAAATTCTCAAAAATTTGCTCAATTCCACATGACCCCTCCTGCACCATCGCTCTGTCCTCTCAATATAGCTGTGCATCCTTCTTCTTTCTTCCAAAGTTATCACAGCTGTGCTTCACATGCAACATTTCTTCGTGAAATACAACTAAAAATGAATGGCAAGAGAAAATGAGATGTAGACCAAAGTTTTATCAGATTCAATAGATATTGAATTACATTTTAATAATGCCTTAATAATCAGAACAAATAGCATAAGGAAAAAAGAATTGTGAAATATCTACATGTTTGTCATTAAAAGTGAACATAGAGATGATTGAAATAAAAGATGGACCACCACTAGTTATTATTTTAAAAGACCAACCTCAGTACATGCTTGTAAGTAAATTAGCATGAACTCTTCGGTCTTTATTTCTTTGGGATCCCTTTGCTCTCGACTGCCACATTCAGAAAATCTATGGCTCTTCTCAACCAAAACTCAGTAGAGCATGTGTTACCGTCAGTGATTTAGGATCGACAATAAATAATACAAATTATATAATCCTTATTTAAAGGATAAACTATATTTAGAAATGTTTATTTAAATCATCATAAAGTAAGTTGAAATTAATTCACTTTTAAAATATTTTTATACACTCTTGGATTATTATGGACTAACCTTAAAATATCACCCAGTGTGAAGTGGCCCTACTGCACTTGCCTGCTGGGTATCTTTCCATGCTAGTTCAAGGATGCCTGAACTGGTCCCTGACTGGTTCAAATGTGTGGACGGAGAACTAGTGGAAATGCTTTTCAATACTTACCGTTGATTTGTGTTCTTGTCTCATCACCAGCAATGATAGCCTGTAGATCAGCAGTGGTTTGCAGACCCCACTCCATGTGGCATTGCATTGGAGGTTGTTCTCCACCAAAACAGAAACGAAGCATGACAGAGAAAGACACCTGCCTTATGAGGACCCAGAGTAAATGAGCTTGCAGGACTGTAGCTGAGGAGCAGGTATAGAGCGTGACTTACAGGTTGGCCAAGGGCAGTGGACTCAAGGAAAAAGCTGCAAGAAAAGAAGAAACACGACTCAATTGTTTGCTCCTTGAGGTGCTTCACCATGTCAAAGAACATTCAAGAGTCTTCTTAATTTACATCAAGAGCTTGGAAAACATTAATGATAATGACAAAAACTCAAGAAAGCAAATAAAAAAAGACACAATTATTAACTTCAGGAAAAGCAAAGTCAATTGTGCTTTAAATGAGCATAATTAAAGTCCGAAATCACTGCATTGGAGGATGTAGAGAAAGGGATGCAGGAAACGGGGAGATGTAAGAATGCTTCTCGTTTTCCAGTAGAAAATTAATCGGTGATGCCTAAGAATCAAAAATCTAGAGGTCACCGGAAATGTTTATTTACCTGTGGAGGTGGATACCCGAATAAACTGCTAAAGAATTGTCAGTAGTCACTTAAGGGCAGCAGCCTGCAGAGTAGATGTGAAGTAGAAAATCTGATTTCAGGATAAGGTTTGTAAAAACAATGACTTGTAAAACTCTCCACATGTATAAAATAATTCAATAGAGATACTAGCCTGATTTAGTATTTGTATTCTTAAATTCATAAAATTTTGATCTAATAAAATATCTGTTTTATGCATATTTTTGCTTAATATGCCTTAATCTGTATAAACCTTTTCAAAGTTACTCAGTTTTCATGACCATATTTAATATTCTAATGTGAATTTCAGTCATTCTTAAAACATTTAAATTTTTACCTGAAAAATAAATTAATTTTTATTCCTTGGGTCTTGGTGTGTAAAGTTCAAGAATCCTGACATTTTAAAAGTTCAGTAAGGGTTATTGCTTTTTGTGCTTATGACTAAAAAGTGACTCAGAAGCCTTCAAATTATCTTTTTAGAAAGTCATCTCACCTCTGAGCAGAGAAACCCCTGCCCCTTAGAGGAAAAGCATTTGTACAAATTTCAACCAAGAAGAAATGAGGCTAGAGTGGAAAGTATTTGGTAATGATAAATTTTAGCCCTTGCCAGGATTACAGTTATTGTGCTTTAAGTTTGTAAAATTTCATATCACCATGCTTAATATAAAGTATAACTATGTTCTTTGGACATATAAATTAATATTTATATTAAAGCAGGTAAAAGCAAGATGAACTTGGCTTCATCAACTTGCTAACAAAGTCCAACAATATTTGTCGAGATTGATTTTCCTATTATTATTTTTAATCACAAAGATAATAAAACCAGAGGCAAAGATTTTAAACCTGGAATGCATTCTATTCTCTGTTCAGTGGCCTGAAATATTTCCCTGGGAAATTCTTACTTTAGCCACATGATCCTTGCCTGTTCTTTAGTCCTCCATAACCCAAAACCTTTCAGGGACTCCCATCTTTCTAAATGAAAAATTACTCCTTGGCTGTGATTTAGAGCCTCTTAAATTCCCACTGGAAATGCTACTTGGGGTTGTAAAGAGAGGGGTGTCTGGAAAAAAACACATGAGAAATTGCTGTGAGTTATTCTGGGGCAAAATGACACTGTGGTTAAAATGGAGAAGAGATTGCTTTCTTGCACAATACCGATGTTCTAAGTAAATCATACCCTGTCTGAAGATTCACTCTAGGGTTCACATTGACCTGGAAGCAATTCAATCTCCAGGGATCAAGGCCAGGGGGAAAGAGAGAGATGGCGTAAAAGCCAATTTATGACACTAGTCGTCCATTCCCAAATTGAGTGTGCCATCAGGTTAACATGAATGTTAGGGTTACAAAGTAGCATAAGCTGACCATGTGAAACGGCAAGGTTCAGAACAGCTTTTTCTGCCTGGGCCATAGCATGGCAGGTAGATTTTAATCTCAGGTTTTAGGCTGCTTTGTTTCTTTTCTACTGGCTACCTCTCCAACCCACTGCCTAATCCTCTGTTTTTATGTAGTTCCCAGAGTCTCTGGGTTCAGGTCCACCCATTCAATTTCTATACCTTTGTGGTGAGTAACCTGCCACAGGGAGCAGAGCAAGAGAGATTGTAAGGATCCATCAGATCTATTGGTTCTGAGCCTCCGAATTATTCCAAACCATAGTTGGTTAAATTCAATCGTGACCCCCAGTGAAGGCTTAATTACCACAACCAGTTCTGTTCTAGAGAAGGATAATTTGAACAAGCTTGAAGTGTGTGAAGGTTAATAAGAACTGCCATCCTTTTTCTCTGGGAATCTCCTCAATGCAGTGAATTTCAGCTCAGACTCTCCATGACCTCCAGTCCTACTTGACTTTGGGCTCCATGGTATGTCCAGTGCACCAGACATGTTAGGATCAAGAATGTGCCTGGATTTTTCCCCCTTGGGAACATTAAAAGGAACCTCAAATGCACATATTTCAAACTGCAATCATGATTTTTCTCTCCTTTGAAACACAATTCCGCCTTTCTGTTCACTTCTATAATTGGTGGTATTGCACTCCCTTTAATCACTGAAACCAGAAACAATGGTCTTTTCTTTAATTTCTATTTCTTCCATGTCTCATTTCCCACATCCACATCGTCTTCAATTCTTGATAATTCTTACTCTATCCTGTTTCTGCTATTAATTTATGCTGTGCTCTCCCTCCTATACTATTTAAAGATCTTCCTTCCTGATCTGCTCACCTTGCCCTCAGCCTTTTCTCACTCCTCATTCTGCTGGTGGAAATCACAACTAGGATGATGAAAATCTGTCACTGGCTCCCTATTACCCCAGAATGAAGTTCCTTTTGTTTGCTAAGGCTGAAATGGGTCTGATCTGACTCCTGTGGCCCCACTCCCATCTATTTTGTTATATCCAACCATTCCATGCCCTTCAATGCTTTGATGATGCTAAACTTTCTTGTTTTTTCCAAGTAAACCAAGTTGTTTCATGTCTGTGATTTTCATGTGTTCTTACCTATAAAACCACCTCCCCAATCTAGCTGGCAGATATCTCAGTCTTTCCTCAAAGGCTATTAGGCTTCATGTTTTTGTCTGTCTCTCCCACCCACAGAATCCCCAAAACAGTCTAATCTTATTGTCCCACTGCATCACTTTCTTGGGTCTTATTTACTTCTCAGCCCACTGTATTCTGGCTTCTACTTTCTCTAGTCCTCTGTAAGTGCTCTTACTATAAAATCCAAAAGGACCTTCAATTTTCTCAATCTAATGCACCTTCTTTTGAGCTTAGCTTATTTGGCACAACGGCTGTGTTTGAAACTGTAGACAATGTCCTTGCCTGTACTATTGAATTGTGGGACCCCACACTGTCCTGATTTCCCTCTTCCTCTCTAATCAGTTCTCTGTCTAATTTTCTATCTACCCCTTTTACATTCTTAGTCCACCAGCTTCCTTGCTTTCTTTATGTTATCCACTTCCATAAATCTTAGACTTATCCAACAATCCATTGAACTTCTCTATCCCAAATCAGACAAAAACCTGCAATTCAACATGCTCAAAACTGAACTCATCTTTCCCTTCTAATATCTGCTTTACTCTTCTATTTCTTTCGTAAGTGAAATCAAATTTTGTCCAATCATCCAAAATAGAAACGAGGTTGTCTTGATTCCTCCGTTTTTCTAAATCCATAATAAATCACAAGATCTTATTTAATGATTTCTCCAATATGTGTTGGCTTTGTTGACTCGCCATCCTACACTTCTTGTTAGACTACTATGCAGGTTTGCAATTGAATATTTATCTCTCCCTGGATTTATATAATCTCTGCTCCCCATAGGTGCCCTAATCAATTATCCTCAGCATAGGACTTCCCACATTGTCCTCTTGCCTAAACATCTTCAACAATTCCCTCTTACCCATGAGAAACTGAAGTCCACACTCATTAATATCTCAGTATAATTTGATCCCCTTCTTCCTTTTCTATATTATCTCTTGCACCATCTACCTTGCATTTTAACAGCATCCACACTGAAACAGTTCTAATTATCATGCCCAATATGATGCTCTTTTATTCTATTTTTGGTTGACATCAATACTTCTCCCTGCATTCTCACCAGTATGAAATTTCCACTCATCCTTAAAGGTTCAGGAAATTTTTCCTGCCTCCCATCTATACTTCCACTTCTATAACATTCACCTATAAATTGTTTAATTTTATTCTCTCTTGCTCCATGTTTTTTTTCACAGAAAACTCAATAGTTATATCTAAGTTTTCAGGTTGATCCCTTCTCTTCTCCTTTGGGATCTGACTTCTGAAATTATCCCTTGCTTTTATGCATCAACACAATTTCTAACTCCACTAGATATTTCTTTTTCAGCCACGAAATGTGATCTTTTCTTTCAATTAATTTTTTTTAATAGAGGTAACATTTAGTTAATAACATTATATCAATTTCAGATGTACAGTATTATAATTCAACATCTGTACACTCTATTTCATGTTCACCAGCCAAAGTTTAGTTTCCATTTGTCACCATATATCAGATGATTTTAAAAATCTTTCCTTGATCCTGCCTGCATCTTTTTTTTTCTTTCTTTTATCATCACACATTTTGAGGAGTAGGCTACACTTGTTGCTTCAATTCTCTCATCTTCTACTTAAGGGTGAAATGTGTGAATGGGCTGATTCTAGGCAAGAAAAAAGTGGCCACGCATAACATAAAAGTTAAAGATATTCAATATATTGAGTACCCAGAATATAAAGAGAAGAATGCTGACTGGGGTGAAGCTGATAGAGTAAGAAAACCCCAGATAATGAGGGTACTTGTAACTAACACCAGCACTTTGAGTTATACAATAACCAGTTGGAAGTCTGTTTTAAGCAAGGCTGTGATAGAGTTGTATCTGTATTAGGAAGAACCATTCTGCCTGTAGTGTGAAGGGTAACATAAAAATAAAAGACCAGGGTGCATGGAGCGTTTAGGAGCTATTGCCAAAATTCTTGGGAACAGCCATATTGGCCTGACCAGATTCTTTGTGAATGAAAGCAAAATGTGCATTGATTTAGAAAACACTTACGAGGAATAAAAATCAGGATTTAGTCATTGTTTCATTGTTGGTGGTAAAAGGTTAAGTAGAGTAATTGATGGACAGTAGTCAGGAGCTATATAAATCTAGAACTCAGTAAAGGAATCAGGGCTTGAGATGTAAATTTGTAATTTATTAGCATATAGGTTTAACTATAGCTTTGGAAGTAATTAAGAATGCTCAGAGAGAGTGAATAGAATCAGTACCTAAGACAGTACCTGCAGGAATGCTAACATTTTAAGAGTGGTTGAAAGAGAACAATATTGGTCCTAGGAACATCAGAAAAACTCTTTCAATAAGGAAAGAATTAAATACAGTGAAATACAGCCACGGGGATAATTAAGGGTTATTTATTTATTTATTTATTTATTTGCGGGGCGGGGGTGATGAGCATTCAGTGTAAAGAATATCTTAGTGAGCTTGGTGAAAGCACTTTCAGTAGAGTGTGGAGATGCAGGCTACATTGTTTATCTACCTTCAGGTCCATCTCTTGGGTGGCTCAGTCAGGCAGCAGCCCTTGGCTTTGCACTTGGTGGTGGTTATGGGAAGGGACAGAGACCATAGGCCACTCTACCTTACTCCTCTTTTTCACCATAAGGACAAGTTTATCTTGGCATTTCTGTTTATTAAAATCCCAAGTAGCCTATGAAAGACGGTGGCAGCAAAGCCTCCTTTCAGGTGTGATTATCTTGGGCTTCCTGACTTAGCTGAATATCCCAGGTCCCACAGTCTTCTAAGGACAGAACTACCTGCCATCTCCTTTTCCTGGAAATTTCATTCATTTTTAAAAAGCAGATCAAATATCACTTCCACCTGAAGACATCTTTGCTTCACAAGAGAAGTGTTGCTCTTCTTCTGTGTTCTCGGAGGATTTTTCATATAAATTCAACAATTGTTTAAAATGTTCTGCTTCGTTATAGAGTTACACCTGTAGGTCTGTCTTTCCCTCTCGGGGCACTGTTTTGTTAATCTTTGTACCCCAGATTTCGCCTAGTAAGTTGAGGTTTTTAATCTTTGAAATGTTTATATACCATGGTTTTTCTGACTACAATACATTATTTGAAAAATCCAGACTTATTATTCCAGATGGAGAACTGCATTTTTGTAGAGAAAAAAAATCACTTTACTCCTTTCTCTATGGAGCTGTTGCCTTCAGTTATAGTTCTGAGTCAAGCAGACTGCTACTCTTTGTGTCTGAGAAAGGCTTAGCTAATACTTTCTTGCTTGCAGGCAGAGAGATGGGACTCAATAAATAATATTTTGTGACTATAGTCTGTGAGCAGCATTCTGAAAAGTGCACAGTAATCTTGGATCTGCCTGTAAACTGGATTTACTTTGGATAAGCAGCTTACGTCATATGACAGAAGAAATTGCTACTAAGAGTGATGGTCTAATTTACAATCTTTACCTTCAAGAACTTATTGGAGCTGAATTATGCTCCTACGTAAAGAAATTCTAAGCTAGTGACTAAATGAGATTTATGTTTCCTGCCAATCTTTTGCCTTTAAAGGATATAATTTTGTTTATACGTTCTCAGACCTAGAAAAGTTATGGTTAGTGCTTTAAGCTGATTATTGCCAATGTAATGTTGGATTTGTGACATGATTTCTCTGCAGTAGGGCAACATTTAATTTTCAAGTGTCAAATGAATTCTCAGTGTGCATGAACATCATAAAATCTGAATGTCAACTAAAATATGTATAACTTTATAATGTAGCCAGTAGCCTTAAAGAAGTCGTGAATTTCCATGTCTTCTTCTTTTCTATCCAAAATATTGCCTTTCAGTGAGCAAATTAATACTTGACTGAAGTCTTACTAAAAATAAGTAATACTAAAAGTGCTAAGAATCCTTGATATGTGCACAGACTTTAATTGCTATTTAACCCCATTTGTCTTTCCACCAGACAGAGCATAGAAAAAGTGATATGATGGATGACAAATGTAGATTCATAATTCACCACAGTTAGGAAGACTTATAACGGTGCATTTTCAAATTCAATGCAAATGCCCACGCAGGTCAACATCTCATTTAGTAGAGTCATCACCCTTATAATGGAGTGTTATTGTTGTTTTTTCAGTATACTCAGTGAAACAGAGTAAGGGTTAGGCTCTAATTATTTCTTATGATGATGGAGGTGAGGTATGCTTACAGAAGCAAAAAGAGTTAAATCATGTTTGTGTCCTCTTCTATAGAGTGTGTTGGTGTGTGCGTGTGTATGTATGTGTGTGAAAGAGAGAAAGAGATGAGTCTATAGAAAAAATTTACCTTTGAGTATTAAAAATAGCTTAAATTTTCTCAAGGCTTACACAAGGAAGAGAGTGTCATTGGTAAAAACAAATATTTCTTTAGGTTAAGGTTCTGGTAATGCATTTTCATGAATGAGTTCCCTATCATAATGCTTTAAGCAGAATATCAAGCAAACATTTAATAAAGTGGAATCATTTCTTCAAACTAACAATGAAACTTTGCTTATATCTGTTTACCATGGAGAACAGCAATAGATATTTTAGGCATTTTATAAAACATTATTCATTGAGAGTTTTCTCTGAATAAGTGATCCCCCTGCCTCTTGTCTAAATTCACTGCCAAAATATTTGGGACTGGACACCTGGGGCACTTGCTTCCTCCTTAGGCACGGCCTCCTTCTCATTTCCCATACTGTTGATCCAATCAATTCCATCTGTTACAGTCAGAGCCCATAGACGGCCAATTCAAAGAGAACAGTCTTGGCATTGGTGTCCACAGCTTCACTTCCTGTTTCATTGACCCCACTCCATGGTGCCCTTCTAAAGCTCCCCTCTTTCAAGGAGTGGAGGCATTATTGACCTCCCTCTGCCACTTCACTAAGCTTCAGGTAGTTTTCAGTCATTTAGGGCTCATTGTGAATTTTGTTTTATTGGTACTTTTCCAAGGACATTGCATTTTATCCAAGTTCTGACTAGGGCTTGAATGGCTCTGTCTTCCATTATAGGATTTCCAGGCATCCGTGTGCATGCAGAAAGCAACGGTTCCTTCCTGACCCTGTGAAGTCACACCACACAGAGCTGTTCTGACTCCCAGTCATTCTGTGGACATTCAGAGCCATGTGACCTAGGACCACTGAAGCTGCTTATCTCTTTAAAACATTTTACCCTTCTATATTTCTTTGGATAACCTTGATCGCCTCTCTGCGATCTTTACATTACAAGAAAAATTAAAACTATATATATTTGGACTCTTCTAAGCTTTTCTTAGAAAGAATCTCTCCTTTGATTCTCTGTGTTCCCATTATTCAAAGTTAGCTGTGTGCTATGGTGCAAAACCAACCATTAGATCCAATGTGGACCTAATTCCAAGGTCTTTTCTCTTGTTTTTAAAAAATGCACACAATTTTTATGGGTTTCACCTCTGGTACTATTGGGCACACAATTCTGCTGAAGCCACAGTTATTTTGCAAGTCAGCGAGGACTTCTCCAGCACTGGGTTGCAGTTACGTTGGTAACTTTGCTCTAAATTCCCCTTTTAATGGAAAAAAACATGGACGGGAGGCAAAGGAGCATAAATCTTGCAAGTTGCTTTTCTGAGACCAGCCAGAGTTAGCCCTTAAATGAAGACACTGTATGCTGCTGGCGGCTGTATTCTCATTCGGCTTTCAACAAGTAGTCGCCAGCCAGAGAGCATTAGAAGGTAAAAAGGATCAACCAGCTGTTAATCCAGTTGTGCGTTTGGTTTGGGGTTCGTTTCTTCAAAAGGCCAAGCTGTGCGTTGTTCTGTGATTGAGGGCCTTTGTCCTGACAGAGCTTTTCATTTTGTACCTTTCACCATTGTTTTTGGCCCCAGACCAAGCCTCACATCTTCTGGTCATAGAATTCCTTTCTGCAGACTCCACTGCAGGCGAAGGCCTCCGGGTAACATGAGACGCCTCGATTTCCCAGCAGACAGCACATTAAAGGGAGGCCTGCTGGCCAGCTGCAGAGACAGGTGTTATTCTCCTTTAATTTACAACCACCCCCACCTATTGGTCCCAAGAATTCCTCTTCCCGGGCTGTTCACAAATGCTAAAGGATCGGGGCAGATTTTATCCACAGTAGGGTCTGGGATTAGAATGCTTCACCTGCTTGGTGGTTTAGCGTCAGGAACAATGCTTCCAGATGGAGTGATGGAACGGGCCATTGTTTTGTTGTTTTTGCTTGTTTCTTCTTAATGAGCCAGAGGAGATGGTGCAGCTCAGAGGGCCCCCCCACACATTGTGTTTACCGACTGGGATTCAGTCTCTGCTCTTTGGAGGAGGCTGATGCATGCTGCTTTCTGAGAAACTGGAGAAGTAAAGTAAACACTATGATTAGTGTCCTTTTTTCATCCCTACAGCAGGGCCATGAAAACCTGAACTGGTTTAGTCCTATCGGATTTAATGTTGGTAGGGCTAATCCAGAGCAATTTTTTACAGCTTCATTATATAGATGAAAAGGGTCAAATATCACAGTGTTTAGGACAGACTCCGCTGTTGCTTAAAAGATGCCTTTGGAGAGTGCGATGATTTTCACAGGAGAATGCACTTCGAGGATGTGCGAGGTGTGGAGATGTGGTCTGTGGAGTATAGATCACTATGAGTCATTATTACCTCTCCTGGCACTGGCAGCTCTAAGATGAAATTTGTTTCTCTTCCTGATCTAAAACTTAGGTATATAAATTCCTCTTTGAGTTGTCAGAACTTTTTTTTCACATGTCACACTCCACGGGCAACCCTCTGAGACTTCTCACATAGGGCTTGGGTCACCCTGGTTTTCCTCTTCCTTGCAGGAACTGGGG
Organism: Myotis myotis; assembly: GCF_014108235.1. Classification (NCBI taxonomy): domain Eukaryota; kingdom Metazoa; phylum Chordata; class Mammalia; order Chiroptera; family Vespertilionidae; genus Myotis; species Myotis myotis. The sequence goes on along the minus strand of NW_023416390.1, from coordinate 27,456,898 downwards.
TGAATAGGAATCTTTCTCAGGATTAGAATAAAGGCTGTTTAATACAAATTAGTATTATAAATCATCAGCCTCAGATATTACTTTTTAATTTAGTTAATAGATGATAAGTAAATACTCTGCATCAGTAAAACTTGGAGCCTACCAGGCTGGCTGTGAGTACATAGATTCCTTATTAAGATTCAGAATTGTGTCTTTTAAGATGTTTGGATGGGACATGGGTCTATTCACATAGAAGAGAATAATCTGTTTCCTGCCTTCTGAATTCCTGGGTGGTCCTTAAGGGAATTGGCACAGTCCCCATTTCAGTGCCCTCAGGTTGTCAGCATCTTTAGACTCTTCCTCCCTTCCTTCAGACAGGTAATCCCATAAACAGGATGAGAGCAAGACATTGTAGCAAGACTTTATAAATGGCCTCATCATGGCATCATTTGTAGCCTTTTGAAAACACCTGTGTCTTTCCTATTTTTGCAAACCCCATGCTGCCCCAAAGTGCCCTGCATTCCAGCCATAAACATTACTAGGCAAGTTCTGTGTGTACTCAGTTCTGCTAGCCTTGGTGTCTCCGCACCTGACATTTTCCCTTCATGTGCTGGGCCCTCGTGCCCTCTTGTTCCTTCTTCACCTGGCTAAATCCTACTTTCCTTGCAGTCCTAAAAGCCTCTTCTCATTTGAGAAAATGCCCCAAACTTTCCTAAGCAGAGCTAGGCACTTTCTTCTCTCTCACTCTCTTTCCATTTGGTCACACATCACATGATTTTTGTTCTGATCTTTGCTTGCTTTGCATGAATGGTATAATTCGTGGGTTCCTGGAGGATAAGGATGATGTCTCATTCATTTTTATGAACAAGGTATTTCTTCATACCCCTTGATCTGTCTCCCATGCTGCTGCCTGGGACGTAGATGCACAGTAGGTGCTCAATTAATATTGGATAAATTAATAAGTAAAGACGTGAGTGATTAAAGTCATACTTAGAATTGATCTTAAAAGGTTTGAGAGGATGAAGGCAGCCTCTAAATCTGTAAAGGGGAGTGAATGGGGGATGTGGAGAAGGAAGGCCTCTAAGTTGAACTGCTTGTTTTCTGAAACTTCGCACCAACTAGCTAAAGTGGACTATCATCTGATTCTTTCCTTTCCATCTATCCACTGCTACTCTGTTCAGGAAGGTCACATGAGAAGCAAGGCGATGTTGGCAATTCATAGCGTGGCATCTTACTGCCCCAGCAACTGATGACCCTGGTCCATTTTATATAGTGTTTCAAATTTACAAGTGAAAGATTCACTTTTGTTTCAAAATAAAATGAGTATTCATACAATTTTTATTTTATTTTTAAATGTAGATGTGTATCTTTGGTGCCAAAGATAAATAGCAGAGAGCATGGCACTTTTTCTGTGTGAGGAAAGTAGTTATTTTGGATTTCCTAGTCTTCTTGGGCTGGTCTGCCTCATCTTTCTTTCTTCCCCCATTTACTCATCTCACAGAGCTATGGGCAAACAGCTCCAGGCAAGCTTCTGAGCACTTTTAAAAAAACATTCATCTAAAGGGGGGCGTGGGGGTGTTATGAAATCCCAGTTTTATAGGAGAAGAAACAGGCTCAGTGAGGCCAGGTGGCTTGCCCAAAGGGTGCACAGCTGTTCAGTGGCACAGCTGGGATTCAAGCTCATTCAAGTCCAGAAGCTGTGCTCTTAGCAGCCATGATAAACTCTTCTTCAGAAGTCAATTCTGCTGTAGAAAGGAAAATTTATTTCTAGGGGGAAGATGAGCAGCTAATGTAAAGAATCCCTTAGAAATGCCTCATAAAAGAAAAAAAATTATTTGTAGCTCCAGCCCCTGGTAAATTGTGAATGCTCATGCAATTTGTAGCTCAAACAAGTAACCAACTATTTCCTGAAGTAAGTAACTAGTTCTGTAACTTGGTAATAATTTCTGACTGTACTTAACCTGTGCAGAGGGTCATGACACATGGCCTAAATGCCTGAGAAATTTAGTCACGAAATTTTTATGAAATAAAACTATTTTATTCTTATTATTATTATTATTATTACCCTTTCTTCTTGCTTGGGAAAAATTTTAAAACTATCTACACATTATATTTTTCCCTAGAAAGTATAGATGACACAGACAAACGTTAGCTTTCAGAAAGCCACAAATAAAGATGATTTTTTTATGGCATCTGAGAAGAAAGCCATCAGAATGAATGAAATCCAGTAATCCCACATTTCTGACTCCATGTCTACTGAGATGTCCAGTCTTGTAAAGGACTGGTTGTAAAAGGTAGCTGTCTCATGGGGGACCTGGAATAAGATCTGGTAGAAACTTTCATTTAAGTTGAACGGAACACATAAAAGGGAGAGTTCCGTGGAGCTCAGAAAATTGGTAATGATTGATTTACTGCATGTGTAAAGGACTTCAATGAGTGTCCTTCCCATAGTTGATTTATTAATTGGTTTATTAAGAAAGTCCTGTAAGTTAATATCTCAGTACCTGTTTGAACAGTTATAAATGCCTAAGTACAGAGCCCACAAATCAAATATGAACACTCCGATACCCAGCCAGAGGTGTTTTAACATCTACGTATCTATCTACCTACCTATCTATCTAATAATCTTCTAAGAAATAATAGTGTGCCTAATTTGAGTAAAATACTGTTTTAATTTAATTTTTAAATTTAGATATTTCTAAAGCTGATCAAGTATTAATTTATAGGGACATTGTTATATTCTTTCTTGGACTATGTCTCTCTAATTGTGAAATGCACCCATTTCTGACAAAATTTCTTTAGTAATACTCTCCCATTTTATGAGATTCCATGGCACCACCATGTGACAGAGTCAGTGACCCTTACATATATAGCTTAATTACCCGTAGTCATATTTCTTAAAGATTTTTTCTGACTTTTTTCCAGTAGGAGAAACTTTGTAAAACTATCAAACTCATTATTTTGGCTGATGGACATAATTGAACCTGAACTGTCTTAAAAGTGCCCCTTTTCATTAAAATGAAAAAAGCTACAGCAAGTAAAAGGCATCTATTATATAACTCCTTGGCACGGATCCCTCTCCTGTTAACTAACTCAAATTTTCAGGAAGCTTGAATTCCTCCAATTCCATTTTAATGCCATTACTTCTCATTCTATGTCAGTGGCAAGTGGAACAGCTGGGCACCATCCTCTGTGATAACAACCTTCCTATAGTTGAAACGTGAATGGCTTTGGACATGGTACTTACAAAAACATCTCCTTGCAAATGATGTAGCCTATTTGGTATTTCCCCCTGTAAATAGCTAGATTTCTTATAGCCAACCCTTCCAGCGACTATCAAATTTTAGCTCTGTTTAGTATAATGCAAGCATTTTCTGCCTCATCTATTCAGGAATGTCTTCCAAGGGATTTCACAATAAAATTTATTGTGTTTAATTTATGACATACAATGTAAGAAGAATGGAATGCTTTTCTGTTAGGATTTGCATTGATAATGAAAGGTTACCATAGTGCCAGTCTGCTTTTACCAAATTTGCCAAATTCTGAAGGGAATGCCAATTAGAAGGCAGGCGCACTTTTCCCTGCGACAGATTGAGACCAATGCGTTGTGTTGGGGACTCATCGCTGTTGGCCAGACCCTACTTCTAATTAGGGGCGAAGGCAAACGCCAGATCAAATAGAGTGCTTATGAAGTGATATCAATCATTCTGGGCAATAGCCACACCCCAGGAAAGCTGAGGAAGTGATTCAGTCTTTCTGAGGTCATCTTTTCTGTTAGGAGCTGTGTAGCCAAAAAGTCTGAAGAGGCTCACATTTTGCTCTCTTTAGGAAAAAACAACATTGATTTTAGAGGCTTTTGTTATGGAGGCCAGGGGGGTTTTCTCACTGGAGCACAGAGGAAGCTGCATTTGGATTGGGAAGCCAGACATTTCTTGGCCTGTGTTTCTCCCTTGAATGGGATTCAATGTGCCCCCCTTCACCTCTCCAACCCCCCAACAGCTAGAAGCCCCACCTCCTCCCTTGACCATATGGGGAAGCTGGCTCCGTGGCTGTTATTCTACGGACTCCAAGTTCACGCAGCTGTTCAGTCCCTGCTTAATGTACTGGTAATTACAGCAATGTGCTCTTCTCTTTTCCAATCATGTAACTTTTTCTAATGGAAAGTGATTTGTTTTTTAACAACTTCCATGCATTCTGTTCTTTAATAAGAAAGGGTGCCTTGTGTCACTGAGGGGTTGAATTCTCTATAAAAAGCAAAAGTCTCTATCATCTATATCAGTTCCCAACTCCATAGGGGGGGCTCCCTAGCTCCAGCCAAAAGTGGGGTGGGGGAGAAGATTAAAGTGGGTGTAACTAACTTGATATGAATAGGTCAGTTGGGAAACAAAGCAAGCTCATGCCTTCTGCACATGAAGGTGGTGAAAGAACTTTTTGTTGTTGTTGTTAATGGAAAACTGGGAAAAATCAAAAGTACAAATTGAGCTCTGCTTTCATGGTCCAAATTCAGTGTGCTCTCAGGGGATTTTAAAAACAAATATCTGAAGAGCTTTTCACTTATCTCAGTTCCCTCTTTGGAGCATGTAGATTTTCTGCTTTGATGTCTGGGTTTGGGTGGGGACTCAAATGATAGCAAGAGATACATCCTTTCCCTTCAGCCTGCCAAGCTCCGGGGTGCAGATCAAACATGTGTTTGCTTACACGATCATTCCATTTGCGGGTAAATGTATCAGCCTTGGAATCTTGGTCCTAGTATCTCCCTAAAAGGCCAGGCGAATCACACAGGATAATTTTTAAGTTAAAAAAATAAATAACCATTTTTGAAAGCATTTTTAAAAGCAAAATATTTGCAACTTCTTACAGTATTACATTTTGATGCTTTTATCCCTCCCCCCCCCCCCGTGGGTAAAATGGGGACTTCTATTTTATTATTTATTTATATATTTATTTAAATATATTTTTATTGATTTCAGAGAGGAAGGGAGAGGGAGAGATAGAAACAACAATGATGAGAGAGAATCATTGATTGGCTGCCTCCTGCATGCCCCCTATTGGGGATGAGCCCACAACCAGGGCATGTGCCCTTGCCCAGAATCGAACCTGGGGCCCTTCACTCTGCAGGCTGAAGCTCTATCCACTGACCCAAACCAGCCGCGGCTCTATTTTATTTTTTAAATTTATTGAGGGTATCCTCCTTGCCCCCCGCCCCCAGTTAAGCAGCATTTGTAGGAAAGCACACCAAGTCAAATCCCTGCGTGTGGATGGAAACACTGCTTCTGTGTGACACACAATTTGATCAGAAGGATGACAGGATATTTTTTTTATATGAACATTCAAACTTTGATGAAGTTGCGAGGATAACAGATGATTACAAATTAGATAGGCCTCATTTGACATTTGAAAAGTTCATATAATTTAAGATGTAACTAAAGTTATAAAATATGTATTCTGAGCCCCAAATCCTTTGGTGCTAAAATGCATCCATATCTTCTAGGGGCATTGATTGGATTACTTGTGTACTACTTTTATGCTAATTATAATTGGTGACAACATGATTGCCAGAAATCGCCCGGCTGTCCTCTGCCCCCCTTGTCTAGCCTTCCATCCAGAAGGCTTTCTTTTTTTACTTAAGGATTTCTTTGGAAATTTTATTACACCAAAGTGAGAAAATTAAAAAAATTAAAATTGAACATTGGAACTAAATAATTTCTGATTTTGTAATAACTTGGGCAAAGCAGTTGCTTTGCTTAAGAACCCAGCAGTCACTACTGCAGTAGAGGGGCACTTTTGTCCTGTGACAGCTTTTCTTAAAAGCTCCACATGTGACAAAGGCTAGCGAGGGTGACTGTATTTCATTCCTCATACATGTACATGAGTCTAGATCAGCGGTTCTCAACCTGTGGGTCGCGACCCCTTTGGGGGTCGAACGACCCTTTCACAGGGGTCGCCTAAGACCATCAGAAAACACATATATAATTACATATTGTTTTTGTGATTAATCACTATGCATTAATTATGTTCAATTTGTAACAATGAAAATACATCCTGCATATCAGATATTTACATTACGATTCATAACAGTAGCAAAATTACAGTTATGAAGTAGCAACGAAAATAATTTTATGGTTGGGGGTCACCACAACATGAGGAACTGTATTAAAGGGTCGCCGCATTAAGAAGGTTGAGAACCACTGCCAGTGGTCTGCAAACTCATTAGTCAACAGAGCCAAATATCAACAGTACAATGATTGAAATTTCTTTTGAGAGCCAAATTTTTTAAACTTAAACTATATAGGTAGGTACATTGTTATTAACTTAATTAGGGTACTCCTAAGGCTTAGGAAGAGCCACACTCAAGGGGCCAAAGAGCTGCATGTGGCTCGCGAGCTGCAGTTTGCCGACCACGGGAGATCAACACAGTCCATTTTGATAAGGACCTTGAAACTGGTCAAGTGGTGGTCTGGTGTGTGTCATCTTGGTCTTCATCATCCTGGTTCTACATCACCCTGATTCTACGGTTGAAGGTCAGCAAATCTCCCTGAACTGGGATGACTGAAGGTCCGAGTTTGTATCTTCTGAAGTTAGTTCCTAGGATTCTTATAAACATGCTGTTTATCTGCAAGTTACATAGTAGTCAGACTCAGCATTTACAGATACAGTATCAAAGAATGGTGAGGTGGCTTATAATTCCCCACTGCTACATTTGTATGAAGGTGCTAGTTCTATGTAGATAATCCCAAAAGAATCTCTGGAACTACAGAATCAGGGAGAGGAGATAGAACTTTGCTGGATCTACTCGAAACAATGGCTGTGACTGGTGTTCCTCTCTGTTCCTCCTCTTTTCTTTTTGTAAAATTTGTTTTAAATTTTTTAAATAATAATTTTATTTTTTTATTATCGAGGTAAATTGACAAATAAAATTGTAAGATATTTAAAATATACATTATGATGATTTGATATATGTGTGAAAGAATTCCTGCCATCTAGTTAGTATATAATACCTAACATATTATTTATCTTTCTTCTTCTTATGGTGAGAATATTTGTTTCACTCTCTTAGCAGATTTCAATTATAGAATACATTGTTATCAACTATAGTCACCATGTTATATATTAAATCCTCAGACCTTATTTATTTTATAGCTTGTCCACCTTTCTTCTAAACACACACACCTGGAATCTCTATAATTTAGGGTACTTTAAAATCTTCAAAGATGTGATAGCAAATATTAATTCACACTCAAAGCAATTATTTTCCAGGTGTTATAGAAACAGGGTATATTTGAACCTGAACCCATCCATATGGTTGTTCTTTAAAGACTAGTTCTAAATTGTACACTTCGTTCCTATTGGCTTTATCAAATGTGATGACTCATGTGAGTCCAGGTGAGTTCCTGAATACCTGACTCGAGGACCTCCTATACACCTAAGCATTTGGTCAGTTTTAAGATAGTCTGATTGACAACATTTTAGACACAGAGCACTGTTTAAAGAAAATATCACAGGCACACCGCTCATCCATAAATGCTCACTTCTGAGGGCAGGTTTCCCTCGGAAGGTACAGGAGGCTCTGACTGAGATCATTAGAGATTCGGCCTTGCACCCCAAACATGATAGAGCGGGGAGTCGGAGGGGGATTTTGTTCTGAGCAGGAGCAAAAAGACAGTGTCCTTGACATCAGTCATGCAGGAATTAAGGAGCAGAGTTGACAGCACTAACCTTGAGTGCTTTCCCCTGAGGACTCTGCTCTGTTTTCACAAAGGCCTCGGAAGGCCAGGCTATGAAAGGTGGAAATGTAAACACAGCACACCAATTGCCCTTTGGTCTGAGAGTGAGCCACACAGGCTTCCAAGGAAACGGTTTCTAGGATTCCAAAGTCGTACCAGACAGTGATTTTATAGGAGAGACAAACCAACCGAGTGTAAAACGTAGCAGGTAGTGAATCAAATCCAACATCATTCCCTGGTGGGGTGAATGCCATTAAGTCCTTCAGGAGCCAGAGGGTTGCCATCATCTGTGGCTGCTGGGGTCTTCGCTCATGCTCATTACCAGTGGTTTACCAGATAACAGTCCCTTCCAGGTCTGATATGCTAAGGTGGCCCTGCCTTTGAAGAGGACGCTGTGGTGCACATGAGGGAGAGGGGATGGAGGAGACTGTGTTTTCATTTGCTGAGTTTGACTGTTCATCCCAGGTAGTCACACCTGGGACCAAAAGCCCACTCTATGCTTGACTTCTCTAATATACCAAAGAGATCTGTGTCAACTCACCTTGAGAAGCAGGTGAAGGGGCCTAGGCCATAAAAACAAGGTGAGAGAAAGGAGTTATTATAATAACATTAAATATTATTGCCACCAGCCAGAGACTAGTTCTACGCGATGAACTGACTGGAGCACAGCTCATGATGTGATCAAAATACAATGTTATGCTATTTATCTATCTAGTTAGCTAGTTAGTTGCTCACTTGTATTTTAAAAATGTAATCCCTGACAGTAATCTCATCTTGCTTGAAATGAAAACTCTGAAATGTCTCCGAATTTGCTACTCCCTTTTGGTCCTATAATCACTTTATATCACACAGTCTCAATTTAGAAAATGAAATGTCCTGTTCAAGACATTAGCCAAAACTGTAGCTTGTTATGATATCAAATATCAAGTCTTCTCCCTTCCCAGCTTGTACCTGCTTCTGACTGGAAATCTGCAAAAGGAGAGGGGCCATGAGGCAAGGCTTCAGATACACTGATTACCTCTGTTTTTTATAGAGCATTCTTCCTCTCCTTCCAAAAGCTTACCAACCTGTGTCTATCTTTCAAGTCACAGCAGTCAGGGAGACAGAGGAAGTGTCTTGCTTGAGCTGGGCATCTCCTTAACAAGCTTCAAGTTTTCTGGGTTTAACCGATGACTAAGGTTGACTTTTCCTCAAGAAAAGTTGGGGTGCAGGGGAGCCCACTCCTGCAGTCCCCTTGACCTAGGCAGCTGCATCTCTAATTAAAATTGCAAAGCCTTGCAGCATCCAGGAACATGGCATCCATTTCTGTCTTCTCCAGCTGGGATCCCCAGCCATCTAGTTGACCTTATTGGAAAGACTTGAGGGCTCCAACTTGGTTTTTTCTCCCGTGTAGTATATATAATTGAGACACATATACACCATTACTCCAGAACTGTGGAGTTCAAGCAGGTCCACCATAGGGCAGCTACCCTTACTCTCCTGCCTCAGAAGAGTCATTATGTGTTCATCCTTCGCCAGGTTTGGAACAGATGGGATACCACCATTCTTTCTCCCAAGACAGGTCTGTAGTGCATTCTCTTGTCATCCCCTCTTGAGGCAAATGAAGAGATGTAAGAATCATGCAACAAATTTTTATCCATTTTCCTTTGCAAAATGTGTTTAAGAAAAACTCTTTTACATATACTTTGATATCTGATATTAATTACTGGAGGACCTCATTCAAGCTAAGTCAGGAAGAACCCCCATTTTGACCTCCTATTGAATTTGTAAAAGAAATTGTGCATAGTAACATTGGACGGAAAAAAAAAATATTGATTTTCTGTGTTCTTCCATCCATGGCTTTTCCATATGCTCATCAACCTCTCCACTCATCTTTTTTGTAAGTTCTTTTCACCAGGAAATATAAAACCTATGGTGCCTAACAGAGGACAATGTTATCGCATCTACCACAACCCCCTTCCCAAGCAATAGACTTTTTAAGCCTCTCATCTCTATTAAAATTCTCGACCACAAGAAACTTATTCTGAGTGCCCAGCAATGTAAAAGGCAAGAGGTTGTGCTTGAGTCTCTCTCAAGTACTGTGTAGAGTTCTAATTGAAGAAGGTGACAAACACAATTTCCTACCCTAGAAGAGTTCAAGAGTTATTCTAGTTATTTTCACTAGAATCTTAAACAACACCTAGTTTTGCCAAACCATTTTTATCACCATGAAAAATTCATTTTTCAACATAACTAGGAATTTATAGTATACATTGTGATGTCTGTCAGAACAACTGAGTCTAAAGATCAGGTTGGGTATGTGGGTTGAGATAAAACATGCTCCTCTAGCTCAGAGGTAATCCAATGCCACAGAAAGGATCCCTTTTTACTACAGCCCTGAGAATTTTTTACTTCTTTGTGCTTGTATTTTTTTTATAAGACAAAGTCAGGAAAATAAACTTTTTTAATCAACACTCCAAATAGTACTGAGAGAATACCAAGTAAAGAGAGTTATAATGCAATGTATTAAAGATTGCTCTTAAAGGAACTGGCATTCACCTTTTAATTCATTCAGTGTCACCCCAAATTCCAGTACTAGTAACACAAGAAGTTTAACAACCACAGGTTCATTCATTATTAAAGAAAGCATTAAAAACTCATTTGGATTGAGCTGTTAATTGTTGGTTTTAAGGTTAATGGTTGACATTAGCTTTTCTTAGCATCCTGGAATAACATTTGCATTTTATGTTTTTTTTAAAAAAACCCTCAAATGTCCTTAAACCTGAAGGACCTGGTTAGATAAACATTTGAGAAACCATGGAAACCTGGCTATGGAGATTTCTTGACAGGGTGACTATGAGTAGTAGCCAATACCTCCCAGTAAAGACACATACCTAAGTCTAGAGTTAATACTTGGGAACAATAGAGAAAGCATCTATGGAAAAATGAAAATGAACTTTACTTGAAAGACAGTGTTTGACTGCTCCATCTCTTTAAAGAGTGCTATACCTCAGCCAATAAAAATCAGTTTTAGAAGATTTAAATATTTAACCATTCTTTATGAAAAGATATTGCATTGAATTTTTTAACATATGATCTTTTAGCTTTGAGTCTATTTTCCATTTTTAATTTACTTTGAATTTATTGGGGTGTCATTGGTTAATAAAATTATAGAAGTTTCAAGGGTACAATTCTATAATACATCACCTGTATATTGTATTGTGTGTTCGCCATCCCAAGTCAAGTCTCCTTTCATCTCCATTTTATCTCCTCTTTACCTTCTCCTACCTCCCTCACCCCCTTTTTCCTCTGGTAATCATCATACTGTTTTCTGTCTATGAGCTTTTAGAAATTATCCTGTGGTATGTTGCTGACTTGGAGACAATATGTCAAAACAAAACAAAAATTGGTCATGCATGGCCAAGAGCTGATAAAACTCCATCTGGTCTGGTCTCTATGATGGGCCTCCATAGAGAAAACCCCAAGAAGAACCTTCCCTTCCTCACACTGCTCTCCCACCACAAGCTGCTAAAATGTGGGATAGATAACAATTCTTCTTCAGTGCCTTGTCAAACCACACTGGAGCCAGGGGCAAAAGGTACACCTTACACATCCTTAAAACAATATCCTCCCATAATTTGAGCCACACAGAAAAAGCTAAATAAGGTGCCACAGTCAAAACAATGACTACAAATAAAGCTCTGGCCCTAGCCAGTTTGGCTCAATGGATAGAGGGTCAGACCGTCAGAATGAAGGATCCTGGGTTCGATTCTGGTCAAAGACATATACCTAGGTTGCAGGCTCGATCCCCAGCCCTGGTTTGGCACATGTGGGAGGCAACCAATCAATGTGTCTCTCTCACATTGGTGTTTCTCTCTCTGTGTCTCTCCTTTCCACTCTCTCTAAAAATCAATAAAAAAATATCCTCAGGTAAGGATTAAGAAAAAATAAAATAAAGCTCTGCATTGCCCAATATGCTTTTTACCATTGTGTACCCTCAGAAACCATCCTAGCACTCACTGGCAGCCAGGAATTTCAGAATTGAGGACTGATTAGAAATAACTTCTAATTCCTATTAACACAGGATAATAAAACAAACAACAGCAGCCTGTCTTGATTTAAAATTCTGATATTTCATTCACATGGATTTCCCAAATTATTGCAATCAGTGTTATTTATTTTGGTTACTGAGTATTTTGAAGACTCTTTGTTCTGCATCTGAAGCAAGTACATCACTTGCCTCATCTTAGTTCTGGATTCTGTTTTGTTGCAATCTGAGCATATCTAGATCTGACTTTAAAAAAACATCAAGCCCTGACCAGTTTGACCCAGTGGATAGAGCATCGGCCTACGGACTGAAGGGTCCCGGGCTCGATTCCAGTCAAGAGCATGTACGTTGGTTGGGGGCACATCCCCAGTAGGGAGTGTGCAGGAGGCAGCTGATTGATGTTTCTCTCTCATCGATGTTTCTAACTATCCCTCTCCCTTCCTCTCTGTAAAATATCAATAAAAAAAAAAATCAAAACCTGCCCATGGAGCCAAAGGTTGTCCTTCAATGGAAATCTCATGGTCAGTCTACAGAAGCTGTTTCCTTCTTTGTTTGGTCAACAAGCAATATACATCTATACTAATAAAAGGGTAATATGCTAATTAGACTGGTCGACCAGCCATCTTCTGGACGTCCTACTTCCTTCCATACAAAGCCATGGTGGTGGGGGCTGAGGCAGAAGCAGTTAGGGGCAATCAGGCCAGCAAGGGAGGGCAGTTGAAGGCGAAATCAGATCGGCAGGGGAGGGCAGTTGGGGGTGAGATCAGGCCGGCAGGGGATTAGGGGCAACCAGGTCAGCAGGGGAGGAGTGATCAGGCATTCAGGCAGAGGCAGTTAGGGGTGATCAGGCAGGCAGGCAAGCGATTAGGAGCCAGCAGTCCCTGATTGTGAGAGGGAAGTCTAACTGCTGGTTTAGGCCCGATCCCTGCAGTTAGACATCCCTCAAGGAGTCCCAGATTCAAGAGGGTGCAGGCTGGGCTGAGGGAACCACCCCCCCATGCATGAACTTAGTGCACCAGGCCACTAGTCTTGTAATAAATGATACTGTTGAATCCTCCTTAGCCAAATTCAGTGATCAGAAAATGGTCAGAAGTCCAGAAAAAAATGGCAAGATTGTCTGTAAAGGTTTTAGAGGTTATTTAAAAGATTCAAAATAAATAAGTATATTTTAAACATACTTTTGTGGCAGAGGATAATTTTCAGAGGTGAGTCAAGAGTTAGGGCAGGTTCCCTATCTCTGACTCTAGCTTATCACTTTCTAACTTTTTTTTTCCTTAGCTTCTGATGTTAAGTTGCCTGATAAATAATTTATGTTGAATGCAAGTCAGATTTCCTAAGCTTTCCAGAAAGTTAGTTTACAAAATAAAAAAAAAAAAATGAGGATAAAAACATTTATGAAATTAATAGAACATTGAATTGGGTAAAAAATAACAACAACAAATACCCTTTGGGGAAGGTGGGGGGTGCGCACTGAGGGGATAAGGACAATATGTACTACCTTAATCAATAAAGAAAGAAAGAAAAAAAAACACCCTCTCTGAATATGTACTATAAAATGATTCTCAGAATTGAGACCCATAACACTAATAATTTAGAGGCCATTGATATTATCAGGAAATATCTTTGAACAGGTATGGCTGTTTTGCAGGATGACAATATAAAAAATTGAAGGGGTACCACAAAATCTACTATGCTGTCATGCTCATCTTTTATATATGTATTATCCATTGGGTAATTTAAACTTTTATTATTACTACTAGAGGCCCAGTGCATGAAATTCATGCACTGGAGGGGTGTCCCTCAGCCCAGCCTGCAACCTCTCCAATCTGGGACCCCTTGAGGGATGTCCGACTGCCTGTTTAGGCCCAATGCCACAGGGATTGGGCCTAAACCGGCAGTCAGACATCCCTCTCACAATCCGGGACTCCTGGCTCCCAACTGCTCACCTGCCTGCTTGCCCCTAACCGCTTCTGCCTGCCAGCCTGATTGACACCTAACTACTCCCCTGCCAGCCTGATTTCCCCCAACTGCCCTCCCCTGCTGTCCTGGTCCTCCCCAACTGCCCTCCCTCCCCTACAGGCCTGGTTGCCCCTAACTGCCCTCTCCTGCAGGCATGGTCCCCCCAAACTGACCTCCCCTGCTGGCCTGGTCGCCCCCAACTGCCCTCCCCTGCTGGCCTGATTGCCCACAACTGCCCTCCCCTGCCAGCCATCTTGTGGTGGCCATCTTGTGATGACATGGGGGCGGCCAATGTGACCACATGGGGGTGGCCATCTTGTGCTAGGGCATGATGGTCAATTTGCATATTACCTCTTTATATATAAGATTTCTTTTTTCAATAATCTAATACATTTACAATCTTCTATTTAATTTTTTTTTAAGTTTTGAATGTTGTTGATTTTTTTATAAAGTTGCAGTAAAGCACACATAAAATTGATCACCTTAGCCATTTCTAACTGTACAGTGCAGTAGTGTTAAGTATATTCAAATTGAATTTTTTCACCTTGCACAAATGAAACTCTGTATCCATTTAGCAGCAACATCCCCTAGCCTCTAACAACCATATTCTGATTTCTCTTTCTTTGAATTTGAATACTCTAGATACTTCATAGGAGTGCAGTCATACAGTATTTACCTTTTTGTGACTGGCTCACAAACTGAAGGGCTTGGGATTCTCATATACTAAGCTAAGATAATAAGATAATATGCTATTCTTTGTCCCTGAAATTCTGAAAATGCCTAGGGCAAAGCAATCTCCTCTGATCTTCTGGACTGATTGATCCTTTAAAGGATTCTATGAAACCTTCATGGACTCACCTGGGCACCTTTTGGAATAATCACTAAATACATCCATGAAAGCAGCTCTCTAAGCATCTGTAGTTCTAGGGGAATGTTTCACCTTCAAATGTCCTACAAACACAGATTCAAGTCCCACCCCCCATATAGCTGGTTTTTCTTTCAAACTCCCAACCATATTTTCATGGGAATGTACAATTCTGAGAAATTTATTCAGTATTTCTCATTGTATTCAGGTCTAATAATATTTTTTAGACTGCTTGATGCCTTTCCTGAATTCTGACCATATCATGAGCAGCCATTTAGCTCATATCAATTATTTTCATTTAAATTTTTTCACATAGAACTTCCCACTTTGTGTGTGTATGGTTATTTGTTTGCTCCCTGACCTAGACTGCAAACTCCCTTAGTGTTAGAAGCTTTCCCATCTCTTCCTTTTAGTATTCCTGGTGCCTAGAATATTGCCTGGTGATACTCAATAAATATTTGCCAAATAAATAAATGAAACGGAGCCAGTAAACTTTATTTCCATTCAGCTGACATTGGAGATCCAACATTAGGCTGAGGAATTTGGACTTTATCCTGTGGATGGTGGGAGTTCAAAAGAGTTGTAATCTGGGCAGTGAAAGGATAAAAAGTATATTTTAGAAATTTATTCTGGGAGCTGAATGGAAGATAGATTGCAGAAAGCAGAGCTGGGGGCAAGACAATTAGTTAGAAGAATTAATAAGATAATAATAGCCTGGACAGAAGACTAAACAATGAGAGTATCAGTGAGTAGAGAAAGGAGTGGACAGTGATGAGAGTGACTGAAAAGGAGAATGATAGGACTAAAGGACTCACTGGATTTGATGAATAATGAGGAGGGAAGAAGATAAAATGATCCCCGTTTTGGGGCTTGGACAATTACTTGTATAGGAGTGCTGGATGATAAGCAGTTTTGAAAGAACAAAATAATGAATTTGACTTGAACAGTTTGACTTAAAAGTCCTGGTAAAACATGTCATTTGAGGTGGCCAAAAGCAATTAAATATATGGAGTTGGTACTGAGAAAATAGGTAAGAACTGGAGATCAAAATTTTGAGCATCTGCACAAAGGTGATAGTGAAGGACCGGGCAGGGATGAGGTCAGCCAGAAAGAGTAAAAATCTTGACCAGAGAGGGACAACCATGTCAGGATCATCCAAGGTGCCTTTTCAAATGAGACATAATTTGCCTTGTCCAATTTGGTTTTATAGATGTAATGTTGTGTTGTATATTGGGGTTCTCAGTGCACTAGGCCTGAAACAGGCTTGAGAACCAGTGGGCTTGGAATGATATATGATGACCAAGAAAAGAACCCTGGAAAACAGTTTTAAGAGTTTCTCCACAAGGAAGGACTTGGTAAGGATATTGAGCTATATCACTACAAGATGTAGGAGAATAAACACAAGGAAAGCAAACGAACAAAAGAACAACAAAGAAATGTCCTTAAAACTCTGGGTCTTGATATGTTCAAGAAGCAAGAATGGTCATTAGTGGTGGATGCTGATAAGTCAAGCAACACAGACACTTAGGGGTCACTATTGAATTTGATAATTGATCTGTTTATGACCTTGGCGAGAGCAGCCAGATTTAATGGTGAATTTATCAGTGAGCAGAACATGAGGAACTAAAGACAATGAATTATAGTTTGTAACTCTTTTAAGAAGTGTGGGCTGTGAAAAGCATGAGTGATAAGATCCAGGTATGAAGAAAAATTGTTACGTACTATTTTTCAGATGAGGCTGAAAGACATGAAGCTCAGTGGAAAGGGAGAGTTTGATGGTCTATTGGAAGAGAGTGATAAGGGATAAAACAGGAGAGTAGCTACAAATATCAGAACCTCATACACAACAAGTCTCACCTAAAAGTCTAGGGATATAACTAAGGGTTTTAAACTAGATGCACAAGGGATTATGTTTTAAAAACTGAAAACAAAAAAACTATGGAGCATTATGGCAATTAGATTAGCTAAGGGCAAATAGATGACAGAAAACCAGCTAAGAGGCTTTTGTAGTGTTATAAGTGAAACATTATAAACTAGGTCAGTGGTATTGCAGGAGAAGAGTGGAGGTTGAACGGAACAAATATTTGGGAATGAAAATCAATATGAACTTTTGAGGGCTTGGAGATAGAAAGTGATGAAGAGGAAGGTGCTTAGAGAGCATCCAGGTTGAGGTATGTTGAAATTGTGGTTCAAAAGAAATTTGCAGGTAGATGTTCAAAGAAATATTGAGAAGGAGCTCAATAGAAAGAGCTGGAGTACTTGTGCATTATTGGAGAGACCTTGGTAAACGATCTTTTGGAATGAAAGGAAAGCAGATATTGGATTACAAATACAGGAAATGTATTTGAAGAATTTCCAAAGAAAAGCATTTGTAAAGAAGACTGGAGTGCTAAGATTAGAGAAATAGGATATAAACTAGAAAAGATTAGTATCTTTGAGACCCAGTGTAACTGGCAGAGTTGATGGTCAATGACTATTTATTAGGCCCAATTGACTTGGTGACATTAAGTAGGACCAAGAAGGACCAATAAGACCAAGATGATCAATTTAAATATGAATTCAGAAATGTCTGTTTAGCACAATGGGGATCACTGGACATCTTATTGGCCAACTTTTTAAAATTATGGTCTCAATGAAACAAAATTTCAGTGGTTACAGATAGAAAAGACTGTGTGGAAAATTAAGACAAAATGTGTCCTGTAATCTTTTGGGGTTTTGTCTAAAACCTTATGCTATTCTAGTTCTGAAAAATTTCATAGACTTATTAGTAGATATTTAAGATATATAATTTATGATAATATGAATTTGATAACTTCTACATTTTTTTCCTTAAAAATGTTTCCTAAGTAGAATGTAGATCAATAGAATGTAGAACAGGATTCTAATGCATGTCTAGTGTGATGGGCTCATGTAAGTGTGCCTTATCAGACACTGAGCATTGTGAAATCCATTTGAAGTTATTTTTGAATTTATTTTTCAAATAATTATTTGATTAAAATATTAAATAAGCTAATGTTTATTAAAGACTAACTTCTTGCCAGGAATTATAGTCAGTATTTTATAGAGATAATCTCATTTACTTCTCATGTCACTTAACCAGTGAGTACTAATAATGTTCTTATAAGTGATAAAACTGAGGTACAGAAAAGTAATCTGTTAACTGTGGCCTAGCTGATAAGCTCACTTGCCCATGAGCCTGACAAATGCACCTGTGGTCTTACCTTCTGTATCTCAGTTTCTCCTGCAATTTTGCACACTCCCCATGTGCTTTAACACACACACACACACACACACACACACACACACACACACACACACTACCAAAAAATGTGTTTCTAAAGTAATTTTTCTTTCATGAAAATCAATTAATGAAGTTAGGAAGAGAAATAAAACATTTCAATTTCATTACCCTATACAAAATAGTCAAAATTTTGAACTAGCAGTTCATTTTTGCCAAAACCAGGTGAGTGTCTGAAAATCTCTTGTATTGGGGCTAGCAAAATTTGTTTGTGTTTTTACTGTGAATATTGCTATGTCAGAATTTTTCAAGCAGGTAATTTTATGCACTAGGACTGGTCTCTGAGTATTCCAATTAATTATTTTTCCAAAATTGAATTCTGCCAATTTATACAAACAA
Organism: Myotis myotis; assembly: GCF_014108235.1. Classification (NCBI taxonomy): domain Eukaryota; kingdom Metazoa; phylum Chordata; class Mammalia; order Chiroptera; family Vespertilionidae; genus Myotis; species Myotis myotis. Next base: position 27,438,707 of record NW_023416390.1, on the reverse strand, counting down.
CTACAGCTTATTTGAAACATTACATTGCATTTTTAGCACCTTCAGTTTAAATTGCAAAATTCCATGACACCACTCAGTAGTTTGGAATGCTCTTGGTAAAGTAAGGGCTTATCAATAGACCATGCCTCTTAATATTCACTGAGAAACATTTAACCAGCATCTTGTAAATATTTATCGCTCATATGCAGTGAAAACAGTAAAATAATTAGACAAGAGCAGGGTAGTCACTGATACACATTTCATAATTCCACATAGCTGCATCCAAGTATTTAATAAAATATCATTGCTCATTTTATCTCAAATTCTGGTACATTGTTTTCAGGAAAAAAAATTAGAAGGCATTGAAAATATTCTTGGAAATGTGGATGTTTCCCCAGCTGGTATTTAACTATATCATTTGCTTTGTTTTTCTATTTATGTATCTATCTATATCTATCTATCTATCTATCTATCTATCTATCTATCTATCTATCTATCATCTATCATCTATCTATCTGTCTTTCTATCTCCCTATCATCAGCATCATCATCATCATCATCATCATCATCATCATCAACATCATCATCATCTGTCTATCATTTATTTATCACATGCTTCCAAATATGTCATATACATGGTACAAGCAGAGAAAGCAGAAACATTAGAGTTGAGTGTAATTATACCTGTATCTATCTATCCACAAACAAAACTGATACACAGTCATTACAGCTTCCACCATGTTGTAGAATTGACTAGTTGCAGATGGTTCATGAGGGAATCAAGTGAGTGACTCAGGTTTCCAGCAGTCACTGCTACTGTGAGCTCTAGCTGACAGGCGCCACTGTAGTTACAGGTAAAGAGTTATTACGGATGGCTCACACTTCAGACATGTAGCCACAACCATTCTCTCACATCTTAGAGTTGATATCAGGAGAACACTAGACATTCTTGTTCCTGAAAGTGCTACTAGGATTCCAAAGCCAGAGATGTAATGTACTTATGTAATCTTTCTAGGCCTGGTTAATTTCTCTCTCTTCCAAAGAGCTTCCCCTCTCCTTGTAGCAGAGACGATGCTGAGTGGCTCTCAGACGGGTTTCATTTTCTTTGTGGGCACACAGAAGGAAAACATTTTGCACTCTGAGTCCCTTAGAGCAATTGAATTCTGGCTAATAAGATGCCTAAGTCATACAGGTTAGCAATTATTTTACATCACATAGTGTATTCTTTTTCTCTTAAGAAAAATGATCAAATCTTTTGATAATAAGAATGTGCTTTTTTTAAAAAAAAAAGATACTTGGCCAAATGTATGAGTCAAGGTATTTCTAATAGTTTAAAAGATAGTTAATGCCGGGATGAGTGCGAAAGGTGAAGGGAAGATAGTCAATAATATCATGGTAGGTTTGCATAGTGACATGATTACTACAATTAGTGGGGTGATTACACTGTAATGTATGAAAGTGCTAATTACTACATTGTACATCTGAAACTAAAATAATTAATATAATATTGCATATCAATTATACTTAAATTTAAATAAAACTGCTTATATTTATGTTATTTTATTATTTTCTTTTTCTATAAAGTATATTTTATTGATTTCAGAGAGGAAGGGAGAGGGAGTGAGATATAGAAACATTAATCATGAGAGAGAATCATTGATTGGCTGCCTTCTGCACGCCCCCTTCTGGGGATCGAGCCCACAACCAGGGCATGTGCCCTTGACCAGAATTGAACTCAGGATCCTTCAGTCCATGGGTCGATGCTCTATCTACTGAGCCAAACTGTCTAGGGTTTATTTTAATATTTTTTCTACTAAAATGACATTTCAAGTTTAAATATGCACACTACATTCTGAAAGGTCTTTTTTATTTTCCAATAGATGTCTCTGTCTGGGATGATGTCATGGATCCCACATCAGCTTAGGGAACACATAGAGACAACACTAAGTTGGGACAGGAGACTGACTGGAGCACAGGTGTTACTGAAGGCTAAAGGAAATAAAAAAATTTTGCTTTGTGTTATTTTCCTTTAACAGATGGATTGAAGATGCCCCAAAGAGCAGACAACAACTGAATTTTACTGGTAAGTCAACCAGCTGGGCCTGGGTTGTTCCCAGGTACCATTATTGCTTCCTCTGGGATCCAGCCTGTGCAGGTCAGTCATGTGGCTTCAATTTCCTTTCTGGAGGCCAGCACACAGCACTTCAATCGCCTGGTGTTGTGTTGCAGAAGGAAGTGGGGTCACTGAGGCATGTCTGGACAGCAGGTGGCAAAATGCAGTAAAAAGATGAATGACAATTGTTTTCAGTGGGCTGTCCTGTGCTTGGGGTGGTTAAGGGGTATGTCTGTGTGAAATAGAGCCAAACGCCACCTCTAAGCTCTTCTTATTTTGTTCTCTTTTCTCAGCCCCACCCCACATGTATCATTTGCAAGCTTTTTTCATTGGAAAATATGAAATTGTCATGTACGATTTATCTGAAAGTTCTAAATGTGGTAGCAATCAGTTAATTATCATTGTTATTTTCGCTGATCTTACATTACTTTTTCCCTTTTCTGGCCAAAAAAAAAAAACACACACAAAACAAACAACAAAAACAAAACACACACACAAAACACAGATAAACAAACCTCAACTGTCCCTTGGGAACCCATTCTTTCTATTTCTTAGAGTCAGTTGATGGCTGGGGTGCAAATATTGACTAGGGTAGGGCAAGGCACCTAGGCTTAGCCAATCCAAGCTTCAAATCCCCCTAAATCACAGTAAGTATTTCGTATTTCCAAACATAGTGAATTTGTGTTTTTGTGCTGTAGAGACTAGGAAGAGATGTTCTCTTATTCTATTGGAATTGAACTGGGGAGAACATATGGAGAGACACACTGCTAGCTTCTTCCCACCGCCTGCAGTCTGAGGATGAAGACAGCACTTGGAGTCGAGCAGAGACATACTAAGCCAAAAGAAAGAGAGAAACATCATCCCAATAGCATCATTTTAACCCCTTGATTTTTCTCCCTTTTTTAGTTTTAGTTTATTTTCTTATAGTAGATTGAATGCTAGTTTATGTCTCCCATTTCGAAAACAAAATTATAACATAGCACTACAGTGAAGCTCTTCTTGAAATTCCAACAGCACACATTTGGGAAATTTATCAGAAACTTGTTTATTAGTTCTTTTTTGAAGGGAGAAATTAAGTGCAATCAAAAATAAAACTTCTCAGGAATGCAAATTTAGGTATGTTTTAAATTTTGATATGCATCATTTCAGACTTTGGTATGTATTCCGAGCAAAATACCTATCAGTGGGTCTGTCAGTACACAGTGCTAATGATGCTACCTATGGTGAGTGTGCTTTACCATACTCAAAGGTATTTTCATAGTTTTGCCTGTCTGTTTTGGGGAAAAAAAATATGGTTGGTCAAAGGGAAACTAAATAAAAGAATTAGGAGAAATCACCATCTACTGTGGGAAAGCTGTTATAGTCATCATTCCTAGAATAAATAGCCAATATTTCAAGATTTGATTTATGGCTTAAGCACCACTTAATGATCCATGGGTATGTGTGCTGGCATCAGTGGAATTGTTCCAGAATTCAGATCTAACTTTAAACTTTTCTTGTAAAGGACCAGATAGTAAATATTGTAGGCTTTGCAGGCCACAAGGTCTCTATTGCAACCAGTCAATGCTGCTGTGACATGAGCACAGCCATAGACAGTATGTAAATAAAGGAGCATAGACAATATGTAAATATAGACAGTACATACATGACTGAGATGGCTCTGTTAAAAAAAACTTTATGGACACTAAAAGTTTAATTTTGTATATTTCTTGCATTTCATTCAATATAATTTTCCTTTTTACTTTTTTCCAACCATTTCAAAACGTAGACAATATTCTTAGCTCAAATGCAAAAACAGGTGGTGGGCTTACTTAGCCCATTCCGTTGGCTGCAGTTTGCTCAACCCATGACCTTAAAGGCATGTTCAGTCTTTAGATGATTCTTAGTCTCTTAGTTAACCAAAAAGTCATGGTTATTCTCCTGTCTGATTTTTATTCCTTTGTGAGTCAATGAATCATTTGAAAATACTCTATTTACAATGTTAAATTTCAGGTTTAGCTTTCAATTTCACATTTTTGTTGACTCAAAATTAGATTGTTATTTTTTTAAACTTTAATTTCACCATAAGAGAATAAGAGAGAAGTATAAATGGATAAATTTTATAAATTGGAAGGAATGTTAGGTGTAGTTAGACATAATATTAGAATCCACCTATATGACAAATACCAAGAATTCTCAGATGTCTTTCAATGCTTTAGAACTACGACTCAGGAGAGAATTAATCCAAATATTGAAAGAGGTGTTGAAAATGTGTAAAACTAGGGGGAATGTCAAGAGGATGTTGATTATTAGTGTTGATTGGTAAGCATGTGTGAGTTTAAAAATGAAACATTTTTTTGGTAGATGTTTGATCAAATCGTAAGGGGATATTTTCTTGGTGGCAGCTACTTTTATTATACCATCAAGAAAATATAGGTTCATGGCATGTTTTGAAAAGCATAATCTTCTTTAAATAGGATCATTTGGAATAATTTTACCAACAGAATTTCCCATAGGGTATTTTCTGTTTCTGGCTTTTCAGGGATTGAGAAGGGACTATGTTACAAACCTCTAACCTCTAAAGCAGAAACTATAGTGGTAGAAAGGGTAGAGTTCAAATTTCAAAAGATTTTCTGGTTAAAAAGAAAGAACAAAACAAAACACTTTTGAAACTGACAAACAGAAATATCTCTTCCCTAAGTTAAATTTACCTTTGGATTTAAAAACAGAAAATGCCAGGCAAAGCACAAGTGAGCATCCAATGAAAGAAGTTATTGTTTTACATGCTGGGAAGCCCACATTCCTGACATTCCCCTCTAAAATACACAAGACCCTTGAGACATCATTTTGCTGCTTCCAACCTTTATGTATTTAAAATAAAACCCAGACATCTCTTTAAATCACACTCCTAGAATATTTACATATAAGCAGATAATATCCCTAGATTTATGTTCTATGTGTACAGATATGATTAGCAATATGCTTTTATTTGTATGTTCACCTGAAATGATAAGAAATGGGCCTCTTGCTGAAACCGGTTTGGCTCAGTGGATAGAGCATTGGCCTGGGGACTGAAGGATCCCAGGTTCGATTCTGGTCAAGGGCATGTACCTTGGTTGCGGGCACATCCCCAGTAGGGGTGTGCAGGAGGCACCTGATCGATGTTTCTCTCCCATCGATGTTTCTAACTGTCTATCCCTCTCCCTTCCTCTCTGTAAAAAATCAATAAAATTATTTTTTTAAAAAAAGTACAAAATTATGTAAAAATAGAATATGGTAATGGTAGGTTACATAAATTGTACTGTAAAGGGTGATAGGAATTTGGAGGAAACAATCAATGTGGGCTGTGCAGTTAAAGTATTGCTGAGAATGGATTTGAGCCATACCAGCTGAGTAGGTGAGGTTTAAGGTGCACTGCAATGAAAGGAAAAGGCTTTGCAAGCAAGGACCTGGAAGGCAGGACTTGGCTTGTGTGGCTGTTTCTAAAGCAAAATTGGCTGGAGTAGATGTTTTATGTAACTGAGGAAAGAGTCAGTAATCAGTACAAACTTTACACTGAATATACAGACTCATGGGGGGTAGCCACAGCCCCATTTAAGTCTGCATTTAATTGTCCCTTTAAAAGCCAATAGGGGAATTTCTTTCTCTTCCTGAGCTGTATCTTGGACTGTGGAATAATTAAGCTCAGAATTCCTATGGATCCTTAAGTCACCAAATAGAATCTTGGTTCAGGGATTAGTGTCTAGATGCATTTAATATGCAAAACTCCAAACTTGATTTAAAGTTCAATTTTGTCACCACCCCAGCTGGGTTGCAGACAGGAAGCCAAGGTTGGGGTGTGGTCTTCATTACCCCCTTCTCTCCCGCCCCACCTGCCTAAGAGTGGTTTCTGATTCCAACCCTTCTCCGGCATCAGGGCTGGGGTGGCAACCAGGGAGGGAAATAAAGATAAGAGGCAGGTCTCACCTGGCTCACGGTGTTGCAAGATGGCTTTGTGCTCAGCTGGATCTGCCTGGTATTCTGAGCTACCTCTTCCGAGTACCGAGTAGCCACCTGGATTATTTGGAGGCTCCCATGGGAATCATGAGACTTTGCTACAGTGATGCAGACACCACTTCCGCCCCTTCCTGGGGACTGTCCACCCCTCACAGACTCTCTCTGGTCGCGTCACTCCTCCAGTTGTTCATGGTGCAGGATACTAATTTTTAGGGACTTTACCAGTAGCTCAGAGGTTACTGTGAAGGAAATAAAATCTGTTTCCTAACTTTTGTCCTGGCAACCCCAGGTTTCTACAGCCCAAGGCTGCCTTAGAGAGACGCTTAGGTCTAAGTAAAGCCTCCATCCTTGAATAGGTTACTTATTTGAAATATGTCTTAATATTTGACATATTTAAAGACACACCTTATAGACCTTATTTTAAATGCCATTGTTTGTACATGTCATCATTGCATCTAGACCTTTGAAAGTGGGAAAACAATTCTTGGAAATTGACTGGGTTCATTACAGTGGCCTCAATCGGTCTGTGGCCGTGTATTGACATCACATACACATACGCAAACCCAGGAGGTACATTGTTAGTGGCTTTGCCTAATGGATGCAAACCTGCATAAAGTAAAGTTTCTTACGTCTTTTAGTGTCAGAGACTCTGCAGTCTAGGGGAGGTGGTCTACAGACCCCAGCTCAAAAACATCTTCTTTAAATGCACAAAATAAAACACAGAATTTGTTTTATTCAAAGGAAATCAATTTTAATGGAATACAGTTATCCAATCATTAGAAAGTGCTATAAGGATGTGTACATTTTTCACTATATAACAAGAGCTAGTAGCCGGTCCAAGAATATTATACTTTTGAAATAGTATTTCATAATAGCTCTACCACTGAAATGTGATATATGATAGCCGTGGTTTCTGTTGATGACACAGACAGAGGTATTGCGCATGCTGCTGTGGTTTGTTTCATGAATTCCTAGTTAAGGGAAGTGCTAAATTTCAGTTAAAGAACAGGGAGAATAATGATTTCTGAATCCCATCCCCAATCAAAAACAATCTATTTGCATATTGTCACTACCCCTTCCTGAGAAATAATGCCAGTTGCTCTATTGAGGAGGTTTCGCCTGTAGAATTCAATGAGAGATTTACCCTTTCCTTGACTCACTCCTTTTATTGATTTCCCCCCATCCCTGCGTTTCCCCTGGTAGATTGTAACAGGCTGTTTACAGTGCTCCATTGGGCCTGGCTTCCCCCATCAAACGGCTTGGTCCCTAGCTACTGAAAAATATTATTATGTTTCGCAGAACAGCAGTTTATTTTTCTTTCTTAGAATTTTCCTGCACATTGGGCCATTCATCCACACTGGATATGACTTTTGAAACAGCACGAAGGGGACTATCAGGACCAACAGTTTTCCTTTTGCCTAATAAGGTGATGATGGCATCACAAATAAAACGCCTCCCTTCCTCTGCAAATGCAGGCCTCCTGATGGGATTTCTACTTTGCCTCTTCAGCAGTGTGAAATGACTCAGGGAAAGACTTAATAAGTAGATGTCAGCCATACAGGGAGAAAAAAAAAAAAAAAAAAGGAAAAAATGATAAATGCAACCCTGGGCAACCCTATGGTGACACAGTTTGGTCGCACACTTTGCATTCGATTCCATAGTTTTCCTGTGTTAAATATGGTCAGGGATTCCCAAGTAGCTTCAGCCTGAGGCTATTACTTCTAATAATTGAGACTGATGAAAGGTCATGGTATTTTTATAGCTTAACTGTGACATGCAATATATCACTTTGCTTCTGTCAAAGAAAATATTATTCACTTCATTGGCAAAAGGTTTGATCCTGCCTTTTTCCTCCCTCACCGTCGACAATGTATTTGCTTGGTTTACTGATAAATTTTATATTTAAAATGTTCCAGAAAATTGTCTGGTGCTAGAATAAGACCATTCAGGTATAAAGCAAATGTTTCAGGATCATTAGGAAATTAATTATGTGAAATGATTGACACATTGCCACCAGAGGGGAAGTTTTACATACAGCCAGGCCTGTTTGAATGCAATGCCACAGATCCCTGGTGAAAAACTGCTTATTGTATTAAAATGGGAAAAGTCATTTTGATAGAAAATCAGCTGTTTAGAAAATTGTGCATTCCATGGATTTCCACTCTATGGTGATTTTTCCGCCTATTTGTGCTTAGAAGAGTGGTAGTTTCTGAATTCTTATTTATGAACTGGAACCCTAGCCATCAGGGCTTGGGAATTTTTTTGTAATTAGAAAAAATATATGTATTTTAAATTTTTTGGAAGAGTGAAAAAAATCAGGAATAAAAATAGGTTATTTATGATAAAGGAAATGGCACATATTAAAAGCCAGGAAATATAGCCAACGAGTTATTTAGAGGAAAATTCAGTGTGTAAAATTAAACTTAAATTGAATTACCCATACAGAATAATAGAAAATATGTATACTGAGCCTGTAATCTAAGAATTCTCCCAAATTCTCAAAGATGACAGGAAAACTGATTTAAAAAGATAAAAGTAAAAATTAGGATTTTTTAAAAAGAGAACTACTGAGTTTAATAAATTCTAGAACTATTTATAAAAGATATTACACATATGCCTTACATTTTAATTTAAGTAGTTACAAGTCAATAAAAAAATCTGTATAACCAGACATAGAATGTAAAATAGCAGCTTCTAGTACCTGTTACAGTAGTGAACTTGGATGGGCTGCTGGCTGTGTTCTCCCGAATCAATCCTCTGAAAACTACAGAAGCTCATGGAGGCTGGAGGGTCAGGGAAACTCACAGAAACTGGGAAAAACATGCATTGGGGATGAAGACCACCAAGAGCCATGCCTGGTTTGCAGCCAAGGCGCACAGTGACAGGAGACAGGTCAGGGAGAGTTGGTTGGAGGGAAGCTGTTTAGTTCCCTGTACCTTTCGATGATCACCTTGACATATTGCTATCTCTGCCTTTGCCATGAAAGGCCACTGGTGCTGTGAGGAGTAGGGTGGCCGCTGTACTTGGCATTCACATCTTCAGTCCTCTTTCCCCAAACCCCCAGAGTAGGCTGATAAACTAAAAGTATCAACCCTGTGCCCACTATAAATTAGTCTTGCTTGATAGAGAAATTTTTATAGATGGAACCTTAGAGTATGTACTTTTTTGTCTAAGACAGTGGTTCTCAACCTTCCTAATGCCACGGCCCTTTAATACAGTTCCTCAGGTTGTGGTGACCCCCGATTTCATTGTTACAAATTGAACATAATTAAAGCGTAGTGATTAATCACAAAAACAATATGTAATTTTATATGTGTTTTCCGATGGTCTTAGGCGACCCCTGGAAAAGGGTCATTTGACCCCCAAAGGGGTCGCGGCCCACAGGTTGAGAACCGCTGGTCTAAGACTTCTTTCATTCAGCATGACAGTTTTTGAGATTCATCCATATTAATGTATATATATATATATATATATATATATATATATATATTAATGATATATATATATCAGTCATTTTTTTATTGCTCAGTCAAAGCCTACTGTAGAAAATACTTTCTCCCATTGCTGGACATGAACTGTTTGTTTTTTTTTAAGTTGTAACTAAAGCTACAGTGAATTACTTCATGCACGTTTGTTGTTGTTATTTTGTTTTTTAACATATGTTTCTTTGGAATCACTGGGTCATAGGTGAGGTATTTGTCTATTTTTTAAAAAAGAAAGTAGGAGAGATTCTTCTAAAATTGTAGCATCTTACTATATCCACAGTATATGAAAGTTCCAATTGCCACACACAACATTTAAGAGTATATGTTTTTTATTTTAATGGGTGTATGGTGGTATCTCTTTGTAATTTAAATTTTCATGCTTTCCAATCATATTGTGTTTTCATTTTTTTTAAATTTATTCTAGTGACCAGTCTTAGAGTAGGTATAGGAGTTGCAAATATTGACTACTTCTAGATAATAAGATCCAGGATGAATATTATCTACTTTCTGCTTTTCTGTCTTTTCTGTCTTTTACAATGGGTGCTTATTATTATAATTAATCCAGATAAACATTATTTGAAAGGTTAATTGGCTTAAGAAGTAACACACACCCTCGCACCCTCAGAGCATCTCTGAAAAACAGAGCAAGTCCTACATACCAACAAGGAACTGGGGTGTTGTTGCAAATAGAAAAGTCCAGCACTAGGGAGCTAGGCTAAGAAGGACTCAGGCACATAAGGTGCTGCCCCTTTTTCTGGGCTCTTTTACTCTTCACACTGCACCTTTGTACCATTTCCAAATAACCATTCAACCAACCAGGATGGTCATATCGAATAATAGATGATTAACAGTTATTCAAATTCTCTGCTAATCTGTTTGCCAGCACAGAAAAGCAGAAGCAAATGATATTTTGTAACTACAAATTTGTTTCATCTGAATGTAATAATTTTACTCTGCTTAGGACCTTGTTACGGTATAGTCTGCATGTGTATATTTAATGCCTATTGTATATAAGCCATTATGTGCGATCTTTGGAGGTTCATAGATGGTCAGCCTATGTAGAACCAGCATCCATTACAGCTGCTTCTGGAATGAGCAAGGTGAGGTGCTCTGGCAGCCCTGCAGGTCCATCCACTGTGCCATGCCTGCTTGAGGAGCATCAGCCCACTGGCTGAAGCTGACATTTTTGCAGCTTTCTGTTGCCAAGCATAATGCAATATATGCCACTGGAGAATATAAGAAATGACATTTAATTAAGTGTAAATTGTTTCAGCAATAAGCATTCACTTGTAATGCCTTATAACCAATGCAAACTTTTGTTTGCATCCTTGATTTGTTTTGCATCCATTGACAGAGTGCCATGGCCAATGGCCCGTATTTTGTTGTTAGTGACCTGCATGTATAATTGGGAGAATGGAAAATGCTTAAATATATCAGAGACTTTCTTGGAACTGGGCTGGTTTCTACCACGTAGTATGTTTTTGTGTTTTAAAAATCCAATTGATATACCTGTTTTATAAACATAAACACACACATTATAGCTATAAAAACAAGTAAATATCTTGGGAAAAGTGCCCAGGAGTAGCCATTTATATGGAAAAGGTAAACAAAATCCAGTTTGGCTCACCTCTTGCCACCCCATCAAAGGTGCTAAACCAGGGTAAGACTAGACTATCAGGAAAAACCTGATTTAATTTCTCGAATTCAAAAGAAGAAAATCAATTTGATCTCTGTTTTAGTGATTGGATGAAAATGAGAACATCACAAACAACATCTAGTATATAAAACTAGAGAGGTCTCAATTGTAATTGGACACACACTTCCAGTGAAAACATTACTTTTTTTTCATTCTCTAATACAGAATGGAATACATTGGGCAAAATGTTCTTGAGTGACCGTGTTTGTCAAATTAACTCATGCAAAGTATCATGTATTGAACCCATATTAAACTCCTGTGGTTTGAACAGTCAGGCCCCACTCACCATGTGGAGAACCTGGAGTTTTGGCCTTTCTTGGAAGGTTCACAGGCTCACTTGGTGCTGAGATCTTGGCAAAATCAAAAGGAGTGACCTTCAACACTGACATTCTTTTACATTTTCATCTTATTTTCACGCTGGGGTGGACTTGTTCATTCCTCTTTCATCCCCTGCTAGAGCAAACCTTCCCGATTTTGCAGACAACATCTCTCTCCCTCTTCTTCTTACCATCTGTCTCCACATTACAGCTTACTCTGCATGAGTACCAGGTAGCAGACGTGGTTTTGCCCAATAGCAAGTATAGCGGAAAGGCTTTCACAGGCTCCCCACAATCTGTGAACATATGATCAGTCTAGGATAACACGTTGTACTAAAAATACACCAGAGGAATGTTCATGTGGGAATAAACAAGGAACCTGGATTGAGGGTGGGGGAGAAATGTGCCATGTGCTATGAGCTTCTGAAATGTATGTTTCTATGTGTCCCCGAATGATGACCATCTGTCAATAGGAGATGATGAGATCGACTGATGTTTGTGTCTTGATTGCTCATGTTAATGTACATTTTACAGTGCAGGCATGGTGTGTTTGGCCTAAAACCCAACTGTGAGTTAAATGATTAGAAATCTAAAAGTACTTGTCATTAGGTGGTTGGTTTGATAAACAGAAATCTGTATCATTTCCATGATAACTTCTGAAATGCACATCAACATAGAAGGAACATCTCAGTAGGTCTTGAACTTGACAACATTTCCAAATGTTACATGTATATGTTATATAGGCTTTATGCAGAGTGACTGCCAATTTATGCAGAAAATATTTGTGCTACATGTTTTAGATATATCATTTTATTACTGCATACTGGGAACTGGTTTTTTAATCTTAGAACTTGTAACTTGCTTTAATTCATATGATATTTAATACCCATTTCTATTCAATCAGCTAAGATGAACATTATCTCATGTCATATCAATTATTCTTATTTCTATTTTCTGGAGAAGGGTATGGCTGGGAAGTTTGCTGTTTCCTTAGATTGGCCAAATGACTGTGTCTTGGTCTGGATTCAAATTTTGGATCTGCATTTGGTGCAGCCAATTTCAGTTCGCACACTAGTCATAAAGGTTCTGCACCCAGAAGGTATCTGGTCCCCCAGGTGCAGGGGAGCAGGGGGATGTAGTGGAGATGCAGTGCATTCAGGGTCATGGCTGGCATTCACACCTGAGCCCTTTCTCCTGTGGCTCTGTGGCTTTGAACCACTGATTTAAACTCTTTGTTCCTCTCTGACAAAATTTGGAAAATAATATGTATTTCATTGGGTTACTGTGAATATAAATAACTGATTCATAAACTTTCTTACTTGAATCTGTATGATCAGTTGGCTTACAATGAACACACCACCTGCTGTTCTCTAATACACTGGTTTACTAGTAAGTGTCGATCTAAGGCAATGTGTGGTTTCATGGTTAGCAGAGTACAATGCCCAGGAGTGTAACAGACATCTGATTGAATCTGGCCCCACTCGCTGGATGATGAGAACAAGGCACTTGAATTGAGCCTGCCATGGGAATGAGAGCAGTATTTCCCTCATGGCTGTGGGTTGTTGGGAGGATCAAACATTGACTAGGATAGCATTTGACATATAATAAGTGTTCCATAGTGATACTGTTATCAACATGTATGAATGCAAATTTGAAATACCACTTTCACAGAACTTATCACTTTTTTAAAATCCAAGATTCCCCTAAATATTACAACAGGTAAAGAGGTAACCTTGTTCTAGTTCCTTCAGATGGAGGTTTAAATCTTTTGTCTTCTCTGAATGCTGCTCATGTATCATTGCATCACATTTCATTGTGACTGTTGGTTGTCAGGTATATTATCTCCACTGAACAGTGGCTACTCAACGATAGGTACCTATGTATTCTTTTAGGTCTCATAGCATTGGTCGCAGGTTTATTGGCAAATAAGTACAAAACAAATGTCGATTTGATATATAGTTATTATTGAATACAAGTAAGGTATTTATTCTTTGAATTTTCCCTTATAAAAATATGTTCTTCAACTGTGATCTGTGGATGAGCCTGAGCTCATGGGTATCTATGAAATTAATTATGTCTGTAGATTTTTCCAGGAAAGCATCCAAAGTTTTATCAACCTCCCAGGGCAGCCTGTTGCCATAAATAGTTTGGGAACCATTAGTATAGAAGCTCCTTACATTTTGTCTATGAACATCATTTTTCAAAATTCATTAAACTTCTAACCTGATAATTGCTCTAGATTACCTTTACCTGAGACTTTTACCTTGTTTTATTCTTGCTTCTTCAGTTTTGCTCAGTATCTGCTGCCTAAAGAATGCAAGCACCTCTGTGAACAACATAGATGCAATATCTGCCCATGAGACTACATTACGGTCAATCAGATTCCTTTAACAAATTATTTGTTCTCATGTCAGAATGTAATCAGTCTTGCCAAGTGAGAGATAATTTTAAACATTATTATATCCAGAAAATAAAATTGGCTATAATCCATTATTTGCCGGACTTATGAAGCATAGATGTCACCTGAGGTATCCCCTCTTCTTTACTCCAACTCATAAGAAAAGAGTGGCAAAGTGAGGCAAGTAGCAAAACAAAAGTTTAAGTGATTTCTAGCATACATAGTACTTTAATTATTTTCTATTTAAGTTCATGTGGTCTTTAATTGGCTTACTGTGGAAAAATGAGACATTCTTTTATTTTTAAAAATGATTAATATATGATTTCTATTAATTATGTATTCACTAGAGGCCCAGTGCATGAAATTAGTGCGGGGGGGGGGGGCGTGGCGGGTGTTCCTCAGCCCAGCCTGCACCCTCTCCAATCTGGGACCCCTCAAGGGATGCCCGACGGCCTGATCCCACCAAACGGGCAGTCAGACTTCCCTCTCACAATCCAGGACTGCTGGCTCCCAACCGCTCACCTGCCTGCCTGCCTGATTGCCCCTAACCACTTCTGCCTGCCAGCCTGATCACCCTCTAACCACCCCCCTACCAGCCTGATCGACGCCTAACTGCTCCCCTGCTGGCCCAATCACCCCCAACTGCCCTCCCCTCCTGGTCCGGCCACCCCTAACTGCCCTCCCTTGCCAGCCTGGTCACCCCTAACTGCCCTCCCCTGCTGGCCTGGTTGCCCCCAAATGTCCACCCCTGTATGCCTGGTGCCCCCCAACTGCCCTCCCCTACTGGACTTGTTTCCCCTAACTGCCCTCCTCTGCAGGCCTTGTCCCTCCCAACTTCCCTCCCCTGCAGGACTGGTCCCCCCCCTCCAACTGTCCTCCCCTGCAGGCCTGGTCCCTCCCAACTGCCCTCCCCTGCTGGCCATCTTGTGTCCACATGGGGGCAGCCATCTTGTATGTTGGAGTGATGGTCATTTGCATATTACCTCTTTATTAGATAAGATTAGCATGAAAGTCGGGTTAATGTAACAAAGAGACACAAAAGAAAAATGGTTCAGTAAAATAGGAATTTATTTTGTGTCTCCTAATGGCACATAGCTGGAAGGAGTTTCTGTTTCTGGATGTCATGCCCTGGACAGTAGAACAGCTCCAACACCTTTCATTTGTAGCTTCCAAGGTATGTCTTCTCATTCTCATTTTTAGCTGGCAGAAAGAAAGGGGAGGAGCTATTCCAGAATAAGCATTTTCTAAATGAGTGAGGCAGAGTTGCATATTTCACTTCTGCTCAGACTCCACTGATGAGAACTTAATTACACAGCTACACCTAACTACTCCAAACCAGGAATATGTAGCATACCTGGGCCAGCTGTCCATCCAGATGCACCTGTTACTCTAGAAGATGCAGAACAAATTTAGTTGACAAATAACAGTCTCTGTTGGATGTGTAGAATTAGGATTTAGACACCTGCATCAAAATTGGGCATAACCAACTGCATTTGGGACCTGATCAATGGATTCTTTGTTTCCCTTTTTTCTGCAGACATTTAGTAATGTTGAGTACTCTAAACTCAAAATAGTCATATTATTGAGAAGAATGTGAAAGCCAGTTAAGGAAATTAACAGACCATAGGTTTGGATTTCAGCAGGATAGACAAAAGAGGATGTTCAGTACCCAGAGATAAGTCAGCTGCACTTGAACAAAATAGGTGATCATGAACAATCCAAGCACAAGGTAAAAGAGAGGATAAGAGAGGGCTCTGGCAGCCAGCAGGAGTCCTGGAGTCCAGGGCTGAGGTGCACATCTCTGCAGCTCCTGAGAAATCTAGAAAGGGCGGGCAGGAAGTTGGAGTTGAGAACCTGAGCAACAGGCAGAAACTTAGCTCTGGAAAATCATCCATGGCTGCCGGAGCCCTGAAACATGACCACGAACAATTAAGCAGGGGTCCATTTACTGCAATCAGGATGAAAAAGAAAACCAAATCAACTATGAAGATTAACACAATGTGGCCCAGCTAAACACAGAGGTCGTGCTGGTTCTTATTCTTAGGAGTTTAGAAAAGGTCCCATAGGTGAAGGTAAGTTAAATCTGCAGATGTTTATATAAACCCAGCTGCAGAATTGAGGACTTGCAAAGGGCCAAGGAGATAAACCATCTTAAGTTCTTGAATAAAACTATAATTTATGGGTGATTTTGAAGAATGAATGGTTGCTTTTCAGATGAGGAGTATAAATTAGAAAAAAAAAATCAAGTGAAAAAGATTACTAAGTAACAAATGTTAGACCTCCACATGATTGAAAAATGAATCTAGACACAGACTGTACACCCTTCACAACTCAAAATGGGTCACAGACCCAAATTTAAAATATAAAAGTGTAGAACACCTAGAAGATAACATAGGAGAAAATATAGATGACTTTGGGTATGGCGATGACTTTTTAAGATACAACACCAAAGGCATGATCCATAAAGAAATTGTAAAATAATTAAAATCACAATCTCTGCTCTTCAAAAAAACAACTTTAGGAGAATGCAATGACAAGCCACAGATTCAGGGAAAATACTTGCGAAAGGCATGTCTGGTGAAGGACCGCTGCCAAAAATGTACAGAGAATTCTTAAAACTCAATAGAAAGGTTAAAAATGGATGGAAAACAAGCATATATCTTCATCTGTCATCAGGGAAATGCAAATTAAAACAACCAGGAGATACCACTATACACCTACTGGAATGCCCCAGATTTCCAGCACTAACACCATGCAATGCTGGTGAGGATGTGGAGAAGAGGAATTCTCATTGACTGCTGGTGGGAAATGCAAAATGGTAAGGCTACTTTGGAAATCAGTTTGGCAGTTTCTTACAAAACTAAACATACTTTTACCACATGATTCAGCAGTAGTGTTCCTTGGTATTGACCCAGATGACCTGAAATCCTATGTCCACACAAAACCTGCCACTGAGATTGGGGAAATTTTTCTTCACAGTAATCATACACACCTGCATGGTGCATGTTGGAGTTTCTCAAGCTAGGCTTCATGAGAAGCTTATCAAAAAGGTGCTAAGGCAGGGACGGCTGGTGGTCCCCCAAATCCATGATCATCTCCTCTGGTGCAGGGCTGTTGCTGGAAGCAGCTGCCACGCCAGAGACTACAATTGCAGCCCCACCTCCAGCCCTTCACTCATCTGCAGGGCCATGTGACTAGTTCTCACCACTGGAACACGTATGGACGCCGTGGACACAGATGTGCCATCTTCACTCTCTTCCAGGCTCGATCCCTGGATGAATATGAAGAACAGGGCTGACTCGCTCATAGAGAACAGAAACATTTGTTCTTGATTATTATGAAAGAACATCTGTTCTGGACACGGAAGGAACTTTTAATGGATTAAGCCCATAACATGTGAGGGTTTGCAGTTTTGTGTTTTAGCAGCTAGTGTTATTCTAAATAATACAGGGATACAGGAGCACAACTTAAAAACCTGACGTAAAAGAGACCTACTCCCCATGGGGAGTGTCCACCTAGTCACCAATATCTAAAGGCCAAAATCAAACACATTCACATTGCAGAGCAATGCCCTGGTTCTCCCAGGTCGGTGTGGCCTCTGGGTTAAGGCAAAGAGAGAGGATAAGGCATGGGTTAGAGTTGGGGAATCTCACTAGTCCAGCATCACCACATCATCAGGAGGGAGAAGTACAAGGGAAGTTTTTGAAGTTCTTATTTTCATCTCTATTTTTTATACAAAAATCTTAAGAAGTATAGGGGAATATGGGTGGTTTAATATTTTGAGCTGATACACAGAAGACCAAAAGGAGAAGGGAGGGGGGAGGTGGGGAAAGAAGGGAAGAGAGAGAGAGGGAAGAGAAGGAGAAAAAGGGGAAAGGAAAACAGGGAAGGGAGGGTCATATAGTTTGGATAAATTTGCTCTATTTTAGCAAGATTTGCCATTTCTTAAACTCTTTCTGGAAAATTCTAAAATTTTTTAACTTGGGGTCCAAAAAGTAGCTTCATAGGCATTTAATTCTCTAACATTTTTCACAAATTTTCGATATTTACATACATGCATGTTTTTCTGGAATAGATGACCCCTCAAAAGTTTAAGAACTGTTTCTCTATAATAACTTTGGTCATATTATTGGGCCATTTTTATTTCATTTTGTTCTTGTCAATTCTTTTTTGCCTCCTTAAAAGTCTTCTTAAACAGTTATTAGCAACAGGAACTTTCATAAAAGCCAGACAAGTGAAGTGGTTTTAAAAGTGTTTGAACAGCGTGGCTCAGTGGTTGAGCATTGACCTATGAACCAGGAGGTCCCAGGCAGGGCATATGCCCAGGTTGTGGGCTCCATCCCCACTGTGGGGTGTGCAAGAGGCAACTGATCAATGATTCCCTCTCATCATTGATGTTTCTATCTTTCTCTCCCTCTCCCTTCCACTCTGAAATTAATTAAGAATTTTTTTAAAAAAAACTGTTTGAGCAATGTGTTTGAACAAGGCTCATTCTGTCTGTCTCCACATTGCTTTCTTAGATTATAAACTTGATTAAAATAAAAACTATCTCTTTCTTGCAAACCTTCTTTTATCAGAATATCCAAAACTAGGACCTAGGTAGAATGGAGCATAAAAAAAAATAATTGCTTCCTGCTGATGAAATGTCTAATCAAGCTCACCCAGGAGTCAATGGAAATACTAAACATAAAAACTATATTTGTTATTCCACTACTTAATATATTTTGACAGACACATATAATTATTTTAGATGTAGGAAGACAAAATGACACATGAGAGGAAACAACTGAGAAGACATTATTGACTTAAGGAAGCTAATCTTATGTGATGGATGGATTGCACATAGGAGCCAGAGGTGAATATGATGCTTCTTGTATCCTCCTATTGGGTGCCCTATTTAAATGAGGGTCAAATATGATAATTTAAGTCTCCTGTTCATGTTATGTGTTAATGATGACAGAGAGACCTCTTGGGTCATCTAGTGAGAATGCCTCCTTTCCCATTTTATAGCAATGATACTAAAGGGCCAAAGGTCAAATAGCTGACCAGTGGCAAAGCTTGGATTAAAATTCACATTTTCTGATCCCAGCCCTTTTTTCAATTATACAAGATACATTATTAACCAAAACGCATTATGATATAGAAGAAATTTATGACTTGAGGATTCACAGTGCTTGCCTTGACCATGTGTCAAGGATGCTGTCCTCTCCATGCAGTATGTTTAAGCTTTGCAGCATGGACTAATAAATTTTATATTTTATTTGCTCTTGCTTATATTATATTATTTAATATTATCTTGAATATGAGCTATTTTAATATCCATATACATTTATTTATGTATCACCCCTACTCTGCAGCACCAGCAATTTGAGCTTTGCATTTTCCTCTTGTCTTGTCAGAAGAGAGCACACTATTCTTCTTGTCCCCTTAGGGTCAGCTTTCCCAAAATAAATTTCTGTCCTTAACCAGTTTGGCTCAGTGGATAGAGTGTCTGAAGGGTCCTGGTTTCATTCTGGACAAGGGCACATACCTTGGTTGCAGATTCCCTGACCCTGGTCGGGGTTCGTGCAGGAGGCAACCAATTAATGTGTCTCTCTCACATTGATGTTTCTCTCTGTCTCTCCCTTTTCCTTCCATTCTCTCTAAAAATCAATGGAAAATATCCTTGGGGGAGGATTAATAAACACACACACACACACACCCACACACACACAAATTTCTGTTTCTCCTTTTTGAAAATTGGACAGCCCATCTCTGACTGTCTGGCCCATTGATTTCCTGAGCTCTAATAAAGATTGTTACATAGCTCATCGAACTTTATTTGTCTCAAAAGCAGAAGGTGACACAGTGATGCCTTCTGTAGAAGCCTTATGTGTGTGTGTGTGTGTGGGAGAGAGAGAGAGAGAGAGAGAGAGAGAGAGAGAGAGAGAGAGAGAGAGAGAGAGAGAGAGAGAGAGAGAGAGAGAGAGATTATGCCTTAGAGTCCATAAATTGATCACGGATGATCCTGCAATGCAGCTGTGGCTTCTGGCCGTATGGTCAATGTGCTGCTCTGTGAGCATAGCTGTTTTGGGCAGAGCAGAGTGGTGACAGAGCCCAGTGCACTCTGGGCCAGCACTATGGAGGAAAGGCCAGTGGAATAGCAAAAATAATTCTGCTGAGTGACCCTGACTGCCTGGTGCAGAGCCACATTCCTCTCAAGGTGAGCCTGGCTTTCCCTGGCTCCATTTTCACATGGGCAGAGAGGTTGTTCTCTGTGGCATCCAGACTATTCTTAGGCCTGACTCAAAGGGAACATATGAGGTCACAGAAAGTAGGTTTGGATGTAGGACCCTCATTGGAATTTTAAATCTGTCACTGGCTATAGGCCATTATCATTGAGATATGCCATGCCTTAGCTTACCCATTTTATAGTGTAGTGTATATATTCATATGTAAACAACTATAGTAGAACATTACATATGTTACACACAACATATGTCTATTTAGAGACATACCTATATGGCTTGTTGCAGATTAGGACTAACTTGAGTAATAGAAATGAGAAACCCTAGCTCCCCTTGGTGGCAGTCCCAATCCTTTAAATTTCCCTCAGTAGCTCTTTTCTTCATTCTCTTTTCTTCCTCTCTGAGCCACACTATTTTTATTTTTTTGTTTTCTTATTTTAGTTTAGTTTTATTTGTTTGTTTTCTGTTACAAAATATATAAGGCCTCTGTGTTAAAGAATGGTGAAATGAATTATCTCCCTAAAAAATCATTCGAGTCATCAATAAAAATTTGGATCCCCAGCACATACTATTAGTTTTACAATACAGTTTGGGAAATGTTTCATAGAAATGAACACAATTTAATAAAGTGTTGGGGCTTGGAGTAGTCACATTCAGTTATCTTGAAATTCTAATTTTGTAACACACTTTGATTCTATGCCATGACAGATGGATGAGACAGTACTGTATTAGAATTAAAATGCATAGTGTCAATTTAGAAATAATAGATTAAAAAAAAATAATAGCATTAGAAGAAAATAGAGATACATATTCAAGAAGTAAAAGTCGAGGGAAAATTGAGAGTGTATATAGAAGGAGGCAGCCTCTTCATTCACAGAAATAGCCAATAAGACTTAAGTTTGTATATTTCAGAGACATCAGGGAGGTGGACATTCTCTGTAGTCTTTGGCAAGAATACCTTGGACAGCGAACATCAATGTAGGGCACTTCATAATTAGCAAGAGAGCCAACTGGAGGGATTGCAGAGAAATCCTGGGAAAGTTGGGATAGTTTTATGATAACCTTCAAAGAAATGGAGACGCTCCCACTTAGTTGATATTTTAGGCTATAATTTTATTTACAGGAGATCTTTTCTAAACAAGTAAATAAAAATGAACAAATCTGTGTATCTTTTTATTTTGATAGGGATCTAGGAACTCATTTGATTATTGATGTATTGTCTTTGGTAGCCATATATAGTTAGAGTTTTTCTTGCAGTTACTATTAAGTTATAATGTAATACTCATAACAATGTATTATGAAAGTTCCAATAAACTGTAGATATTAAAAATAACTCAGTAAACATCCAGCAGATGCAACTTACCTATGCCAAAGCCATTTTTTTCAGGTCACAATTTAGTTTGGGCAGCCACTCTTTCTTCATTTTATTCAGAGCCAAGCTTAAAAATGAGATCATGACTGGTCTAAGGCAGTGTTATTCCAGCTGTGGGTCACAACCATTCATAGATAATAAAATCAAATAAGTGGGTTACATATCCTTTTCTAATAACATGAAATAGAAAACCAGAGTGTTTTATATAGATTAAGGGTAAGAAAAATTTCATAAAATCTTTTATTTACAATTATGTATACCAATGCTCTGAGCCTTGATGTACAAACATATTTTTTATTGTGGATCACAATCAAAAGGTTTGAGAAACCATTGCTGTGAACCAATCATCATGCTCCTGTTTTCCTTCTGATTGGTCTATTTGTGTATTTAAAAGTTTGAACAGCCGAAACCGGTTTGGCTCAGTGGATGGAGCCTCTGCCTGCGGACTGAAAGGTCCCAGGTTCGATTCTGGTCAAGGGCATGTACCTTGGTTGCGGACACATCCCCAGTGGGAGATGTGCAGGAGGCAGCTGATCGATGTTTCTCTCTCATCGATGTTTCTGGCTCTCTATCTCTCTCCCTTCCTCTCTGTGAAAAATCAATAAAATATATTAAGAAGAAAAAAAGTTTGAAGAATTACCTTTAAGGGGAAGTTTTCTAAGTGCCATCCAGAAAAGTTTGTTCATGAATTACAGCAGTCATATGGTAGAAGACAATCCTGTTTTTTTCCTTTCTGTTATTCATGTGTGGACATGACATCCCAGAATTGCTGCAGCATCTTACAAACATGAGGTGACCTGGCTTGTGGAAGAGCCAACCTCTTGACAATAACTAAGCTGAAAGATAAAATGTACCTGGCTCATTAATGATGATGTTGAGCTGCCAAGTTACCTCTGATGCTTCCTCTCCTCTGCACTTCATGACATAAGATGATGCAGTTTTGTGACTAAGCCATGGGCTTTCAGATTTTAATTTTTAGCAGCTGAGTGAATCCTAAGTGATCCAACATGGAGAGTATGACTAGCTTATTTAATAAATTATGTAGTAAGTGATTGTTATGTATGAGATACTGGGTGTTGAGCATATAGCTGTGAAGGAGATAAATAATGCCTCTGCCCTTGATAATTTATATACCAGTGATGTAGACAAGTAATAAGTAATGAAACAAATAAATACATTTAGATTATGATTAATCCTCTGAAGGAAATAAATAGAATGCCATGAGAGAGTGATTTATTTGGTTAACAAATGCTTCTTTTAACAGATGATAATCTTTCTGATGAGGAAGAAGCATTGGAACTTGAAAGAAAAGTCAGTCAAGGGAAGAGTGTGGGAAAGATTGTTCCAGAAGAGGGGCAAGGCAAATTATAGATTGTATTTCTAGGAGAGTGTACTCACATACTTTTTCTGTTTTTAAACATCTTATTCTGGGAAGTTTGAAGTCACAGTAAACCTTTTTTATTGATCTCTTGGTAAGAACTCTAATGCATGTATTAGTATATTTCCAGATACTAGAGATTACTGGATTATCCCTCACTAGGTTAATTATCCTTTACTAGATTATCCGTTAGAACTGATTTCTGGTCTCTGAGTAGCCAGCTCAGCACCTCAATATTGGAAGGGCTCATTGTTGGTTGAATACTAGTAAATGAGTTAAGAAATAAAAACTTCTATGAATTTTATTCATCTGTTAATGGAAAACTCAAAGTCTGTAAAAAGGTTTATTTAGGCTACCATGGTCCACTGCTGGGAGAGGGTGTCATCCAACCACAAGCAAGAACCCAAAGGTATGACTTTGCTATTTCCCCTTAATGATTACCACCTAAGATACATCATTGCATAAAAAAAGTACTTTGGCTCTTGGTTTTCCCACACCAAAAGTTAATGATGGATATCACTAGGTTAGGAGATGCTTTTGGTGATTTATATGAATTTAGTTTTATTTTATCTCCATTTCTGGTTTTATGTAAGCATCATATATAAATGTATCATATATATTACACTTTAAATAATATCAATTCTGTGTTAGAAAAGGAACTTGCTATCTAATCCCTGATAACTAGTTCAGAAAAAACACTTCTGATTCTCACTTCTCTCCCATGTCTAAATAATTGATCACTCTTAAGAGTCTCTATTGTATGTGTAATGTACAATTTTGGATGACAATGACCAAGTCTATTGCAGCCTTATTTTGGCTTGTGTCCCTTAATTATAAAAACTTGCCGAAACCGGTTTGGCTCAGTGGATAGAGCATCGGCCTGTGGACTGAGAGGTCCCAGGTTCGATTCCGGTCAAGGGCATGTACATGGGTTGCGGGCATATCCCCAGTAGGAGATGTGCAGGAGGCAGCTGATCGATGATTCTCTCTCATCGATGTTTCTAACTCTCTATCTCTCTCCCTTCCTCTCTGTAAAAAATCAATAAAAATATATTTAAAAAAAAAAAACAAAAAAAAACTTAATACAAGATATAGGCTTTATTGTATTTTTACTCTAGTGTATATCATTGGGTTGGGGTATGCTGAGGTCTCAATAAATCAAATGAAAAAGGATGAAAGTCAAATTCCCTGTAGGATCAGATCATTTTTATTTATTTTCTACTGAACTTCACTATGTGCTCTGTTCTTTCTCATGGCCATTATTGCAGCAACTTTCTATTTTCCTGACTCTGCCTCCTTCAGCATAACCACTCTTCACTCAGTAGAGTACAGTATAGTATGACGTTAGAGTTGGAAGTTTGAATTTTAGCCCATTTATTGACCATGTAATCTCTGGTAAATTTCTTTAACCTCTCAGTCATAAGATTATGACTAAAGAGGGAATTTTAAAACTTAAATACTTATCAAAGTGAAAGTCAAGTAAATATTATAATCAGATTATTCCATTTCTTACTTTTGGTATTTTATAATTCTCATGATTACCTATTTTTTCTATCATTCTCCATTTCTTTTGTCAAAACTCATGATGAAACTTCCAATATCCCCCAATGAGACCCTTACACATGGGAATCTGTCTTTCTTCAATTCTACCTGAAACCTAATGGATAAATCTAATTAACTTAGGGATTTAATTGGCAGGCCCATCTGGGCAATAGACCAAAGCAATGTTCTCTAATTTGATCTTTATTAGTAATGAAAGATATATTTTGGTCACTTTTAAAATTTCTTTTAATTTTTTTGGATGTAGGGGGATATTCATATTATTGGTTTTTTGTAGACTTTAAAAGGAGCTATCATTTATTGAGTGTTTACTGTTTACCTGGAGTGTTGATATATATTTTAGATTAATTATCTTCCCATAGGCAATGATTATCTGTAGCACTGCTTAAAAAATGAAAAGATTCGAATGCACCAATTCAGACCTATGAATTAGATTTTCCAGGAGATACCCAAGAGTCTGTCATTTAACATGTTCTCCAGGGGATTTTTATTTCCAGAGAAAGTTTGGCGAACACTGAATTATTATATTTAATATGCGCACCAAAATCAATCAAAGAAAGTTTCTTAGAAGGAAAAAGAAGGAAAACTATAGCAAGAACTCTAAAGGGACTCGGATTTTATTCCTCTTGCAAGCTAACAAGTTAACCTCCCATTGCTTCATGAACTCTGGATCAGAGACAAAGGGCAGTTTCTTGCTCACAGAAGTAGAACAGCAAAGTTTCAGAATTTCCTTTTGCCAGTTCTTTAAGCTCAAATTTGCAGTGATCAAAAGAGAGCTATGAGATACCTGCACAGGTAGTTCCTTGTTACAGGAGAGCCCTGAGCTGGCTCCAGGACACATGGTCTCTGTCTTCCCAGGCTGTTTGCTATACACACATCCTTGAAGATAGTTTGAATCAAAACCAGTCAGTGCCCTGCTCTTAGTTGTGTGAAAATACAAAACACCCATAAGAATTGTCTCATAATGAGCTACTCTCTGGTATTTAAAGCAAGAAGAAGGGCTTAAATATAGGTTCAGAGAGCAGAAAGGATGGAAACTATAAAGACAACAGCATTAAATATTTGAGTTTTACAGGAGGCTGGACCAGATATGAAGCATGTTTAAGTCCAGTAAATTGAGGAATTCATGATTGAATTATCAATGATTGAATTTGGTTCCTATTGCTATGGCTTACAACAAAGCATAAACTATTATAGAAGTAAGGCCAAGCCTAGCTCTCTTCAAGTCCATCACTGAGAATGAGCATCTCTTCGCTCATGTTTAAAGACGTGTAGATCTTCAACAATTGCCTGGCACCATATATAACATGCCTGAAGCTAAATCGCATCATGCAAATTTCAGAAATAAAATGACCAGTGGTGTGATGGAATCAGAAAATGAATAAGACCAACAACAATAGAAATATCTCTTTGCTTCTTTGCCTCTATCTATTTTTGTTCAACAGTTTATAATGCTCTTTATATTCCACAAATGAGTGAAATCATGTGGTATTTATCTTTCACTCACTGGCTTATTTCACTTAACATAATGCTCTCCAGTTCCAAGAGGCATCAAACAGACTGTTAAACTACAGCAGGAAGTCAGGGGAGGGTTGGTGGGGGGGGGGGGGGGGGGAGGGGGGCGGTTGGGGCGGGGTAAGAGATCAAGAAATCAATGGAAGGACTTGTATGCATGCATATAAGCACAACCAATAGACACAGACACTGGGGGGGTGGGGGCGGGCGCTGAGGTCAAGTGCCTGGGGGTTAGGGGAGGCTGGGAGGAGGTCAATGGGGAGGGCGGGGGGGGGGGAACAAGGAGATGTGTACTATTATTTGTAATACTTTAAACAATTAAAAAATGCAAAAAAAAGTTACTTTAATATACCCCAGGGGTGAATGGATGGAGGGGTGGGGGTCAATCAGGGGAAAAAGGAGACATACGTAAAACTTTAGACAATAATAAAAATAAATTACTTTAATATAAAACAAACAAAAAAAGAAAAATATCTCTTTGCATTGTTTAGCAAATTAAATTTATTAACTCTTAGAAAGCAATAACCTTTAAACTACTATAAAAAGCAGCGTCGGGTCTTATTTTGTTTTCTAGCTGTGGGACGATACTAGAAATAAATCAATTAGCCTTTTTATTTTTGTTGTTATCTAATTCTCTGAAGTCTCTTACTTAGAAACCTAAACGCTTCCAGTTTTGTTTCACTAGTGACTTTCTTTTTTCATCCCTATTTACTTCACATTTCCTTATCTTGCAACTACCCTGTGCCAAAAAGCACTACAAATACACATTAATACATACCATCTGGAACATCCTTCTTAAGAGGAGAATGGAAAATGTGAGGGCTGACTGATTCAATGCAGGGCCCCCGTCCAACATTTGTAACACCCTCTCCCTCCAGTGAGGCTTTTGGCAAATAGCCGGTCTCTCTAGATGTAGCCTGAGCATCATTCACCCCCTGTCTTTTCCAGAGGGAAAGGGCTACGTAGACTCAGAGGGGTTTCCTGGATATTTCAGGAAGTAGTGAGGTTTCCACTAGACCTTTGTAGTCAGGCAGCTTCAGACCCCAGGGAAAGCTTTGTCACAACTTATGAAATGGGAAGGGAGCTGTAGTGACAGAAAAGAGACTCCTCTGTCACAAAGAGGTAATGTTGACTGCATTTTTCTAGCCTTAGCAAAGGCTTGAGTACAGTTAGAGTTATTCCATGAAGGCAACTAGGGATGCAAATTCATCATTTTACATATTTACCTTCAAAAATATAATTCTCACAAGGTCTATTATAAATGTAATTTTATTCCAAAGCACAGCTTAACTTTCAAGTACAAGTTTGTATTTTCCTGATAATGACACAAGTAATAGCTTTCAGAAAAGGCCCAGGTAGATTAAACCAGTAGCTTGAAGACATGATGTCAATAAAGGAATTGGCATTGCAGAGATGAAAATCTTTGTCCGAGCTGGAGGATAGATGACTAAACTAATGCATATTTCAATCCTCAGAGAAACCTATACTTCAATTCACATTTGGATAATTTTATTTTCTAATAATTTAGCAAAAGATTAAATATATTTGGTGAATAATCTTCAGAAATAAAATAAAACATGATCATTTTATGACAAAAGAAAGGCTCTATTTTCCCCTACATATTTTCTGGGATGTGGTTTTATAAAGTATTTGAATACATAGACTATTATAACAAAATTAGACTGGAAAAAGACAGACTTCTGACATCTAAACATAGGTACCTGAACCACGGGTGACGGATGGGGGGATAGTTTACAGTCTGAAAATCTGGGCTCATTCTGTGTAACCTGGTCTCCAGCCATTTTCCCTGTCTTGGACCAGGACTTAACTTGTGTCAGGAAGATCCCCTTCTTCATATGTCAAAATTATCCAACAGCACTCAAGAATCCCATGGAGGAGGCAAGGGAGAAAGTAATTGCTTCTCTCATTGGGGAACCCTTTATTCCAAGACATAGACAGTTCCTTCTCCATCCGTTGAAGGTTTAAGAAGAAATCAGAATAACGTGCCTAAACAATTGATTTCTTGCTCTTACGGCTCTGTATAATTCATCTGTTGTAGCAGTTGGCACTATGTAAAATGCCACACAAACGAGCATCATGAAGCTTTTTTCATTTTGATGTTATTGCTCAGCTGGCTCATCCCTGAGAAACAAAGACTGTTCACATAAGTTAGCCATTACACTGACATTTGATTTTGAGAGAAAAGAGCCAAACACTCCTCGGCAGAGCACTGAGAGGAGAGTGCTGAGGCCACAAGCACCATCGTGCGGATGTGTGATTTAGGTGGATGCATTTATTCAGATAAAGTGGTCATTTCTCTCTCCCTGCTCCTCCTCCTTCTCCTCTTCTTTCTCTTCCTCTCCTCCATTCCTCTAACTTATTTCTTTTCTTTGTATAGAAACTAACTGGGAAGTTAGGTATTCTAAATAATAGTGATTGAATCAAAAAATGCCAGTCTGACTTATCAATAGTGAGAAGCTGCACAAAGATTGGTGACATCATATCATGCAAACTTTCTCTCCTCCCCTTCCTCCCCGTTCACCCTCCCCCTCCCTCTCATGCTCCTCTACTTCTTCCCCTTCTTATATTTTCTTTGGCAGAAGCACTGAGGTATAATATTTGTAGAGATTCCTCAAAAGAGAAGGAAAAATGTGATTTTGGGAATCCAATTGTTTGAATTTGATTCTTTTTTTTAAATGTATTTTTATTGATTTCAGAGAGGAAGGGGGAGGGAGAGAGAGATAGGAACATTGATGATGAGAGAGAATCATTGATTGACTGCCTCCTGCATGCCCCACACCAGGGATAGACCAGCAACCTGGGCATGTGCCCTTGACGGGAATCAAACCCCGAACCCTTTAGTCCACAGGTCAAGGCTCTATCCACTGAGCCAAACCTGGTAGGACTGTCATAGCTTTTAAAGTAAGAGGGAAGATTTATTTTGAAGTTGGCATGATGTAGTCCCATTTCCTCTATAATTTAAATGTTTCTATTATATATAAATCCAAAATTCTCTCTTGTTGTCTAGTAACCACTGCAATATGATAGACTGGACTATGTATCAGGAAATAGACATGCCATAAATATGTTCAATGTTCTCCAAGATGACAATTTTAAACATGAAAACTGTGGAGGACATAAAAATGAAGGAAATATGAAGCCATTAAGACGGAAGAAAGCAGGAAACATTTGGATTTAATTCTATCTTGGATTTATTCCACCAAAGTTCAGCATAATGCAAGGCCTAAGCAAATGTAATTGCTCAGCTCTGCCCTTACTCTTTTAGTCTGCTTTGTACTTTTGCACTGTTGAATTATGTTAATGCATATATTTTTGCAGGATTATATCTCAGGCTAGTTATTAATATTATTCTTTTAGAGGTTTACAAAAAGGAAGAAGAGAGGAAAAACAAACAATATTAGACTCCAGATGCATCTGGAAGGCATTGCTAAACCTACAAAATACAACTCAGCATTGCCCTAGCTGGTTTGACTCAGTGGGTAGAGCATCGGTCTGCAGACCAAAGGGTCCCGGGTTCGATTCCATTTCTAAAAATCAATGGAATAATATCCTCGGGTGAGGATTAAAAAAAAAAATACAAGAGAGCTTTAAAAGGTATTGTGCTGGCAGGATGCATTTTGATGAAATAACTCTGAACAGGAAAAAATGCTTTTGTAAAACACTTAAGAACGGTTCTTCTCTAAAGTGTCCTTTGATCTAGAATTATCAATGCACTCACTAGGGAACTGATGAAGCTAATAATGGGTGGCTCCTAGGGATGTGAATCTATTTGATAACTACTGTTACAGATAACGTATTGTTGACTTGTATTTTACTTTTGACTATTGTTTTGTTTATGAAAATAGAAGTTGAGAAAATAAATTTGACACTGATAAAACAATGCTACTCGTCCTTATCTATCAACTGTACCCTATAGGTTTGTATATGCAAAACAAAAATCACTTTCAACCTAAAATTAATTTTTGAAAGATTGTAGTGAGATTAAAACCACAGGGAGAAAGAATATTCTGGAAGATGAATAGGTACTATGCTCTAAAATTCTTTAATCCCCAAGTTTACAAATATTCAGGAAAATATTTCTTCAGAAAATTGGAATATTTTCCCAATGGTTTTATTTTAGAATGCTTTAAAATATATATCATGCCCTAACCAGTTTGGCTCAGTGGATAGAGCCTGCGCCTGCAGACTGAAGGGACCCAGATTTGATTCCGATCAGGGGCATGTAACTTGTTTGCAGGCACATCCCTAGTAGGGGGTGTGCAGGAGGCAGCTGGTCGATGTTTCTCTCTCATCCATGTTTCTAACTCTCTATCCCTCTCCCTTCCTCTCTGTAAAAATATCAATTATATATATATATATGTTTAAAAAATAAAATATATATCATTTTAACCTGAAAAACAACTGATTATTTGTTTATTTTAAAATTATCTAGAGATTACACTTATGATTTCATATACTATAAAATAACTTTATTTTATAGTATATGAAATCATATCAGCACACTATTAAATGAGATCTAACAATTAGAAACAGGTCATATTTTGTGTTTTTTAAATTACCCATGTAAGACCATTTGTAAGAAATAAAATTATCTTTCACTATGTTGGAATGGTGATAAACTATATGACAATTTCACACAAAAAGCTGTTGTCATAAGACAAGCATTTATCAAATATGATAAAGATCAGAATAATAAAAATTTCCAGACATTTCCAGAAATAGTTGATGATCTGTTATGTTTTGTGTAAGTGTTGACTTGTGTTTGGGTGTTATGGTTATGCCTGTGTGCATATGTGCATGCATTAACTCCACATAAGATAAAAATAGTTAAATTCAAGTATAAGGTTAATGTTTAATGAGCTTTGCTTTGTCTGCTATATATTTTTGTTTTAGGATTGATGAGAGAAACCTAGAGACAAATTGATTTCTTTTGCTCATGATGCTTTATTTTTTCAGTTTTATGCAAAGTTTGTTCACATGTTTTGAGAGTAAATTTCAGGGTAAAATCTAATCTTTTAACTGAAGACAAACAACTTTATTTGGCTATCAATGTAAGGTGTAATGTGTACTTACCTATGCATATTAAGCTATAGTCTTGTTGTCCTATCTGACTATAAATCTACTGCAGATTTTCCTTGAGCCTCCAAATTTCCACTGCCATTGCAAATCGTCATTTTTATAAGAATGTGAAATAACCTAAGTGATTTTTCCATAAAAGATCATATAGGGCCGAAACCGGTTTGGCTCAGTGGATGGAGCGTCGGCCTGCGGATTGAAAGGTCCCAGGTTCGATTCCGGTCAAGGGCATGTACCTGGGTTGCGGGCACTTCCCCAGTCGGAGATGTGCAGGAGGCGGCTGATCGATGTTTCTCTCTCATCGATGTTTCTACCTCTCTATCTCTCTCCCTTCCTCTCTGTAAAAAAATCAATAAAATATATATAAAAAAAGAAAAAGAAAAAGAAAAAAAAGATCATATAGGAACAGAACACAAGAGGCCACACAGTGGCTTTTAAAATGTCATTGGTAAAATTAACATTACTCCATTTTATATTGTTTTCTTTATCTCTAGAAGAGATAAAATTTGACCCCCAATCAAGTGAATCTTTATGACTTTTTCAGTCAAAAACTTGTAAGAAAATGCCAATTACTAATCTTAATAATTAACATATATCTGCTATTATCATAGGCCCTCTGTGAAAAGATTCAAATGATATAATGTGACACTGGATCTATGAGTGTTTGTTAGGAAAGCGTACAAATCTGTAATGGTTTCCTCCACCTATTTGTCAACTGTATCTAATTGATTATCCTACTGTAACATTTTATTCTGTTTGTGAAACCCTGTCTTTAGCTATCTTTCTCTTCCAAGCACATATCATAAATTATGAAATCAATGGCATAGCTTCTCTGGCACACATGAAGTTGATAGCTTCCTTTTCTAATATTAGCATAATCTGCCAATTTATTATGAAAGAGTGAATGACATGCTTGCAATTAGAACTGTTCATGACAGGTCACTCAAAAATATATTGAGGGTGCGTGAGGCAGGCTTTTTAATTAAAATGTAGGACTAGGTTGACTGGCCCAACACCCTTTTCTTCTTACTCATCTCATTTATTGAATCATTTATTTACTTATTTATATTATTTTAAATTAACAATGATGAGTCAGGGTAGTGTTCAGAAGGCATGTCCCAGCACTAGAAAACACACACGAACTAGCATGATATTTTTTCAGGGCAAACAAAAGCACACTTCCTGGAAAAATACTGTAAGAAGATATGAATATTAAACATGATAACTTGGAGGCGATAAGTTCTTACCAAGGTTACTAGTCACTGTTAAATTCACTCCTGTCCCCTTCAGGCAAACTCAATTATTTTAAGCAAGATCAGTTCCCCCACTTTCACCCGCTTTTTTCCCCCAACAAAATTCGAACTTAGGCAAGAAATTCCCAGCTCCAATTGCACAATATCCTCTAGGTTATTGTGATCTCAAAGGATATTGTGAAATTCTCGAGGCAAAATTAATTGTGCTGTGACTTCATGAGTTTTCTTTTTTTCCAAGTGAAATGTGTACAATGAAGCGGCCCTGAGAGGAGGGCTGGTGGACGAAGAGGGCGGTTATGAATCTAGCAAACGATTACAGGGTGTCAGAACTGCAGGACTTGGGGAGCTGGCACTGACTTCTGCTTTCATCCCACAGACATCTGCGGGTGAGGGCACGAGATGAAAAGCCACGCATCTTCTCTGTAATTTATATTGCCACAACATTCCACCGTGGCCACACTACTCAGACAGGGAGAGCTCACACGTACTTTTGTTTGCTCAGAAGCGTTTCCAAAAGACTTAAGTATGCATTCTCTTTATTACCTTTTTTTTTTTTCTGTGAAAGAGGGTCTTGCTGCTTTTTGACACAATTGTGAGTTAGGCTCTGTCTTATTTGATTG